>NC_056747.1:283639705-284239705 GCF_019279795.1 Protopterus annectens | reverse complement strand
ATATTTTGGTGCTCGGTTCAGTTATCCAGATATGTCTTTGGTAATCCATCCGACTACAGACATTCTGAAAAATGCAAAGATAGACAGGCCGCCTAGGTCCAAAGCTGACTATGACGCTTCTCCTAAGCCAGTCGCCAGTTTGGTACTCAGTGAGCATCCCCTGATACCCACTACTTCAGATTCGTAGGCCTGAAGACCTTATTACTTTTATCAGGGGAAGCCAACTTTCCCCCTCTAAGAGATTTAGGACTGAATTTGCTTATGATACTTCTGACCAGGATTCTGAAATTTCTGTTTCCTCTGATGACCAGGATTTACCCTTATCTACCTATGAGGATTCTGATGCAGAGGACTCTATTCCCTCTGCTTCCCCCCCCAGAGGATTTCTCTCTTGGTAAAACCTTGCATACTGTTAGGGAGCATTTTCGCTGGGAAAGCCAGGATTACTCTGATTCTAAAAAGAGGCTTGGGGATTTCTTACTCCTGCCCTAACAGAGGCCTTTAGCTATCTCTCCAGTACTGGACATTGTTGATGCCTTTTCGGAATCCAGCTTGGCCCCTAACTCTTTACCTCCTGCTCCCAGAAAACTTGATAGATATTACAGGGTTCCTGACTCTCACAAGTTCCTTTTTAAAAATCTAGATCATGTTAAAGCTAAATTGCTGGATGCTCCCTTAAATCAGGACCGCCTGTTTGTCAACAAACCAGAAGAAGTTCTTAAAAAGATGGAGGAAAAAGCAAAATCTATGCAAACTGTTAGTTCCTATAAGTACAAGCCTCCAAGATTTAGTAGGCATTGGCCCTCTAAGAATTAGTCCTTTCCTGCCTCTTCCAGGCCTTCTCAGTCCAAACTCGGGTATCTAAAAAGCCTATGGTGTCAACATTCTCACGATCTAGAAGCAATGATTCCCATCATACCTTGCCTATGGTTAGAGTTCCTTTGGTGGGCAGAGGCCTTCCACCAAAACAAGGGACTACCATTCACTGTACCCCCTGCCACCCAAACCCTAACATCAGATGCATCAGACTATGCATGGGGGGCTCACTTGGCAGGGAAGTGCATTCAGGGCAAATGGAACCCAAGTCAAATGCACCTGCATATCAATCAAAAAGAAATGTTAGCTGTACAGAATGCTCTGACAGCCTTCAAGGACCAAATTCTTTCGGAACAATTAATGGTGAAGACAGACAACACCACTGTTATGTGGTACATAAACAAGCAGGGGGGGTACCCATTCTTACCCCCTCTGCAGACTAGCCATGGCTCTGTGGAACACCGCCTTTGAGCTACCAAGTGCATCTACAGGCTCTATTCCTGCCAGGAAAACTAAATACACTGGCAGACGAACTAAGCAGAAATCTCATGGACCCATGTGAGTTGAAACTGGAACTAAAGACTTTCAACATGTTGATAAACAAATGGGGGAGCCCAGATATAGACCTGTTTGCCTCACCCCAGAACTACAAATTGGACAACTTCTGCAGAAGGACTCCCCACAAACAAGCTTGGAAAGTGGACGGCTCTGTCCGTCATCTGGAAAAATCTATCAGTTTATGCCTTTCCTCCTCTGCCTGTCCTCTCCAAAGTACTACTAAAGATCAAACAGGACAAACCAAGGACGATACTGATTGCACCAGACTGGCCACGCCAACACTGGTACTCCTTTTGCGCAGTGTGTCACTGCTGGCTCCATGGCACCTGCCTCAGACCCCCTACCCTGCTGTCACAGCAGGAGAGCAAGATTCTGCACCCTCACCTTCAAACCCTGAACCTGGCAGCCTGGCAAATTACCTAATCTCTCTGTTACCATCCCTCAGTAAACAAGTGTTGGATGTCATTTTGGAGGCAAGGAGGTCTAGTGCTAGAAAATCTTATGCTGAAAATTGGAAAAGATTCTGTGCCTGGAACCAAATTCAAGGGATGGGCACAGCATCGCCCAATTTACCTCAGATTCTTCAATAATTAACTGAGGTGCTTCACAAGGGCCTTTCTTTTTCCTCCATCAAAATTCACGCCTCAGCCATTTCAGCTCATTACAACACAGAACCACCCCTCTTCTCTCATCCACTGCTCAAGCAGTTCCTCAGAGGGACCAAAAACCTGAGACCACCAGGAAAGTCCCAACTCCAACCTGGGATCTTAACTTTGTATTGGAAAAACTCACTTTTCCTCCTTTTGAGTCAGCTGCAAGTGCAGAGTTGAAATTCCTTTCTTGGAAAACAGCCTTCCTTTTAGCAATCACTTCAGCAAGAAGGGTATCTGAATTACAGGCCCTTTTGGCAGTGGAGCCTTTCATCATCTTTCATGCGGACAGGGTATCCCTCGGGACCAATCCCTCCTTTATGCCCAAGGTGGTATGCCAACCTTCTTTTCTAATCCACAGAACAAAGGGGAACGGATACTGCACTCCTTATATGTGCACAGACAACTTAGATTTTACTTGGACAGGACTACACCTCAAAGGAAGTCTGAACAACTGCTGGTGGCATTTGCAGCAGGGGCAGAGGGGAAGGCTATTTCAAAGCAAACCATTTCTAAATGGATAGGCCATTGCATTCATTTCTGCTACAAGTACCATGGAAAACTAATCCTACAGGGGATTAGACCCCATTCAACCAGGGCTGCATCTACCTCTGCAGCCTTTCTCAGAGGTGTCCCTACCAGGGACAGCCTAGAAGCTGCTACCTGGAGTTCTGTACATACTTTCACCAAGCATTACCATTTGTCAATCTTCTCTAAATCCAGAGCTGGCTTTGCCACTGCAGTCTCGCAGAGCCTTATAGCTGGTCCTAATGCTATCTAAATTCCTCCTCCCATCCTTAGCTTTGTGAATCTACCCAAATGTGATAACTGCAACAGTGAAACATGAAGAACATAGTACAGCTGTGTACACCTAACATAAATGTAGATGTTCAAGTGTATTCACTGTTGCAGTCCTGGTTACCCTCCCTCCAGCCCCCTGACTTCTTTTGACTATACCTCTACTCTCCTTTACTATGCTTAAAAGCTTTTTGGTGCATTTGCTTTTTTGTTGGAGGTATAACCTTGTAACCTTGTGTGTGTCTGTGTTTGTGTGTGTATGTGTGTGTGTATATATATATATATATATATATATATATATATATATATATATGATTCCCATTAGGGGGGCACCTGACATGACATCTGGGGCAAGAAAAAATTATGTAATGGCATCTACTACATGCTTTATTCCCCTGACTACCTGCCGTCATGGAAGATGAGACAGCAACCGACGCAGGACCAAAGACTTTGATAATCAGGCTGACTGAGGGCTACTGCGAGCAGATAACCCAAATGTGATGACTGCAACAGTGAATACACTCTAGCATCTACATTTATGGTAAGTGTGCACAACTGTACTGTTTGTTCATAGGTAGGTACTAGGCTTATCGGTTCAAGGGCCTAAGTAAGCCTAGCCAACAAAGTTCCCTGGCTTACACCACCCAAGAAAGTTATTTCCTATGCCCCTGTCGAGCAGAGCCACAGAAGTGATCACTGGGGTGTAGTTCCTATTCAATCATCAAGATTTTTCTTGAAGAGTGCTAATGAGGAACTTTGCTTGACATAGATGGGTAGCTTGTTCCAGAGTATGGGAAGTCTCTGGGACAGGAATCTATCCCTCCAGCATGTCCTGTTTATTGTGGTGACAAGGTTTAGATCCCTTGAGTGTGTAGCTCGTAAGGATTGGGATTTCTCTAGATGTAGCATGTCCAACAGCTCTGGGTTTGACATAGCTTTATATGTTAGGCAGAAATCACCTTGGAATAGGCGATATGCTACGTAGTAAAGCTGGAGTTTTTCAGACAGTCAGTGTAGGGCATCTGTTTGAGGCCAGTAATCCTGTTTGTAAGGTACTTGTGTGGCTTTTCCAGCTGCTGCAGATGTCTTGAGGTACATTCCAAAAGGGGTGTTGTACTCTCTAATGGGTCTAATGCGCAAGTCAGCTGTTTTTACTTACTGGGGTGCAGATCCATTCTTCACATTCACTTAGTAAGTCTTTTAGTTCTGCACAAGTTCAGTGACTCCATGGGTTCATCGTCCCTCTACCTTCATCCAGGTTAGTCAAAACTTAAGGACCTTCAGGGCAGGGACTTTCATCTTACTCCTCCCTTCCTAAAATAAAGATAAGGTATTCTGCTTTGCCGCTTGTTAGGTCTGCTCTAATTATTCTGTAGTGGCACATGTGACAAAAGTTGTTAAGAGCATGAACAGGTTGTCTGAAACCCTTGAGCTTCTTACTGTTGTGGTGGGCTTAGCATACTTACCTTGTCTGAGATCTTCTAGTCCTGTTTACCCAGATCTGTACCCTCACCTACCCTCTGTCATAGATGGGCTTGCATAAGTGTGTGTTCAGGTTCAGGGCAGGTGATCTAGCCATCCTTTGACCCAGCTCATCTGTTCTTTGAGCAAGGATTCTTATGTGAGGCCCTTTTCCCCAGTAGCCTACTTTACCTCTCCTCATGATGCCGTCACTTGTGCCAGTTACTAAATTGCCAGCAATCCTAATATTGCTGACTTCAGCACCTGGACCATATCTCAGTGCTGTATTTTCCTGAGTCATTGTTGGTGACATGAGATGCATCACAAGCCTGTGTGTACATTGGCACTGTCAGAGACATTGCTGCTAGGGCCAAGATGTGGGTTTCCTGCGCCATTGTCAGCATTAGTTTGGTGTCTGGGCTCCCCGCATTACTGGTGTCGGTGTCTTTCTCTGCTTCTGGCGCTGGGGCCATTAGGTACCCATACTCTGGTTTCCTTTTGTGTTTCTTTCTGCAATTTCCACATTGCCAGCTTTGGTGCCTGTATCTGACATTGCATTATGGGGTTTTCTGGCCTGTTTAACTCCACTCATTGGACAGAGGGACCCAGGCCTTCAGAAGTATACACCCCAGTGGTCTTCCTTGAAAAGGTCATCTTCATCTGAGTTCTGCTCCTCCCCACCACCAAAGAGGCACCAAAATGATTTAAGAAAGGCAAACCTATATATAAAGCCTCTTGAAGAATCCCCATTAGAATACTAATAGAGGAGGGTGCTAAATTCACCCTCACAGACTGCAAGTTGGGAATTATTTGCTTACTATTTGGTTATCAGGTAAGTGGACTGGGTCTGTTGAACCTTTTCAGTTGTAACCCAGGTTTGTCTGCTTCTCAGTGTAGCTGTGATCATTAAAATGCAGCTTCGCCTTCAGAGGAGGGCCGTAGCCTGATTTTAAAATTATGAAGGTAAGAGAACCTAGCAATAAATTAGCTCTATTAGAAACTGACAGCAACTTGCATCTTGTAATAAACTGCAGTGATGAACAAGTGGATTTGTATCAGTCCAAATCTGCAGATTTTATTTTGGCTATTTTTAATCTTGGAGTGTTGTAATCAACATGAAAAGCCAACAGTGGCAGTCTGCAGTCACGCATGGGAAGTAGAATGTGCTAGCCATTGCTAAACAAGAAGATGGTGATGGAAGGCAGGTAATTCTGTAGCATAACTTGATAAAATACCTTGAGAGACTTTGTCTGTGAATGTTGGAGATGAGAGATCCTAGTAAGAGTCTGCAGTGCTTCTGTTCAGTAATGTTAGAGATCATCTCCCGGTTCCTTTTATTAAGGGAGGGAGAAGAGCAGTGGCAAAGAGCATTACATTGTTTTTCTTAGATTTAACAAGTAATTTGTTACAAAAGGATCATTTGTAAAAATCAGTGAAGTTTGATTGGAATTTTAATTGCAAATCAGAATGACATTTATAAGATTCTATAAGGAGGCAATCATAGTGCACATCACAATGTTGAGGTTTGACAGATCCAAAGGTGCTCATTTAACAGGGTGAAAAGAGGACGGGGCCAAGTACTGAACCTTTTGGAATGCTTTAATAAGTATCCCATTCTCAGAGAAGACATTTTTACTGAAGGTATGGAGGGTTCTGTCCTGAAGATAGCTTTGTAACCATTCTACAGTATTGTCCATAAAGTTTAAATGTAGCCAAGTCCCAATTCGAGCCCTCACAGGACCTTATCTTCATAGGTTGTCATCTCAATACGTGAAAGCAGTTAGTTTCCCCTCAGTAAAGGACTTCATTATGATGACTTGGTTGGCTTCTCTACTGTAGCAAGATGAATCACCAGCAGTTCATGTTCTCAAAGTTCTAGCTGTCATGGTTGTATTGATATAGATGGTCCCTAATGCCAGACTCAACTTGAGGGTTTTGCAGTGGAGACTCTACAGTGGTGCAATACTGTCCATAAGGTTTGGATTTCCCAGGTCTTGCCCAGACATTGGAACTGTAAGACTGGTGATTTTTGATGCCCTCTAGTGACAATAAACTTCGCACAGCTTGAGCTGCTCCGTACCTGTTAGCCCCCTGCTTCGGCTGCCTTCTCCAGATCTTGTTGCCACCATTTAAACAGAGACATTTACAAAGCAGCTTGAACATTTGGAAGTGTTATTCTTGACCTTTTAGAACTCAAATTATTGCAACTTGGAGATGTTCTTCGTGTTTAACTGTTGCAGTCATATTTGGGTTATCTGCTTGCAGGTAGCCCTCAGTCGGTCTGATTAACAAAGTCTTGGGTCCTGCATCGGTTGCTGTCCCTTTTTCCAGGTCACCAGGGGTATGAAGCATGCAGCTGACACCATTACATCAATCTTTCTTGCTGTGCGGTGCCCGAAGCAGATCGCAAGTGCCTGTCGGCCGACTCCTGAAATTTTCGTTTTCGAGTTTCAGAACCGAAGTCTTCAACTAAAGCTAAGTACCCTGTTGGGGAAACTTTTTCTTGCTCCTTACTGATGTCAGTAAAAGTTAAAAATTGCATTACTTGTGGAAAGCAAATACCTCTTAAAGATTTTCATTCGTACTGTATTCCTTGCCTAGGTCCTGATCACAACGTACCTTGCTGTTGGTTTTGTGCTTTATTTAATCAGTGCACTGTCTGTTGTTGGTATATTTTTGCCTGTAAATGTTTTGGTTCTCAGTTTAATTATCCAGAAATGTCTGTTAGTCATCCGACTACCTGGATTCAGAAAAAAGCAAGGATAAAGACAGAGACAGGCCGCCGAGGCCAAAACTGCTGACGACGCTTCTCCTAAGCCAGTCGCCAGTTTGCCGGTGCTCAGAGAGATGCTTTCGCAGCCCCTGATACCAGCTACTTCTGATTCGCAGGCCTCTACTGAGACCCATTCGGAGTCCGGTATGCCACGAGATGGTTCAACTATGGAACCCACGGATGTCTCTACTTTGGATGGGTCCGGAGCCGCTGTGCAGGCACTGGCTTCTGAGGGTGTATTCAGGCCTACGGAGTTGCATATTAAACAGACACCTTCTTTCTTCACTTAGGCCTAAATCTCGAACCATGCCTAACAAAACGACGCCCAGGCCACTTGCTCAGGCCTCTATGCCTAATAAACAAATGATAAAAATGGCTGAAGATCTAGTTACTCTAATCAGGGGTAGCCACCCCCCAAGAGGCCTAGGACTGAAGTTGTTTCTGAATATTCTGACCAGGATTTTTTTTTTTCTGATTCTTCTGATGATCTGGATTTGTCCTTATCTGCTTATGAGGATTCTGATGCAGAGGACTGTATTCCCTCTGCTTCTCCTCCAGAGGATTTTTCTTTTGGTGAAACCTTACATACTCTTACGGGAGCATTTCCACTTGGAAAGCCAGGATTTTTCTGATTCAAAAAAGAGGTTCTGGGGTTTCTTACTCCTGCCTTAGTATAGGCCTTTAGCTATTTTTCTTGTATTAGACATTGTTGGTGATGCTTTTTCGGAATCTAGTTTGGCTCCTGATTCCTTGCCTCCTGCTCTCAGAAAACCTGACAGATAGTACAGGGTTCCTGAGTCACACAAGTTCCTTTTTAAAAATCCTATTGTGGATCCGGAGACTATTTCTCAGGGGCCCAAGGGCATATTAAGGCTTCTACTGCTAAAAATCTTACCCCTTCAGATAGAAACCCCAGGTCGCTGGATAGATGGGGTAAGAAGGTTTACACTTATGCAAACTTGGCCATTAGAACTTTAAACTGCCAGTTTCATATGTTAAAGTATCAGCAACATGTTATTGGATTCCTTAAACAGAAAATTGTGTTGATTCCTGATTGTGTGGAAAATAAAGAATTACAGGATTTAATGCATTCTGCTGAACAGGTTGGAAAACATACTTTGCAATGTGGTTGTGATTCATTAGAGGCCTCTTGCATGGCTGCTGTTACTGGGTCTGTGCTCAGAAGGCATGCTTGGCTTTAGGAGCAATCTTTACCTGATCATGTTAAAGCTATATTGTTGGATGCTCCCATAAATCAGGACAGCCTGTTTGGCAACAAGGCTGAGGAAGTTCTTAAAAAGATGGAAGATTAAGCTAAATCTATGCAAACTGTTAAGGATTTCTTACAGGTTCAGCCACCTAGATTTAGTAGGCACTGGCTCTCTCAAAATTGGTCCTTTCCCAGCTCCTATCAGGTCTTCTCAAGCCAAACCCAGACACAGCAGAAACCTCAAGTTTCAGTCCCAGGGGACACACAGGACTAAGCAGTGGGGGCCTCCACTTCCAAATCTGGGAGTAATAAGACCCCCCCCCCATGGTAAACTGTCTCAGTGACTTCCTTTTATAATTTCCAAGCACTTATCAACTGACTGCCCCTTTGGGGGAAAAGATTGCTTTTCATGCAAAGAACTGGGAGCTCATTACCCAGGACAAATGGGTTTTAGATATGGTGTCCCAGGGATACAGATTTCACTTCCATACGTTGCCAACACCAAACGGGTGGCCAGACCTACCCCCAATTCACTGGGCAGAGGCCCAGAAACAAGTACTTTCTCTCTTAAGCATGGGGGCTATTCAGTTGATACCAGAAGAGGAAAAGGGACAAGATTTCTACTCGAGACTTTTCCTGGTACCCAGAAAAGACTATTCATGGCTTCCTATCCTGGGCCTTTCTTCTCTAAACACCTTTTTGGAGATTCCAGAATTCAAGATGCTGATTCTTCACCAGTTACTTCCTATGCTAGGCAAAGACGCCTGGTAGGCAACACTAGATTTAAAAGAAGCATACCTGCACATCCCAATCGGGGAATCTTACAGAAGATACCTTTGCTTCAAAGCAGGCTACACACACCATCAGTTCTCTACACTGCCCTTTGGCTTATCTACTGCGCCCAGGGTATTCACAAAGTGCCTAGCTCCAGTTATTGCATTTTTCAGGCAAAGAAATATTCAGATATACCCATACCTGGACGATTGATTAATTCAGGCAGAAAGCCAGGACATGCTTTTGAATCATCTGGCCTTTGTCCAATGGGTTCTAACTTGTCTAGGGTACACCATAAACGAAAAGAAATCTCACCTGGTACCCTGTCAGCAAATTATATTCCTGGGAGCAAGCTTGAATACAACTTCCCAGATGGCTTACCTCACGCCAGAGAAACAAATTCATTTGACAACCTACTTCAAGTGGCCACAAAAACCCTGCTATTTGCAAGACAAATACTGCAAGCCTTGGGGTTCATGGCCTCCTGCATTCTTCTAATTCCATATGCAAGGCTGCATATGAGGAAACTACAGTTTTATCTAAAAAGCCTATGGTGTCAACATTCTCAGGTTCTAGAAGCAATGATTCCTGTCATACCTTGCCTACGCCTAGAGTTCCTTTGGTGGGCAGAGGCCTGCCGCCAAAACAAGGGACTACCTTTCACACCAGCCCCTGCCGCCCAAACGCTAACAGATGCATCAGACTATGCATGGGGGGACTCACCTGGCAGGGAAGTGCATTCAGGGCAAATGGAACCCAAGTCAAATGCACCTGCACATAAATCAAAAGGAAATGTTAGCTGTACAGAATGCTGACAGCCTTCAAGGACCACATTCTTCCAGGACAACTAATGGTAAAGACGGACAACACCACTGTCATGTGGTACATAAACAAGCAGGGAGGGGTACACATTCTTACGGCCTCTGCAGACTAGCTATGGCATTGTGGAACACAACCTTGAGCTACCAAGTGCACCTTTAAGCTCAATTCCTGCCAGGAAAATTAAATACACTGACAGACGGACTAAGCAGAAACCTCATGGACCCACACAAGTGGAAATTGGAGCCAAGTATTTTCAACATGTTGACTAGCAAATGGGGGAGCCCAGATATAGACCTATTTGCCTCTCTCCAGAGCTACCATTTGGACAAATTTTGCACAAGGACTCCCCACAAACAAGCCTGGAAAGTGGATGGCTCTGTCCTTCAGCTGGAAAAATCTATCAGTCTATGCCCCCCCCCCCCCGCCTCTGCTCTCCAAAGTACTGTACTAAAAATCAAACAGGACAAACCAAGGATGATTTTGATTGCTCCAGACTGGCCACGCCAACACTGGTACCCCTTTCTGTGCAGTGTGTCTCATTTTATCACATGGCACCTGCCTCAGACTCCTTCCCTGTTGTACCAGCAGGAGAACCAGATTCTACACGCTCAGCTTCTAACACTGGACCTTGCAGGCTCGCTAATTACCTAATCTCTCCTTTACCATCCCTCAGTAAACCTGTGATGGATATCATTTTAGATGCAATGAGGCCTAGTACTAGAAAATTTTATGCTGAAAAATGGAAAAGATTCTGTGCCTGGAACCAACCTCAAGGGATGAGCAAAGCAGCGCCCAATTTACCTCAGATTTTACAATACTTAACTAAGATGCTTCACAAGGGCCTGTCTTTTTCCTCCATTAAAATCCACACCTCAGCCATTTCAGTTCATTATAATACAGAACCTCCCCTCTTCTCTCATCCATTGCTCAAGCAGTTCCTCAGAGGGGCCAAAAATTTGAGACCACCCAGGAGAGCTCCAACCCCAGCCTGGGACCTTAACTTTGTTTTGGAGAAACTCACTCTACTTCCTTTCGAGTCAGCTGCTACTGCAGACTTAACATTTCTTTCTTGGAAAACAGCTTTCCTTTTAGCAATCAGTTCAGCTAGAATGGTATCTGAATTACAGGCCCTTATGGCAGTGGAGCCTTTCATCATCTTTCATGCAGACAGGGTGTCCCTCAGAACCAATCCATCCTTCATGCCCAAGGTGGTATCCAGTGTGGCTCTTAATCAGTCCGTTCATTTGCCAACCTTCTTTCCCAATCCACAGAACAAAGGGGAACGGATATTGCATTCTTTATATGTGCACAGACAGCTTAGATTCTACTTGGACAGGACCAAACTTCAAAGGAAATCTGAACAACTGCTGGGTGGCATTTGCTGCAGGGGCAGTGAGGAAGGCCATTTCAAAGCAAACCATTTCTAAGTGGATAGGCCAATGCATTCATTTCTGCTGGAAGTACCATGGAAAACCTATCCCCCAAGGGATCAGACCTCACTCCACCAGGGCTGCATCTACCTCTACAGCCTTTCTCAGAGGCGTACCTACCAGGGACGTCCTAGAAACTGCTACCTGGAGTTCTGTACATACCTTCACCAGGCATTATCATTTGCCAATTTTCTCTAAATCCAGAGCTGGCTTTGCCACTGCAGTTTTGCAGGGCCTTATAGCTGGTCCTAATGCTATTTAAATTCCTCCCCCAACCATAGCTTTGGGAATCTACCCAAATGTAATGACTGCAACAGTGAAACACGAAGAACATAGTACAGTTGTGTACACTTACCATAAATGTAGATGTTCGAGTGTATTCACTGTTGCAGTCCTGGTTACCCTCCCTCCAGCCCCCTAACTTCTTTAGGTTATACCTCTAATTTCCTTTACTATGCTTAAAAGCTTTTTGGTGTATTTGCTTTTTTGTTGGAGGTATATCATGGTACTTTTATATGTTTCCCATTAGGGGGACACCTGACATCTGGGGCAAGAAAAACTGATTTATTGGCGTCGGCTACATGTTTTATACCCCTGATGACCTGACTTCATGGAAGAAGGGACAGCAACCGACGCAGGACACAAGACTTTGTTAATCAGGCTGACTGAGGGCTACCTGCAAGCAGATAACCCAAATGTAATGACTGCAACAGTGAATACACTTGAACATCTACATTTATGGTAAGTGTACACAACTGTACTTTTCTGCAGTGGATAGTGGTATGTTGGCTTTTTCAGCACTTTTGTAAACTTTTTTCCGATTGTGGTTCTTCTGTCTCATCTCCTATCGCTTCCCTACCCAGAAACCTCTTGACCCCTTAGTGCACTTGGTTTAATTGTTCCTCTCCATTTTTCTCTTTTGTGGCAAGAAGAGTGTGTCTTACTGTACTGTGGATTATTACTGTTAGCCTATTTACAGCTGTTTGTGTATTTAGCATGAATTAGGAGGGAAAGACCTCTTGCTGTCGCAGAATCCCACGGCAGGACCCACATGATCTGTGTTTAATTTGTTTCTGGGTGTTGCACCTTCCTACCAACTTCTTTCCAGGCAAGAACTTCAGTTCCTGGACCTTAGCAGAGAGAGAGGTAGAGAGAAGGAACAAGTTCATGGCAAAAGACATAATCCGTATGGCCTCTGCATCAAGCTCATCCTCGTCAGTGTCTTCAATGGAAAAATAAAGGAATGCTGAGGATCAGCTGGCTTTGGAAAAGTTAGCCCCAAGCAAAATCACAAGGGTCTCTTGCCCTGCTGCATCTGTCATTGTTTGAGATTGATCACTTCTCCTCCTAAATCTTCTCCCCATGGACAACAATCTTCAGGTCTTATTGAGGTCTTCACACCTGGAAGGCATTCTGTAGTTTTTCCCTTGGAAAGGGAGCTCTCAGAATTGGTTTCCTCCGGAATCCCTCAGTGGCTTCACTTGTCAGAGGAGATAGGCATTGTGTGTCCTATGCCAATGGCTTCAGGAGCAATATTTCTGATGCCACTCCCTTTGGCAGCACTGGTAGCTAAGGCCCAGGGATCATCTTCCTCTCCTTGGCTCCGAGAGTGTCGAAGCTGACGACATCTGTGCCATTCACTGTGCCTGAGCACTCATTTTGATGCTTTGGGATTGAAGATTCCCAATTTGGCTTCATTACCCAATATACAGAAGGGAATTACCCATGTCTCCTTTATGCCTATTATATGTTAGCGGTACCTACTGATTCCACCCTTGATTACTATGAAAGTCAGGACCTTGAGTTAATCATTATCATGGCTCCCTCTGGACCACAGGAGTTCTAAGACATGTATGATGAGATCCAGAGGTCACTCCGATGGAAGCTCCCATTACAGTCCCCCCCCTCCCCCCCCAAGGAAGAGGGTGGGCAAGAGGCAGAACCTGGACTATCCCTCGGAGTCTCCCACTCTGGATAACAGATCCAGATGAAGGCAAGGGTTCCCTGAAATCCGTTCCTGAGGATCCTTCCTTCAGCATTATTTGGGAAATGAGACAGCAGGCATCTTGAACTGTTGACCTCGCCTCCCAGTGAGCATATCTTACATGAGGCTTATAACTCCTCTCCTGTCCTGCCACTGTATGGGTAGTCCCTCCCCCACATAACCTTGTGGGCATGGACTGTGGTATGGTTTGGAAAGCTAGGCATAGTGGAGCTCATTCCAAGGAAACCAGACACAGACTGGCCTTATTGAAGCAAAGGATTTTTTGCTGACTCCGTCATAGTGGCTGTGGCTATGAAGGGTGCCCTGGAGGAATCCCAGGCCATGCATCCTCCCAACAAGGATGATGGATAGGCTACGGAAGCAAGTGTATGCAGCCGGTATGTTGTAGTCAAGAGCTTTAAGCTACATGGCACAAATGGTTCATTTTCAAGGAAGATCAAACAGGAGACATCTCAGAATCTGAAATAATTGCCAGCTGGGGAGCGCTAGTCTCAAGTGAAGCACCAGGTGGCCACTGTAAGTACTATTTCCTCCTTGTCCATGTATCTTCTACATAATGTAACAGAGCTGCTGGATCAGGCCTGATTATGTAAAGATAAGCCTGGTTGCTGCTAACTGATTTTCTAGACCACTTCATAGTGGCCTTCACCATCTCCCCCTTCAATTGTAGTATTTTATTTGGGCAGTAAGTTAAAAACAGGCTAATAGTCACTGCTGTTGGGGTTAGGTTTTTTTCCCCACAAAGGACTTTTCAACAGAATCAGAAAAGGGCAAGGAAGTTTTTTTTTTTTTTTTTGTAAATCCCATCTGCCCCAGCACAGATAGCATTAGGATAGAAGGAAATCTCCATTCAGATGCCATCCTAGAGAGAGACAGTGGTGGCCCCAGTAACCAAGGGAGGTGGAGGGGCCTTTTGAGGTGTTTGTCCTTATAATCCCTAGTTTGCCGAACTGTTTACTTCTGGAAGCAGTAGGGGGGGGGCATCTCTCCTTGAGCACACCAGCCTGGATGGCCATCACAGTGGATCCTTGACTAAGGAGAATCATATCTAGAGGCGACTTCATTCCCTTTTGGTAAAATTCCCCAGTTCAGGCTTTCCCATTCTCCTCCTGCATCACCCAGGCAAATGGAAGCAGCTTTAGGAGAGGCTAAACTTTCCTTCCCAAAAGAGAGCAATCCAGGAGGTTTCACCAGACCAGAGAGGATCCGGATTTTGCTCCAGATCTTTATTACTTAAGAAGGCCAAGGACCTTGGGTGATCCTCTGTCTCAGTCTGCGTAATCTATTTGTAAAGGAGGAGACTTTATTTATGGTCATGGTGCAGTCCATCCTCCAAGCAAAGAGATCTGGATGTGCTATCCGAGTCTTCAGGATGGTTACTGGCATTTAAAAATGGACAAAGCATCAGGAACATTTTTTTTGCTTCCAGGTAGGGGCCAGTCATCAGTTCAGGGCTGTGTCATTCAGCCTCAATAACAGCCCCCAGGGGTTCATCAGATAGCATGCCTCCAGTTGCAATACACTTACAACTTTTAGGAGTAAGAATCTTTCTTTACCTAGACCATTGTTTCCAGGTGGCCCCATTGGTGGACCAAATTGTGATAGCAAAACGATGTTTACTCCAGCTCTACCTCTCTTTGGGAATAACACTAAATGTAGCCAAGTCCCCAGTTGGAGCCCTCACAGGACCTTATCTTCATAGGTTGTCATCTCAGTACGAGAAGGCAGTTAGCATTTTCTCCTCAGGAAAGGATTTCATTATGATGACTTGGTTGGCTTCTTTATTGTAGCAAGATGAATCACCAGCAGTTCATGTTCTCAGAGTTCTAGCTGTCATGGTTGTATTGATATAGATGGTTCCTAATGCCAGACTCAACTTGAGGGTTTTGCAGTGGACTCTCTACAGTGGGACCAGTTTTCCCAACAGTTGCATCACAAGATCAGGCTTTCTCACCAGCCAAGCAGAGCTTAACCTGGTGATTAAACTCTTCCAACATTTATTTATTTTTATTTATTTCCATTTCCAGTGGATCTCCTGTTCACCGAGTCCATACTGCTTGCTGCCCTGCGATTGGGAGGAGACATTGTGGCAAGATGGTTCAAAGTTCATAAACTGGTGAGGAAGCATCCCTGTACTTCTGTTTTCTTGACATGTGAACTGTCCAGGTTTTGCAGACATTTCAGGCCGAGCTCCTTCAAGGTGCAGTTTCCATCCAGCTGGACAGAGTGGTGGTCTTTTGGCACTTGAAGTGATGAGCTTGATCTTATCCCTTGTACAGAAATGCAGTGAGAGTATGGGAATTGGTCCTGATCTCGCAACATTTTCTGGGTCTTCCAAAGTGATTGCAGATAAGCTGAGAAGACATGTACTGCTCTCCCATGAGTGATTCCTGAATATCAAGGTAGCATTCAGCATATACAAGAAGCGGGGGACACTTTGCTCTGACCGGTTTGCTTCACCTTTCAATACCAAGTGCCCCTAATTTTTCAGTTTAGTTCTCCAGAAAGGACAGCCATCCAGGAACACACTCTTCTATGACTGACCCTCAAGTCTCCTGTACACCTGTCCTCTCCAGCCCCTAATGCCAAGGTGTAGAGTAGCACCATTCTAGCCTCAAACTGCTTTATCTGGCGAAACCTAATCTCGTACCACATAGTTCCAACCTTGACAGTCTCACTGGGATATTCAGTCACCTTCTCTAACCTCTTTGTTTCTCCAGTTCCAGTAATGATCAGAAAGTCTTGGTTTCTCTTGAATGAATGTTTTGCTAATTAAGGCTTCATGGAAAATACGGTACAATCAAACACAATCCAACACAAATATGTATGGTATTATAGGTTTTATAACAACATACACCAGGATTCTGTAGACATCATACACCTTATGAGGAAAAACTGGACATTTATCATGAGAGACACTGAACTAGTTAAAGTTCTAGGTGCACAACCCTCAATTATTTATAAGAGGGATCGTAATTTAAAAGACTGGTGTAATGCATGTTCCAAAGCAGTAGAGGAAACTCAAGGAATCATGAGAAAATGCAGTATGTGCACATATTGCGCTTACATATTAGAAGTGGACCATTTGTCAATTATGGGCATAGACATCAAAATTGCAGGGCAATACAATCGGTGTTGTTTATGCGGCAGTATGCTCATACTGTTCAGCCTTTTACTTAGGCAAAACAGAACGAAAATTAAAACAACGTATTTATGAGCATATTTATGAAATTAACAAACAATCGCACACTGATGCATTATATAGACATTTGGCACAAAATCCTACACATAAATTCAAGTTTATAGTATTGGAGCAAGTAAGACCATCTCTAAGAAAAGGTCCTTGGAAAGTAATTTTAGAATCCAAAGAATATTGGTTGCAAGTTTTTTTAAATGCCACAGATTTTCCTGGTCTAGATGACTCAATTTCCATTACGAGTATTTTAAAACTTAGTCTATAATAGATAGGGCATTGTGCAATGTTAAATAAAAATAAAATGTCATTGTTTTAATATGCTTTTATACAGCTTCATATATTTATTTATATATTTATAATCACACATTTAATGAAATTAATAGTTATTGAATAATTTATTTTAATTGGTAATTAGTGGACATGGATTACTATATATAAGAAGTTCTGTCATTGTAATGATTGTCTGATGAAGGTTGGTGTCACAGCCGAAAGCGCTTACCTATTTAATAAACTTGGATTTATATTTTACTTGGAATCTGATTTTATCCACATATTTGGAGTACCATTGGATTGCTATTGCGCTGCCTTTTCATATCCAATATGATTTTCACCCTTGTCGTAGCACAACTGCCCTTATGCATTTTTGGATAACATTATCAAAGTTAGAGATAATAACTTGGTCTCTTCTCTGTGTTTAAATGTTTCCGAAGTCTTTGATACAGTCTCACTCCAAATTACTCTCTAAAATGTCCACACTTGGTGTGTGTAATATAACACACTGCTAGTTTGCTAGCTACCTTTCTCACCAGCAAGCAACAATCTGTAAAATGGCTCTCTACATACTCTAGTTTTCTCCTAGTAACTGCTGGTGTGCCCCAAAGCTCTATCCTTGGACCTCTTCTCTCTCACTTTATTAACAGCTTACTTACATACTCCCAACAGACTGTCCTTATCCAAATCACCAACTCCACCCTCATCTGCTCATCAAACATTCTTCCGTGTTTACATTCCATTACTCAAAATGCATTCAACTCCATTGAACACTGGTTCTTTGAAATCCAACTCTTCCTAAATCCAAGTAAAACTAAGCTTTTACTATTTTTCTTCAAATTTTTAACACCTGTCAAAAACAGCTTTAGAATTACTTCTCCTGCTCGGATAATAGGTCTCGTACCAAGTTACTAGGCATCACAATTGATGATCAACTGAAATTTGATCTTCAGATGCAAAATTGTATAAAAAAGGTCTCAAACTGTATGCTGTACAGGTGAAAAAATCCTCGGCAACTCCTCTAGAGTCACACTAGCAGACGTGTACCTTCTACCTATTCTGTATGCCTCACCAATTGTGAGTATTGAAATCTCCCTCATTGCAAAACTGGGGCTGTTAAAACAAGGTAGCTAGATTTGCATCCAGTCTGTCATATGAAAGTCGTCACTACTCTGCTCTGAAAACATTAAACTGGCTTGAGTTGCCCAGTTACCTCAATTACATTCAACTTTTTTGGCCACAAAATGTGTAATCTGTGCCACTGTCCATTCATCAGTAACATTCTCAAACAATACCTTCCTAACCATCCACTTTGCTCATCTGATAAACAGCTTCTTGAAACCCATAAACCTAAAAAAAAAAAAAAAAAAAAAAAGTATGGCATAGTTTGTACTCCTGCATAGTAGCCAAATCCTGCAGCAGGGTTCCCATGGACATCAGATCAACACCTACAAATCCCATTTTAAGCGTACCCTAAAAGAATACCTTCTCAACTCTGGGATCTGTGCTTGCTTTTGTGCAGACTAAACTGTCCCATTTATTTTCCCATTCCTATATTCTTTCTCTTGCACACACCCATCCATTTATTTTCCATACTTTTCCCTCCTTGAAATCTACTATACACCCACTCTCTCTCTCACTGCTCTTAGGGTCCAATCCTAATTCTGTCATTTCCTTCTAGATCATCATCTTTAAATCTTTTTACCCTCTTCTTCTCCACCTTCCTTTGACCTTTGTTAGCCTGCAATATTCTTACTGTCAAACTTGTTTCTACACCTCCTGTGCCTTATTACTTTTTTCCGTAATATTCAAATGTACTCAATTATATATTCATATGTGTGTTTTGCCTGTTCAGTGTAATCATGCATTTTTGTTCTGTTAATCTCATTTGTGTAATTTATTATAACTTCTGCTGCTACTTGAATGTTTCCAAAATCATATACAATTTGTATTGTGTCTTAGGGAGATTTTCTCCCCAGGCTCCATTGAAAATGGGGTTTACGCCCTGTCAAACTTTTCGGCGATATTGTAGTTGAGGGCCTCACCAGTTTGTTTTGCGCAGAAGTGGGTGTGTCGCAAATTGAGTGACAACACTGTTTTTAAAAGGCGTTCCTGATTCTTTTTGAATTTGTCCTCTAGTTTGGAGAGAAAAGATTGAGGGCTATGGTATTAGTTTCCCGTATTTTCGTAGTGTATTTAATGGATAAACAGGACCAGTTCGCGAATTGTCCTAGTGTGTTTCTTTTAAGTTACTGGGGTAGAGGACTGAGCACAAATGATCAATTTCAGACTACGTAGGGAAGAAATTAAGTGCATAGTGCATCAAAAAAAGTGTGCAAGGATTATAGAGTTCCCTTGAAGTTGTTGGAAAGAGTACGCTGCTGTAGTTCGCTTAACAAGCTAATGTAAGTGAAATGTCGTACCGCGCCCTGTAGCTTGTGGTTTGCCTTAGTGTCAACAAGAGCATTAAAAAGGGATTTGCTTTGGCAGACTTGTGTACGCATTAAGTAACGTCAGTTGTATGGGGGTGGAGGGTTACAATTTTTTATATTTTTTTTATTAGGTTTTATTAGGTTTCTGTTTCTCAAATGTATTATTGTTTTTGAGTATCAAAACTGCCATTTCTCCAGCTACTTTGCAAACCTAATCACATCTTCTTTTAGGTCCCCTCCCCACCACTGCACATTTCTACTGATAACTGAAGCTGATCATTCCAGAGTATGGCCCAGTACTGCTGACTTGTAGGTAGCAGGAGAGCTGGCAGTCTGGGATTTCAGTACAACACACCTCAACATACCTCACAAAGAGTTTCAGCCCTACCTTATCCCTTGCAGCATGCCTAGTAGTTTTTCATGTGGACTGAAGTCAATGTCAGTGCAATTTTTCTTCAGTTGTACATTCGGAGGAAATGCATATTCATGAATGACATGTCAGGGGGGTGGGTTTGGGGCGGGGCTTACTAATGCGCATCTGGTGAGGCCCTCAACTAAAATATCGCCAACTTTTCTAGTAATCAAATGTCAAATAAAAGTTTTCAATAGCAATGATTTGATGGAGTTTATGCTGAAACAAAGGTTTTTATTAATACTAAGAGGATTTTAAAACATGCAGGCTTTTAGATACCTTCTTAGATTATATGAGGGTCTTGAGATTAAGTGGGTAAACCGAAGCTAGGCTGTTTCTTTGAACTACCAAAGATGCATGAAGAACTGGAATGTCCCCCTATGAGACTTATTATAGCCACCTAAGGGTCAAAAACAGAGACCATTAGAGTTTTTAGAGGGAATGGCCAACGTGATAACCAAAGAACTTAGTCCTGTATAAGAGAATTATTAAATTTGGGGGGTAAAATTAAAAATGTTTGTGTGGAAAAAGACCATTTCTGACAGTCGATGTGAAGTCCTTTTATTCTGTAATCCCAAGTGATAGGGGTACAGAATGGCTTGGTGTTAAACTAATACTAAGAATTTGTTTTCTGCAGTTTACTAATTGCATTAATTGATATTGTCTTGACACTTTTTATTAATATTTAACATTTATAACAAAAGTTAGAAATAGCAATAAGTGTTATGATGGCACCCAGTTTTGCTAAGTTAGTAATGGCCTTCTGGGAAAATAACTTTTTATATGAGAATGAGAAATTATAATAAAGGGATTCTTTTAAGGTTTCTTTATACATGATATTCTCTTGATTTGGAGACTGACTGTAGAAGCACTGATGTTGTTTATGGAATATTGGGAGACAGCAGCGTCGTTTTTTCACTTTCACGACATCAACTTAGAAGTTATAAAAATGTAGATTTAAAGTTATATAAGACAGAAGGCTGTTTAGGTTGTGTAAGTGAAAGAATGCAAGTATTATACTGTACGAGTGTAAAATTTATTAAGTTGAAAAATATGGTTTATGGACACTTTTGCATGTTGGAAAGGTATAGTGTAGAGAATGGTTTCTGAAGCTTTATTTAAAATGAAACAAAGGTTTGAAATGAGAGGTTGTCCAACACGAGAAATATGTTTAAAAGTGAAATTTACAAAAGAAGACCCAATTCTTCTGTCGCTGATTGCTTCACCACAAAATGGAACAGTTTAGAAAATGAGTACAGCCATAACTATTCTATGTTATGCATGCGAGTATTGTGACATTAAACAAATATTGAAGAATAATTGGAATATTTAAAGAATATCCAGGTATTTTAGGAGTTTCAGGATAATGTAGTACGGTTTGTGAGTAAAAGATCAAAGAAGCTTGGAGACGTCTTCATAAAGAAGTAGAAACTATAGTGGATTTTATTGAGGGAAGAGAGACTTACAAATGTTATGATTGTTCATATTGTAGAATTATTGCAGATAGTCCATCTATTATTCCACGAAGAGAACTTAACAGTAGCCTTGGCTATTTGATTGCACATCTAAAACTGTAGTTCATTCTCCTTGTGTTTGAGTGGTGAGCAGTTTTATATCAGCAAGACTAATCAAATGTTGTGAAGTCAGGAAATATTAATGCATTGTGTAATCCTTGAGTGTGCAAAACTACATTTTTTTGTAGTAGACTATGTTGATACATGACTTGGAGATGTAGGTATTGGTAAGCTTTTAGAGGTTAAACAGGAGGAGATGTTAAATAATTGTATGTAAATAATTTAATCATAGCCTCACCTCAGGCTTCGTGCCCACTGAGTGGCGCACAGCTACAGTTATCCCACTCCACAAGGGGGGATCCACCTTGGATCCCGGGAACTACCATCACATCATCAGTCTGACGAGCCTGATCTGCAAGGGCATGGAAAGCATTATCATGGAACTTCTAAACAAAGGCATTGGCAACCTTCAAACACTGGACTCCACCCAGTTTGGGTTTGTGAAGGGCCTATCTTGTCTCCTGAACCTGATTGACTTCTTTGAATCAGTCTACAGCTCTGTGGACGAGGGTAAAGCGGTCCACATAGCCTATCTGGACCTCGCCAAGGCCTTTGACACCATCCCCCACTCTGGAATCGTAGATAAACTTACTAAGCTGGGCATAAATCCCTACATCACTCGATGGGATGCCAACTGGCTTACTGACAGAACCCAAACTGTAAAAGTAGCCAACTCCAAATCCAGCTCCAGACAAGTGGAGTACCTCAAGGTTCAGTCCTGGGACTGCTCTTGTTTGGCATCTACTTCTCTGAAGTACAGGCCAACACTAAGGGACTCTGGCTAACAAAGTTTACAGATGACTGCAAACTGGGAGCCATTATTGAATCCCCAAATGATGTGGATATTCTACAAATGGGCCTTACAGAAACAGATGCTTGGTGCCAGAGCCATGGGCTCAAGCTTAATGCCAAGAAATGTATAGTTATCCCCTTTGGGAAAAACCATGTACCCATGAATTAAATTACCACATAGGTGGCAGTACACTAAACACCGAAAGTGTGATGAGAGACTTAGGGACACAGGTGGACAGTGGTCTCACCTTCGATAACCACATTGCCACAGCAGTCAGGAAATCCTTCTATATGGTACACCTCATCACTAAGGGATTTTTATCCAGAAAAAAAGGAGGTCTTTGTCCCACTGTAATCATCCCCTTATTAGACCCATTTTATAGAGTGCAATGCCCTGTTTGGTATGTACCTCACAAGACATCTGCAACAGCTGGAAAGGCCGCAGAAATACCTCACTAAAAGAATCACAGGCCTAAAGCAGATGCCCTATGCTGACCATCAAAAAAAAAACTCCAGCTATACTCTGTGGCATATCGGCTACTCAGAGGCGATCTCTGCTTAATATACAAGGCCATGTCAAACCGTGAGCTGTTGGACATGCTCCACTTAAAGAAATCCCAATCCCTCAGAGCCACACACTCCAGGGATCTAAACCTTGTCATCACAATGAACAAAACATGCTGGGAGGGATAGGTTCCTGACCCAGAGACTCCCCATACTCCGGATAAGACTGCCTATACATGTCAAGCAGAGCGTCTCCTTGGCCCTCTTCAAAAGGAACCTTGACGATTGGATGGGAGATAGGAAATTTACCCCGGGGATCACGTCAGTCGCCCTGCTAGACAGTGGTCCAGGGAAGTAAATATTGTGGGAAGAAATATCCAGGGAATTGTTATGGCTAGGCTTGTATAGGCCCTAGGGCCGATAGCCTAGTACCAACCTATGAACCTATGTAAAGCCAGGCCTTAATGAAGGTGTTGATTGTATTTATATGTTAAAAGCAAAACCTTTGAAACTTTAAAGTGATTTTTGAGTTTGCATCATGTAATATTGGCAGGGAGGTTAAATGAGTGTGGTAGTGTTGTATAATATAGTCTGAAGTTTTTTTATTGTAAAGACTAACACACATCGATTACAGTATATATTTGGGTTTTGCCTTCATTATTGCTGTTTTTTGTTGTAGAATAGAGTATTCAAGTCAAATTATTTGATTAAGGTTGATGATTTGCCTTTTCTAATCTCTGATGATAATGTCGTAAGTGCTAATATACGTATAAATTTCAAGAGACTTTCAACAGTTATATGTATACTTGCAAATATGACTAAACTAAAAGATTTTAAGGATTGTTTGGGTATGGAAATTGAGAACTTTACGCAGTTCTACAACTGAGATTTTGACGTGACGGTTTTATCAGATTCTCTTTAATTGTTTCTTTTGGGTAAAATTAAAGTGTACAAAAAATTTAAGTTGATGAGAGAAAGAGATGAAAAGTATTTGTTAAGCTGTGCAAGATTATAAATTAAAAGTACAAATAGGAGATGAAGCTACAGTTTTAATGGTTAAGAGATAAAGAATATAACGTATATTAAATCATACAGTCTTAGGGAAAATGAGGATGTTCTTCATCTCACATTGCTGCAGTCCTTACACTTGGGTAGTCCGCTGTCCTCGGTCGGCCCGAATATCAAAGTATAAGGCTGACGTCGGTCAAGGCGCATTAGACTGACATCAGGACGTCAGGGTACAAATGCGCATGACCGACGTCATATCCTCAGTCTTTTTTGCCGCATGGTCCGATGCAGAAGCAGCGTTGCAAGTGCCGTTCGGCGTTCTGAAATTTTTCGAGTTCGGAGTTTCAGACCGAGTCAAAGTTGGCTAAGTACCCCGTTGGGGAATATTTTGATTTTTCTTGCCTCAGTGGTTTACCGGATGTCAGAAAAAGTGAATAACTGTATTTCTTGTGGGAAACAGATACCGCATAGAGATTATCATACCTTGTGTATTCCTTGTTTAGGGCCTGAGCACGACGTTGTTGGGTGTCGCTTTTGTGCTAGATTCAATAAGCGCACTATTAAGAGAAGGTTAGATTGTGCCAGGTTAGTCTTTGGGAAGCGGTGCAATTACACTATGCCGTCGGATGCTCCGACGCTTCTTCAAAGAAGCGCAAGGATAAAGCAGCTAAGCCCAGGGTAGACGAGTTGTCCGTACCGGACGCCGGTTCTTTAGAGGTATCGGTGGAGCCGGTGGTTCCACCGGAGGTTTCTCTGGAGGCCCAGGGGGAGACCTTGTTATTGCAGGATGTGGCCTCTCAGGAGGCAAGTCAGGCTGAAGGGGCTTCTCAGGTTACTGTACTCCCTCCCTTCCTAGGGTGGTTAGGCCTTCTGTTTCCAAGGCTTCTCCCAGAGGCAGGCCAGGTTTAGCTTCAGTTGGTGTCACTCCTAGTTCTTCAGGATCTGTGCCCAAGAAGCATATGCTTAAAATGGCAGAAGATTTGATTACCTTAATTAGAGGTTCTTTGCCCCCTCCTGATAAGAGGCCTAGGGTGGAACCTGAGTTGGGAAGTTTTGAGCAGGCTTCAGATGTTTCAGAGTCTTGACTGAAGACTTGCAGGAGTATTCCCTTATTCTGATTCTGATGTGGATGATTCTACTCCTTCTGCTTCTCCTCCTGAGGATTTTTCTTTTTCAGAGACCCTCCATTCCATGAGGGAGCATTTTAAGTGGGAAGGCCAGGATTTCTCTGATTCCAGGAAAAGGCTTAGGGAATTTCTGTTTTACCCCAGCATAGGCCTTTGGCTATACCTCCTGTTCTGGATGTTGTGGAGGATGTGTTTGCAGAGGCTTCTCTTAATCCTGATTCCCTGCCTCCTGCTCCTGTTAAGCCGGATAGGTATTATAGGGTGCCTGAAGCTCATATGTTTCTTTTAAGAGTCCTAGGGCGGACCCAGAAACTGTTAGTCAGGGGCCTAAGGGTGTTAAGGCTTCTGTTGTTAAAAATCCGGTTCCTCCAGATAAAGAAGCTAGGGCTTTGGATAGATGGGGAAAGAAAGTTTATACGTCTTCCACCCTAGCTATGAGGGCTCTAAATTGCCAGTTTCACATGTTGAAATACCAAAACTATCTACTGTCTCAGTTGAAGTCTAAGGTAGATGCTCTGGCGGAAGGTATTGACTGTAAAGAGTTACAGGATTTGGTACATGTCTCTGAACAAGTGGGTAAGCATTCTTTGCAATGTGGTTTTGATACTGTACAGGCCTCGTCTAGGGTGGCTGCCACAGGGTCTGTTCTTCGCAGGCACGCCTGGCTGAGGGATCAGAATTTATCTGACCATGTTAAGACAAGGATTTTGGATGCTCCTTTACAATCTGATGTGTTATTTGGTTCACCTGTTGAGGCAGTCTTAAAGAAAATGGAAGACAAGGCTAAGTCTATGCAGACTGTTAAAGATTTTTTGCAGGTTCAGCCTCCGAAGTTTAGCAGAAATTGGCCTACTAAGGGGTGGACGTATCCTTCTTATGATTCCCAGTCTAGGGGCAGGTCTAGATGGGGTAGGGGCAGAGCTCAGGGCTCTTTCAGGCCTAGAACAGGGAGTTCACCTGCACAGTCTTCGGGTGAGGGCAGGGGTCAGTCCTTTCGTAAACAGACCCAATGACCTACCTTTTCAGCTGCCAGAGTCTTCTCGACTAGCAGCACCTTTGGGAGGAAGGTTGGCACTTTTCAAAGAAAATTGGAGTTTAATTACCCAAGACAGATGGGTATTGGATATCATACACCAAGGTTACAGGTTTTATTTCCATACCTAGCCTCCTTTCAAAGGCATGCCAGACGTTCCTCCTCAGCAAAGATTAGAGGCTCACAAACAGATTTCTCTGCTACTCCAAATAGGAGCCATTCAGCCGGTCCCTCTGTCAGAAGTGGGCCTAGGATTTTATTCTCGCCTGTTCCTAGTACCAAAGAAGGGGAACACGTGGAGACCAATTTTGGATTTATCTATCCTCAACACTTATCTGGACATTCCCAAGTTCAAAATGTTGACGTTACAACAGCTTTTACCTCTGCTGGGCAAAGACCATTGGATGGTGACTCTGGATCTCAAGGAGGCTTACCTTCATGTTCCTATCAGGCTAAGTTGCAGGAAATATCTACGTTTCCGGGCTGGGACATCTCATTATCAGTTCTCTGCATTGCCCTTTGGCTTATCTACTGCGCCCAGAGTATTCACGAAGGTTCTGGCTCCAGTGATAGCTTTCTTCAGACTAAGAGGAATACAGATCTATCCTTATTTGGACGATTGTCTGATTCTGGCTCAAGGAAGAGAAGAGCTTCTTCATCATCTACACTATGTGATAGCAGTGCTAAGATGCCTAGGGTATTCTGTGAACGAAATAAAGTCCAGTCTAGTACCCTCTCAGGACATGTGCTTTCTGGGTGTGAGACTGAATACAGCATCCCAGATGGCCTTTTTGACCCCGGACAAACAAAAGAATCTTTCTCTTTACTTCCATCAATTGTCTCATCAGTCCAGGCTGACTGCAAGGACAGTCCTTCAAGCCTTGGGGTTCATGGCATCTTGTATTCTGGTGCTTCCCAATGCCAAACTGCATATGAGGAAGCTACAATGGTATCTCAAAATGTATGGACACAGCACTGCCAAGATTTGGACACTGTCATTCAGATAATACCTTGCATTCAAAAGGAATTTTTGTGGTGGGCTCAGGAATGTCACCTAAACAAGGGACTCTCTGTGACCCGGCCAGAGGCGAGTCAGATTCTAACGACAGATGCCTCAGACAAAGCTTGGGGAGCTCATCTAAATGGAAAGTGGATACAAGACACGTGGCCTGCCAGACTTCTACATCTACATATCAACCTGAAGGAGATGTTAGCAGTCCAATTTGCATTAATAGCTTTCAAGGATTTACTTCTTCCAGGGCAGGTGTTGATTCTAACAGACAACACAACTGTCATGTGGTACATCAACAAGCAAGGGGGAACACATTCTTATCCTCTGTGCAGACAAGCAATGATTTTGTGGGAGACTGCTCTCAGTTTACAGCTAAATCTTCAGGCAAGGTTTCTGCCGGTAGCACAGAACTCCTTAGCAGATGTGTTGAGCAGACAAATTATGGATCCCCACGAGTGGAAATTGGATCCTCATGTATTTCAGAAATTGACAGTGTCATGGGGATCTCCAGACATAGATCTGTTCGCTTCTCCACTAAACTACCAGCTGCCAAAGTTTTGCACAAAAGGTTTTCATCCCACAGCTTGGAAAGTGGATGCTCTTTCATTCAATTGGAGCAATCTTCATGTGTATGCCTTTCCACCTCTGCCTCTCCTCCCAAAGGTACTTCTGAAGGTCAGACAGGACAAGCCAAAGATGATTTTAATAGCTCCAGATTGGCCTCGACAGCATTGGTACCCACTACTGAGAAGTCTGGTACGGGAGCCTCCATGGCCATTACCTTCGATTCCACACCTGCTGACTCAGGAGAACAGTCATTTACTCAATGTCAAACTTCACTCTCTTCACCTGACAGCCTGGCATATTCTGTTTTAAACCCTGGAGGGTTTCAACTTCCACAGCAAGTTTTGAATGTTATTTTGGAAGCCAGAAGGCCTAGTACAAGGAAAGTGTACGCAGATAAATGGAAGAGATTTTTATTTTGGAGTGCAGCAAAAGCATTTGATGTTTCTAAGCCTAATTTAAGTGTGGCTCTTCAATATCTTACTGAGTTACTGGACAAAGGTTTGTCCTTCTCTTCTATTAAGATTCATGCTGCAGCAATTTCTGCTCACTATGATTGTGACCCACCATTGTTTTCTCATCCTTTGTTTAAGCAATTCCTTAGAGGGGCAAAGAATATAAGACCCCCACGGAGAGCTCCTACTCCTGCTTGGGATCTCAATTTTGTGTTGGAGAAACTCACTCTACAACCTTTTGAGCCTGCAGCTACTGCTGAGTTGAAATATTTATCATGGAAGACTGCTTTTTTGTTAGCCATTACCTCTGCGAGAAGGGTTTCTGAATTACAGGCCCTTATGGCAGTTGAGCCTTTCTTAATTTTCCATAAGGATAGGGTATCTTTACGTACTAATCCTTCCTTTATGCCTAAAGTGGTTTCTAGTGTGTCTTTAAACCAAACTATTCATTTGCCTACCTTTTATGCAAACCCCCAAAATAAAGGGAAAAGATTTTGCACACTTTGGATATACACAGGCAGTTGCGATATTATTTGAGCAGAACTAAAGGGTTCAGGCAGTCTCAGCAGTTATTTGTTTCCTTTGCTTTGAGTTCTCAGGGCAAGCCTGTGTCAAAACAAACTATTTCTAAGTGGATTGGGTTTTGCATTGCTTTCTGTTATTCCCATCATGGCAAGGAGGTTCCAGCTGGGATTAGGCCTCATTCCACTAGGGCTACTGCCACTTCAACAGCTTTTTAAGGGGTGGCAACTAAAGATATCTTGGAGGCAGCTACTTGGAGTTCTGTGCATACTTTCTCTAAGCATTATCACCTTCCACTTTACTCTAAATCTAGGGCTGGTTTTGCCACTGCTATTTTACAGGGCATTTTGGCAGCTCCTGCTTCTTTATAGTTGTGCCAGCCTCCCTTACCTCTGCTTTGGGATTCTACCCAAGTGTAAGGACTGCAGCAATGTGAGATGAAGAACATAGTACAGTTTTGTACCTACCATAAATGTAGATGTTCAAGATCCACATTGCTGCAGTCCAATTTACCCTCCCTCCTTCCCTCTGTAGTTAGAGGCGGTTGTGTGGGTTGGATTGTAAATATTGTGTATATTGTATATATTGTACATATTATTAGTGCTAGGGTGGTTGGTTGTTGGTTTTGTTGTCTTTGGGTTTTGACCTTTCTTGTTAGGGTCTTCTGACATCTGGGGCAAGAAAAGACTGAGGATATGACGTCGGTCATGCGCATTTGTACCCTGACGTCCTGATGTCAGTCTAATGCGCCTTGACCGACGTCAGCCTTATACTTTGATATTCGGGCCGACCGAGGACAGCGGACTACCCAAGTGTAAGGACTGCAGCAATGTGGATCTTCGAACATCTACATTTATGGTAGGTACAAAACTGTACTTTACAATCTTAAGTGTGTGCTCCTAAAGGTCTTGAGAGATTAGCGAATATGTCAGAATTTCTTCACCAAGCCTCACGTATTTAAAATGTTTTTCAAGGTTCCAAGAAGAAATCTGATATTGAAGATATTTGAGCCTTTCAAAATGCTATAAAGAAGTTATTAAAACTGATGTCAATTGAAAGAAAATATTTTAGACAACTTTTCTCAACAAATGAAATTTGTCACAAAACCAATATCTGTAGTAGAAATTAAAGATCAAATTAGAAATCTGAAGGATTATAAAGTCCCAAGACTAGATGGTTTAATGCAAGAAATTTATAAACCACTGCCTCAGAATGTTATTATTTTGAAGACTTTTTTTTTTTTTTTTTTTTTGATTCATGATTAAAATAAAATTACTCATTCATGGACCTGTTTTCTTATTTCTCTAGTCGTAATTCTGAATCGTTCTCTTTTATTATGTAATTTGTACAGACCAATCTTATTTAATATTGATTGCAAAAGGTACATCTATTGTTAAATAGATTAGAAAATATTTAATTGTTTGGTTTGTATGTTTAAAGGGCTATACATTTTCTACAGATAATAGTATTAACTTGTATAATTTAAAGAATACTTAATTATGATCCAGTCATTTTTTATGAAATGTATAGAAAATATAGTACAAGAAATTCTAAGTAGTGGTAGCAAATAGTTTCCCCTTTGTTAGTTTCCCCTTTGTTGGATTATTTTGCATAGGTATTACCTAGTAAGCAGCAAGTCAAGTGGGAGACTGTTGAGATGTTTATAAGCCGGTGTTAGCTGTTAATACAAAAGCTTCATGATAGCTGTTGGTAATATATGGAAATGCATTATTCACTGACCTAAATGAAAATGGTAAATTAATTTTGATTTTTCTAAGTTGATTATTACCTCATTCTTTTGGAAAAAAAACTTCCATGGAAATGTATTCATAGATTATTACTCTTTGTGTGAGTAGTTTTGTGTTCAGAAGTTTTGAATAGAAAGTCTTGCTTGGCTGTCTGGAGTTGACATTGCGCCTAATGGCTTGCAAAGATAGGTAGAGTAGCAAATCCTCTGTATAAAAGGATTTTGTGCAAGTCTCGCGTCCACAATTAATTCCAGCAAATGCTAAATGCCTTGGGCATTCTGCCAAGGTTTCCAGGTAGATTGAAAACAGGAGGAGAGAAGCGGGTTCTCTCTGTCTGGTGCCTCTTTGTGTCTGGATTGGAGTAACTAAATTTGAATTTGGTTTCAGGCATGAAATAGACCCTTGTGTGAAATTGTTTAATTAAATGAGTCTGGCAGGAAACCCTGTCCAGGTCCAGGTTTCCCACATAAATTTTCATCTTACCCTATTAAAGGATTTGTCTGCATCCAGACTCACCAACAGTAGTCTGTCTTAATGTTGAAGCCTGTTCTGTTATCGATGATGCTCCGATTAAATTATGAAAGGTTGTCCAAAATTGAGCAAATAAAACAAAAAAAGCACCTTTTATATACCTTTTGGCATTATTTTCCCGTTTTGTAAAAATTGAACAAAACCAGTTTGATTCAAGTGCATTACTTACGGCTACACTTTGCGGATATTTCCTAAACTTGAGAAACTTTTATAATACTAATTTAATTGAAATTGGTCCATATGAAGAGACCAGAGGTAGGGCCACTAAAATTGCTTCTTTCCACGATGAGAGAGAGACACCAGCATCTAGAATCCTATTGGCTCAAGTGCAGAAATTTACTGCAGACATCTTGCCGTGTCATATAGTATCTCCATTGGGATACCATCATGACCTAGTGTTTTGTCATTAGATGCACAAGTCACTGTGTTCTGTACTTACATGGCAGTAAATGTGTGCATTAATGCCATTGTTGATTCTGGGTCCAATATAGTTGGCTGTAGAGACTCCATATAACCCCAGTATACACTAAGCATTAATTTCTGTTTATTTGCTGCATATAATTTTGCATAGTAGGCTGTAAAAGACTCGTGTCCTGAGAAAAAGACGTCCTCCCTGTATCAGGGCTTCTAATCCAGGATAAGCCTGTAGGCTATAAATTTGTTTGCAGAGTTGAATTCAAAATCTTGTAATTTGAGGGTTTTTTTCACTTGGTGTACCTTATACGAAAGATATTCCCAGATCCCTCCCCATCTCAAGTTTTTCTACACTACTTGGAATATAATTTGAGCCTGAACTATTAATACTTCTGTGAAAGTACATCCATTTTGGCTCCACACTTTATCTCCAGCTCTGTGTAAGCTTGTAGGAAATTCCCCAGGAAATTTTTAAATCATTCCCTTTTACTGATCAGTAAGTTGGAGGTTACATCTGAACACCACCCACCCCTCAACTCCAAAAAAAAAAAAAAAAAAAAATCCCTGTCTAAAGCAGTCCCTTTTACATGGTTTCAAATGGGTATCATTCCACAAGGAACTTGAAGAAAGGACCTCACTGTGGCATGATCAAAAAATATAGATTTCAGTAGTGAATATAATGTATAGCTGTGTTATCATAAATTTAAATATTCTTGAAAAAGATGTAAACCTTAAGGAATTTGTATAAATGTCTTTTTATAAACCAAGTACGCTGTGAGCATCTACCACCCCATACATTAAATGTCTGCTTAATAATTTACTGCTGAAAGAGATTAAAGCTTTCCTAGTACCTGAGGAAGAACCCCCTATCGTTAGATAGTATCAAATTCCAATTCACTGCAAACTGCCATATCCCCATGAAAAGAAACCCATTCCCTACTCAACTGGTGTATTTTGCAAAGGGAAGTACCCAGGGGAATGCAAACATTAAATGCCCAGACCAGAGACAATTTAATAAAAGAAGTCTTCATCCTTCCTTGCCTTTCAGAATATCTGTCATTTGGAAGGAGACCTGCTTTTGCAGGAAAATCCGCTACCTTCTTCTGTGTCCTATGTTAGAGGTTGAGTAATACCTTACTTATGTCTTTTGTAACCTGTACATGTTCTTGCTCATAAAGGTGCATTACTTGTATGAATAAAATATGTGGTCTATACTACAGAATCTAAGCAAATTTTGTTCCCCCTCTGTTGGTCCACCATGCCATTTACATTCCATGACATAACAGAAATTCTGATCATCTGATAAACCAACAAAGAGGTGAAAGAATAATTTATTAGTCAGATGACTTTGGTATAGAGCAACTTTCCACAAAGTTGAACCTGCATAATCTGCTGTTCGATCCCTTTCTAGCTAATGATGTAGTATTATAATCTGATGTCAATTTTCATTCATTCCTCAACAATTGAGCTCGGATCATGACCACAAACAAACTCTTGAGCTCCTCCGTTATCCATGATGCTCTATCCACTATCATACCTTAGAACTCGTTTGCCACTTCTCATGTTCAGACGTGGTCGCTGTGAGCTCTTGAGCTTATTCTTCAAAATTAGAGATGTTATATTATTATTTCTCGATCTAATAACTTTTTTCTGTAGTTTATATATTTCCTCCCTACATACACTTTAGTGTAATTAGTTTTACCATTGTTGGTACATTTTTTCTCTAGCTGTCCCTTTTTAAATGCTAGTGTAGTCTTCAGTACCATTGTTGGTATCTTCTTTCCTTTTTCCTTTTCTATCTACAAAAAAGTTTTTTTTTACTACTTCTATGAAGATGTCTGAAAAAACATCTGGTTTTAAAAAGCACCAGAAGTGCAGTCCTAAGTTGCTGCTCTCTGACGCTCACACCTTGTGCATTTATTGTCTAGGCCTTAAACTTCAGAAAGATTGTGACATATGTAATGCTTTTAATCCTTGGGTCATTGTGGACCATAAGATCAAGCTAATTTTAAAAGGCTTGCTTCTTTCAACCATCTCAGAGGCTTTATCTGGGGCTCAACCCCCCCCCCCCAAAACCTGCATTTAAGGAACAATCCAGAAAGCCTTTAGATCACTCAAGCTCTTCCACCTCTTCCTCATTTCTGATGGTGGAGCCTCCAAGGAAGAAAGATAAAAAGTTTGATCCGAAAACTGCTCTTTCACCGATGCTGGCGTCAAACACTAAATAGACTTCCTTGGATCCTGGATTATCGGTTCTAAAGCCTATACCTAGGCCCAGATATTCTCCCTCCATTGATCCCCGTATTTAGAGTCTCGCCAGTATTCCAGGTCTCCCTCTGTGGCCTCATCATCTCATTCTTTCAGAAGTCTGACCGAAGCCAATGTGGACAGAATGATGAGGAATTTTCTTTTGGCACAGATTAAGATGGGAGTTCTTCCAGTTCCTGTCCCTTCGAGTCAGGAAGCCCTCCACATTTCTACACCACTGATCTCTGTTCTTTCTCTGATCTGACTTGTGGTTTTGGAGACCTTGGATCTGAGTTTTCCAGGATCATCTAGATCATATCCAAAGATCATAATATCTTTGGCTTTGAGGCTATTTTCGAGTGCACTGGCTGCAAGTGTATCAGAGGCAGATGACTCTCAGAACTGAATCATCCCTCTCAGATCCCAGGAGTTGGAGTCGACTCCAAAGTTATTGGAGCTGTCTCTTCCCCTTCAAGCTTCAACACTGGATAACTGTGCTCCAATCTGTGCTTTGGGAGGCTGCCTTCAAGGCAGGGGGAGCCGATGGGGTGGAAGCTTGGCTTCTCAACTCAAGTGACTTCCTTCTCCCTGGAGCATTTTACTTTCGAGGTAGTGGAGAGAGTGTTTTCTGTTTCTATAGGATGGACTGTTCCTCCCTCCTCAGATCTCACCTATGTCTGTGCTCCTTGAGCCTCATCACCGTACTCCGGGTCAGCCAACTCAAAATCTCCAGGCTATCCAGCAGGGTATTACCATTTCTTCTGATAATTCTGTGGAGCACCCTCACTGAAGAAGTCTCTTTGAAGAGAAAGTGCAAGAGGAGGAATTTAGAATACCCTCAGGAGTCTGTCACTGAAGATGCAAAATTTGATGAGGGGGACAGGGTCTCCAAGATAATCACCTGATAATGTCTCATTTGGAGACATCCTAGAGAACATTAAGCAGAAGGATGGTTGGTTTGCCGATAACACATCCCGAGAGGAATCTGTAATCCTGGAGACCTTTGGCTCTGGCCAGTCTACCTCCTGGGTGATTCTGCCCACTGATGAGCTCATTGACTTGGCACCATCTCAAGGAAAGGAATTTTGCAGCAAGGGAATACTGGAAGATGCCATGGTTGCAGCATTGGCCAATAAGAAGGGACTCCAGTTAAGAGTTCTGCTGTCCATCCCCTTAACAGGGAATCAGGGGTTCCACAGATTTGGGAAGCATGTTTATGCTTCAGTGACATTTGCCCTAAGATTGCTGAATTATTTGGCACACACCACTAAATTACAGAGGGATTTGATTAAGGAAATCTCCAAATCCCTTGCCAGGACCAGTACTTCTGAGGCTCAGACTTCTGTGGCCTTGCAGTTGGCTATCCTACAGTTGATTACAAATTTCTCTGTGAGGCCAATTTCACATGGGGCTGAAGGTACCTCAGGGGCTGTGGGTTCAGGCATTTCTATGAGGATGCATACCTGGATGTGCTTTGTATGACTTTGTGGAGCCTTTCAAATTTTCCTTTGTCAGTGCATGTTTTGACGGAACCTCTCTGTTTGTCCATAAGGTGAACAACACACATTGCAGGTGCGAGCAAGATGAAAAGCAGTGGGGGTATGTTTTTCGACCCCTCAAAGAACCTTTTCTAGGAATCAATGAGGAGATTGAAAAATGTGGTTCAGAAAGTCCCAATGTCCTTTCCAAGATTCACATGGAGGTAGTTCCCCCCAGGGGCAGGGGGGGGACGTCGAATGGAAGATGCCACCTTCATGGCAGAGGTGGCTCCTAGAACCAGGGGTCCAGAGAGTCGTCCTCTGACAAGACCCTACCTGCGCTTCTGAAAGGAGGACCGGTTATCCACCTCTGGAGGCAGTCCAGGGTAATTTATTGCTGCACCAGAGAGCCAGGCTAGACATTACAAAAGATACGTGGATGCAGAGAATTATTTCCAGAAGTTATACAATTCCCTTTTACCTACCCCTACCCCTCAACAGTAAATAAAATTCTCATTGTTCCACCCAGTCAGGAGAAAGCAGCAGCTCTAGAAGTAAGAAAGCTGCTAGAGAGGAGTCATCCAGGAGGTCCCCCAGACAAGAAAGAATACATAACTTAAGTTTCTTTAGTGCCAAAGAAAATAGAGGACTGGAGACCAAGTTTGGAGCTCGGCAAGCTGAACAAATCGGTTCAGTATACCAATTTCTGAATGGTCATGATTCAGTCCATTTTGCCTTTCCTACACAAGGACGACTGGATGTGCTTCAGTAGGTTTTTAGGATGCATACTATCACATAAAAATGCACAGGCAGTCCAGGAGATTCCTACACTTACAGCTGGGAGCCTGTCATTACCACTTCAGAGCTCTGCCCTTTAGCCTCACCACAGCCTTCAGGGTGTTTACCAAATGCATGACAGTGGTAGCAGCTCACTTGAGACTGCAGGGATTCCGAGTGATTCCATACTTGGATGACTGGCTCATAACTGCTCTGACCAGGCACCTGCTGATTAAAATTTCAAGTCCAGGTACTCTAGACTTGCTCCTTTCTGTAGATTACCATAAATTGCAATAAATCTCAGAACCATCTCAGACATTGGAATTTGTAGGAGCAAATTTCAACACAGTATCCCTGATGGCCTCTTTCTTTTCTGAGAGTACAGACTGTCCGATTCCAGGTCAGAATGATAGTCTGTCTGAAACTGACTAATTTTGGATTCGTCCTTCAAGACTTGGGATCGATGTCTGCAGTGATAATTCTACTTCCTCTAGCAAGGTTTCATATAGGATACTGCAGTGGATTTTAGCAACTCAGTGGTCCATTCTACACCAGCCTGTGGTCCTCCCAGATCAATATTACCCATGCTGCGAAAAATGTCTGTGGTGGATTTGCTCAGAACAGATTCTGCAAGGCTGTCCTTTCATTCTTCCTCATCAGCTCATGGCCATAGTGACCACAGTTGCTTCCCAGATAAGGTGGGGACATTACTTGGGAAAGACAGTCCAAGGCACATGGTCCCCCAAAGAGGCCAACATATATACATATCAATGTCCTCGGAATGAGAGCAGTACTCCTAGCATTGCAGGTCTTTCGAGACGCTCTCCCTTTCTGGATAATTGCAATTCAGACAGACAATATGTCGGTAGTTTGATAAATCAACACAAGGAGGAACCAAATCTTAACCCTTGTATTGAAAAGCTCTCAGAGTTTGTTAGTGAGTGATCTCTTCCAAACGATTTCTGATAGCAATGCACACCCTTGGGCAATCCACCGGGGTAGCGGGCAAGTTCAACAGATCCATTCTACTACCTCAAAAGTGGTGTCTCAACAAGGATGTGGTGGAAATGATTTTTTGCCATTGTGGCTCAGTATGATGTGACTTACTTGCATCTTCCCTGAACACCAAGTGCAGCAGGTTGGTTGCCCTAATCCCCCCCACCTGAGGAGTCACCGAGAGATGCTGTCCTACACAATTGGCACCCTGGTCTCCTCTGCTTATTCCCCAACTCCCTTAATCCCCAAATTTCTACAGAAAGCATCCTGGTTGTAAGGCAAAGTCATCCTCATTGCCACATACTGGCCTTGACATATTTGGTTCCCCTATTTTTGGCCTCATGTAGTCTACCCTCCTTGGAGTCTTGATCCAATTCCAGACATTGTCTCACCCGACAAGCATGATTCACCCAGATATCTCAAACCTAAAACTGACCATGTGGTTTCTCCACTTCCGCTGATAGCCAGACAGTGTATACACTGTCTTCTGTTCATCATATACTTTCGTCTTCCCACAAGGCAACTTTACAGAAGTCACCAAAAAGCAAGCAAATGGGTGTTACTGCATGTGATTCTGCAACTGCTTGGACTTTATTCAATAAACGAGTGTTTACAGAGGAATCTATCCTTGGCTTTATTGCTTCGCTTGACAGTGGTACTAGTGTGGATCATCAACTTTACAGAAGTAAATGCAAGAGGTTTGTTTTTTGGGTGCAGCAGAAGCATATTGACCCTTTTTCAGCACCAGTGCATAGTGTCCTTGGATTTTTAGCAACACTTTTCAGTGAAGAAGTCAGCTCTTCAACTGTTGGAGTACAACTAGCTGCCATTTCTGGTTTTCATGTTGAGATTGAAAACTCCTCCTTGGCTTCATCTAAACTTGGTAAGGCCTTTTTGAGAGGTACCCTTCTTCTGAGACCCCTTTATAAGGATCCAACTCTGCCATGGGATTTAAATTTGGTATTACAGACCTTAATCCATTCACCATTCGAACCAGCATCTAAATGCAAGTTAAAATTTTTGACCTGGAAAAAAATATTTTTGGTAACCATCACCTCTGCTAGAAAATTGTCGGGACATAAATCACTGTCCGATAAACCTCCTTATTTAGAATTTCATAAGGATAGGGTGGCTTTACAAACCAATCCTTCCATCCTAAGGTGGTGTCAGAATCAAACATCAACAAGTGTATTCATTTGCCAGTTTTCTTTCCAAAGTTTACAAAAAAGGTGAATATATGTTACACTTGCTGGATGTTCATAGACAGTTGCATTTTTACTTACACAGAACAAAAAATTTCAGAAAAACAGATCAATTGTTTGTCTCCTTTATGGATTTCAAATTAGGCAAGACGGTCAAAAAGGTAACCTTAGCCGGATGGCTAACCGATTGTATAGCCTTTCTCTATAACAAACTGCAAATTTCCTTATCAGAAGCTTTGAGAGCCCATTCAGCCAGGTCTATGGCAATGTCAGTATTTTTATCCAGGGCTTCCATGGATGATATGTGTGGCTGCTACTTGGGCTAATCCTCATACTTTTATTGCTCATTACAAATTGGATCTGATCTCGAGGGGAAGAGCAGCCTTCAGCTCAACTGTGCTTAGGAATATCCTTCCTTAGAGTCCTTCTGGGATTTCACGTAGCTGGGGACTCGCTCCCATTTGTTGAGGAATGAATGAAAATTTACATCATCAGATAAAAACATTATGTACTCACCATAACATTCCATCTGCGTTGTCTACTTTAATTCTTCAGCTCCCCTCCGTCCAATGCCCAGCCTTTGAACTAATGACTTCTGGAAGAGCAAGACCTTGTAAGGGGACCATTGTTCTTATGCTGAGCTCCAGATAAGAATTTTCTGTTACCACGATAGTAATATTTATTTTGATGATGATAGCCAGCAAATAAGATCTGAGGTATGAGGAAGGAATAGAGCATTATGGGTAAGGGAGGACCTCCGAGAGATTTTTAGTAGCCACGCACTGAATAATGGCCGAGCCGGATCTGACGGTCAGATCCAAACACAGTTGTTGAGGAAGAATGAAAATGGACAACCCAGATAAACATTATGGTGAGTACATATTTTTTTTTCTGCTTGATTAGCCCCCTTTTTTATGGCAAACTGTAATATAGCAATTTAGATCAATAGATACTAAAACATTTCTAAATATCTGCATTACATGATCTACATATTTCAGTGTGCAAAAGCCAGGCAGAGAGCAATTGCAACTCACCCCTTGAAGCCCAATGTGAATAAACTGCAGATCTGTCAGAAAATTCTAATGCCCAGTCAAGAAGAAAGGAAACCGGAAACACTGCGACGCCGAAGCACACTACAGTGGGGAAAAAGGAATTTACCTGTTTCCCCACTGTAGTGCGATCTCTAAGTTAGTATATTTTTAGTTGCGGGGGTGTGGGGGGGTGCAGGGGGCTTTCCCCCTGCAAAACACTGTTTTTTATGGGGGGGGGGTTGTGTGTATATATAAAAAACAGTGAAACCTTGAATAAATAGGTAGCAGTATGTCCCTTCAAATTGCTCACAAGTTACATAACCACTCAGGTAAAGTCCTACTTTAGCTAGTTCCTATACAGTTTACACTGTGGTATGACTTTTTTTTTTTTTGGTCCTGGAACCTCCATTGAACTAAAGGAAATGATTCAGCTGTTTTCTGTTGATGGAGGGACCCTTTCGCAAGAGTTGTATTTAGTGGTTCCTCTTAAATGGAGGGCTGGCCTAGATCCACATTCACAGAATGCCATAATTTGATTACATTCTGTGGTGAAATCAATGACAGTACACCACTTGGCAGTTGCACTTTGAATGTTGCAGGGTATATCATTCTGAATTTCCACCCATTTGCTTTGTATAATTTAATTACTGGGCGAATTCAGCTATATGCCACTATTTGAGTAATCTTGCTGGATAGTCCCCTTCTTGCTATCCAGCATCAGCTGCTTACCAAAAAGCCATACTTTCCCTACACCAGATCATGGGAAATGCTATAATTTTATGTGGATGAATGCACAATGGTACTTGCTGTGTGATTAAGTCCTGTGGTAGGATATCCAACCATTTAGACAGTTTTCTGCTTATAAAATTCTAAGCACTTGTGGCCCTCTCGTTTTTCTGGTTTCCCCAGCACTCTGAAGTTGTTGCACCTTCCTCTGTACCTACTACTTTTATTTTCTGAAAGTTTTAAATTGGCCTCCATGCTTTGATGCCTTTGTTGGTGATCATTGGTATTCCACTTCTGGTCTGACAGCTGCTCCAAGTGTGCCATCTGCACTGACTCCATATCTTAGATTCTTGCATGTTTTCAAAATATAATCTACCAACTTATTGATTTTTTGAAGTTCCAATATCAGCTGATCTAATTGGCTATCAAAGTTTTCCATGTATTGCTCTAGAGCTAACATGTCCGCTTAAGATGCTGACCTCTGTATGCTAGCATTGCTGACCGTACCTTTTGGATAGTTGACTAATGGTTAAATATTTTTCCCTGTTTTTTCCTGAGGGAGCAGTGAGGCATTAATATCAAAACTTAAATTTCACAGGTGTACTAAAACTTTCAACTGGTAAGGTTGGCTTTTACATAGGGGGGGGGACACAGAGTAACTAGAATTCACATCTTACTTAACTCTGCACAAACGAAGTCTTGAAGCATCTCCTCCTTGCTCAGCTTTTCATCCAGGAAGTACCCTTTTTCCTCACTGGTCCTCATTCAGGTGACAGTCCTAGTGATTTCAACTACCAGTCACTGATGTTATCGTCAGTGCAAGCATATTTTTCTTAACTGTGGTATTGATCTTGGGACTGCAGCCTTTGAGAATAGTACCTTCAACTTCATCCTTGCTACTGGCATTAGCATTTCTTAGCCCTGAGGTTCAAGATTAGTACACTAGTGTCTATTTCAGCACTAGTTCCATCAGAGTTGCTGCTGATGGCAGCTTTCCATCTTTTTGGCATGAGACTGTAAATGTTGGGCCCAAGGTCTGTGAGCATCTGTCAGCCTCTTAGGTTCATGGCCTGTGTTCTGTGTCTCACCTCTGATAGGTTATTGCCTTGGGCCGCTGGGCCAGTCTAGCTGGCCCAGAGTGTAATACCACTGTTGGTCTCAATGCTTGCAATGCAGTTTGTGCTGTATTTACCTTTGGCACATGTAGTGATTTTGGACTTGGAAAGGGATATTTGTGCCTGGCAATTTGACTGCCCGCTATCTTTCCAGGCAGATCAGAGACTCCTTGAAGGACTGCTGTTTCTGGTAGGCTTCTTTTTTAACCTTGTACCCATCCTCTCCAAGCCTCAGGAAGGAAGCAAGTGCAGAAGAAGGCAGGTTCTTGGACTCTCCTCAGGAGTCCTTCACCCACCCCTATATTAACAAGAATGAACATATTGATTTCTTGTCATCCCCCAAGTTGGAGTATATTCTGAAAATGGTGAGGCAGAAAGGGAGATGCCCCTGAGGGTTACACAACTTCTTCACAATGGAAACAGCAGGAGCCCCCCCCCCCCCCCCCAAAAAAAAAGTGTTTTCTTTGGTTTACATCCAGTTAATACTGCATGGCAAAATCTAATGGTGTGACACTTGCCCCAAGGAAGCCAGGCAGTATTATCTTCCTGTTTCCGAATAATTGGACATTCTGGACAGAGATTTCCACTCCAGTTGCCGTCTTTGCAGTGGCAGCACTTAAATAGGCTTATGCTCTGTAAAGCCCTGCTCTTTATCCCTCCTCCAATAGTTTTGGACCATGAACACATTAAGAAAGTAAATATGCCATTAGTTCATTTGCTTTGATTGCAGTGAGTTAGTTGATATCAGAAGAAGGCTTGCCTGATGAAGGTCTCCAGTACAGTTTGCAGTCTCAGATGGCAGTCATGGCATCTGTTGTAAAACAACATTCCAGATGTTCTTCATCTCACATTGCTGCAGTCATAACCTGTGGATAGTCCGCTGTCCTCGGTCGGCCCGAATACCAAAGTATTAGGCTGGCGTCGGTCATGGGCGCTCAGATCTGACGTCAGTGCGTCCCGGTATTAAAGCGCATGACTGACGTCATATCCTCAGTCTTTTTTGCCGCATGGTCCGAAGCAGAAGCAGCGTTTGCAAGTGCCGTTCGGCGTTCTGAAATTTTCGTATTTCGAGTTTCAGACCGAAACCAAGTTGGGCTAAGTACCCCGTTGGGGAATATTTTTGTTTTTTCTTGCCTCAGTTAATTCCGGATGTCAGAAAAAGTGAATAATTGTATTTCTTGTGGGAAACAAATACCGCATAGGGATTACCACTCTCTCTGTATTCCCTGTTTGGGGCCTGATCACGACGTAGTCGGGTGGATAAGAGGCCTAGGGTGGAGCCAGAAGTGGAAAGTTTGGAACAGGCTTCAGATTACTCCTTAGCAGATGTTTTGAGCAGACAGATGGTGGATCCCCACGAGTGGAAGTTGGATCCTCTTGTATTTCGACAGTTGACAATGATATGGGGGACTCCAGACATAGATCTGTTCGCTTCTCCACTAAACTTCCAGTTGCCAAAGTTTTGCACAAAGATGTTTCATCCCACAGCTTGGAAAGTGGATGCTCTATCATTCAGTTGGAGCAATCTTCACGTCTATGCCTTTCCTCCTCTGCCTCTCCTTCCCAAGGTGCTCTTGAAGGTCAGACAAGACAAGCCCTCCATGATTCTAATAGCTCCAGATTGGCCTCGACAGCACTGGTACCCTCTGCTGAGGAGTTTAGTACGGGAGCTTCCTTGGCCTTTGCCTTCAATTCCACACCTTTTGTCCCAGGCGGGCAATCATTTCCTCAATGTCAGGTTTCAGTCCCTGCATCTAACAGCCTGGAATATTCTGTTCTAGAACCTGGGGGGTCGAAGCTTCCTCAACAAGTTTTGAATGTTATTTTGGAGGCCAGACGGCCTAGTACAAGGAAAGTTTATGCTGATAAATGGAGGAGATTTTTTATTTGGAGCACAGCAAGGAGTATTGATGTTTCCAGGCCTAATTTGAGTGTTTCTCTTCAATATCTTACAGAATTATTAGACAAAGGTTTGTCTTTCTCCTCTGTAAAAGTTCATGCTGCAGCCATTTCTGCTCACTATGACTGTGACCCACCATTATTCTCTCATCCTTTGTTTAAACAATTCCTTAGAGGGGCAAAGAACATAAGACCCCCACGTAGAGCTCCTACTCCTTCCTGGGATCTCAATTTTGTGTTGGAAAAACTTACTTTACCTCCTTTTGAACCTGCAGCTACGTCTGAGTTAAAGTTTTTGTCTTGGAAGACTGCTTTTTTGTTGGACATTACGTCTGCTAGAAGGGTTTCTGAATTACAGGCTCTCATGGCAGTTGAGCCCTTCCTGATTTTTCATAAGGATGGGGTATCTCTGCGTACTAACCCTACTTTTATGCCTAAAGTGGTTTCAAATGTGGCCCTGAACCAATCTATTCATTTGCCTACTTTTTATGCTGATCCCCAAAATAAAGGGAGAAAATTTTGCACACTTTGGATATTCACAGGCAGTTGCGTTATTATTTGAGCAGGACTAAAAGTTTCAGACAGTCTCAACAGTTATTTGTTTCTTTTGCTTTGAGCTCTCAGGGGAAACCTGTTTCTAAACAAACTATTTCTAAGTGGATTGGTCATTGTATTGCCTTTTGTTATTCTCATCATGGTAAGGAGATTCCGGCTGGAATCAGACCTCATTCCACTAGGGCTACTGCCACTTCTACTGCTTTTTGAGGGAGTAGCTACCAAAGATATCTTGGAAGCAGCTACTTGGAGTCCAGTGCACACTTTTTCTAAACATTACCATCTCCTGCTTTATTCCAAATCTAGGGCTGGGTTTGCCACTGCAGTCTTGCAGGGCTTATTAGCAGCCCCCAATGCTTTATGATTTGGCCAACCTCCCTTTACTTTTGCTTTGGGATTCTACCCACAGGTTATGACTGCAGCAATGTGAGATGAAGAACATAGTACAGTTTTGTACCTACCATAAATGTAGATGTTCAAGATCCACATTGCTGCAGTCCAATACCCTCCCTCCTTCCCTCTGTAGTTTGGAGTGGTTGTTTGTTTAGGTTGTAGATATTGTTTGTACATGGGTTTTGGAGGTTTTTCCTATTTTAGGCTGTGGCCTTTCTTTTTGGGCCTTCTGACATCTGGGGCAAGAAAAGACTGAGGATATGACGTCGGTCATGCGCTTTAATACCGGGACGCACTGACGTCAGATCTGAGCGCCCATGACCGACGCCAGCCTAATACTTTGGTATTCGGGCCGACCGAGGACAGCGGACTACCCACAGGTTATGACTGCAGCAATGTGGATCTTTGAACATCTACATTTATGGTAGGTACAAAACTGTACTTTTCTCTTAGTTCATTGACATATGCTGCAAGATCAGTGGGTGCCACCAAACCTTCACAGTCATGTCCGAGTGCATCATAGGACTTTACCAAGGATACTAAGGTAGAGACTCTGAATGCATCATCTTATGGATAAGTTGTTTTTGGTTCATCAATTACAAAGTCACATAGAGAAAGGTGGACAAAGACCCTCAACTCTTTTGGTGTTAAGCTTCAAACTCCCCTCTCTTTTCTAGAATGCAGTAAAATCCATATCAGCATTGGCTGTGATGTGGCTGGTTGTAGCATATTATTTAGAGATTTGGGAGAAACTAATGCGGCTCAAGTAACTTTCAGAACAGTTTCCAAACTAGAGGAAGTAGCAACTGCAAGGGGTGTCGCAGTTCTACTTCAGGCGGACGGCGGGCATCAGTCTAATCCTTGAGACCTTGCCTAGTCCCACTTTAAAGACATTTAAGTGCTGTTCTTTATCCCCCCACTTGAATGTGTAGTTGGCCATCATACAGGACAAGTGGATCAGAACAGTAATACCAATAGGCTGTGCAGTTCCCTCTCTCTCCCACTGCCTGACATCCTGTTTCAATAAAAGTGTGCCGAAAAAGGCTTAATCTTCTATACGAAAAGAACCATTCAAGTGCCCCCAGATCAGAAATTGTTGGGTTTTAGTCCCATGTCTTCCTTGGTTTCCAGAAATATATAGTCGTAAGTGTCTGGTCCAAACAAATGTGTCCACAAAAAGTCCTTTCACACGGCTGGGGTGCAGTCCATCCTCTCCTGTCTGATGGGAAGAGACTAGATGTGCTGTCTGGAGCTCCAGTACTTGCCTTCAGATAAAGTTTAATAAGCAAAAGTACCTTTTAAACACTGGCAAAAGCTCAATAAGATTAACTTTATTGTAATGCACCAAAAAACAGAGTAAGCGCTTTTGTCCAAATTGGACTTTATCAGACTGTGGGAAATCACAACCAAATTAATTTTAAATATTATATTTATATTAAAACATGATGTCATAGTATGTTAACCAACAAGAACGTCTACAATCCAAACTTCACTTAAAATAGTGTTCCAAAAAATGCATGTATATATAAATAAAAAAGGCACCACAAAACTTTAAAAATAAAATTTCTGTAAAAAACTTGTACTTCATTTCTTTCTTGTTTATTTGTTTAATAGAGTTAAAGTTGATATGATCATTTAGCCCTGGTTTGAGTGACGTCAAATTTCATTTGCCATTCATACTCCTCAGAATCCAGCAAATTCTATGCATCTCCCCTCTCCTCGGATATCTGGTTCAATAATATCAATAGCATAGAAAATTAGTTTTTTGAAGTTCTTGCACTTGTTCATATAGTGCATTTTTATTATTTCTTCTCTTAATCACATGACAGTGTTCATAACTCTAGATTTTAATTTTCTCGTCCGACCAATATAAAAATATTGGCATGTCAAGCATTCAGCTGTATGTACTACATTGTTAGTCTCACAGTTAAAATATTTTGGGGCCCAGTAACTAATCTCAGTATTAAGCAAAAAATTGAATCGATTGCACTTACTACAAGGAAAATTTCCCTGGTATTTTCCAAGATGCTTTTTAAATTATCTGTTTTACTTTTTCTAGTAACATGCTTTATATTTTGTGTATCAGGATTATAGGAAAAAAATAAACTTGTGTCAAAATTAGAAGTGTTCTCATCAGGAACTTTTTCATAATCTAAACCATATTCTGTGGTAGGTTTTATGATTTTCAGTTTATCAAATAGAGAATTAAATAACTTTTACAACACTGCTTTGGCTTTATTCCATCAAGAAGGGCTACAGTTCATACCATCACTTCTGTTGAAATTTTTCTAGAAAATTAAGTATAGCAGTGTACTTTACTAAAATTGAGTATGGCAGGACTAATGATAGCCTGACCAAACTTGGTACACATATTCCGCCTATGTGCAATGTTAGAATGTTTTGAAAAATGTTGTGAAATAGGTATTAGGAATGTCTTATTAAAACTGTGTGATTACAAATTTTGCAATTTGACCAAATCAGAAAGAGCAGCACTTTTAAATCTTTCCAGGGACAATTCGATTAGAAGAATGAAGGCAGATAAAGGGGGTTCTGTGGTTATTATGGACACTGATATTTATTCTGGTAAAATGTTTAAATGATGCCAAGTTTTATAGGAAAGTTAATAGAGGTGCAGTTGATGCTGGATATAGAAGTATTGATTTATTTGATGGAAATTTGATCAATATCGGGTTAAAAAAACTTATAGTTTTGCTTCCAGGATTAGCTGTGATATTTGGCATTCCCAAATCACATAAAGGTTTGAAACACCCTTCTTTGAGACCAGTCGTATCTGTATTTGGTTCAAAAACATTGGCTATTTTTCTGGAGAGTACATTGAAACTGGTTGTTAAAAATATCATATCCTTTGTTTTAGTCTCTCCTGATAGTATTATTAAATGTAAAGGAGTTTTTTTTAAAGCCAAAAGTTGGGTAGTTGCATCGGACATTCACAGCATATACAGTTAAACCTACTGATTTAGGTCTGGTTTAAGGAATATATAGTAGAACAAGATCTTTTCACAGAAAGAGAACTAGAGTCAGTGTGGTCCTCAATGGAATTAGTGTCAAAACAATTACTTTATATTTAGGAAAGAGTACTTCTAACAGAAACAAGGAGAAGCTGTGGAAGCGGCAGTGGCGCCTAGTTATGCTAACATTTTACTTGGGACATTAGGAAAATAGGAAAATTGGTTTCATTTTACTTGGGACATTGGGAAGATTTGTTTATTTATGATAATGTCTTCATTTTATCAATATTTTGATGTTGGGTAGTATTGAGATCTGATATCAGTTTTCATTTTAACTGTTGAGGTCAAATCCGATCCTCGGATCTGACTGGGCCATTACTTTATCTCGTGGCTACCAAAAAGCTCTTGAGCTCCTCCCTTACCCATAATGCAGCAACCCCTAACATACCTCACATTTCATTTGCTGCCTCCGAGATTAGATGTGGTCACCTTCATCTTTCAAGCTACTGATAAAATTATTTTTTTTTTCAATTTATCTATAATAGTCTATTCTGTTCCTTTCTATAAATCCTCCCTCTTACACTCTGTAGTCCTTTTTTTTTTAAACCATTGTTGAAAGTTGTTCCCTTTTTTTTTTCCTGCCTTTACATTAGTGTAGTGTAATTCTTCGTACTGTTGTTGGTGGTACTTTTTTTCTTCTGTGTTCATAGGTTCATAGGTAGGTACTAGAATATCGGCCCTGGGTCCTATATAAGCCTAGCCAAAAAGGTTCCCTGGCTTTTGCCACCCAAGAAAATTATTTTCCTGTGCCCCTGTCAAGCAGTGCAGCAGAAGTGATGCCTGGGGTGAATTTTCTATTTCCCATCCAGTCAAGATTTTTCTTAGAGGGCCAATGAGGAGCTTTGCTTGACATGAATGGGTGGTTTGTTCCAGAGTATGGGAAGTCTCTGGGACAGGAATCTATCCCTCCAGCATGTTCTGTTTATTGTGGTGACAAAGTTTTAGGTCCCTGGAGCGTGTAGTTTGGAGAGGTTGGGATTTCTTTAAGTGTAGCATGTCCAACAGCTCTGAGTTTGACATAGCTTTGTATGTTAGGCAGTCATCTGCGAACTTTGTTAGCCAAAGACCTGTGTTGGCCTGCACTTCAGAGAAGTAGATGCCGAACAGGAGAGGACCCAGGACCAAACCCTGTGGTACTCCACTCGTCACTGATCTGAAGTCAGACTTGGAGTCGGCTACTTTTACTGTGTGGGTTCTGTCAGTGAGCCACTTGGCCACCCATCTTGTGACACAGGGATTTATGCCCAGTTTAGTGAGCTTATCTATAATTCCAGAGTGGGGGATGGTATTGAAAGCCTTGGCAAGGTCAAGATAGGCTGTGTGCACTACCGTGACCTTGTCTACGACTCTAGTGACTGCTTCAGAGAAGTCAGTCAGGTTTAGTAAACATGATCTACCTTTTACAAACCCAAACTGAGTGGGGTCCAGGGTTTGGAGGTTACCTGTGTCTTTGTTTATAAGCTTCAAGATGATACGTTCCATGGCCTTGCAGACCCGGCTCGTCAGACTAATGGGGCGGTAGTTTCCAGGGTCTGTGGTGACACTTCCTTTGTGGACTGGGATAACCGTCACTGTGCGCCATTCAGTAGGCACATAGCTTGAGTTCAGGCTATGATTGAACATGGTACTTAGATGGGGTGCCAGTTCATTCTGTAGTTCGTGCAGTACGCAGCCTGGGATGTTGTCTGGTCCCATGGATGCTGTGTTCTTGGCTTTGGAGAGTGTGGTCTTTACTTGTTCATCCTTGATTACAGGGGCTTTGAGTTCTTCCGGTATTAAGACGGACCCTTTGGAGGGTGGGAGGAGAGGGGGAGTAAAGTTGGCACTGAACCTATCTGCCAGGTTCCTGTTTAAAAAAAAATTCCTCTTATCCTTTGTTTTTTTTAGTTAAAGATGTCAGAAAAAGGCCCTTCTGGTTTTAAGAAATGTCAGAAGTCCGAGCACAAGTTCTCTAATACCAAATCATGGATGCATAGTAATCACCTCGCCTTAAATGCCAATAAAACAAAGTTAATGATCTTCTCCCCATCTAAAAACAGAAAGACAAAAACTCTTTTACAGTGACTGCTCAGAATAACAGCCCCATCGAAGTAGTATCACATACCAAACTGCTCAGTGTCATAATTATTTGACAACCATATCCAAACTAATATCAAAAAAAACTCACGAAAAACTAGGTCTCCTGTATAGATGCAATCATTACCTTAGCCCCTCCACAAGACACACCCTTACTCTACTTACCTTCTTCCCTCTTTTATGTACGACCCCCCCCCCCCCATTCATTAATCTTCAGCTAGGCTTACAGGCCAAGTTGGAAGCCTGTTGCAGTAAAATCTCCAAATTTGCCACCAACTCCAGAAACTCATCGCATCACTGTCTCTCTGAACTTCCTAACTACCTCAAACGCCTTAGACCTACTACTGCTCACAAGCTCATATTCAAACCTTCTAGTTGTATTTTTCTGTCCACCTCTTTAACCCCCTACATTCCCAACCACTCTCTAAGATAAGAAAACCACAATCTTCTAAACATATGTAAGCCTCGTCGACCTGCTGGCCACCTACTGTTATCCTGCTCCCTAGCTAAACTCTGGAATTCTCTCCCTACCACCCTTCGAAATATTCAGAGCCACTCAAACTTCAAAACTCTTCTCCAATCTCACTTCCTTTCAAAGTGGGAATGTTCCTGTACCCCTACCACATAAACTTTGTAACACCATCTCCCATGTACTATACACCTCAACCTTCTATCACTGTGCTCTCTTACCCTGTCTCTACTTCCTCTCCTACCCTATACCTCACAAACTTCCCCCAGTCCACTCCCTTTCGCCACTATATACCACCTTTTACCCCTCACACCTCACCTTCTCTGTCCTCTCCTCATATTTCTAACTTCCAAAAAAAGCTTGTTTTTTTTATTTGTACATAAATGTTTTATTTGCATTGTTTTTTTTATCTAAAATGCCTCTACTTTTAATATGTTTAGACTACACAAATCTCACTTTTGTCAATCATTACATAGTATTAGAAATGTTATGACTTTTTTTAACAAATTATCTCTGTATTTTTCACTGTTCTACTAGTTTATTTACTTTTGTGTAACTATTGTAAAATTGTCTATATCCTGTGGAGCTTTTTTCCCCGGGCCTCCACTGAAAACGGGCACTTCCAGGCCCAGTGGACTATCCCAGTCCTAAAACTGAAATAAATAAATGTTTGCACAATCCCCAATGCAACAGTCTTGCCACATTATTATGCATTTCAGTATACAGTCCTTCTGCCTTTAGTATATCACAACCAGCAACAAGATAAGTGACTGTTTCGACTTCGGTTTAACAAAGCCTACATTTGTCTTTCTCTCTCACATGTTCAATGGACTTTGTAAACTAATGTGTACATAGTCCACTATCTTGAGATGCCAATATTAACTTTCCATCTTTTGGTTTAAATTCACCTCTCCTTAACAATTCCTGTGTTTCATCCTGATCAACATGATATTCCAAGAGTTTTCTAAATACTAGCCTCCACGCTCATTCTCCAGAGGGTTTTTCTCATTCTTCTGATACCTCCCCTGAACACCCCACAGAGGAAGTACCATGGAAGAAGACATGCAAGAGGAGGCACACACAGACTCCCGATGGAGTCTCTCACTGAAGACATCAGCTTCAGTGAAGGAGGAGGAGCCCCTCAATCATCAGCTGATGCTATCTCCTTTGGAAACATCCTGGAAATCCGTAAACAGAAGTGCAGCTCTTCCCATCCTCCTCCTCCCGAGGAGTCTGCTTCTGGAGTCTTTCGGGGTGGGCCCATCTACGTCTTGGGTGACCCCCCAGCAGATGAACTTATTTGACCTAGTTTTCCACCTGACTTGGAAGTACTGGACACTGTCGAGCCCATCCCCAAACGCCCAGATAAATTTCTAGTCCCCCTCAGGCAGAACCCACTGGAGTAAGGGTATTCCTTTTGATGCCATAGTTGTGGTGGCAGCCACCAAAAAAAAAAAAAAAGCTAGCCGAGCGGAGCACCTCTGTCTATCCACCGAGTAGGGAGTCCAGACTGATGGACAGGTTTGGCAAGCACATTTGCACCTCAGCCACTTTCGCACTGAAGTCATTAAATTACCTGGCACATTTTACTTGCACACAGATTTGATAAAGGATTTTTCAAACTCTGTCACAGATTCCATGCCTTTGGAGGATGTTAAGAAGGTTTCTTCTCAACTAGCTACTTTATTTTCCATTGCCGATTATTTGACGAAGCTCATCTCCCATACAGTGGAATGTACCTCTTGAGCAGCCGGTTCAGGCATAGCCATCAGGAGACATGCCTGGATGAGACTGTGCGACTTTGCAAAACCCTTTTAAAGATATCTTTTGTTAATGCTCCTTTTCATGGCTCCTGCTTGTCGAGGTCATCAGTGAAAGATATACTTACCCCCAATAAGCAGGAAGGAAAGACCATGTCTGCTGTCAGAATCAAACTCTCTCTCTCAACAAACTTTCTCTAGAAACCAGTGAGGAGGGAAGAAAATGTGGTTCCGGTAGTCTCTGGGACCTTTTCAAGACCTGCACAGGAGTACTTCCTTCAGAGGGAGAGGAGGGGCTTTCAGTGGCAGATGTCACCCCAGAGGCAGAGGGGGGGGTCCACAGAACTCAGGGCTTCAGAGACTACTTCTGTGATAGGCCCCTATCAGTGCTCCTGAAGCGCTGCCCAACTGTCCATCTCTGGAGGTAATTGGGGGTCTTTTTTTCCCTGTACCTGGATAAATCTTATAAATAACGCACGAGTGCTAAGCATGATATCCAGAGGTTACTACATTCCCTTTTACCTTCCACCTCCTGTCACAAGGAGGAAACTCCCCAATGTTCCACCCAGTCAGAGGGAGTAGTGCGCAGATGAAGTTCAAAAGCTGCTGCAGTCATCCAGGACGTCCCACCTGAACAAATAGGACTTGAACTTACTCCCGCTTCTTTTTGGTGCCAAAGAAAACGGGGGACCCAAGACCAATTTTGGATCTAAGCAGTCTGAATCAGTGTGTAAAGAAGTCAAAGTTCCAAATGTTTACTGTTCAGTCCATTCTGCCTGTTCTGTACGAGGACGATTGTATGTGCTGTGTAGATCTCCAGGACCTGTACTGTCATATCAAAATAGATGGGTGCCACAGGAGACACCTGTGCTTTCGGTTGGGAGCCAATCAATACCAATTCAGAACACTGCCCTTTGGACTAACCACAGCCCCCCCAGGTGTTCACCAAATGCATGGCAGTCATGGCAGCTCACCTGAGGCTCATAGGATTCCAGGTGTTTCCCTGTCTCGACAATTGGCTCTTCACTGCCCCAACCAAGCATCAACTTTTACAAGGCCGGGATTACTTGCTTCAGATCTTCAGCTCCTTGGGTATGATAAATCTTGCAGAATCGAGTCTGACTCCTGTACAGACAGTAGAATTTATAGGAACTCCTGAACTGGATACTATGACTCGAATGGCTTCATTACCTCTTCACTGCATCACATCTCTAAGAAATCAGGTGTGGGACTTGCTGTCTCATCCGTCCCCTCCAGTGAAGCTAGTGCTAAGCTCTTAGATTAATGTCAGCTGCCATTATTCTAGTTCCTCTAGCAAGATTCTTCATGCAGATCTTCCAGTGGACCTTGGTGGTACAGTGGTCTATTCTCTACCAGCCTCTGTTCCCATCAAACTCGTACCAATTTACTAATGTCATATTAGATAGTGATGACAGTCAGCCTGTTTTTTTAGGCAGACCATTCTCTCTCCCTTCTCCAGTAGCCCCAGTGACCACAGAAGGGATGGGAGGCATTTCAAGGGAAAGATGATAAAGGCATGTGGTCCTCCTTGGAGACCAAGTTGCATGTCAGTGTCCTAGAGATGAGAAGCAGTCCTCCTAACGTTGCAGTCCTTTCAGGATGTTCTACCCCTAGGAACATTTGAAGTATGCATAGCATGCCAGTAGTCTGGTTCATCAACAAACAAGGAGGAAACCCGCTCCTTATCATTGTACAGAGAGGCCATGAGGATCCAGGAATGGGTGATTTCTTCAGACTGTTTTGTAAGTGCATTACACATACTGGGGAAAACCAGCACACTGGCAGATAGACTAAGCAGGTCCATTCTGATTCCTCACATGTGATCCCTCTATCAGTCAGTAATGAACATGATTTTCAGCCTTTGGGCCAGCTTTGCTGCGATCTTTTTGCCTTTCCCCTCAGTAAGTGCAGCAAGTTCTTTGTTCTGATCCCCTCTCTGGGAGAGTCACTGAGGGATGCTGTGTTTCACGATTGGCTGCTGGGTCTCATCTGTGCTAACCCCACATCTGCCACTGATCCCAAAATTTCTACAGAAAGCAAACAGGCTGAAGAGCTCAGTCATCCTCATTGGCCCTTTCTTGCTTTGCCAGGTATGGTTCCCTTTCCTCTGGTCTCACCTCAACTATCCTCCATGGATACAAGTGCCCATTCGGGATCTCCTGTCTCACCCATCAGAGGTTCAGCATCCCAACCTCCACACCCTCAAGCCTGATCGTATGGTTTCTCCACTTCCAGTAATTGTGAGACAGTCCAAGCTCACCTCCCCTGTTTCTGACATTATTTTGGCCTCCCAGAAGGCCTCCTCTAAGAAAGTCTACAGAAGCAAATGGAAAAGATTCTCTATATCAAGGAAGGAGCTATTTTTTCTACTGTTAAACTTCAGTTAGCAGCCATATGCAACTTAACTCTGGAAACAAATCCCTTTCTTTGACAGCTTCCAAATTATGTAAAACTTTCTTGAAAGGAATTTTTCTTCTTAGACCACCAATAAAAGATCCCTCTCTGCCTTGGGACCTCACAGTAGTTCTGCAGGGGTTGACTTCGAAACCTTTTGAACCAGCAAACAATTGCAGTATGAAGTTTCCTTTTTGGAAAACTCTTTTGGTAGCTATCACTTCAGCAAAAAGAATTTCTGAGCTCCAGACCTTATCTCGGCCTCCTTACTTTGTTTTTCATAAAGATAGGGTGTCTCTATGAACCCAGCCCTTCCTTTTTACCTAAAGTGGTTACTGAGACTAACATTAAGCAATCCATCCAATTGCCAGTTTTTTTTTTCTGACTTCACTAATAAGGGCGAACATATGCTGCACTTTCTTGATGGTCATAGACAAATACATTTTTATCTTCACAGAACAAAACAGTACAGAAAGTCTGATCAGCTCTTTGTATCTTTTTCCCCTAACTGCTTAGATCAAGCAGTTTCCAAAATTACTCTGGCCAAATGGATTACTGACTGTATTTCACGAATTTATTCTCAGAAAGGTTTGGAATTGCCTAGTCCTCCTAGATCCCACTCCACCAGATCCATGGCTACCTCATCTGCTTTTTCCTCTAGAATTTCAATTGATATCTGTGTTGCAGCCACTTGGTCAAAGACTCCTACCTTTGTGACACATTGCAAATTGGACATTGTCTCCAGAAGCAGAGCATATCCTGTTCAATGTTGCAGTATTCTTTACATATGGGGTTGTATTCTGCCAATTGACGCAACGTCATGGGATGTCGCATGAAGGCACAGCCATCAGCCATAAAAGGGACATCCGTACGTACAGTCTTCAGGACTTTTTCGCCACCATTTGGAAAGGTTGACTCCTACATTCAGTCTGCAGTTGCATACCATTCTAGCTTCAGATAATTGCCCCATAGGGGATTTAATATATTGCTATTGCCTTTTCTTTTTGCTAATGTCATCCAGAAAGGGCAAGTGTAGGCGTGGAAGGTAAATTTTATATAAAGATAGTACAAGATTTGCTTCGGGCCTAATCATGACCACTGGGCCTGCTCTGTTTGTCAGGCCTTAGTTCCTAAAACATTGAGCAATCGTCTGTCGGGCTTGAATCTCTTTAGAAAATCAAGGACTCAAACATCTGGCTAGGGTTGCTATGGAAGGTTCCACGAGTGCTTCTGAGCCCTCTGTTAAGAGGAAGGTTAGCAAGGCTAGGCCCGAATCCACTCTAGCTGCACCTACTTCTTGTGACGTACTCCTTGAGGTTGATGAAAACTCGGCGGTGTGACCAGTGGTAGGGTCCGCTCCCTTGGCAGGTACCTGAATGGAAGCCATCAGGAGTGCAGATCCTAGCACGTCCAAGGCTATGCAGATGTCTGGTTCAGATGACTTGGGGGAGCCGTAGCTCGCTATTGCAGAAGACTCTGGGACTGTTCCAGTTCCTTTGTCCAGGGAGGTGTTGCAGGTAAGGCCTATATCCATTTCTCCCCAAAGGAAAATGCTACATCTAAAGAAATCCCAATCCCTCTGCACTACATGCTCCATAAACCTCAGCCTCATTACTACAATCAACAGAACATGCTGGACGAACAGGTTCATAACCCAGAGACTGCCCATGCTCTGGAATAGACTTCCCATACATATCAAGCAGAGCGCCTCACTGGCCCTCTTCAAGAGAAATCTTGATGAGTGGATGGGAAATAGAAAGTTCACCCCAGGGATCACTCCAGTGGTTCTACATGATAGAGGCACTGGGAAACAAGTTGGGAGGCACGATGCCAGGGCACTTCTATAGGTTAGGCTTGTAAAGTCTCCATGGCCATTAGCCTAGTACACACCTATGAACGTAAAAGAAGCAAAAAGTTAAGCATGTTCTTGCTCCTCCTACCCCTATGTCTGATTGGGAAGTTTTTTTGCAGGGTAATCCTAAGGCTTTGATGGCTGTGAGGCCTCTGGCTCCAGCTTCTCCTATAGCTGGCCTGGCCCTCTCTTCCCCAGTGCTACCATCAGGGTCACAGGGGCCTTCTTCAGGGCAGTCTGTGGAATTCCAGATTCATGACACTGATTTTGAGGAGTCATCCTCAGATGAAGACTCCTTAGCATATTCCAACCAGATCCCTTCACCTCTGGAATATGCTTCCCCAGAGGAAGAGTCAAGTGGGGGTGACTCTGCCATTGAAGAGCTGTCCTTTGGGGAAATTATTAATAAAATGAGGAAATTCTTTAAGTGGGATTCCTCTCAGATCTCAGAAGAACAAAAGAGGTATTATGAGCTACTCCATCTAGACGCCCCTGCACCTTCAGCAGTTCCACCAGTCCTGCTAGGCTTCTTAGATGCCTTTAAGGCAGCATCCAAGACCCCTGACTCACAGGACCCTGCTCCTAAAAGATCCGATTGCTTCTATAAGGTCCCTGTGGGATTGCAAGTTTCTTTTTAAATGCTCCTCAGCTGACCCAGCTGTGGTTTCCATTACTTCTGATAAATTTTCAAGGCTGTCTCCCTCAACTAAACCACTTCCTTCTAGTAAGGAAAGTACAATTTTGCTATGACTGGGAAAGAATGTCTATACCTCTTCCACATTAGCTGTCAGGGCTCTAAATTATCAAGCACACTTGTCTAGGTTTGCTTTGCCCTTGCTCACTCAGGCTACCCAGGCTCTTTCCCATTGCCTGAATTAGAAGCTAAATCATTGGCTCTTTCACTTTTATCAGCCTCCTCTCAGGTAGCTAGACACTCAGTCAAGTTCAGCTGTGATGCAGTTGAGGCCTCTTCCAGAGCAGCAGCTTCTGCATCTGTTCTCAGAAGGCATTCCTGGTTACATCTCCAGGCACTCCCTGATGACATGAAGGCATAATTGCTTGATGCTCTTCTAGATAATTCCTCCTCCTTTGGCAAAGCAGCTTCAGAGTTATTTAAATCACTACAGGAAAAAGGTAAGGAGCTTCAGGATTTGAAAAACGTGCTTGTTTCTCCAGTCCCAAACTTTCATATGAATCTTCCTGCCAAAACTCCTTTTGTCTGGAAACCTGCTCGCTCTTCCACTTGCTTGTTCTGGAGCTAGACCTCGTAAGCCTTCTAGGAGACACCCACAGACTAAAGCTGTTACTTCTGCTGCTGTTGCTCCTTCACAGCAGCCCTTTCAGCCCAGACAGTGTCCTCTGTGACACCCTGCCTCCTCTCCCAAGTCACACCCCCCTTGACTCCTCGCCTCTGTTTCCCTTTCTGCTTGGATGGAAATCACTCAGGACTCCAGGGTGATTTCAGTTATCCGAAGCGGGTATTTTATGACTTGGAAGACTCTCCTCCCTTTCAGGGAATACCTCAGCCCCCCCCCCCCAAGTCAACTACATCTGTTTCCCTTGATTCTTGCTCAGCCTTCTCATCTAGGTACCATCCAGTCTGTCCCTCCAAACCAGCTGGGGAGGGGATCTACTCCAGGATGTTTCTAGTTCCAAAGAAAGATGGTCCTTGGAGGCCTATATTAGACCTTTCCCTATTAAACACTTTCCTGGTTGTGCCTTCTTTCAGAAAGCTATCACTGCCTGTCTTCTTCTACTGGTCCCTCCTCAAGCCTTCATAGCTTCCCTAGATCTCAAGGATGCATACTTGCATATTCCTATTCATCTTCACTTCTGGAAGTTTTTGTGTTTCTTGGTGGGTTCTTTGCAGTATCAGTTTACTGCCTTGCCCTTTGGCCTTTCTACTGCTCCAAAGGTATTCACAAAGTGTCTAGCCCCAGCAAGTTACTTCACCGCATGGACCTACTCACTCAGGACAAAGGGTTATTGATTCACCCCCATGTGTCAGCCCTACAGCCAACCTTGTGGGTGATCAACTTTTGATCCCTTTCAGGCACCTTTTTATGAGGGCATGCTATGGGTTTTGCAGGAGGCCAGGAAACCCAATACTAGAAAATCTTACATTTCTAAGCGGAAAAGATTTTCCATTTGGTGCCAAAAAAAGTAAAAAAGGATCCCTTTAATGCAGAGATTTCCTTTGTACTTTCTTACCTGTGCAAGTTGCTTAACAGTGGTCTTTCCTATTCTTCAGTTAGTCCATTGCTGTTTCTTGTCTGCCTTTAACTCCCCCTTAGCTTCCAGGTTAGAAGTTAAGCTTTTTCTTAAAGGCGTCCTACATTTAAGACTCCCCAGGAAACCAGTTCCTCCTCCTTGCGATCTTAACTATGTAATAGAAGAGCTTACTCAGGCCCCTTTTGAACCAGCAGCTTTTGCTTCTCTAAAGTTCTGCATATGGAAAACTGTGCTTCTAATAGCCATAACCTCTGCTAGTAGAGTCTCTGAGATTCAGGCATTGATGGCTCCCCCCCCTTTCCTAGTTTTTCATAGGGACAGAGTATCCTTGAGAACTAATCCAAGCTTCATGCCCAAAGTGGTGAATGAGTTTTTAATCCATCCATCCAACTGCCTCCCTTTTTACCATCTTCACAGTCTTCCAGTTTGATGGTTTTGCATACCTTGTATGTTCATAGACAGCTCAGATTTTATCTTGATAAAACTAAGTCCATTAGGAGGTCTGACCAACTTTGTTTCCTTTCATCCCAGGGTATGGGTTTGCTTGTATCCAAACAAACCATCTCCATCTCCACATGGATCTCTAAGACTGTTGCGTTTTGCTATGAATTCCATTGGAAGTCTTTATCCGCATCCATTAAGGCCCATTCCACTAGATCAGTTGCATCCTCAGGGGCCTTCTTCAAAGGTCTAGATGCTTATTCCATCATGGAAGCTGCCGCTTGGTCATCTATTCATACCTTTATGAAACATTACAAATTAGATACTGTTTCCAGGTTGACGGCAGGTTTTGCCACAGCAAACTGCCATGGATTCTTGGAAAGTGCTTCCTCTTGCTTTTTCCTACTCTGTCCTCCACCCTAACTCCCCTTGCAGCCTTGGCACTCTCCCATATGTAAAGAATACTACAACATTGAATAGAAGGACATAGAATAGTTATGTAAAATCTTACCATAACCATAGATGTCCTTCTCTTTTGTGTTGCAGTATTGTATCCCTCCCTCCTGCCCCCTACAACTTGTTCTTTCCTAGGATGATCTCCTTAGGCTCCTTTTGGACTCCTTTCCTTGTGGGGCTTACTTATTCTGAGGATTGTACGTGTTGACATTGACTGTGCCTTCGTGTGACATCCCACGTACAGTACAGGCAGTGGCTCTTAACCTTTTATATACAGGCCACACTTTGGGTCGATTGGCAGTATACAACCCCAGATGTAAAGAATATTGCAACATAGAGAAGGACATCTATGGTTATATTAAGATTTGACACAACTGTTCTTTTCTTTGGTTTGACAGTGCTCCGGCATGTCCTTCCTTGCGGGCCTCCGAAGAGTTGCATAGCTGTGGCCCTGACCCATCAGTGAGGAAGAATGTAAAGGACATTAGATTTAAAAGTTTTGTACCTACCATAGCTTGGCATCTGTGTTGTCCATTTTCATTCTTCCTCACCTTCCCTCATACCCCACCCAGGCTTGTCTCTCCTAGAAGGATCTTAGGAGGATAATGGAACCCTCATGTTCCAGGTTTTAGCCTCAGTCTTTTTTTTATGTCTGTCCTGTCTCTATATCTCAGTGGGCCGTAAGGCAGCAAACTTGATCTGAGGAGTTGGGGATATTGTAGAGCATTATGGTTAGAGGGAGGAGCTCAAGATTCAGATCCATGTCATGGAAGTGCAACCAACTTGGCTCTATAACCCATCAGTGAGGAAGAATGAAAATGGATAACATGGATGCCAAGTTATGGTAGGTACATAACTTTTAATTTTCCTTTCTGATGGAATTGCCTAGGGCAGTTACCACAAGCTTCCTTATACGCTGGATCTCTACTCACACAAGACAGGGGGGAGTTTGATTATACCCCAAGCTCAATGAACTTCATCTGACTGCCTGGGTGATTCAGTTCTAAAATTAGGCACTTATTTCATGTGGATGTGCAGCAGGTACTAAAGGAAGCAAGAAAGGCTGCGGCTAGACAATGCTGTGTTGGTAAGTGGAAGTGATTTTCTAGTTGGTGTCTGACAAATAATCAGGGGCCCATCAGGGATTTTGTACCTCTGATGCTCAAGTATTTGTTTGTTAGTTTCCTGTGGCCTCTGTTATTGCTCTGTAAAAGTTCGTCTTGCAGCCATTTCAGCATATCTGCCCCTGGATCTTCCCATTTATTTTGTTTTGTGGTACAGCAGTTCTTAAAGATTTACATCTGAGACCTCGTAATCGTGTTGCTCCTTTTTGCATAAGCTGTATGAGTACATAACTTTGAGTTTTGTCATGTGGTACTTGTAGTTTCTATTTATCTGTCCACCCTGGTAAGGAATTGTTTATGTGCATTTTATGTCAAGTCACATGAAGTGCAACTAATTGTTTTACAACCTCATAGGAATGTGTTATTTCCCATGCTTTGGAATGTCTTATTGCATTTATTCTGTCATCGCCATGTATAATTTAAATCTAAAAATGTAGTGGATTTCGTACTGACATCTTGTTGATATCCCATGCTGGTCCATGTAATGGACCGACCACTTCTGATGCTATTGTTGTATAATAAAGCATTTAAATTCACTGCTTTGTAGCTTTTGAGTTGAAAAATAAGTAGAAGCATTAACCCTACAGCAGAACTTGTATTACTTTTCATTTTTGAATTAAATTTGATGCATAAATTCAGTGGATTGATGTGTTTAATTATATCTTTATTTTTCTAACAGAAAGTACACAGCAATTTCATCCTCAGAACAGCGACAACGTTACAAAAATGACTTCAATGCAGAGTATAGCGAATACAGAGATCTGCATGCAAGGATAGAGAGAATAACACACCGGTTCACGCAATTGGATTCTGAGCTGAAACAGCTATCATCTGGCTCAGAGGAATATAAGGTAGCTCTGCTCACGTGGCAAGGAATGTGAAAAGGTTTTTATTGTGGTACATCTTGTTATCCTGTACTACAAGGGCACATCATTTATAAGAATGGAAGTTAAAAATGAAAGCAAGTGCAATGCAAGAAGTAGTGGAGAAAAGTAGTGCATACTGAATTGATGAGTAGTTTTTTACTAGGACGTGAGCATGTACATGATAAAGAAGCACCAAAAACAAAGGACCTGAGTAGGTTTACCAAGACCACCGATGGATTTGGCCTCCAGGAATTTCCTAACTCTATGATAAGCACAAAAGTCATGCTGCAATAAGCAGGTTTCAGGTGTGGTTCCAGATTTGTTAGTTTATTTGAGTTTTAGAAGTATTCTTGATTTTTGGTTCTTCTTGAATCTTTTTTGCACATCATTTAGTACAAAACATTTTAATGACATATATCAACTTTCACACTGTAGTTTAACCTTTCAGCCACTTCATAACTGATAGCTCTGATCAGCTGGCCCATCTGAAACTCCTTCCATGCAATGCGATTGCCCTTGAAATTCTGAAGACTAACTGCAGTCCTCAAAATATTGGAATGGAAAGTGCCATGGGGGGTACATGCCAAATCCAAGAAAATGGTATGTGGACCATTCCCCCAACTCCAAGGCACAGTGGTTTCAGAATTGGTGTTTATAAGTAGCAGGTGTGAAAGGTCTAGTGTGACAAAGCTTCTCTTAAATGTTTTACAAATGTAAAAAAAAAAACCCACAAATTTCAGTAGTTGCGTTTTTAAATGGAATTTATTTTTTGAAGTGTCGCAACTTAAATGCTTTTGCACTTCTGATAGGGATACTGAAATTTTCTTTCCCTTCCCTATTTGGTCTTCATCCTAACAGTCAGTTAACAAAAAATACTCATTTTGAAAGAGTTAAAAAAAAAAAAAAAGTCACAAAAAATACACTTAAAATTTGCCCAAAATAGTTTTAAAATGTCTTTTTTTTTTTTTTTTATCCAATTGCCACACTACAATTTTCAGAGCTTTCAACAGAAGAATTTGGGCTCCTCTTTTTGTTAAGCAGCCTGTTTCTTGGGCTTTGACCATAGGGTATACCTAAACTGATAACTGATGTAGCTCGTGTAACTTGACATAAAATACACTTAAATAATTCCTTACCAGATGCGGGTAAGTCCCGAAAAATTATACCAGGTGCAGCTTAGCACATGACACAATACAAAGATTTTATGTATTTATCGTAAGAGTCCTCTTAGCCTGAATGAACTGCTTCATGTTCCTGTTTCTAAGCATAGTGTCTTTGAAAAAAATTTGCATTTAGTCACATTGAAGAACATTTAACAATAATGTGATGGTGTAGCATATGTCTACATATGTCTCATGAGTAAAGGTCTGAAGTCAGAATCAGAAAAAAAAAATTTCATTCAGTTCCACCTGTTAAGAAATTAGTTTGTATTGGTAGGGTTTTCATACACAACACTGGATTCCATTCAGCTGCAGTTGGATAGACCAGAACATTCCATCTGTTCTGTCATAGAGTGAAATCCTCTAGAAGTCCCTCATTCAGGCATATTTCTAGAGGATGCATTACTAACATTTTAAACAAATTCTCTTAGGTTTTGTGATTTTAGTGACATACCATTTCTTTTTATACGCTACTCTGTTTACTTCACAAATGTTCTGTACTTTTGGTTGGTATGTGCTTGGTGCCAGATTGCATCAAATAGTACCTCAAGTCTGTGTTCAACCGTGCAAAGAATTAGGCCTGTTCTGCCGTAATTAGTGTAGTGTTTTCTGGTGAGAAAAGCCTTATGCTGCAATCCCCCTTGTAAGATCTGTAGGGTAATATTCAGGATGTTTGTCACGGTTTTCCTGTTGCTTGCATATTGAGTCACCAGCGTAACTTAGTTTTTGCTTCACTGGCATGAGACTATTATGCTTATCCCCATCCAGTCTAGAAATCATTTTAGTTTGAGAATTGGTGAATCTCAGCGTCCTCGAAAAAATGCCATCAGATTGGAAGACATATGGTAGTCCTCACCTTGTGTTGTGGTAGTAAAATAACCGGGATATGTGATACTTTTCCAAAATTTCTAATCATGGTTTCTTTGACTTTATTGCATTAAATCAAAGATTTTGCCAGACTATAGAGGCATATTTGTTTGTTCCCACAGTATCTTTACTCGTGGGGAGTGACAGATTTTTGGGGGGCTTTAAGCAGTTATGTATTGCATTAGATGTGTAGAGTTGTAACTAACTCACCATGGAATGGAACTGCCTTTGCATTCTAGCAGCTTGTTTTAAAAGAAAGGTTATAGTGTTTGCTTACAATTAGACTAATCTCTCTAGAGTGTACTGAACTAGAACTACTGCTGCTAGCATTTTCTTTCTGAGACTGTTATTTTTTACTTGGACGTTCTCTTTAGTGTCCTTGAGCTGTGCCCTTTCTTTGTTTGCCTGGGATTCTTCCTTGGAATTGGGAAATTCTAATTCGTGGGGAAAGTTAAAACAAAGGATATATGGCAAACTTGTTGGAGTTTTCCATCCTGAAGCATCAGTCAGCTGCAGAATGTAATTGGAAATAACATCAGTCGATGTAGTTACTTTTTTTCTGTAGTAAATTCATATGAAACTGCAGCACTCCTTGCATGTATGATCAGATCTTTTTAAAAGTAAAGTTTATTTGTTCTTGCCTAAAATCTTGTGAATTATATTTTATTAATGAAGGGTGTTGTGACTTAGTAGCTGCCCTTTTTGAAAGGAGTTGTAATTTGAAGTTGATTCTCACTTGGAGTGTTCAGCAGCCAAGTTTTTGATATCAGATTAGTAATATGATTGGTGGCAGTGTGTACTGTGAGTACAAGAAAAGGGGTATTGTTACTAGAAAGGTATCCATAGCATTTCATGGAAACCATTGAGAAATCAGTTTTGTTAAGTCTAGTTACTACTGGTAAAGTTGCACTAGAAGGCACCAGGCTTAGTCTGACATGGATAAAATCCTGGAGAATCCATGATCCTAACCCTGTTTTGTAGCCAGTGGTGTAAAGCTTGTTTGGGTGTGGCAGATTTCATTATAATTCAAGGCAGTAGTACACATTTGCCTTAAGCTGTTAAGGCCTGTCACTCCTTGTGAACATGACAGGTGCAGATTTGTGCTCTATACCCCCCAGCCAACATATGTCATATTATTTTGTGACCGCGGGATGATGTATTGTTAACTGGACTTTTACACCCTGCAAAACATTCTTGTCACCAAAACATGTCCACTGAATGTGGGCACAGCCTGCCTGGAATTGTAGGTATGTGGCGTGAAGCTGAAGAGCAACCCAGTATGCCCCTGGATACTTCTAAAATGCAGCTATAATTAGAGAAGAGAGTTGGAAGTGAGATGCATGGAAATCGAAGGGTGAAACAGCTGGAAACAACTGTAGAGGAAAGGGAGCAAGAATGGAATTAGCGTGAGAATGAGTCTGTAACCCTTCTCTAAGAACTCACAAGTTTTAAAGATAACTCTGCCCTAGATACCAAGGTTAGTACTGAATTGTTTACTGAATATAAGGGGGTGCTTTAATAGTTATATCAGTGTATTAGACAGTATATGTAATCAGAACCAATTTGACCAAGTATAGTGGATGAGGTTTTCAACTCTTTTGCTCATTTGTAAAGCTATGCCTGCTGTTAATGCCATGTCAGATTCTGGTTGTGTTAGCTGTAGCAAAATATTTAAGAATGTTTAAGCTCACACCTGAAGTTTTTAGAAGAAAGTTTAGAGAACATAGTAGAAAAGCAGAAGATAGTGTCAGTGATTTTTGTTGTAGAAATAAGCACTTAATTTTATAGATGCTTGATGAGTGAATCTCAAGGCACCACTTTAAAAATGTTGGGAGACTATCTCTTTAGGGAGCAAACATTTATTTTGCCTAGGATTGTGAGGGTCTGTTTGACAGAAGCGAACTGTCTGTCAGCTGAAGAGAAGGTGTAAAAATGGTGACTTCTACTTAGTGAGCAGGACAAAACTGTACAAGTGAGGTTTACCTAGCACAACACATGGGTGTAAATGAGCTCATGGGAAGCAGTCTGCCATCACATCAGGTTCCACAAGCAAAAGGGGTAAGTCATTGGTTTCAGTACACAACACAGTTCTGGGATTAGATGTTTTCACCTTCTCCATCTTGGCATTTCAGTGAAACTGTCCCAAAGTCTAGGTATTTGGTTCCATCTGTGGCATCAGGTAACTGCAGACACTTGGGATCTGAGAGTCATTCTGAAAGGTAACAACTGGTAGTGGGAGTCCATTCCTCTACGTCTGTCAAATTAAACATCCCTGATTCAATGTTTATTTTTGTCTGACATAACTATGGGTTGTAGGATCCGACCTCAGCACAAATCTGAAGCTGTTTGGTTCTAGGGCTCTGACTCCTTCAATACCCATTATTCCCTCTACTCCACCTCAGTATCTCAGATCTTGTTTGCCATCTGAAGAATTCAGTCACGTTTGTGAGAGCTCACTCCTCCCTGTACTGAGAGAGATTTCCTGTCCAGTTTTTCACTGTATAGGTTAGGTTAGCTTTTGAGCTTTCGACTTAAGGATAGGTGGATAGTTATTAATGCAGTTAAATAACTATAAATATAAATTATAGTAGTATGTGATGTTCTTCATGTTTCATTGTTGCAGTCATCATTTGTGGGTTATCCCTGCTGGTTAGCCCTCGGTCAGCCCGAATACCAGAGTCGAGCTTTTCCCCTGCCCTTGCTACTGTCGCCTGTGGACTGACATCAGGTTGTCAGTGGTATAAAGAAGAGCAGCCGGCGCCATTACATCAGTCTTTCTTGCCATGGAGTTCAAAGCAAAGGCACACTACGTGTCTGTGCAGGTCGCTCGTTGCCAGAGTGGAAGTTGAATCTGAAAACGACTAAAGCTTAAGTACTCCATTGGGGACCTTTTTCTTGCACTGACCGATGTCCGAAAAAGTCAATAATTGTCTCTGCTGTGGAAAACAAATACCACACCCGAGACTTCCATACCTTGTACGTTACTTGTCTAGGCCCAGACCATGTTGTCCCCTGTTGTCGGTTCTGCGCACTTCTCAATTCAAGGACTATTCGCTGTAGAGCTGAACTTGTAGCCAGTCATTTCCGAAGTAGTTCCTCGCATTACGAAATGGCATCCGTCAGTCAGCAGTCTGTGGATAGTCTCAGAAAATGAAAAGATAAAGACAGGGACAGACCACACAAACTTAAGCCTTCAGACGACTCGTCCCAGAAGCTAGTCGTCAGTTCTCAGGAATTCAGTGAGGGGCATTCGCAGCCCCTGATGCCCGACTCAGTCCCTTCGCAGGCCTCTACCGAGACCCTTTCAGAGTCCAGTATGCTGCTGAGGAATGCTTCATCATCCGATCCCTCGGTTGTCTCCGCAGCCGCTATACAGGCACAAGCTTTTGAGGAGGTTCTTTGCACAACTGATTCAAGGCAAAAACCGACGTCTTTGTCTCTAGCTACCGCATCCTAACGACAAATGGATTTACTGAGGTCTAAAAGCAAGACCACCCCAAAGAAAACGGTCTGTAGTCACCATCTTACTCCCCTTCCACCGCCTTAGACAGTTACTGAAAATGGTGGAGGACCTCATCATTTTCATTAGGGATAGCCATACCACTCCTAAAAGAAAAAGGGATACTTTCCCTGATGTTCACACAGAACCGTATTCTGAAATTTCAGACTACCTTGATTCAGATGAGGAACAGCCTGTCACCTCCTTTGAGGATTCTGATGCAGAGGAATCCATTCTTTCTGCCTCCCCTCCTGAGGATCTTTCATTTGGGGAAACCCTGCACACTCAGAGCATTTCCACTGGGAAGCCTAAGATTATCCTCAGTCTAAGAAAAGACTAAGAGAGTTTCTAGATATCCCTCAGCACAGACCCCTGTCCATCCCTCCTATGGACGTGGTAGATGATGATTTCAATTAATCTAGCCTCACCCTTAACGCTCTACTCCCTGCTCCTAGGAAACCTGACTGGTACTACAGGGTGCTTAATTCACATAAGTACTTGTTTAAAAAAACCCTGCAGCAGACCCAGATCACACAGGGGCCCAAAGGGGCCAAGGCTAGTTAATCTATAAACCCAATTCCCTCTGACAAGGACTCGAGCGCTGGACAGATGGGGTAAGAAAATGTACACCTCTGCAACCTTAGCTATTAGAGCTCTTAACTGTCAGTTCCATATGGTAAAATCTCAACAGCACACCTTGGAACTTGTAAAACAAAAAATTTCATCTTTACCTGGCACTAATATTTCCAAAGAGTTAACAGATCTTCTGCACTGTACTTCTCATGTAGCTAAAAACTCCCTGCACTGCACATTCGATGCCCTAGAAGCCTCAAGTAAGGCCGCTGTGGCAGGTTCAGTCATTAGGAGGCACGCATGGCTGAAAGAATAGTAAGTGCCCGATCATGTAAAATTAAAACTACTTGATGCCCCCCCCCCCCCCCCCGGATAAAGACAGCTTGTTTGGATCAAAAGCAGTGGAGGTCATCAAAAAGATGGAGGATAAAGCTAAATATATGCTAACAGTAAAATACTTCCTCCAAGTTCAACCTCCCAGATTCAGCAGAAATTTTCCATCTAAGCACTGGTGTTTCCCAGCCCCCAATGGTCAGGTTCAATGGAGGCCTCGCAGGGACAGACCAGTTAGACCACAAGACCAAGGCCAGCGAAGAGCTAAGCAGTGGCCCTCCACCACTCCCGCAGTAGGGAGTTCTAAGTCCACTCACTACTCTAAGAACATGCAATGACTCCCACTCCCCCTCCCATCAGAGGTTAGGAGGAAAGCTATTCCTTTACAAACAAAATTGGCTGTCTGTAACAAAGGAGCAATGGGTATTAAAAAAATCATTTTTCGGGGCTACAAATTTACCTTCCAACAAGTCCCAAACTTAACAGGTTACCCAAATCTACCTCCAAATCAGTGGATAGAAGCATTAAAACAAGTGCACATACTTCATGCTCAAGGGGCAGTGGAGCCCGTGCCACAGGAGCAAGCAGGAAAGGGTTTTTACTCCAGACTGTTCCTAGTATCAAGAAAAGAAAGCACTTGACAACCCATTCTCGACCTGTTAACTCTAAACATCTTTCTAGAGGTCCCAGAATTCAAAATGCTAACTATTCACAAAGTTTTACCAATGCTGGGCAAAAATGCATGGCTAGCCATTCTAAACCTAAAGGATGCCTACCTACCTTCATATACCCATAAGGGAGTCCTGCAGAAATTACCTACGCTTCAGAGCAGGTTCACAACACTTTCAGTTCTCTGCGCTACCCTTTAGCTTATCTACGGCTCCCAGGGTCTTCACAAAATACCTGGCCCCAGTGGTTGCCTTCTGCAGACAACAAAACATCCAGATTTACCTTTATCTGGATGACTGCCTAGTCCAAGCAGCCAGCAAAGAGAAGTTACTACAGGACCTGCTCTTTGTACAAACAGCCCTAACCTCCCTAGGGTTCGCTATCAACAGGAAAAAGTGAAACCTAAACCCCTCCAAGCAGATCACCTTCTTGGCTGCACTCCTGGACACAGCCTCCCAAGCAGCCTTCCTCTCACTAGAAAAAACAATGATTTCTGCCAAATTACTTCTCTCAGTTAGCTGTCAGAAAAAAACTCGCAGCAAGGAAAATTCTGCAAGCACTGGGTTACATGTCATCCTGCATTCTAATGATTCCCCTGGCAAGGCTGCGCATGAGAACTCCAGTGGTACCTAAAAAACCTTTGGTGCCAACACTCTGTCAATGGAGACCACTCTCCCCCTCATTCCATGCATAAAGAATGAGTTTCTTTGGTGGGCAGAGACCTGCACTCAGAACAAGGGCCTTCCCTTCACCTACTTACCACAAGGCCAGACTACCACCACAGACGCCTTGGACCTAGCTTGGGGCGCTCATTTAGATACTCTGTGCACCCAAGGCTCTTGGGACCACAGGCACTTTCATTGGCACATCAACCTAAAAGAAATTATGGCAGTTCACAAGGCTGTCACATCCTTAAATGACCATCTAAAACCAGGTATTCTCCTCATAAAAACTGACAGTACCACAGTCATGTGGTGCATCAAGAAGCAGGGGGGAACTCATTCCTACCCACTCTGCAGGTTAGCCATGGCTCTGTGGAACACAGCCTTGAGCAATCAAGTGCACCTGCAAGCTCAATTCATGCCAGGCAAAGAAAATTCACTGGTAGACGATTTAAGCAGAAATCTAATGGACCCACTCTAGTGGAAACTGGAACCAAACACATTCAGACTTCTAATCCACAGGTGGGGAACTCCAGAGGTGGACCTCTTTGCTTCCCCTCAAAACCACCAGTTGAGCAAATTTTGCACCAGAATTCCCCACAGCCAAGCATGGAAAGTGGATCTCCTTTCATTTACATGGGAAAACCTCTCAGTCTATGCCTTTCCCCCTCTGCCCCTCCTCCCGAAAGTGCTACTCAAGATCAAACAGGACAGGCCAAGGACAATTCTGATTGCACCAGACTGGCCACACCAGCACTGGTGCCCACTTTTACGCAGTCTGACAGCAGTGCCACCCTGGCACCTGCATCAGACCCCCTCTCTGCTGTCCCAGTAGGAGGGCCAGATTTTTGCATCCTTAACTGCAAACCCTGAACCTAGCAGCCTGGCTGATTCTCTGAATGTATCACCACCAACCCTCAGCAAAGAGGTGCTGGATGTCTTAAGGCCAGAAGGCCTAGGAATAGGAATCCTATTCAGAAAATTGGAAAAGATGCTGCTCTTTTTGCCAGTCTCAGGGTAAGGACACAACCGTGCCTACCTTACCTCAAATCCTAGATTACCTAGCAGAGCTGCTCCACAAAGGCCGATCCTTCTCTTCAATTAAGATTCATGCCTCTGCCATCTGAGCTCATTAATATACTGAGCCACTCTTTTCTCACCCTCTAGTCAAACAGTTCCTGAGAGGAACTAACGATTTATGATCCCCGAGGAGAGCTCCCACCCCTGCCTGGGACCTTAACTTTGTACCAGAGAAGCTCACGCTTCCCCCTTTTAAGCCTGCTGCTACAACAGAGTAAAAATTCCTCTCTTGGAAAACAGCCTTACTTCTAGCCATCACTTCAGCAAGAAGAGTGTCTGAGTTGCAGGCCCTTATGGCTGTGGAACCCTTCATTATCTTCCATGTGGACAGGGTTTCCCTCAGGACTAACCCATCATTTATGCCCAAGGTGGTATCCAGTGTGACTTTAAATCAATCCATCCATTTACGCACCTTTTTCCCTAATGCTCAGAATAAAGGGTAAAGGATCCTGCACTCCATGGACGTGCACAGACAGCTTAGGTTCTACCTTGACAGGACTAAACCTTTCAATCTGACCAGCTGCTGGTCAGCTTTGCTACAGGGGCAGAGGGCAAGGCCATTTCAAAACAAACCATCTCCAAATGGATAGCACACTGTATCTATTTCTGCAACAAACACCATGGAAATCCTACCCCACAGAGGATCAGAACCCATTCCACTAAGGCTACCTCAAGCTACAGCATTTCTCAGGGGAGTCCTACCAGAGACATCCTAGAAGCTGCAACCTGGAGTTCTGTACACACCTTCACCAAGCATTACCACTTGCCTATCTTTTCCAAATCCAGAACTGGATTTGCTACAACAGTCTTACAAGGCCTGCTAGCCAGCCCTAATACTTCTGACTGCCTCCACCCTTCCTCAGCTTTGGGAATTAACCCATGTGTGATGACTTGACTGCAGCAGTGAAACACGAAGAACATAGTACAGTTGTGTGCACTTACCATAAATGTAGATGTTTGAGCGTATTCACTGTTGCAGTCCTGGTTACCCTCCCTCCAGCCCCCTGACTTGTCTGTACTTTCTACCTATCCTCTTTTTTGGCCATATCTTATGGCATTGGTATTTACATTTTACTGGAGGTGTTCCACACCATGTAATTGCTTCCTGTTCTGGAGGCTCTTGACATCTGGGGCAAGACAAACTGATGTAATGGCATCGGCTGCATGTTTTATACCTCTGACGTCATGGAAGAGGTGACAGCATCCACAGAAATCCCCAAGACTCTGGTATTCGGGACGACTGAGGGCTACCTGCAGGCAGATAACCCAAGTGTGATGACTACAACAGTGGATAGACTCGAACATCAACATTTATGGTAAGTGTACACAACTGTACTTTTCTTTCCAGGAAAAAGAAAATTAGTAGCCATCATGCCATCCAGGAGAGTGTCACAACTAGATGCTTTATCATCCCCTCCTACTTTTTCACAGTGAAAGGGTGTCACTCAGGAATGATCTTTCTTTTCTGACCAAAGTTGCTGTAGAATCTAGCATACATGTCTTAAACTTGCCATTATTTTTCACCAACTATAATAAAGGAGAATTATTTTTGCATACCTTAGATGTTCACAGATAATCGGACTTCTACCTTCACAGAACTAAATCCCTTAGGAAGGACTGTAATGTTTTCATCTCCTTTGTTCCCAGTAAGTTTGGGTATAAGGTATCAAAAGCTTCTCTCTCCAGATGACAGGTTGGACTAAAATTCCTTTAAGCTAAACAAAACAAGGCTTTGGCCTGTAAACTGAAAGCACACACACAAGACCCAGTAGCAAACCTGTACAGCCTCCTGTAGGGTCTTCATCAGAAAACATTTGTGATGCTGCTTGGTCCTCAGTGCATAGTTTCAACAAGCATTGTAAATTGGACTGCTTCTCAAGGGCTAGAGCTTCATTCTGTGCTACTGTGCTAATGGGCCTCATGTTATGAGGCCACCCAGGACATTTTGTGTCTGGGGATTTTGACCCATATGTCAGATCAGACAGACTGAATGGAATGTGAAACACATGTTCTCAACATAATGCTGTCCTTTCATAAATGTCCATCCAATACAGCAACCCTCCCACATCCCCCTTCCTTCTCTTTTAAGACGTTGTAGAAATTGGTTATTTAGAAATTGTTTCTTGTTTATCCGGTAGTGTAGTCATACCTAGTTCTTCAGGTGTCAACTGAGATCTGAGGTACTGAAGGGGACTAATGCATTAATGGAGAGAATTATTAAGGGGCTCAAGGCTGGAGCACTAATGCTACAGGGTCGAGAGAGACAGATGGCTTGGAGACCCATAAGTCATATCATACAGACATAAATGAAGGGATCTAGTGTTATGGTATGTACCTAACTTTCAATCTAGTGTTGTCTCTTCCCTCTATCTTCAACTGATGGCTTATTGGATCCATGCTGATCTGACGCTGGCAGCTTTTAGACCTTCGGATCCAAAGCTCAGGCTCCTCCCCTACCAATAATTCCCCTCCACCATATTAATACTTCAGGTTTAATTTTCCGTTGCGACACTTCATATGTGGTCCTTGGGTCCAGTGCTATTTTTTTCTTGCTTTTGGTAGATAAGTGCATACTTTTTTATTTAGCTTCTCAGGTACCATTCCCTTTCGTACCTAGCTTCATCCTCTCTCAGTATATTGCTTTCTTTCCTGTTTGGAGAACTTTTTTCTTTTTTAACTTCCCACAAAAAAAAAAAATACCTTTTTCTTTAGTGTAGATTTTTTTTATATAGTACTTATTAGGGGTATTTGGATTTTGTAGGATTGCTAGAGCTTAGATTATCCTGTTTGGTGTTTACTGGTTATTACTTTTTTTTTCTAGTTTGTGTTTTTTTCTTTTCTTTTTTAACATTTCGAAGTCTTTTGGGTTTCTAATACTATGACAGGAATGGACCCCATTCCTAAGTCAAACTACGATTGAAGTTCATGAGATTAGTATTGTTTCAATCTTTGATGTCAGCCAGAAGTGCTGTTTGCAGCACCCGCAATGTGTCCAGTAATGACTCTTTCTGCAATTCGTACGGAGTTGCATGTGTTGGTAACATATCCAAATACAATTTTGGATTTTTTTTTTATAAGACCTGTTGCTCCTGCCTACTGTTGGAACTGTATTTTTCTTCCACATTGCTTTTGTTTCTGCCTGCAAATCCTGATATTTTATGACTATCTCTCTCTAAGACACTGTAGTGACTGGGTGTAGCGATTTCGGTGATCAGTGCTACATTTGTCTTCCTTTCATAGACAACTATATCTGGTTTTCTCACACCTATCTTTTGGACTATTGGTAATGGGTGATCTCATGTGATGTAGACTTCATCATTTTCTGTGATGCTCTGTGGCTCATGTTTCCATTGTTTTTCAGCAACTTCAATACCATAATGTTTGCACAATCCCCAGTGCAACAATCTTGCCACATTATTATGCCCATCAGTAAACAGTCTTCTTGCCATTAGTATATCATTACCAGCAACAAGGTGTACAACTGTTTCCAATTCTATTTTACAAAACCTACATTTGTCTGTTTCTCCCACATGTTCAATGGATTCTGTAAGCCATCTACATAGCCCACTGTCTTGGGTCGCCAGTATTAACCTTTTATCTTTTGGTGTGAATTTTCCTATCCTTAACCATCCTTGCATTCGATCCTGATTATCATGAGGTTCTTCCAGGAGTTTTCTATACTTGCAGCTATATTTATGCATTTTCCACATTTCTTGCCTTCTCGTCTGATCCTTCACCTTATACCCTTTCTTTTGTCTTTTGGCACATTTCAGTTGCTGCCTGATTTTTATTTACTTCTGGTTTGATTTCCATTCCCACTTGACAACGATATGCTTCTGCTAAACTAAGCAGGGAAGTCATCTTAGACTTTTTTTTCCTTCCTCGTGTTTAAGAACTTTCGCTACATTTGGATCTTGTGAAGTCAACAGATGTGTGCAGGCCCATGATTACAGTTCTATACATATAATCAATTTCAAGGAGGCCCATACTTCCTTCAAAACGTGAGATATATAATCTTGATATGCACTGATTTTTATAAATCATTTCAGCATGAAGCATCCTTTTTGTTTTCCTGTCTAACCTGTCCAACATGTTTTGGGGCCAGTTTTCCTGTCTAATCTGTCCAACATGTTTTGGGGCCAGTTTTCCTGTCTAACCTCTCCAACACGTTTTGGGGCCAATCAATCACTCCAAAGCTGTAAGTTAAGACAGGAAGAACAAATTGGTTTATAGCTTGGACTTGATTCCTAGATGTCAGTGTTGTTTTAGTGTTAATCTAAGCCTTCTAAAATATTCCTTACTGAGTTTTATTTGCATTTGTTCATGTTTTATTGTTGCTCCATCAGTTCCCAAGTATTTATACACTCCCTCATGCTCAAGTTCTTTTATATCACATTCCTGTCCCAAACTGATGTTTTTGTGTTGCAGCCTTCCTTGCTTTAAAGGTTACTTTTGCACATTTATCAAGACCAAATGACATTCTATCATCTGAAAAAGTTTTGACCACTTGCAGTTGTGCTTTCAGTTCATCTAATGAACTGTACTGTTTAAATCATCCACAAAAATATGATGAGAGGTCTTTACACTTTGTTGTTTTCTAGGAGCCAAATTATAGCCATGGCCTAATGTGTCAAGCAGACAGTTTAATGGGTTAAGGACAAGGCAGAATAGCAGCGGTGACAGAGTCACCCTGAAATATCCCCCTTTGAATTTTTATCTGTGGAGTAATAATTTGTCCTTTATCATAGCTTACTTGCAAAGTGGTCTGTCACTTTCATGGTCACTGTAATGTAGGAATGCATCTTATTCATTTTAAAGCACTCTGTTATCCATGAGTGTGGGATATTGTCAAATGCTTTTTTGTAGTCAATCCATGCCATAGAGTCTTAACCTTTCTACAGTTCTCCATTATGACTTCAACAGCAAATGATCCTTTGTTCCATATGACTTTTATATTATCCTTTCGTTCTTTTGCCATGATTGCGTTTTCTTCTAAATGACTGTAAACTTGTCAGCATCAATTCCGGTGTGTAGTTTATACGATTCCAGTGTATAGTTTATACGTTGTCGGAAGGCAAGTTATTGGTCTGTAATTTTTGGAATAACTTGCAGATTTGCTCTCAAGTAAGAGAATTGTTTTTCCTGTTGTTAACTAGGCTGGTGTCTGTTCAGGACATGCTTATAAATAGTTCTTACTCATGGCTAAATCTTCACATAAAGATGCTGCTATTTGTAGTCAGAAGTTAGGTACTGCATCAGTGCCTGTGGTTTTCCAGTTGGAGGCTTTTCTTAACTTTATTTCAGTCTCTCTGGCTGTTACTTCATCCCATTTCATATCCTGTACATTTGAACAACTTCTGTGTTTTACTTATTCTATCCATTTAGCATCTTTATGTTCCACAAGATCTTCATAGACATTCCTCCAAAATGCATCTATTTCTTCTTTCTTTGGTGGTCTTTCAATTCCTTTTGCCTTGTTTCCCAATTTTGTATAGAACTTTTTGGGGTCATCAGTAAATTGATTATTTTGTACTTTTGTATATTTATCTACATACCTTCTGAGTTTATCTACCTATGCTGAGATTTTTAGTTTGTTTACAACTGTACATGACAGATCTTGATCTGTTCTGATACTCTGCATTGCTTTTATCACACCTGTCTTTGAGTATTTTTTTTATCTGTTCACACTTCTATACTCTTCTAACAATGACACTTCTTGTCTTAACTGCTTTATAGTTTTCTCTGTTCGATATTTCCATGATGGTATTCCATTTCTCCTCTTCCTTTCCCTGACTAAATGTGTTCTTGTGGTAGAACTTTATCAGTTATTAATTTAGCTGCACAGTAATATATCCTGTTTACTTCTATTATATCGCATGGATCTCTATGAACAGTCCTAATTACTGTGTTCATTTGTTTTGTCAGACTTCTGACTTTTTGAGTTTTATTAACTTTCTGCAGTCTATTTCTTTGATCTTGATACATCTATGTCTGTTAAATCAAGCAACTCTTCTCTTAGCTCATTTTCTTCCAAATTGAGGGCACATCCCTTGTTTTCCAATTCCTACGGGCATTCTATAGAAGATTCTGTAGCATCATCCTGTGGCACATTCTCTTCAGCTTCATCCCATGCCATCCATTGCTGTATCATATGGAAACTGACTGGCCTATCACTCCTCAACATTGACTGCATCAGAGTTTCCACAGTTTCATGTTCCTTCCCATGCTGTCTAGCTTCAAGTGAACGTTTATACTGGTTTCCTGTGGAAGGCTCCAAATTTTCTTCATATGGCACCTGACCAGTTTCCTGTTCCACCGATTTCCCCTTAATTTTGAATATCCATTACTCTATCCTGTTGTGGTGCTTTCTGAATTAGATTTTCTACACTGAATCCTTCACTTTGCAGGTATTCCATGACCTCTGTTTCTGTTCTTTAACTTCTCCATTACTAATCTCCTTCTCTAGTTTTCCTCTTTGTCTTATTTTTTGCATTGTAAGTTTTCCATGTCAGGATTCCATTGCCTGTATTTCTCTCCAAATATCTTTGGTGCTGCTGTTTTTATATTGCTTAGATGTTCTTCGTGTTTCACTGTTGCAGTCACCACACTTGGGTTATCTGCCTGCAGGTAGCCCTCAGTCAGCCAGAATACCGGAGTCTTGGTATTTCTGCATCTGATGCTGTCACTTCTTCCATAACGTCAGGTCGTCAGGGGTATAACAACAGGCAGCCAACGCCATTACATTAGTCTTTCTTGTCGAGGAGCCCGAAGCAGAAGCAGTTCGCAAGTGCCGGTTGGCCGCTACCTGAAATTTTTGTTTTTTTTTTTGAGTTGATAATCCTGAAGTCTTCTAAAGCTAAGTACCCCGTTGGGGATCCTTTTTCTTGCTCTAACCAGTGTCAGAAAAAGTTAACAGTTGTCTTGCCTGTGGAAAGCAAATACCTCACAGAGATTTTCATTCTTACTGTGTCACCTGTTTAGGCCCAGACCACGACGTCCCTCGCTGTCGGTTTTGTGCCTTAACGGCCGAACTATCCAACTGGCTATATTTGGCTGCTAAATTCTTTCACTCTCGCTCTCTGTATTCCGAAATGGCTTTGGTAAGCCATCTGACTACCGATTTTCTGAAAAAAACGTAAGGATAAAGACGGACACAGACTGCATAAATCCAGAATTGCCAATGACGCTTCCGTTAAGCTAGTCGCCAGTCTGCCGGTACTCAGTGAGGCGCCTTTGCAGCCCCTGATGCCCTTTTCTGTGGATTCGCAGGCCTCTGCTGAGACCCATTCGGAGTCTAGTATGCCACGAGATGATGCTTCAACTATGGAACCAGCGGACGTCTCTACCTTGGATGGGTCTGGAGCCGCTGTGCAGGCACCGACTTCTGAGGGTGTTTTCCGACCTACCGATGTTCGAATCAAACCAATGACTTTTTTAGCCAAATCTACAGAGTTTCTTAGGCCCAGAGTATGCACTGTGCTTAGAAAACTGACAACCAAAGTGCATGCTCAGACCCCCATGCTATAGAAACAAATGCTTAGAATGGCTGAAGACCTTATAATGCTAATTAGGGGAAGCCAGCCTTCCCCTGCTAAGAGACAAGAATTCAGTTGCCTTCTGATTCTACATACCACGAGTCCGATGACTCTGACCTTTCTGATTATCTTGACATGTCTTTGTCAGCCTATGAGGATTCAGATACAGAGGTATCCATTCCATCTGCCTCCCCTCCAGAGCATTTGTCTTTTGGTGAAACCTTGCATACTTTAAGAGAGCATTTCCATTGGGAATGCCAAGACTATCCTCAGTCCAAAAAGAGACTCGGAATTTTTTGCGCTACCTCAGCACAGGCCTTTAGCTATTCCCCCTGTCCTGGATGTGGATGATGTTTTCATGGAATCCAGTCTTACTCCAGACATCTTGCCTCCGGCCCCTAGGAAACCTGACTGGTATTACAGAGTACCTGATTCCCACAAGTTTTTCAAGAATCCTACTGCTGATCCAGAGATCATTTCCCAGGGACCTAAAGGTATTAAGGCTACGGTAACACCCGTACCCTGGCCCAGCAATCGAGGAGGCTCAATCCTTACCACTAACACCAGAGAGGACGTCTCATATGAGAGGAAAGGATAACAAGTACACACAGTAAAGTGCAATTTCCCTTAAGAGCACACAGAGATCACAGTCAGTCCGGGGGTGGTCGCTCCCTTGCTCCCCAGGTCCTCAGTAAGACTCTCCACTGGCACAGCTATAGGGTCCAGATCTCAGCCTAGCTGGGCAAGCTAAAATCTCCAGCACCCTCTCTGTCCAATCAGTGCTTCGTGTTCCTGCGCAAGTAGCTGGCGCACACACTTTGAGATACGTTTATACAACCACACAGACACTCCTGGGGAAGGCTGGCACAAGTTCTCCAGCTGTGTCCCTTTTACCCAGACTGTACGGTAGTAATTACTGCCACCATCCAGCTAATATTTATCAGCTGTTCAAAGGTCCTTAAAAGGGTGTCCAGTTATTACTGTGCAATATTATTATCCAATCGGTAGTATAGCCCAGGGCTAAAGCTATTAGAGTGGCCTTGTACAGTTTTGCCAAAGGCATGCAAGTACTCTTAAGAGCTTAAATTATCTCTACACAAAACTGCCACAGTTAAAAGGTTTTAAAATATTTAATAATGAATAATTAAAACCACAAGACAGTACTTTCTACTACACAGTCAGTGCTAGTCAAGAGAGTTCAGAGATCATGCAGAAATACTTAAAATAAATCAGTAGTACAGTTCTGACTTCACAGAAAAACACTTAGTCTAATCTTTCTGTAGTTTCTAGCTATCTCTAAAAGAAAACAAGTCGAAGATAACTTACGTAAGACAACAGGCAGAGTGCTGATGAGTTGGATATAGAGACAAAAATGCTTCATGCCTTCTGATTCTCTCTCTTTAAATTGCTATTGCAGTTCTGATAAACATTGCATCGTCCTTTACACTTTCCTGGTGTTCCCAGGCTGACAGATTAACTACATTTACATTTCTAACATCTCCCTTTTGTTGTCTTGCAGCTGGTCAGGAACAGAGCAATACAATACATTTGCATGTTTAAATCTAACAATTTAACTCTTGGTTAAAACAATAGAAAGAATTTCTTCATCAAGACTTTTTGGCACCACTGTCCAATTCAAAGGGTCACCACAGGCTTTACTTTGGTCAGTAGAGTGTATGTAACAGTATTTCTTTACATTTAAGACAAGAAGCCTGTAGTTACATTCATATTTACAAATCCTGAAATTATCTGCACAATTCTGTCTGGCTAGGCTGGCAGCCTTAATCCGTCTCTATATCAGTCTTCACAGCTACTACAGCCAAAAATCCTACCTCTTCGGACAGGGATTCCAGAGCTTTAGTCCGATGGAATAAGAAGGGTATATACCTATGCAACTCTTGCTTATTAGGGCATTGAATTGCCAGTTTCACATGCTCAAGTACCAGCAACATATTATGGAACTCGTTAAACAAAAAAATGGTAATATTTCCAGATTGTACAGAAAATAAAGATTTGCAAGAGCTTATGCATTCTGCAAATCAGGTTAGTAAGCATACCTTGCAGTGTGGCTTTGATGCCATAGAATCATCTTGCAGGGCCGCAGTCACTGGCTCTGTACTGAGAAGACATACTTGGCTGAAGGAGCAGACCTTGCCAGATCATGTCAAATCCAAATTACTAGACACTCCTTTAAATAAGGACATTTTGTTTGGCACCAGAGCAGAAGAAGTTCTTAAAGAGGAAGAAAAAGCTAAATCTATGCAAACTGTTAAAGAATTCTTACAAGTGCTACCACCTCGATTCAGTAGGCATTGCCCTTCAAAACACTGGTCCTTTCCAGCCTCTTCTAGGCCTTCCCAAACAAGACCCAGGGGAAACAGACCACCCAGACTACAGTCTCAGGATATGCAGAGGTCTAAGCAATGGAGTGTTCCCAGCCCTAAAACAGGGAGTGGTAAGCCACATCCCTGTGGAAAAAGTTCACAATGACTTCTCAACTCTACTTCCCAGCCCTGCCCAATTTCTTGTGCCCGTAGGAGGAAAACTTGCCCTTCATGCAAAAAACTGGATGTCCATCACTCAGGACCGTTGGGCCCTCAACATTGTATCCCAGGGGTACAAATTTTATTTCTGTTCACTGCCAACCCCAAGCGGGTTTCCAGACCTTCCTCCAAGTCAGTGGGCAGAGGCTCAAAACCAAGTTTTCCCTGCTCAACATCAGAGCTATTCAGCCAGTTGAAGTAGAACAAAGGGGTCAGGGTTTCTACTCCAAACTATTCCTGGTACCCAGGAAAGAGGGCTGTTGGCGCCCAATCCTGGATCTTCCCATTCTCAACACCTTCCTGGTGGTCCCAAAATTCAAGATGCTTACCCTGCAACAGCTTCTCCCTATGCTAGCCAAGGATGCCTGGTTAAGTCACCTTAGACTTAAAAGAAGCTTATCTACACATCCCCATCAGGGAATCATGCAGGAAATATCTACATTTAAGGGCAGGATTTATGCATTATCAGTTCTCTGCACTTCACTTTGGCTTATCTACTGTGCCCAGGGAATTCACAAAATGCCTGGCTCCAGCCATTGCTTACTGCAGGCAGGGAAATGTCCAAATTTATCAGTACTTGGACTGCCTGATTCAGGCGGATAGCCAGGAATTGCTGCTTCAGCACCTAACATTTATAAAAAGACTTCTTACTTCATTGGGGTACAGCATCAATAGTCACAACTGGTGCCCAGTCAAAAGATTGTATTCCTGGGAGCAAGCTTGGACACAACTTCCCAAATGCATTTCTCACTTCAGAAAAACAGGTCTATCTGACAGACTACTTCAAACAAATGGCCACCAGAACCCAGGTAACTGCAAGAAAAATATTGCAAGCCCTGTGGTTCATGGCCTCGTGTATTCCATATGCAAGACTGCATATGAGGAAACTTTAATGGTACTTAAAATGTCTTTGGTGCCAACATTCTCAGGACCTGGAAACAGTCATTCCTATCATACCTCATCTAAAGGCAGAGTTCCTTTGGTGGGCAGAAGCATGCAACCACATTGGACTGCATTTTTCTCTACCTCACACTGCCCAAACCCTGACCACAGACGCATCAGTTTATGCATGGGGGGCCCACATGGCCGGCAAATGCATTCAGGGCCATTGGAGCTCAAGCCAAATTTTCCTGCACAAAATGGGCGATGGAGATTGGAAAAAAGGAGATGCTAGCTGTGCAAAATGCTCTGACAACTTTCAGATACCTAATCCTTCCAGGACAACTGCTGATAAAAACAGACAACACCACAGTTATGTGGTACATAAACAAGTGGGGGGGGGGCATTCTTACCCACTCTGCAGGTTAGCCATGACTCTGTGGAGCACAGCTTTGGACATCAAAGTCCATCTACAAGCTCATTTCCTGCCAGGCAAACAAAAGTCACTGGCAGGTGACTTAAGCAGAAATCTTCTAGACCCACACGAGTGGAAGTTGGAGCCCAGCACCTTCAACATTCTGATCCAGAGGTGGGGGGGGGTCCAGAGGTGGATCTCTCTGCCTCCCCCCACAACCACCAGTTAAGCAAAGTCTGCACCAGGAACCCTCACAACAGGTCCTGGAAGGAGGATGCCCTATATTTTCAATGGGAAAACCTCTCAATCTATGCGTTCCCCCCTCTGCCCCTTCTTTCAAGAGTATTACTCAAGATAAAAGAAGACAGGCCAAGGGCAATTCCGATTGCCCGGGACTGGCCATGCCAGTACTGGTACTGGACAGATTTTGCATCAACAATTGCAAACGCTAAATCTTCCAGCGTGGCTTATTCCTTGAACACTCCACCAACAACCTTAAGTAAACAGGTGCTGGATGTCATTCTTGAAGCCAGAAGGCCTAGTACTAGGAAATCCTATGCGGAAAAATGGAAACGATATTGTTGTTGGATTCAGTCTAAAGGAAAGGACACAGCAGTGCCCTCCTTGCCTCTAATCCTGGATTGCCTAACAGAGCTACTCCACAGAGGCCTGTCCTTCTCCTCCATTAACATTCATGCCTCTGCAAATTCGTCTCATTACAATACTGAGCCATCTCTATTTTCTCACCCTCTCATCAAACAGTTCCTGAGAGGGGCCAACAACTTAACGCCCCCAAGGAGAACACGCACCCCTGCTTGGGACCTTAACTTTGTACTGGAAAAGCTCACACTTCCCCCTTTTGAACCTGCTGCCTCAGCAGAGTTAAAATTCCTCTCTTGGAAAACAGCCTTGCTTATAGCCATCACTTCAGCTAGAAGAGTGTCTGAGCCACAGGCACTAATGGCGGTGGAACCCTTTATTATCTTCCATGCTGACAGGGTTTCCCTCAGGACTGACCCGTCATTTATGCCTAAGGTAGTGTCCAGTTTGGCCCTAAACCAATCCATCCATTTGCCAACCTTCTTCCCTAACCCTCAAAATAAAGAGGAAAGGATCCTGCACTCTTTGGATGCGCACAGAAAACTCAGGTTCTACCTTGATTGGACTAAGCCTTTCAGTAAATCTGACCAGCTGCTAGTCAGCTTTGCAAGAGGGGCAGAGAGCAAGGCCATTTCTAAACAAACAATTTCCAAATAGCACACTGCATTAAGTTCTGCTACAAGCACCATGGAACACCAACCCCTCAGGAGGTCGGAACACATTCCACTAGGGCTACTTTTACCTCTACAGCATTTATCAGGGGAGTCCCTACCAGGGACATTCTGGAAACTGCAACCTGGAGTTCTGTACACACCTTCACCAAGTATTACCACTTAACTATCTTTTTCCAAATACAGGGCAGGATTTGCTGCAGCAGTCCTGCAGGGCCTACTAGCCAGCCCTAACTCTTCTCAACTGCCTCCACCCTTCCTCAGCTTTGGGAATCAACCCAAGTATGATGACTGCAACAGTAAAACGCGAAGAACATAGTACAGTTGTGTACACTTACCATAAATGTAGATGTTCGAGTGTATTCACTGTTGCAGTCCTGGATTCCCTTCCTCCAGCCCCTGGTTTTCTCTCTCTCCTCTCTGTGGCTATTCCTAATGGTATTGGTATTTACTTTTTACTGTTGGTGGATACTAGCTCCCTATTTGGGGGCTCCTGACATTTGGGGCAAGAAAAACTGATGTAATGGCGTCAGCTGACTGTTTTTATACCCCTGACGTCATGAAAGAAGTGACAGCATCCGACGCAGAAATACTAACACTTTGGTATTCGGGCCGACTGAGGGGTACCAGCAGGCAGATAACCCAAGTGTGATGACTGCAACAGTGAATACACTCTAACATCTACTTTTATGTTAAGTGTACACAACTGTACTTTTTGCTTTCTCCTTTGCACATACCTCTCAGCTATACAGATTTTTGGCTCATATTCTTGGCCTGTTCCTCATAAAATTTGTTATTTTCTGGCAAATCACTGAGATGATTGTCAAATCCTTCAGGAAATGTATGTTGAAAGAAACCCTGTTATTCTAGCAACTCTCAAGTTTATAAGAGCAATATTTAAAATACGTCCCTATTTTTGGGCGTTTGTCCCCCCATTTTGTTGGTCTTTGTCCAGCTTTCTTGAGCCAAGAGATTGAGTGGTATGTCTTTGTATAAATATTAACATAATATTAAATCTCTCTTTCTTTCCCATGTCCATATGTCTTCTTCAAATGTTTCCTGATCTTCTTGTTTCTCCCTACTTTGGTGACTCGCTCCATCCTGCTGCTGTGATGTAACATGTGGTGGGCCTTCTACACCAAATCCTTCACTTCGCAGGCACTCCTTAACTTCAACTTTTTCTGCTTTATTAATCTTCTCTTCTGTGTTCCATTTTTGTGATATTTTTTTTTATTGTGAAATTTTCCATATCTGGATGCCTTCGCCTGTATTTCTCATCGAATATCGTTGGGGCTGCTTTCTTTACATTTCTTAATTTGGCTTTCTCCTTTCCATAAATATTACACTATGATTAGTTATCTTTTCCTTTATAGCTAACATGTCTGACAAGGCCTTGGGCTTTAAGAAAATTTTTTTGGGCACAAAATTCCCCCTGAGGATGCAGACTTGGTGTGTTTATTGTTTGGGGCTTCTCACCTGGACAAAGTTTGCATTTCTTGCTTAGCCGTCAGTACTAGAGTTCACTCAGCTTGTCTGATTAAACTTGTGCTTAACTCATTACATCCAAGTGATGCCTCCAAGTACATCTTGCAGTTAACTCCTACTGATGCCTCTAGGCTTCAAGTATTGCTTGTTAATATTTACATCAATAATTCCAAAACAATGCTATGTACAAGGTTTTACAAAAATCATCTTCGAGCTTACACAATAAAGTCAACTGCATTAATATTTGACCTCTGTCTAGTGCAGGTAATTGGATATTTGCTGTTGTTTTATGATTTAAATAAATATATATATATATATATATATTTCACATTTTTCTAAATATCGAAACAACCAAGTAGCACAGAACTCCTTAGCCTCATGTAAAAGCTCTCAGCTAGATGAATAAAATGCTGCTTGACAGTATGTGTAACTTGAGTGGTTGCTGAGATATTGTAAGTTGTTTACAAAATATTACAAATGTAGTAGTTACTGTATTTACTGCGACTTATAAAATTTAATTTAAGACCTAGAACCTGACGAATACTACCTCTATAAAAGCAATTTGTGCTGAAGAGTTTACCATTTATACTTCTTTCATAACCCCTCTGGTCCTAGAGATATGAACATTTGTTTGAAATGTGAGGACATAATTTGATTCGGTCAAAAGGCTTGGGCTCCGCCCATTGGAAGTTACAGTGCAAACTTCCTGAGCTCCATTGGAATGAATGAGTTGAAGGTTGTCTCACAGCCACAACAGGAGAAGTGACCTCCTCCCAGTCTGGCACTCCTCATAGGAAATTGGGGGAGAAAAGGCAAGGGAGACAAACCAAAGAAAAGTAGAAAGAAAAACAAAAATCCCTTCAAAGAAATGTTTTCTTAGAAGCTCTGCAAATCTTAGACAAGGCTCCCTGCCATTCAGGTCCATGTGTTCCTGCACCAAAACTTTCTAAGGCTTCAGGTCTGACTCCACCATCTGAGCCTAGCTGATCACCAACTCCTCCATTCAGAGAGTCCAGGTTGTTGCTGGAGCCAGTCAGTTCTCTGCTTCATTCCACCTTTTCCCAAGAGAGGACCTTTTTTATCAGATCTCTAGGCCGCCCTCAGGTTTGGCCTTAAGGTCAGTTCAGTTGTAGATGAGCCTGACTGTTCCGACCCTCTCTGGTGTCGTTGGAACTGGCCTTCTGATCCACTATCGTTGGATCAGAGCATTCCCCAGGTGGCTGCCTGTGTCAGAGCCAAAAGTGTTGGTGTCTTTGATTTCAACAGTATATCTTACTTGGTCAACTGTAACAGAGCTGAATCAAGGAGCAGAGAGGTTGACGATGTGTTTTTCCGGGGGGGGGGGGGGCAAATGGACTCCAAGGCTGTGATTCCCTTACTCCCGGCACTTGGGTCCCCAGCACCTCCGCTGTGATGTCTGCTTTGGAGCAGAGTCAGATTGGATCTCTGAACATGCCCTTATTGAGGTCTTTGGATACCATAGTGATGGCTTCAGAATCAGTTTGGCTTCGGATTTCGTAATGTTTAAAAGAGTAGTTTCTAAGCCTAGAGAGCAAGTTTCTTTTTCATTCTCAGAACTGTTCGAGCCCTTGATGTCTTCAACTCCTCCACTCATCCTCCTGTTGCCACCAGACAGCCCGTTTCAAGACAGTCCATGTTGTGGTCTCCCCATCTGCCTCCAAGTGTTCCCCAGATCTTCCTGCAGGTGAAGCACACAAGGCACATACATGTAAAAAGAGGCACTTGGACTCCCCCAAACAGGAGTAAGTCACTGAGGATTCTGATTTCAGTGAAGGGTTCCTCCAGATACCCCCCTCCAAGGATGTCTCTTTCGGAGACCTTTTAGAGCAATTATTAACATGGGTGGGTTGGGGGAGATGGTCCAGCGATGCCACCTCCCAGGAGGAATCTTTATTCCTTGAGGCCTTCAGGCCTGGCTCATTTACTTACCTGTATAGCCCCTTCTGCTGTCAGACTTGTGGATTTGGTCTTGTGACAGGCTTGGAAGGAAGTAGACATGGTGGAACCAATTCCCCCTGAAAATGGACAATATTTTTTAGTCTCCCCTAATGAAAGGGTCATACTGGAGCAAGGGTCACACAGTAGACTCCCCTGTGATAGCATCCACAAAGAAAGACATTTCAGAAGAAAGCTACTGTCCCCCCTCCCTTCCCCCGGCATCCACAGCATTACTGGCTCAGAAAAATTGTTTATTCCTCATGGACCTCTGATTTGAGTGCTGAATAGTTTAGCCCATTAGCATGTTTCCAGAGGGACTCCCCTGTGATAACAGCATCCACAGAGTCATTTCAGAAGAAAGCTACTGTTCCCCTTTCTCTGACCTCACTTGATGCACCCTTCTGGGGTGCTGGATCCTCTTTCAGATCTCATTTCTTACATGCCCAGAAAGCCTCACCAGGACATACTAACTCTAAAATTAATCGCACAGTTCGTCCAGTTCAGGTGATGGTCATACAGTCCAGGCTTTCTTCCCCTGTTCTTCATATCCTTGCATCCCCTTGGAAACATTGTACAAGAAGGGTCTGTAGAAGTAAATGGAAAAAATTTTCTGTGTTGGCTTTCAGTAAGGGCATGGACCCTTTTTTAGACGCATTTCCATCTGTTTTGGATTTTTTAACCAGCTGTTTCCAAGACAGGGCTAGTTACTCTACTACTGAAGGCCAAATGGCTGCAGTCTCAAATTTTCATGTGGGGAGAAGCACGTTACTATTGTTCCCTTAAAACTATCTAAAGCTTTTTAAGGGGTACTCTTATTTTTCACCCTCCTTTTAATGGATCCTGTTCCTCCTTGGGAAGTTACCTCTTTACTCCAGGCTTTGACCAAACCCCAATTTGACCTGGCTGCAACTGTGCATCTGAAGTGTCCTCCTTGGGAAACACTTTTTGTAGTGGCTGTTACCTCCTGTCAAGGAATTTCAGAGCTTCAAGCCCTTTCTTGTAAGTGGCCTTATTTGATATTTCATAAAGATAGTGTGTTGCTTCGAACCAACCCTTCATTCCTTCTCAAGGTAGACTCCGAATTTACATTGAACCAGGCCATTAACTTGCCAGTTTTCTTTCTGAACTTTTCCTGCAAAGGGGGAGTAGTTTGCATTTGTTGGATCCCATCAGCAATTGAGATTCTCCCTGCATTGTGCTAAAGCCTTTAGGAAAACATACCAGCTCCTTTGTCTCCTCCTCTCCAATCAAATTGAGAAATGGTGTTTTGTAATGTATCTTTCCAGATGGTTATCTGAGTGCATCTCTTTGGTATGTATAAAGAAAGAGGATTATAATTACATGGCAGTCATAGGGCTCATTCTACACCAACAGTTGCTACTTGCACAGCTGCCTTTTTCAGAGTTCCTGTTGATCAAAAAGTAAAAAGGTCACACAGACAAAAAATTAGTAAAAACTAAAGCATATTAAAAAATATGTTTGCAAGGGGCCTATCTGAAATTGTCCCAAAGGTAAAGTTTATCCTTCACTAGCCAGATGCATTTATTTGAATGTGGGTTTCAAAACTGTTTCAAACGGTGTCAGTTCTAAGGGTAGAGAAGCTGAAATGCCAAGTCAGATTTCATTGTGGGAATGTGTTGCTTTTTACCAGATACCTAACATTACTTGTGCCATGCAACTAAAAAAATTGAAATACAGTCCAGACAAGGGGGGGGGGGTGTGGCCATGCAAGCAAGGGGTTGAGTGTGTGTGTGTGTGTGTGTGTGTGTGGGGGTGCAAGCAAGGGGTGAGTGTGTGTGTCTGTGTGGGATGCAAGCAAGAGGTGAGGCTGTGTGTGTCGGGGGAATGCAAGCAATGGGGAGTGTGTGGGGGCATGCAAGGGAGGGCAGAGTGAGAGGGTGTGTGTGTGGGGGGGTGCAAGCGAGGGAGTGCATGTGTAGGGATGCAACTGAGGTGAGAGTGCGTGTGTGTGGGGATGCAAGCGAGGAGAGAGTGCGTGTATGTGGGGATGCAAGCGAGGGGTGAGTGCGTGTGTGTGGGGATGCAAGCGAGGGGGGAGTGCATGTGTCTGTGTGGATGCAAGAGAAGGGGTGTGTGTGTGTCTGTAGATGCAAGGGAGGGGGAGTGCGTGTGTCTGTGGATGCAAGCGAGGGGGAGTGCGTGTGTCTGTGGATGCAAGCGAGGGGGAGTGCATGTGTCTGTGTGGATGCAAGCGAGGGGGAGTGTGTGTGTCTGTGTTAATGCAAGCAAGGGGGAGTGCGTGTGTCTGTGTGGATGCAAATGAGGGGGAGTGCATGTGTCTGTGTGGATGCAAACGAGGGGGAGTGTGTGTGTCTGTGTGGATGCAAGCGAGGGGGAGTGCGTGTGTCTGGATGCAAGCGAGGGGGAGTGCGTGTGTCTGTGTGGATGCAAGCGAGGGGGAGTACGTGTGTCTGTGTGGATGCAAGCGAGGGGGAGTGCGTGTGTCTGTGTGGATGCAAGCGAGGGGGAGTGCGTGTGTCTGTGTGGATGCAAGCGAGGGGGAGTGCGTGTGTCTGTGTGGATGCAAACGAGGGGGAGTGCGTGTGGATGCAAGGGAGGGGGAGTGCGCGTGTCTGTGGGGATGCAACTCAGGGTGTGTGTGTGTGTGTGTGTGTGTGTGTGTGTGTGTGTGGGGATGCATGCGAGGGTGTGTGTATGTGGGGATGCAAGCGAGGGGGAGTGCCTGTATGTGTGTGTGAGGATGCAAGCGAGGGGGAGTGTGTGTGTGTGTTTGGGGATGCAAGCGAGGGGGAATGTGTGTGTGTGTGTGGGGATGCAAGCGAGGGTGTGTGTGTGTGGGGGGATGCAAGCAAGGGAGTGTGTGTGTGTGGGGGGATGTAAGTGAGGGGGAATGCCTGTATGTGTGTTTGGGGATGCAAGTGAGGGAGAGTGTCTGTATGCATGTGAGGATACAAGTGAGGGGGAGTGCCTGTGTGTGAGGATGCAAGCGAGGGGGAGTGCCTGTGTGTGAGGATGCAAGCGAGGGGGAGTACCTGTGAGTGTGTGGATGCAAACAAGGAGGAGTGCGTGTCTGTGTGGATGCAAGTGAGGGGGAATGCGTGTATCTGTGTGTTTGCAAGCGAGGGGGAGTGCATGTGTCTATGGGGATGCAAGAGAGGGGGAGTGCGTGTGTGTGAGAGGGGGAGTGCGTGTGTGTGTGTGTTTGAGAATGCAAGCGAGGGGGAGTGCATGTGTGTGTGTGTATGTGGATGCAAGCGAGGGGGAGTGCATGTGTGTGTGTGTGTGTGTGTGTGTGTATGTATGCAAGAGAGGGGGAGTGCGTGTGTGTGTGTGTGGATGCAAGCGAGGGGAAGTGCGTGTGTGTGTGTTTGTGTGTGTGTGGGGGATGCAAGCGAGGGAGTGCCTGTGTGTGTGTGGGGATGCAAGCGAGGGGGAGTGCATGTATGTGTGTGTGTGGGGGGGGATGCAAGCGAGGGGGAGTGCCTGTGTGTGTGGGGGGATGCAAGCGAGGGGGAGTGCCTGTGTGTGTGGGGGGATGCAAGCAAGGGGTGTGTGTGTGTGCTGGGGTGGGGGGAATGCAAGCAATGGTGTGTGTGTGTTTGTGTGTGGGGGGGTGATCTTTCCGAAAATGTCTGGTAACGCTTTATTCTAGCAACTGTAGCAGTAGACAAGCAATGTTTATACTGTGCCCCTAGTTTCAGGCCTTTATTCCCCCTCCAAAAAATTTTGGCTTTTTCAAGATTTGTAGTGCTGCAAATGCAATAGATATAGTTGCATGTCGGGTGTTTTTTTACAAGGAGCTGAGAGCTTCAAGGGAAGAGAAGTTTAGTTCTGCTTATGGCAGGTTTGTTTGCACCGCTAGTAGCATAACAGATAGTATACTTGTTTTGATGCAGAAGACTTTAGTTTCTACTACAACAGTATGTAGATGGATAGCTGATACCGTAGTGTCTAGTACTTTACAGTGGGAGGATGCTGCAGTCCGGAGGACGTCCTCCATCCATCTCTTATTGCAATATTACTAGTTTATAATTCTTTAGTGTAACATAGGTAAACTATTGAAGGGCAACAGGCACTTTATTTGTAGATGAAACGCTGAAATATAAAGTTGTTTGCTAGCAGCATCCTCTTCATCAGTTGCAGATGTCTCGTGGAATTATTTAGGTGAATTTTACTTCTGCAGAGATTGTGCATTGATTGGTGAATTGTATCGACAAGTTTGAGTAGACATAAAATGGGGATGTCTGTAATTGGGCAGTTTTTTCATTACAGGTTGATACATTGTGTCAATGCTTACTGGAAAAATGGTAAAATGTAATGAATTTAAAAACACTAATACGTGCCCTGTACAATACAAGCAATATAATTGCATACAATCCGAAAAGTGAATCAAAACACATGTATGTCAGCATATTCAAAAATATGTTTGCAAGGGGCCTATTTGAAATCGTCCCAAAGGTAAAGTTTATCCTTCACTAGCCAGATGCATTTTCTTTGAATGTGGGTTTCAAAGCTGTTTCAATCTGTCAGTTCCAAGGGCAGAGAAGCTTCAAGGCCAAGTCAGTTTTCATTGTGGAACTGTGTTGCTTTTTACCAGATGCCTAACACTGCTTGTGCCATGCAACTAAAAATATTGAAATGCAGTCCAAACAAGGGGTGTGTGTGTGTGTGTGTGTGTGTGTGTGTGTGTGTGTGTGTGTAAGCAAGGGCTTGAGTGTAAAAAAAACATGAGACTGCAGTCATGCATAAGGTTGCCACCCGTCCCGTTGTCAGCGGGACACTCACGGGTTGAACTGCTTCATCCCGTTGCCCACTGTGCAAAGTAGTGGGACTTGAAAAGTCTCGCTTTTCAATCGCACTGAATTGCCGTGGAAAAGCCACAATTACTTCCGGGTTTTCCACGGCAATTCAGTTACGTCACCAACCCGGACCTGCAGGCAGAGCTGCTGCCTGGTAGGTCCAGGTGCTTTAATTCATGCAGCAATTGGCTGCAATTCATGAAAGAGGTGGGGATTGGGTCAAAGATCACAGCTGTAGGAGCGCTTTGTTTTAAGCGCTTCTACAGCTGCTAAAAAAACGAGATTTGTTTTTTTTGTATTATACTAAGAGAAATTAAAAGTAACAGTATAATACAAAAATAAGTTATTTTTTCTTTCTCTTCATATTATGTCATTGCTGAATATGTTATAAGTGAAGGCAATGCAGATTTTAAATGTAGAGCACATGACATAATTGACGTGAATGCAGGAGGTGGAGATTGTATTATATAACTACTGAGGCAAGAGAGTATTAATGGATTACATTATTCTGAGCAGATGTCTTAGCCTCAGTTCTGCTATCAGCATCAAACCTATCTTAAAAATGAAACACAGTGGTTAATCACTTATGTAAGGATCTTGTTTTAATTAGTGTGTTTTAAGTAATGCTTCTATATGAAATATGATCATAGGATGTTATAGTAAGAACTTACTCCTCTTTCTTTTAGAACTAAAGAAGACCTATAGAAACACTGATAGTGTGAAAGATTGTCATTTATTACTTGTGTTTTCAGTTTTATAAAGAATGTGTATATATATATATTTTTTTTTTTTTTTTTTTCTAATGAGCCATCCATCCATCCATTCATGCAGCCAGTCAGCCATCCATTCATGCAGCCAGTCAGCCATCCATTCATGCAGCTGCTACTCCCACCAACCAGCTAGCCACTCCGGCAGCCAGCCAGCCAGTCAGCTAGCCAGCCAGTCAGCTAGCCACTCCGGCAGCCAGCCAGCCAGTCAGCTAGCCACTCCGGCAGCCAGCCAGCCAGTCAGCTAGCCACTCCGGCAGCCAGCCAGCCAGTCAGCTAGCCACTCCGGCAGCCAGTCAGCTAGCCACTCCGGCAGCCAGCCAGCCAGTCAGCTAGCCACGGCAGCCAGCCAGCCAGTCAGCTAGCCACCGGCAGCCAGCCAGCCAGTCAGCTAGCCACTCCGGCAGCCAGCCAGCCAGTCAGCTAGCCACTCCGGCAGCCAGCCAGCCAGTCAGCTAGCCACTCCGGCAGCCAGCCAGCCAGTCAGCTAGCCACTCCGGCAGCCAGCCAGCCAGTCAGCTAGCCACTCCGGCAGCCAGCCAGCCAGTCAGCTAGCCACTCCGGCAGCCAGCCAGCCAGTCAGCTAGCCACTCCGGCAGCCAGCCAGCCAGTCAGCCAGCCACTCCGGCAGCCAGCCAGCCAGCCAGCCAGCCACTCCGGCAGCCAGCCAGCCAGCCACTCCGGCAGCCAGCCAGCCACTCCGGCAGCCAGCCAGCCAGCCACTCCGGCAGCCAGCCAGCCAGCCACTCCGGCAGCCAGCCAGCCAGCCACTCCGGCAGCCAGCCAGCCAGCCACTCCGGCAGCCAGCCAGCCAGCCACTCCGGCAGCCAGCCAGCCAGCCACTCCGGCAGCCAGCCAGCCAGCCACTCCGGCAGCCAGCCAGCCACTCCGGCAGCCAGCCAGCCAGTCAGCTAGCCACTCCGGCAGCCAGCCAGCCAGTCAGCTAGCCACTCCGGCAGCCATCAGTCGTACCCATAACCGCATCTCATTCACTGCTCCTGTGGTGATGTCATGGAAGAGGGTGTGGCCAGTGTCATGTTGGCCACACCCCCATGTCCTACTTTGGCTCGTTTAAAAGGTGGCAACCCTAGTCATGCAAGTCCATGAAATAGCATTTGTTGGGTGGCCATGGTGGTGCAGCAGTTAGTGTTGTCGCCTCACAGCAAGAGGTTCTCCGCTTGGGGTGCCTTCTGTGCGGAGTCTGCATGTCCTCACTGTGGTCTCGTGGGTTTCCTCCCACATCCCAAAGACATGCTGTAGGTGGATTGGACACTCTAAATTGGCCCTAGGCATGAGTGTGTGCATGTGTGCACTTTCCATGGAAGGTTGGGCGCTGGGCTGGCAACTCGACACCGTAAAAACTCTACTGCCAATCATGAGCAGACAGACGATCCACTGTGGCCACCCCTAACTGGGAAAAAGCCGAAAGAAGAAGAAGAAATTCTAGCATTTGTTAGCTATTTAACCAAACTGGAAGGACTAAAACTGTGAGGTCGATGATTTGCAAAGCAGTGATTTTCCCAGTGCTGTGGAGCTTGGGTCTAAATTTAACAGGAGTGCATCAAAAAGTGTCCCACTGTAAGGAAGGAAAGGCTGTGACAAGAAAACAGTACATTAGTCAGGTCACCTGCTGTGAGCCATCAATCATATGCAGAGAGTGGCTCAAATTACCCTTAGGACTTTAACAGCTTGGGAAAGTAGGTGTGAAGGGGGAGGGGAGATACCCTGGCAAACTACAATTCAGGCTTCACAGAAGAAATCAAGTTAGGATTCTAAGAAACTGCAATAAAATGCACTTTTCAGTTCTGTTCTGTGGCATTTGCACTGTTTGTGTTTGAAGTAGTCATTGAAAAGGATAAAATGTTAACCAAATGTAGGCGACTACAACACAGCAGTATATGCCTGTAAAATCAGTGCAGTGACAGGAGCTTTAGGAAAAAAGTGTCAGTTATGATGCAATTTTTTAAAGACAGTGCATTCTGGGATACCTAGAGGCAGCCTAAACAAGCCATATCATTCCATGATGCTAGACCCCATGTGGTCAGACTCAGAAATTACGTATAAAAATATTTTAAAATCTGTGAATAGTCCCAGAGTGGTGTTAAAATGTAGGAAACAACAAACCATGATGAAATAAACATGTTTTTTTTGAGTCTGTGGCCGCGGTTCTCCTTTAATGTAAGATGGCTAGATATGAGTTCAAGTGTATGAAAAACAAGCTAAATTCAGCAAGTGTGGATCTAGTCTGTGGTAAATAAGCAAAATCTCAGTGAAAAATAAGTGCAAATAATAAGCAAGCGCAAACAGTAAAAGTAAAAAAGGCACAAAGTAATGCAGTAAAACAGTAAATTACAGATGAAAATGCAGATCCATTTCAAAATGAGCTTAATTTCTTGTTCTTAGAACCAAACAAGGACCTCTAGACCCAGACTGCAAATCCAATTTGTAATGGAATATGAATGGATGCACAGTGGACCAAGAAGATGCAGCACAAAGTTATGGACGTTCAGAAGCCATACAGCTGAAACACTTTATGTTCTTAAGGGATTATTTGCACAAATCCCATGGGCCTCTATTACAGGAGGTTTAACGTGTTCACACAGTGAAAACTGTAGCTTGGCTGGGTTTTTGTTATACAACAAACACCAGAATCACCACACCACATATGAACCACACAAATGTCACTAAAATAACTAAGAAACCATCCGTGTAGAAAATGCACTCAGGAAATAAAAATCCAGTAATTTATTGATATTGAGCGCTTTCATCTCCTATAAGAGACTTTATCAGAATACAACTTCTCACATGAAATGACCTATTTAAATACTTTCAATTAATGACATAATTAAATCTCATTAATCCAAAGATTTTTTTACATAACATTAAAGGAGCCATAACTTAAAGTATTAAATACATACAAAAAAAATTGCTAAAATTCCATACACATATAATGTAAACCTACCTATAATACTAATGTAACAATTCACATTACATAAATATTATACAAATATATATATATCCATATTTAAAATTATGTATACATATTACTAAAATCTGTTTGCCCTTTTCAACAACATGGGAGCAATAGAAAGTCTCATTCAGACTGGGTGGAAACATTGCAGCTAGCTTAAGCTGCCATTGAATTTCTCTTTTCTTTAATAAATTCTTCCAATCTCCACCCCTTGGGTTCATTATAACAATGTCCAATATTCCAAACATAAATTTTACAAACCCTGAACAAGTAAGGGAATGCTTGTGTAAAGCACTGGATAATTTGTGATTTTTTTTTTATATCATTATTATGTTTATACACTGTTTTTTAACATACGTTCTGTTTTGCCCACATAATGATGAGTACATGACATGCATACTGCCAAGTATACTAATCCACTGGTATTACAATTGCCCTTCTTGAATGTAACTGTACTTTTCAAATTATTACTCAAAACCATACTACCCTGTTTAATAATATAGGGACATTGTGCACACATCCCACATGGTCTAGTGCCTAAACCTACCACATCAGTCCTATTTATTTTCATTTCAAATATTTTTTTCAGGTTTAGACCCATTTTGTTAATAAACATAGGTTTCTCTCCAACTTTGTTAAAAATTTCCCTATTCGTTCTAAAAATATTCCAGTTGGATTCCATCACTTTTTTATATTATTAGTATTACTATTGTACTGCAATACACAAGTTTTTTCAAACTTTCTGTTCTGATGACCATCCCCAGAATGGTTCATACTTTTAGTTGTCCAAATAACGTACATATAACTTGACACTACCCCAAAAAGGGCAATTTATTACATATTGATTCTCCCAACCCATAAGAACCAAATTAGCATACCCAGGTGAAGATACTGCCCCATGGCCACACCCCTGATCTGTTGATAGTACTCTCCCTCAAACCATAGGAAGTTATTGTCTAAGATTATACTCATCATCTCGCAGACCAGTGTAGCCATGCCATGTTCTAATTCGGATTCCTGAAATATGTTCACACAACATGAGACCCTCCCGTTTGGGAATACTAGTGAACAAATCTTTAACATCTGTTGTTAAAAGATATTATTCTCTGTCCATAACACTTTCTTTATTAAACCCAAAAATTCCCACGAATCCTTAACTAAATGGGGGGTCTTATCAATCACATGTTGTACACCGGAATCAATTAGGACATCCAAAGGGTGAATTTTGGAGCCCCTAGCTGCCACTATGGGCCTAAATGGTGGTTTTAAAACCTTTTCATGAAACTTGGGTATACCAAAAAAAAAAAAAAAAACATTATCACAGGGTCCCTTCTGTACAAAAAATCATGTAACTCAACATCTGTTCTTCCATCAAGCAGGTATTCCTCTAGATATGAATCAGTCCTAGAATAGGAAATATTTATTTGATTTCTAGAAACATCCAAATAAGTGGTCTCATCAAAAAGTAATTCTGCATCTCATTTAAATAGTCTAAACTTTTATATAACATCACCCCCCTCCCCCTTTGTCCGGAACCATGACATGAATCTGTTTGTCCTTCCTCAAATCCAACAAGAGGTTATACTCTCCGTCTGTAAAGATGTTCTTTGTGTTTCACTGTTGCAGTCATCACATTTGGGTTATCTGCTTGCAGTAGCCCTCAGTCGGCCTGATTATCAAAGTCTTGGGTCCTGCATCGGTTGCTGTCTCATCTTCCATGACGTCAGGTAGTCAGGTATGTAAAGCATGCAGCCGATGCCATTACATCAGTCTTTCTTGTCGTGCGGTGCCTGAAGCATATGTAGTTCGCAAGTGCCGGTCGGCCGACTCCTGAAATTTTTGTTTCCGAGTTTCAGAATCTAAGTCTTCAACTAAAGCTAAGTACCCCGTTGGGGAAACTTTTTCTTGCTCTTAACCGATGTCAGTAAAAGTCAATAATTGTATTTCTTGTGAAAAGCAAATACCTCATAAAGATTTTCATTCGTACTGTATTCCTTGCCTAGGCCCTGACCATGACGTACCTCACTGTCGGTTTTGTGCCTTATTTAAGCAATGAACTATTCGTCGTCAGTATATTTATGCTTCTAAATATTTTGGTACTCTGTTCAATTATCCAGATATGTCTTCGGTAAGCCATCCGACTACAGACATTCCAAAAAAAAAACACAAAGATAAAGACAGAGACAGGCTGCCTAGGTCCAAAGCTGCTGACAATACTTCTCCTAAGCTAGTCGCCAGTTTGTCAGTACTCAGGCGCTTTTGCAGCCCCTGATACCCGCTACTTCAGATTTGCGGGCCTCTACTGAGATCCATTCGGAGTCCGGTATGCTGCGAGATGTTTCAACTGTGGAATCTGTGGAAGTCTTTACCTTGGATGGGTCTGGAGCTGCTGTGCAAGCACCGGCTTCTGAGGGTGTATTTAGGCCTACTGATTTGCATATTAAATGGCGCCATCTTCTTCTTCAAGGCCTAAGACTCGAACCATACCTAGAAAACCGATGCCCAGAACGCATGGTCAGGCCTCTATGCCTAAAAAACAAATGATAATAATGGCTGAAGATGTTATTACTTTAATCAGAAGAAGCCAACCTTCCCCCTCTAAGAGATCTAGGACTGATTTTGCGTATGATACTTCTGATCAGGATTCTGAAATTTCTGTTTATTCTGATGACCAGGATTTACCCTTATCTACCCATGAGGATTCTGATGCAGAGGACTGTATTCCGTCTGCTTCCACTCCAGAGGATTTCTCGTTTGGTGAAACCTTACATATTCTTAGGGAACAATTCTGCTGGGAAAGCCAGGATTACTCTGATTCTATAATGAGGCTTAGGGATTTCTTACTCCTGACCCAGCACAGGCCTTTAGCTATTCCCCCTGTACTAGACATTTGTTGATGATGCCTTTTCGGAATCTAGCTTGGCCCCTGACTCTCTACCTCCTGTTCCCAGAAAACCTGATAGATATTACAGGGTTCTTGACTCTCGCAAGTTCCTTTTTAAAACTCGTACTGCGGATCCTGAGACTTTCACAGGGACCCAAGGGCATTAAAGCTACTACTGCCAAAAATCCTACCCCCTCTGATAGAGATTCCAGGGCGCTGGATAGATGAGGTAAGAAGATATAAATTTCTGCAACCTTGGCTATTAGGGACTTAAATTACCAGTTTCATATGTTAAAGTATCAACGGCATATTATTGGATTGCTTAAACAGAAAATTATGTTGATTCCTGACTGTGCTGAAAATAAGGATTTAAAGGATTTAATGCATTCTGCTCAACAAGTTGGAAAACGTACTTTGTAATGTGGTTTTGATTCACTAGAGTAATCTTGCAGGGCTGTTGTCACTGGGACTGTACTTAGAAGGCATGCTTGGCTTAAGGAGCAGTCTTTGCCAGATCATGTTAAAGCTGAATTGCTGGATGCTCCCTTAAATCAGGAATGCCTGTTTGGCAACAAAGCAGAAGTAGTACTTAAAAAGATGGAGGAAAAAGATAAATTTATGCAAACTGTTAAAGATTTCATACAAGTACAGCCTCCAAGATTTAGTAGGCATTGGCCCTCTAAGAATTGGTCCTTTCCTGCCTCTTCCAGGCCTTCAGTCCAAACCCAGAACCAGCAGAACACCCAGGCTTCAGTCCCAGGGTACACACAGGACTAAGCAATGGGGGGCACCCACTTCCAAATCAGGGAGTAAAGACTCCCCTCTATGGTAAACTGTCTCAGTGACTTAACTTTAATACTTCCAAGCCCTTCTCAACAGATTGCTCCTTTAGGAGGAAAGGTTACTCTGCAGGCAAAAAACTGGGAACTCATTACCCAGGACAAATGGGTTTTAAATATAGTTTCCCAAGGATACAGATTTCACTTCCACACATTACCAACCCCAAACGGTTGGCCAGATCTACCCCCAAATCAGTGGGGAGAGGCTCAAAAGCAAGTACTCTCTGTCTTATGCATAAGGGCTATTCAACCTGTACCAGAAGAGGAAAAACGACAATTCTACTCAAGACTTTTCCTAGTACCCAGAAATTACAACTTATGACGTCCTATCCCGGACCTTTCTATCCTAAACACCTTTTTGGTGATCCTAAAATTCAAGATGCCAACTCTTCACCAGTTGCTTCCTATGCTAGGCAAGGATGCCTGGTTGGCAACACTGGATTTAAAGGAAGGCCTACCTGCACATCCCAATCAGGGAATCTTGCAGAAGATATCTGTGCTTCAAAGCAGGCTACACGCACTAAGTGCCTAGCTCCAGTTATTGCATTTTGCAGGCAAAGAAATATTCAAATATACCTATACCTCGACGATTGTGTAATTCAGGCAGAAAGCCAGGACATACTTTTGAATCATCTGGCATTTGTACAAAAGGTTCTAACTTGTCTGGGGTGCACCATAAACGAAAATAAATCACATCTTGTACCCTGTCAACAAATTATATTCCTGGGAGCAAGCTTGAACACAACTTCCCAGATGGCATACCTCATGCCAGAGAAACAAGTTCTTTTGACAGCCTACTTCAAACTACTGGCCACAAAGATCCAGCTATCTGCAAGGAAAGTACTGCAAGCCCTGGGGTTCATGGCTTCTTGCATTCTACTAATTCCATATGCAAAACTGCATATGAGGAGACTACAGTGGTATCTAAAAAGTCTATGGTGCCAACATTCTCAGGACCTAGAATTAGTGATTCCTATCATACCTTGTCTAAAGACAGAGTTCCTTTGGTGGGCAGAGGCCTGCCACCAAAACAAGGGGCTGCCATTCACTCTACCCCCTGTCGCCGAAGCCCCAACAACAGATGCATCAGACTATGCATGAGGGGGGGGGGGTCTCACTTGGCAGGGCGGTGCATTCAGGGCAAATGGAACCATAGTCAAATGCACCTGCATATCAATCAGTCAAGAAATGTTAGCTGTACAGAATGCTCTGACAGCCTTCAAGGACCACATTCTTCCAGGACAATTATTGGTAAAAACGGACAACACCACTGTTATGTGGTACATAAACAAGCAGGGGGGAATCCATTCATACCCCCTCTGCAGACTAGCCATGGCTCTGTGGAACACTGCCTTGAGCTACCAAGTGCACCTACAAGCTCATTTCTTGCCAGGCAAACTAAATACACTGGCAGACGACCTAGGCAGAAATCTCATCGACCCACATGAGTGGAAACTAGAACTAAAGATATTCAACATTTTGAGAATCAAATGGGAGAGCCCAGCGATAGACCTGTTTGCCTCCCCTCAGAACTACCAATTGGACAAATTCTGCACCAGGACTCCCCACAGACAAGCTTGGAAAGTGGATGCCCTGTCCTTCAGCTGGAAAAACCTATCAGTTTATGCCTTTCCCCCTCTGCCTCTCCTCTCCAAAGGTGCTACTAAAGATCAAACAGGACAAACCAAGGACAATACTTATTGCACCAGATTGGCCACGCCAACACTGGCACCCCCTCTTGCTCGGTGTGTCACTTCTGGAACCATGGCACCTGCCTCAGACCCCTGCTCTGCTGTCTCAGCAGGAGGGCCAGATTCTGCACCCACAGCTTCAAACCCTGAACCTTGCAGCCTGGCTAATTACACATGACCTCTCCTTTCCCATCCCTCAGTAAGGAAGTGGTGGATGTCTTTCTGGAGGCAAGGAGGCCTAGTACTAGAAAATCCTATGCTGAAAAATTCTGTTCCTGGAGCCAAACACAGGGGATGGACACAACTGTGCCCAATTTGCCACTCATTCTTCAATACTTAACTGAGATGCTTCACAAGGGTCTTTCCTTTTTCTTCCATCAAAATTAATGCCTCCACCATCTCAGCTCATTATAACACAGAGCCACCCCTTTTCTCTCATCCACTGCTGAAGCAATTCCTCAGAGGGGCCAAAAACTTAAGACCACCCAGGAGAGCCCCTACTCCAGCCTGGGACCTTAACTTTGTATTGGAAAAGCTCACTCTACCTCCCCTTTGAGCCAGCTGTGCAAATACAGAGTTGAAATTCCTTTCTTGTAAAACAGCCTTCCTCCTAGCCATCACTTCAGCAAGAAGGGTGTCTGAATTACAGGCCCTCATGGCAGTGGAGCCTTTCATCTTTCATAGTCTTTCTTGCGGACAGGGTGTCCCTCAGGACCAATCCCTCCTTTATGCCCAAGGTGGTGTCCAGTGTGGCCCTTAATCAGTCCATTCATTTACCAACCATCTTTTCTAATCCCCAGAACAAAGGGGAGCGAATACTGCACTCCTTGGATGTGCACAGACAACTTAGATTTTACTTGGACAGGACGAAGCCTCTCAGGAAATCTGAACAGCTGCTAGTTGCATTTGCTGCAGGGGCAGAGGGGAAGGCCATTTCAAAGCAAACCATTTCTAAGTGAATAGGCCATTGCATTCATTTCTGCTATAAGCATTATGGAAAACCTACCCCACAAGGGGATAAGACCACATTCAACCAGGGCTGCATCTGCCTCTACAGCCTTTCTCAGAGGTGTCCCTACCAGGGACATCCTAGAAGCTGCTACCTGGAGTTTTGTACATACCTTCACCAGGCATTACCACTTGCCAATTTTTTCTAAATCCAGAGCTGGTTTTGCCACTGCAGTCTTGCAGGGCCCTTATAGTTGGTCCTAATGCTAACTGCCTCCTCCCTTCCTTAGCTTTGGGAATCTACCCAAATGTAATGACTGCAACAGTGAAAAACAAAGAACATAGTACAGTTGTGTACACTTACCATAAATGTAGATGTTCAAGTGTATTCATTGTTGCAGTCCTGGTTACCCTCCCTCCAGCCCCCCCCCCCCGACTTCTATTGACTATACCTCTATTCTTGCTTGCTATGCTTAAAGCTTTCTGGTGTATTTACTTTTTGTTGGAGGTGTAACCTTGTATATAATTGCTTTGCATTACGGGGGCACCTGACATCTGGGCCAAGAGAAACTGATGTAGTGGTGTCGGCTGCATGCTTTATACCCCTGATTACCTGACATCATGGAAGATGAGACAGCAACCAACGCAGGACCCAAGACTTTGATGATCAGGCTGACTGAGGGCTACTGCAAGCAGATAACCCAAATGTAATGACTGCAACAGTGAATACACTCTAACATCTGCATTTATGGTAAGTGTACATAACTGTACTTTTTAGGATCTGGATTAGCTGAATCTATCGCTAATGGAAAATAGTGATTCTGCTTTACTAATTTGTAGCTACAAGGGTACCCTTGTGTTGCAGACTGTAGGGTTATGGAATGTTCTGTAATCTCAAATTTAAAACATCTATGTATCAAAATAAGCATTTTCTGAGTTCATCTTTACAAATTACAAGACGAGTTTTTGCATTTTAACATTTTGTGTGTAATACAGCAGTTTCGGAGAAGTAATAGTTGTATGGCATCTGCCTGAAATAGTATATAATCTCTACAAAGGTGAGATGATTGGGACCATGCATTCATCTCTTTTTTTCTTACTTTGTGAGAGTCCATATACCCCAAAGCTTTCCTCGCAACCTCAAAAAAAAAAAAAAGAATTGTGCTAAACATAGTGTCTCTTATTTTAATACTTTAATTTCAGAAAAAAATATTTACAGCATGCATTTCAAAGCGTACTTGAACTTTCCTGAAGTTTGTCTTAAATTATGAGCAGCAAACCAGACAGAGCAAAAAAAAAAAAAAAAAAACAAAAGAAAAAACAAACCTCGTACAGCATGAGCTGTTGACAAAAACGATAAACAAAAAGGAAACTACATATCACTGTCATAGCGCTAAAATACAGTATCAAAGGCCAAGACAAAGTTGGTACCCAAGGATTTTCTGCATTTGTAAACTTAAAGCTCTGGACTATTTGCTTGTCATTCACTACATGCCAGAAACGCTAATTAGGACAAACATAAATAAATTATCTTGTCATTATGCAAATATCATCACAGCTCTGAGCTTTTCTAATATGCTAATGCATTAAATTACAAATTGTCATTCTCACCTTGCAAATATGTAACAAATGGCATGAAAATATAGTAGCAGCTCTGGAATACAAGCTTCCACATAGTCCTTCAATAGTATGTAACCCACAGATGATAAGCAGAATGAAAAAGAGTTCACAGTGCTTACTTGCAGTTTTAACTGCTTAATGGAGTAGGGTGGATAACACAGCAGTGACATCACAAATGGGGAGAATTGTTCAGTACTTAAGTTCATGCATATATGGCAGTGCTGATGTCAGCTGGGGGGGTGGGGGAACTTAAAATGACCTACTCCGGCTCTCTGGCAGACTTGATGTCAGGATTTAGGAGACAGCAGGGGCTTCATACACAGCGCAATAATTCTCTTTTTAAAGCAAAACTAAAACAACACGGGAGTGGACTGTGCTTGGTGAGGAAAATTATCAGATATTTTTAATGCTATAACTAATATTTTTAGTGGCAGAATGAATTGAGAAGGGGGAAACAAGCTGGCTTGTTGAGGAATAAGCACTGCTAGCCCATTGTCCTTTAAGAAGGACTTCTCTGCACTCTTGTGGCAGAAGAGTGTGGATATCTTGTCTAAGCTGAACAGAACCACAGAGCAGGGATTAGCAGTGCCTAGTATAGATGCAAACGCCTAGAAACATTTTTTTTCCCTAGCTGCTAGTCAGTGAAATCCTCCCAGGTTCCTCGCTGCTCTGCGGGCAACACAGCTGTGCACTTCTGCACTGTAAGCAACTCCACTGAGCAGCATCACCCCACTTTTCATCCCTGATCTTGTATAGAATAGGTCCCCTTGGTAATCCTAGAGCAATAGCTGATCTAATTTACCCTCTCACAAATTACAAACCTGATTGACATTGGCATCCTGAGGCAATGTAGCAATTGCCTCGTGTATACTGGCAACCACTTGCTCTTAAAGCAAACATATATACAGCATTTGAGAGCTGTAACTATGCCATGAAACTAGAATCAGTCTCTCACCTATCAATAAACAAGCCATCAAACCGGTTGTCAGCACATACACCTCTCCACTCTCACAAGATTAGGTCAAGACTGACTAACCCACATATGCTGAGGTACTCACTATGAGCCTACCAAAAGACCAGAGACCTCCAAGCACAAACAATCTGCACATACTGGTACACGGACAGAATCCACCACTACACATAACTCGCACATTAGTGGCTCAACAGTTAAGTCCTTAAGGCAAAACACCTCAAAACTTAATGTCCTAGTCATAGGTGACTCATTAGTGAGAAACGCAGATGTCCCCCTCACCTGGTTGGACAAGAAGGTCATGGTCAGCTACCCGTCAGGTGCCAGGATCTGTCAAGTCACGCATGCACATAAGTCACTCAGCAACAATTACAGTCATGACTGTCATAGTACATGTTGGAGTGAGTGACTTGAGATGTACCTCTCTGGGCTATATGAATAGAGACTTGAATGAACTCTCAGATTGTGTCCCAGGCAGGTATGTCCCTAACAACATTCTACCTTCACTTAGGGTGATTCCACAATACAGACAAAAAATGATTGATTTAAATAATTGGCTTAGCTTCTGGTGTCAATCCAGGGGGATCCAGTATCTAACATCCTGGGAAGACATGGTTGACAGACCATGCTACTTTGCCAGAGATGGCCTTCACCTGTCTCCTCAAGGCTTTCGGATACTGGGAAAGGTGCCTGCCTCCCCCATAATGCCTTTTTAGGCAATGTCAAAACAGTAAAACTTGTGACGTAAAGAAGTGCTCTAGAGACAAACCAAGGGCATGCTGCAAAATACTAAGAGTCTAAACAGTAAACTGCAAATCCTGGAAGCACTTATCACCTTGGAAGATGCTGACTGAGACTTGATTCAAGGCCACTGAGAGCACCCCAGCTGTACAAGGCTACAATGCTTTACACACGTTCAGACCACAAAACGTTTGTGAAAGAACCAAAGGTAGAGGTGTATCCATCTTCATTAAATCCAAAAACATCTTGAGAATGGTAAAACAGTACAACTCTCTTGAGCTACTCCAGGTCCAAATAACTATAGGCAAAATACTCTGCCACATCATTGCTAGCTACAGGCCCCCCACCATGAACAGGAGACTCGCACTGCCTACCTGGACTTGCTAGTATACAGCCAAACGTCTTGGTCATGGGAGATTTAAACTAACCTTCCATCAATTGGATGACTCACATGATCACAAACACGATCGCTTTGAGATTCCTGGATTTTATTTCAGATGCCCTGGAACAATTTGTCTACACCCCCACAAGGGGGCTCGTATATCCTAGACCTAGTGTTGACCAACATGAGAGGGGTAGTCACTGCACTACTTCCTGTGTGTTGCCCTCTCTGGTAAGGTCAGACCATAAAGCAGTCTTATTTGAAGTAAATATCTGACCTGACACCCCCACAGGAACAAAAATGTCTCCAAAGCAAAATATAGTCTACTGAACAATAGCATAAAAAGTTTCAACGACCCTACTAACACAGCCAGCAATGACTCCTATGCAGAAGAGTACATAAATGCCCTATATAGCCACTTAAACAAGTCTGTTGACTCAGCTGTACCTTACAGGACTAAAACCAGGTCCTCCTGAAAAAAACAAGCCGCCCTGGTGGGACTGTAGGTTTAAATAAGTTATATAACAAAAGAATGAAACTGATATCCAAGAACAGAAGGGAAATTACTCAACAGAGGAAGAATACCTTCCACAGCTTGAACAAGTAAATCTGATATCTTGTAAAGTCCTCTAAGGCTAGTTATGAGACTAAATTAGCATCTCTAGCTAAAGGACAACCATAAGGCATTTTTTGAGCTACATCCGAAACCTAAAAGGGAATGCCCAGCTGTGTGCCGAACTTATAGTGGACACTATCTCTTAACACTGAACCTGAGAAAATTTCCAACCTGCCAGCTGACCGGTCTGGCAATAACTTCATCCCCCTGATCCCACCAGCCGTAACCCAAAGCATTCCTGACACAAGTCCTGTACCAAGTATCTCCAAAGAACAGGTTTTACAAGCGCTCTCCAAGGCCAAAAACCCAGCCTCTATTGGACCAGATAGCTTCCCAGGTTGCTTACTAAACATTCTAAAACAAGACCTAGTGATACTACTTGGCACTCTCTCTACCCATAGTCTGAGCACTGGCTTTGTTCCGGCAGAGTGGAGAACAGCAACCGTAATCCCTTTGCCCAAAGGAGGTCCATCAACGGACCCAGGAAACTATTGACCCATAAGCCTAACCAGCCTTATCTGCAAGGTTATGGAAAGAATCATGGACCTTATCGACAACAACACAGTTGAATTTCAGACACTTGACCTGATCCAGTTTGGTTTCGTCAAGGGTAGATCTTGCTTATTAAACATGGTGGATTTCTTTGAGAATGTCACCAAAGCTCTAGATGAGGGCAAAGCAGGATGTACTGCCTATCTTGATTTAGCCAAGGCTTTTGACACAATCCCCAACTCAGGGATCATTGAGAAACTCTCCCAGCTGGGAATTAACCCATATGTCAGTAGATGGGTGCCCAACTGGCTCACTGATATAACCCACACTGTCAAAGTTGGAGTCCATCTCCAACCGTAGACCAGTTGGCACTGGGGTACCACAGGGGTCTGTGCTGGGCTCTCTACTATTTGGAATCTATTTCTCTCGGGTCCAGGCAAAAGTTGATGGCCTGTGGCTTACCAAGTTTGCAGATGACTTCAAAATGGGTGCAAATCACTGAGTCCCCGAACAATGTAAACAAATTACAGAAAGGGCTGATGCAGACAAACGATTGGTGCCAAAGTCACAAAGTATAGGAAAAACACGACAAGGAAACCAAAACCAGGATCCAAAACCACAAATCTTGACTTAATTCCACCACAGCAAACTCAAGGAAGTAGGGACACCAAACCACGAAGATGAAATTCTTTTATTCCAGAGCGAAACAAAACAGACTGAGCGCTTTCACCAGCCAACCTGGTATCATCAGAGTCTATGTAACAACTGTTCATTCACACTTAAATACACATCCACACACCCTACAGCAGTCCTAATTCAACCAATTATTCAATGATTCCATTAATTCCTTAAAGAAATATTCATTACATTAATAAAACATGAATATAATTAAAAATACATACTATATGAAAACTCTATTATTATCTAACAAACACAAAAAACATAACAGACATAATTACAAACAAGACTGTATGAATTAAATAATTTGATTAAAGTTTGTTAACAATATATAATATATAGAATAAGCTTTTATATTTCATATTACACTAGCTCTCAGCTTCAAATGAAGTTTTAAGGAGATGTGATCATTTAATCCTGGAAACCTAGTGGCATTAAGTCTCATCTGCCTCTCAGATTCCAGAACTGCCACTCTATTACTAATGTCACCAGCCGTAAAGGGCATCACCCTATCAATAATAAAGAACAAAAATCTAGTAAAATTACTACAAACATTACTATGCAAATATAGAGCATTATGCTCATCCCTTTTCCTTATACTTCTATTGTGTTCACAAATTCTTTCTCGTAATTTACGGGTGGTCATGCCGATGTAATATGCATCACAGGTTACACATGATGCTATATAGACACAATTTTTTGTATTACAGTTGCATAGGCCTGGACATGCTAATGTACGTCCATAACCCACTACACAAATATAGCTACCTTCAGCTATAAATCTGCAACTGATACAATTACCACATTTACTCATCCGAGATCTAATATACCTTTTCTTTTCTGTTTCTAAAATATTTTTCATATTGTTCCCCCGACTGAAGACAATGTTGGGGACTTTCACCTAACACTTCTCTAGTTTGTGCATTAATGCAATGATCCCAATTATTTCTTATACTAACACAAAATTCATTAGCCATATCATTGAATCTTAAAACAAAAGTAGGATTGTCCTTCTTTAAACCAATCCCTCCATCATTTTTTCCTAATGTTGATACCATATTGTCCATGCCCCTAAGTATAGGTATATAAATAGTCTTTCTTTTCCTATATACTACTTTTTTAATTTTTAATAATAAATTCAATGGGTATCCTCTCTCCATAAATAACCCTATCAAGGTATACATCTCATTCCTAAACAATTCATCGTTACTGACCAACCTTGATAGTCGGACCATTTGTCCTTTTATCACCCCTTTCCTTTGATGGAAGGGGTGACCACTTTTGAAATGTAGCATAGAATTGGAGAAACTAGGTTTCCTAAATATGTTACTAACTAATTTCCCTTCATGTTTAAAGATAGAAATATCCAAATAATTGATGGACATCATATTCCATGAATACGTGAATCTAAAAAATTCCGTGGTTTGATTGATATAAGACATGAATTCAATTACTTCATTTTCACTACCCTTCCATAGGATTAAAATGTCATCTAGGAACCTGTTATACATTAAAATATGCTCCCTAAAGTCTGATGAAAAAATATGGCATTTCTCCCACGACAACCGAACTAAATTAGCATATACGGGGGCGCAACGGGCTCCCATCACCACCCCCTTAATCTGCTGATAAGTTTCACCTTCAAATGTCAAATAATTACTAGTCAAAATGAATTTCATAAATTCAAGGCAAATATTTAATCTTTCCAAGTCGAAACTTGTACTACTCAATAAACTATCATGAAATAATTCCAGTCCTTCATTATGGGGAATAGTTGAAAAGAGGTTTACCACATCTATTGTTAGGAAACCATATGACCCAATATCCATATCACTTATCCCCCTAAGCCTTTCCAGGCAATGCCAGGAGTCCTTTATGATATGTGGGGCATCCAAAAGTGCCTTCTTACAAAACTGGTCCACAAAGGCCGCCATAGGTTCTGTCTTGGACCCCCTTGCCGAAACAATGGGTCTAAATTGTAAGTGGTCAGTACCTTTGTGGACCTTGGGAATCCCAAATAACTTTGGTAGTTTCGGAAATTTCACAGTGAGATAATCAAACTCATCCTCATTTATAGCCCTTTGATACATTGCATCCAGTAAATATAAATCTGTCTTACTATATGTCCTATTAATTTCATGTGTTGACACCCTACTATAAGTACCTTCATCACCAAGCATTTTCATAATAATCCCACTATAGTCCATTTTATTCATAATAACCATTCCACCCCCTTTATCGGGGCGCATACATCTGTAGTCATTAGTCATGGTTAATTCATAAAGAACCTTTCTCTCATTTACTGATAAATTATCCTGTATCTGCTTGTGCTGTGCACATATTCTCCTAAAATCACGTTCAACCATTTGCTCAAATAAATTTACATCAACATTTGTGGGAGGTATGAAAGTACTTTTCCTTTTCATAACTACCGTATCAGAATTATAATTAGAATTTGAAATTCCTGCCCTCAAACCCGGAGTTGAAAAATATAAATAAAGATTTAATTTCCTCGTGTAAAGCTTTAAATTGATGAGCACCTGTGTTATGTCTAATCTGTAACTCGGGATAAAGCTAGTGCCTTTACTAAATAATTCAAAATGAGCTTCACTTATATTCATGTCAGTATAATTGTAAATCGTGAAGCCCCCATTCTTTAATACCTCATGTCTCATTACGGGCTCGGCTTCACCACTAGCAAAGTATGACATGTTAGGCCCTTCTCCTTCGCTATTCAAAATGACATTGCCTAAGTCAATACTAATACACGATGAATTCTCATTAGGAAAATTAAGTGATTCACACCTAATGGACTCATTGTTGCAAATACCATTTTCACAATCCAACGAATCTAAAGTACATTCAGTCCGTTGTTCATAACTATCCCTGCCATACAAACTAAGAATTCCTTCACCACACTGATCATACGCTGTCAAATCCTCATTCTCCCAACATTCAACCAAACTCTCATTCAAAAACTGAGGTGTAACAAAACCTAAATCAAAACAGACTTTAAAATCAATATACATTTCATGGTTATGACAATTGTTCATTAATAACGTTGCATCCCTCTCTTCGTTGAATAATGTTCCGGAACATCTCTCAATTGAGGCCTCCTGCTGAGAAGCCTCTTGGACCTGCGTGGGTAATTCTCGGTCTCTAAAAAAACAACATCCTCCTCGTCGGGTATAGATGCCCCAATGAAAGTGCATACACCTTCCGAGGCTGCCTTGTGCAAACTGCCAGTTCTAATATTAAAGTCTTTTCTACCTGGCGGATACGCCAGCCTCTTTGCATATTCAGTAGTGTCCCTAACTAATTTCTTTTGTTTAGTAGCCCTACTTTTCATGACAAACATTTCTATGCTCTTAATAACTTTGTCAAAGTTATTCTTATGCTCAAAAAACAAAAGATCTGTTGTAATGTTTGTGTGAAGCCTGTTAATCTCTTCACGAAGTTTGAGCAGTTTGATGTTATTATTACATATAATAATATCAAGCAGTTCCATACCTGTTTTATCAAATAGAATAACTAATTCGTTGAAGCTGTCCGAGTCAATGTCCACACCCATAGGTAGTTTCCAAACTCGTAATCCTCTCGGAACCTGTTTCAGTTCTTTTGATCTAGTCAGGAAAGAGTTATCTAACTGCATAGCCCTGTACTTTCTACCGAGACATGAGGTATTAAAGAATGGGGGCTTCACGATTTACAATTATACTGACATGAATATAAGTGAAGCTCATTTTGAATTATTTAGTAAAGGCACTAGCTTTATCCCGAGTTACAGATTAGACATAACACAGGTGCTCATCAATTTAAAGCTTTACACGAGGAAATTAAATCTTTATTTATATTTTTCAACTCCGGGTTTGAGGGCAGGAATTTCAAATTCTAATTATAATTCTGATACGGTAGTTATGAAAAGGAAAAGTACTTTCATACCTCCCACAAATGTTGATGTAAATTTATTTGAGCAAATGGTTGAACGTGATTTTAGGAGAATATGTGCACAGCACAAGCAGATACAGGATAATTTATCAGTAAATGAGAGAAAGGTTCTTTATGAATTAACCATGACTAATGACTACAGATGTATGCGCCCCGATAAAGGGGGCGGAATGGTTATTATGAATAAAATGGACTATAGTGGGATTATTATGAAAATGCTAGGTGATGAAGGTACTTATAGTAGGGTGTCAACACATGAAATTAATAGGACATATAGTAAGATAGATTTATATTTATTGGATGCAATGTATCAAGGGGCTATAAATGAGAATGAGTTTGATTATCTCACTGTGAAATTTCAGAAACTACCAAAGTTATTTGGGATTCCCAAGGTCCCCAAAGGTACTGACCACTTACAATTTAGACCCATTGTTTCGGCAAGGGGGTCCAAGACAGAACCTATGGCGGCCTTTGTGGACCAGTTTTGTAAGAAGGCACTTTTGGATGCCCCACATATCATAAAGGACTCCTGGCATTGCCTGGAAAGGCTTAGGGGGATAAGTGATATGGATATTGGGTCATATGGTTTCCTAACAATAGATGTGGTAAACCGCTTTTCAACTATTCCCCATAATGAAGGACTGGAATTATTTCATGATAGTTTATTGAGTAGTACAAGTTTCGACTTGGAAAGATTAAATATTTGCCTTGAATTTATGAAATTCATTTTGACTAGTAATTATTTGACATTTGAAGGTGAAACTTGTCAGCAGATTAAGGGGGTGGATAGGGGCCCGTATGCCAGATATGCTAATTTAGTTCTGTTGTCATGGGAGAAATGCCATATTTTTTCATCAGACTTTAGGGAGCATATTTTAATGTATAACAGGTTCCTAGATGACATTTTAATCCTATGGAAGGGTAGTGAAAATGAAGTAATTGAATTCATGTCTTATATCAATCAAACCACGGAATTTTTTAGATTCACGTATTCATGGAATATGATGTCCATCAATTATTTGGATATTTCTATCTTTAAACATGAAGGGAAATTAGTTAGTAACATATTTAGGAAACCTAGTTTCTCCAATTCTATGCTACATTTCAAAAGTTGTCACCCCTTCCATCAAAGGAAAGGGGTGATAATAGGACAAATGGTCCGACTATCAAGGTTGGTCCGTAACGATGAATTGTTTAGGAATGAGATGTATACCTTGATAGGGTTATTTATGGAGAGAGGATACCCATTGAATTTATTATTAAAAATTAAAAAAGAAGTATATAGGAAAAGAAAGACTATTTATATACCTATACTTAGGGGCATGGACAATATGGTATCAACATTAGGAAAAAATGATGGAGGGATTGGTTTAAAGAAGGACAATCCTACTTTTGTTTTAAGATTCAATGATATGGCTAATGAATTTTGTGTTAGTATAAGAAATAATTGGGATCATTGCATTAATGCGGAAACTAGAGAAGTGTTAGGTGAAAGTCCCAACATTGTCTTCAGTCAGGGGAACAATATGAAAAATATTTTAGAAACAGAAAAGAAAAGGTATATTAGATCTCGGATGAGTAAATGTGGTAATTGTATCAGTTGCAGATTTATAGCTGAAGGTAGCTATATTTGTGTAGTGGGTTATGGACGTACATTAGCATGTCCAGGCCTATGCAACTGTAATACAAAAAATTGTGTCTATATAGCATCATGTGTAACCTGTGATGCATATTACATCGGCATGACCACCCGTAAATTACGAGAAAAAATTTGTGAACACAATAGAAATATAAGGAAAAGGGATGAGCATAATGCTCTATATTTGCATAGTAAAGTTTGTAGTAATTTTACTAGATTTTTGTTCTTTATTATTGATAGGGTGATGCCCTTTACGGCTGGTGACATTAGTAATAGAGTGGCAGTTCTGGAATCTGAGTGGCAGATGAGACTTAATGCCACTAGGTTTCCAGGATTAAATGATCACATCTTCTTAAAACCTCATTTGAAGCTGAGAGCTAGTGTAATATGAAATATAAAAGCTTATTCTATATATTAACAAACTTTAATCAAATTATTTAATTCATACAGTCTTGTTTGTAATTATGTCTGTTATGTTTTTTGTGTTTGTTAGATAATAATAGAGTTTTCATATAGTATGTATTTTTAATTATATTCATGTTTTATTAATGTAATGAATATTTCTTTAAGGAATTAATGGAATCATTGAATAATTGGTTGAATTAGGACTGCTGTAGGATGTGTGGATGTGTATTTAAGTGTGAATGAACAGTTGTTACATAGACTCTGATGATGCCAGGTTGGCTGGTGAAAGCGCTCAGTCTGTTTTGTTTCGCTCTGGAATAAAAGAATTTCATCTTCGTGGTTTGGTGTCCCTACTTCCTTGAGTTTGCTGTGGTGGAATTAAGTCAAGATTCACAGAGTATAGGCCCTGCTAATTATGATAAGAGAAAGCACCCTTCTAAACTTAAACCCAGTGGTGTGAGACTTGGAACACATGTTGCTAGCAGTCTAAACCTTGATCACCATTTGTCCATAGTGGTAGGGAAAGCCTTCTATATCGAGTATCTCTTAAATTAGGGCATCACATCCAAGACTAAGGAGGTTATAACTCCTCTGTACTCGATCCTTATCAGACCAGTAATTGAGTACAGTGCTCCCTTTATGTATCTCATCATACACCTGCAGCAACTGGAGAGACCACAGAAGTTTCTAACCAGGAGAATCCAGGGGCTCCAAAATGTGACTTGCATGAAAAGACTGAAAATCATGTCCCTGTACTGTATCACAGAGGCTGCTGAGAGGCGACCTGTGCCTGGCCTACAGAGCAGTCTGACTATGCCCTAATGGAAATGATGCACATCTGCAAATCAAATGGGACAAGAGTCACTTGCTCGGGGGATCTCAAAATAGCCTGTGACATTAACAAAACTTGATGGAGAGAGCGAGATCTCCCAAAGAATGCTACTCCTCTGGAATAAGTTTCCACTTCAAATGAAGTGGAGTTCCTCAATGACACTGATTAAGTGCAACCTTAATTGGATAGTTGACCATAAATTCACCCCGGAAGTGGCACCTGTGTTCCTCATGGACAGGGGTAGTCTGTGCCAATCATAGAATCGCTCTAACAACCATCTAACTGTGGTCAGTTGGGGTGCATACGTTTTTTACATGGCTAAGCTTATAAAGGCCCTAGGGCCATTGGCCTAATAAACATGGTAGACTTCTTTGAGAATGTCACCAAAGCCCTGGATGAGGGCAAAGCAGCACTTGCTGCCTATCTTGATTTAGCCAAGGCTTTTGACACAACATGAACCATCCTCCATAATATCCTTCCATGAGACCTTCGATGGTTTAGGTAGCTGGGGACTCTGTCCCATCAGTTAAGGGCAGACAGAAAAGACAACATCAGATACGAAAATGATGTGCTTATTATAACAGTAGATCCGTGTTGCATTCCCTCTTCCTTGACTTTCCTTCCCTCAGTCTCTTTGTCAAATTTTTACTATTCTTGGGCTCCCAACTGACTGCACTGGACCTTTCCATAGCCTTGTCTGTTACAGCCAGTGATTGTATTCCTTTGCCACGTGGTGTGTGTGCATAATAAATGTAGATTAAATATATGTATTACAAAAATATTTTTGCGGTGTTAGGCAAGCAAACTTGATCTGAAGTATTGAGTTGGTGGAGGATAATTATGGGTAGAGGGAGGATCCTGAGCCTTGGAATCCAAAAGACTAAAAGCTGCCTCTGTCTGATCTTTATGGATCTGATAACATGTTTGAGAACGGAAGAAGGCAACACCTATCTAGTGTTATGGTAGGTACATAACTTTTTTTCCTGAACCAAACAATTGAGGAGAAAGATTTCTTTGTACTCTAGATATGCATGGACAGCTCTGGTGTTGTTTAACAGAACTAAGTCCTTTGTGAAAGCTGAACAGCTATTGATCTGCGGTAAAGGGATAAAGAAAGGACAGCCATTCTCGGATGGTTGTTCCTTGCTGTTAGTTATTCCCACCATAGTAAAATACTTCCAGGCCAGAGTCAAGACACATTCTGCTACTTCAGTAGCATATTGAGAAGGGGTGGCCTCTAGAAGCATTCTAGAGGCAGCATCTTGATCCTCTATACATATCTTTACAAAGCATTGCAAACTGGATTATTTTCTAGGTCTAGAGTAGGCTTTCTGGGAACATTCTCCAAGAGCAACTATGTTCTAATCCTTTCTTCTCATTGGGGTTACAAGCTGTGGTAGACTACCTAATAACCTAGTAACTAAGGCTACTGCAGAAGTCATACATGAACAGAGTACTGTTGTATAAGTTTGACTTGCCGTAGCAGTAGATGTTTAATTAGATCACTGCTGCTGTAGTCACACCCACCCTCCATTCCCCCTTTTATGTATTTAGTTGGGTTCTTGAAGTTACAGATGTCCTTCAAGGATGCATCTGCAGTCATAACATATGGGTTGTCCTGCCTCGGGCAGCCCTTCGGTCGGCCGGATTCCAAAGTCTGGGTCTGGCCTCGGCTGATGTCGCACTTTCCCCGACGTCAGAGCTTCTGGGGTATAAAGGCATCAGCCGACGCCATTTTCCTCAGTCTTTCTTGCCGCGCAGTGCCCGAAGCAGAAGCTGTTCGCAAGTGCCGGTCGGTCAGATCCAGAGATTTCAGCTACCAAGACTTGAAAAGCTAAGTACCCCGTTGGGGACTCTTTCTTGCCTCAGCCGATGTCAGACAAAGTAAATAATTGTTTAACTTGTGGGAAACAAATACCTCATAAGGATTTCCATTCTTACTGCCTTCCTTGCTTAGGCCCAGACCACGACGTATCAGCTTGTTTAGCCTGTGCCTCCTTCAACCGACGGACTCTTAGACGTCGGTCGGAGTTTGCAGAAGAATTTTTCGGAACCGCTTTTGCATATAAAATGCCTTCGGAGACTCCGACTACGCATATGGCCAAAAAACAGAGGGAAAAGGACCAACACTCGCGACCCGCGGTTTCGGCTGAAACCACGGTTAGGCCTACCGCGAGTGTCTCTGTTTCGGCTGAAACCGAGTCCTCGGTTCTTACGACCGAAACCATACCTCCGACAACCGAGGCCAGAGAGGCCCCGGCTGAGTCGGCTTCAGAAATCCCTACCGAAGCTAGCGCTCAAGAATTGTCCGACACCATTCCACTGGACATTTCTACACCTGCACATGGGGCAGCTAGGCCCCCAGCTTCTATGTCTATTAAGGCCTTCTCCAGGGCTAAAGCTGCCAAACTTTCAAAAGCTTTACCTGCCAAATCTACTTCACAGAGGCCTTCCTCAATTTCTCAGATTCTCAGTCTTGCTGAGGACCTTATATCCTTAATTAGGGGTTCCCAACCTCACCCAGACAGGGCCTCCCAACCTCCACCTGACAAAAGGCCTAGGACTGAACCCTCTGAACCTCTCTCCTCTGATTACTCCACGGATGGATCTGATTTGTCAGACCATCAGGAAGGGCCTATTCGCCTTATGAGGATTCAGATGCAGAAGACTCTATTCCTTCGGCCTCCCCTCCTGAAGAATTTTCCTTTGGGGAGACTTTGCACTCAATGAGGGAACACTTTCAATGGCAGGGTCAGGATTTTTCTGATTCTAGAAAAAGATTAAGGACATTTTTACATTTGCCCCAGCATAGGCCTTTAGCCATACCACCAGTGCTAACTGTAATTGATGATGTGTATAATGATGTCAGTTCTGCACCTGATTCTCTTTCCCCCGGCCCCTGCCAAACCTGACAGATATTACAGGGTCCCAGATTCTCACTTCCACCTGTATAAAGCCCATGCTGCAGACCCAGAAACTATTTCTCAGGGCCCAAAAGGTGTTGCAGCTGCCACTGCCAAAAATCCCCTACCCTCTGAAAGAGAGTCTAGAGCATTAGAGAGATGGGGTAAGAAGGTTTATACATCTGCTACTCTTTCTGCCAGGGCATTAAACTGTCAATTCCATATGATACAGTACCAAGAATATTTGTTAGATCAGCTGAATAAAAAGCTTTCTTCTCCTGAACCTTTAGACGGTAAATCCCTTCAGGATTTGGTACACAACTCTCAGCAGGTCAGTAATCATTTCTTAAAATGTGGCAATGATGCACTGGAGGCTTCATTTAGATCAGCGATGACTGGGGCAGTAATTCGTAGGCATGCCTGGCTAAAAGAGCAATCCTTGCCAGACCATGTCAAGGCTAAACTCCTAGATGCTCCAATGGAGAAACAAAGTTTATTTGGCTCCCCTGCACAGGAGATTCTAAAGAAAGTGGAAGAAAAAGCAAAATCTGTGCAAACAGTAAAGGAATTTCTGCAGGTCCAACCTCCGAGGTTCAGCAGAAACTGGCCTTCAAAGAATTGGTCCTTTCCAGACACCTCCAGAGCACAGAGGGGCAGGAATAGACGCCCTAGAGGCAGAGGTCAATCAAAGGGTGCCTACAGGGGCCGTCAGTGGCAGCCTGCCAACCAGAGGAGTAGTGCCACAGCTGCAACTACAACCACTACCACAGGACAGACACAATGACTTGACTCTGATTCCGCCTACCAGGGAACAACTGGAAGCTCCCTTGGGTGGAAAGCTGGCTTTATTCTCAAAAAACTGGCATTGCATTACAAAGGACACATGGACATTGCAAACAATAGACAAAGGATACAGGTTTCACTTCCACACTTTACCAAAAAGGAGCGGAATGCCAAACCTTCCACCAAACCAGAAGCCAGAGGCTTTAAGACAAATCAACAATTTACTTCAGATGAAAGCGATAGAAAGGGTACCATCTATGGAACAAGGCCAAGGATTTTACTCCAGACTATTCCTTGTACCAAGAAAAGAAAACCAATGGAGGCCTATTCTCAACTTGTCCGCACTGAACACATATCTCATTGTGCCAAAATTCAAACTGCTGACCCTACAGCAACTTCTTCCCATGTTGGGCAAGGAGTCTTGTTGGCTGGTGACTCTAGATCTCAAGGAGACATACCTGCATGTCCCTATCAGACCAGATTGCAGAAGACACCTCAGATTTCTTGCAGGATCAGAGCATTATCAATTCTCAGCATTACCCTTTGGCTTATCTACTGCGCCCAGAGTATTCACGAAATGCCTGGCATCAGTAATTGCACATTGCAGACTTCAGGGAATTCAAATCTTCCCATACCTGGACGACTGCCTAATGCAAGCGGACAACAAGACAAATTTGATAAAGGATTTGGCCTATGTCATTCACCTGTTACAGGCCTTGGGATACACAGTCAACATCCAAAAGTCAAGACTAGTGCCATCCCAAAGGATAACCTTTTTGGGTGCGGATCTGGTCACAATAACTCAGATGGCTTTTCTCACAGAAGAAAAACAAAAACAACTTCCAGATTACTTCATGACTTTGACAAGACAAGCTCAGCTTACTGCAAGGAAAGTCCTGCAGGCCTTGGGTTACATGGCATCCTGCATAATCTTGATCCCGCATGCCAGGCTGCATATGAGGAAATTACAATGGTACCTAAGAAATGTATGGTCTCAACACAGGCACAGTCTAGAAACCATGATACCAATCATTCCATGCCTTCAAAAGGAATTCCTGTGGTGGGCTCAGGCCTGCCAGTCCAACAGAGGGTTGCCTTTCAACAAACCAAAACCAAGGCAGACCATCACCACGGACGCCTCAGACCTAGGATGGGGAGCACACATGGAGGACAAATGTATCCAAGGCCTATGGTCTGAAGGCCAGCTAAACTTGCACATAAACCAAAAGGAGATGCTGGCAGTGAAGCATGCAATTGAGGCATTCAAACCATTCCTCCAGCAAGGACATCTGCTGATAAGGACAGACAACACCACGGTCATGTGGTACATAAACAAACAGGGAGGCACGCATTCCTACCCTCTATGCCGGATGGCAATGGATCTGTGGAACCTAGGCCTGAATCTCAATGTCCAGCTGCAGGCCAAATTCGTACCAGGAAAAGAGAATTCACTAGCAGACAGCTTAAGCAGAACTACCACGGATGCGCACGAATGGATGCTGCATCCAGACATCTTCAAGCTCATAACAAAGAAATGGGGAATGCCAGAGAGAGATCTGTTCGCCTCCCCACTCAACCACCAACTGAAGAAATTCTGCTCAAGGACATACCACCCACAAGCCTGGAGGGTGGACTCTCTCTCTTTCAGCTGGAATGCCCTAACAGTGTATGCATTTCCACCTCTCCCATTGATGTACAAGGTTCTACTGAAGATCAGGGAGGAACAGCCAAAGGTGATACTAATAGCTCCGGACTGGCCAAGACAGCACTGGTATCCGCTACTGAGAAGCATGTCTCAGGCGAACTCATGGCCTCTACCCCTATGGCCTCTTCTTCTAACGCAGAACAATTTCAAGACCCTGCATCCAAACTTGAAAACACTGCAACTAACTGCCTGGAAAATTGCTTAAAACCAAACCAAACTGTCTTATCTCAGAGGGTCAAGGACATTATCCTGGAGGCTCGCAGACCCTCCACAAGGAAGACATACTCAGCTAAATGGAAGAGATTCCTCATTTGGAGCACATCAAAGGGCACAGATGTCACAGTGGCAAACCTAGCACACATCCTAGAATACTTAGCAGAATTGTTCCACAATGGCCTGTCCTACTCTTCCATTAAGATTCATGCTTCAGCAATTTCAGCAGAATACAATATGGATCCTCCTATCTTCTCTCGCCCTCTTCTCAGACAATTTTTGAGAGGGATCAAAAATGTTAAACCTCCAAGGAGACCCCCCTCTGCCTGCATGGGATCTCAATTTTGTGCTGGAAAAATTAACACTACCTCCTTTTGAACCAGCAGCATCAGCAGACTTGCAGTTTTTATCTTGGAAAACTGCTTTCCTTCTGGCAATCACTTCAGCAAGAAGAGTATCCGAGTTACAGGCATTAATGGCAGTGCAGCCTTTCCTTATTTTTCACCAGGATAGAGTGTCTCTGAGAACCAATCCTACTTTCATGCCAAAGGTGGTATCCAGGGTATCCTTGAACCAAGCTATTCATTTGCCTACGTTCTTCCCTAACCCACAGAACAAAGGAGAAAAACTTTTGCACACCTTGGATATACACAGACAACTACGCTACTATCTGGACAGAACTAAAACCAGCAGGAAAACTGACCAACTTTTTGTAGCATATGCAACTGGGGTGCAAGGAAAAGCAATTTCCAAACAGACAATTTCTAGATGGATAGGAAATTGCATTCGCTTTTGCTACTCTTTTCATGGAAAGACAGCTCCTGAAAATATCAGGCCTCATTCCACAAGGGCCACAGCCACCACTACAGCTTTCCTACGAGGGGTGGCTACCAAGGACTTTTTAGAAGCTGCTACTTGGAGCTCCGTGCATACATTTGCCAAGCATTACAATCTACCTTTATACTCCAGATCCCGAGCAGGCTTTGCAACTGCAGTTTTACAGGGGATCTTAACTACACCATCATTATCTTAGTACCTCCTCCCCCAGTTTGGCTATGGTATTCTACCCATATGTTATGACTGCAGATGCATCCTTGAAGGACATAGTACAGTTTTGTACCTACCATAAATGTAGATGTCCGATAGGTATGCATCTGCAGTCAGGATTACCCACCCTCCTTCCCCTCTGTGGTATTCCTAGGGTGCTTACCCCTCTTTCAGCTAGCTGGGGGAATCTATTATGGTGTATTTGTTTGTTTGTATATATATTTTGCTACTATTTGGAACATTCAACATTTATCCAAATTTAGCTTTCCTAGAGGGCACCTGGCATCTGGGGCAAGAAACACTGAGGAAAGTGGCGTCTGCTGATGCCTTTATACCCCAGAAGCTCTGGCGTTGGGGAAAGTGCGACATCAGCCGAAGCCAGACCCAGACTTTGTAATCCGGCCAACCGAAGGACTGCCTGAGGCAGGACAACCCATATGTTATGACTGCAGATGCATACCTATCGCACATCTACATTTATGGTAGGTACAAAACTGTACTTTTCCTCACCTTATCCTTTTTTTTTTTTTGGATCAGGTAGCCTCCCTTTTATGTAGGCAAGAAAGTTCTGAAGTATTGGGTGCCCAGCCTTTTGTTTTCTTCACTGTCAGGTTGAGCTAACAGCTTGTGTGTGTGTGTGGGGGGGGGGGGGGGATTCACTTTATTATCTCGAAATACTGAAAGGTCATATTTCAGCGTCTCGAGACCATAAAGTCGAATCCACAAAACACAGCCCAAAACCGCAAAACTTCATATCACGAGCACACACCATACACCACAATACCCACACTACAGGAAAAAAAAAACACACACACCAACATAACACCACACATCTACAAACCTACACTACATATAAGCAGGGGGGCAAGCCCCCTACTTACATATGCTAACTCCGAGATCGCACAGACAGTAAACTCATACCCAGACATCCTACAACCCCTCACACACAGACACACATCACACACATACAAACACCACCACATCCAACACTTAAACACTCGTACTTTTACCTGCCTACCCTAACCCACACATACAACTTGCAAATAGACTCACATACACTCAAACATCTACCCAAAACCCTTAAACACTCACTCACCTTAAATTCCACCTAAATCCACACACTACACCGGACACCGTCCATACAATACACTACACATCATGTAACGTAAAGCCATAACCGCGAATCCGACGTAGCCGGATTCGCGATTATGCACTTTCATTATTTTGAAGATTCGACTTTATGGTCTCGAGATATTAAAGTTCGACCTTTCAGTATTTCGAGATTATAAAGTGAATCCGTGTGTGGAGAGGGCCCAAGGCTTTGGAAGACTGGCCACCTGTTATTTTCTTGGCAGGATACAATCCATAGAGCTAGGGCTACTGCATCTGTGATTTAATCAAACATACTCTTTATTGGTAGGTGCAACAAACGTAACTTTATTTTATTGTAGTGACTTTGAGTATATAAAAGCAGTATTTAAATTCTGTATCTGATTTGGAGCCTTTGTCCCTCATTTGTTTTGGCTTTTTCTCTTATTTTCGTGCTGAGGTTGAGAGTTATTTTATTTATTTTTTTTGTTTTTTCGTTTTTTTTTTTGTTTTGTTTTGTTACTGTCAGATGAGATATGCACAACAAAGTGGCTGTAAGTGTGTAATTGCTGGGTGGTGGTGCAGCTGTTTGTGGATGAAGGTGACATCATTTTTCCCAGTTAACCACCTGGTTTTGCAAAATTAATGTCCATTTTGTGTGAATTAAGTTGAAATATTTTTGGGTTAGCAACTGTTTGTGTAACAGTTGAAATCACACAACTCTCAACTGTTCGAGTTTGCCAAATGACCCCGATTTTGCTTCAGTTTTTGTTTGTTCCTCATATAATTTTTGTTTTTCTGGCAAATTAAGAATTGTAGTCTGTAAGTAATGATAGATTTTTGAGGGTGTGTTTGTGTTCTTCAGAAATGCATGTAGATTGTCTAACAGCAATATTTAAAATAAGTCCCCAATTTTGGGCCATTGTCCTTCATTATTTATTGTCTTTGTCCTGATTCTTGCCCTGAGAGGCTGTAAGCCTTCCTTCTGTAGTACTGTTTTGTTGTCTTTCTTAAAAAGAATAGCTTGATATCTTCAAAAAGTGTTAATTGTTCATCATAATAACTGCTCCAGTAGCTTTAGCTGTACGGGTTATATCCTGCCAAAGGTGCAACATTTGGCCAGTCTCCTAAAGCCTTGAGTTCCTTTTACATCCACCCATGTTGCTGGTTATACAAGCTCATAAGTTGAGAAAACCAGCAACTTGGGTGATAAAAGCTTAAGGACTTTCTTGTAGCCCTTAGACAATGCTCTGCTTGCAGGCCTCATAGGATCGGCAGTCAGACTTAAGTCATCCTTTGTTGGACATGTAAGTTTCCTTTGGGGAAAAGCCTTCCACAGTATTTTATTTTTATTTATTTTATTTTAATTTATTTTTTTCAGAAAAAAATGTTTGAGATTACTTATTTTAATTAGTTTTGATGTGTTTAACGGGATTATAACAGGACCTGCTCGTCTATCTTCCATTTACTTTTACCATTTGTGCTCATTTAAAGGACTTTTGTGGAGAGTGTTGTGATTTGTTTATAGAAATTATAGAATTTTATTGAGGGACAAGTGTGTTTTGGGAGTGTCAGTTTGTGTTGTGCTTGTGAACATTTTTTTGACGACTTACCCATCCCCAGTGTGCTTTAACTGCAGTAGCTTGAAATCTTTTTGGTTTTTCAGCAGAAACATGGAACCAGAATATCAGTCCCACCTCCCTCTGATCCTAAGAAAGAGAAATCTTGCAAGGAGCTCTTGCCAGTACAATGAGCTCAGTCTGTACCTCAGCAACTGGTGGTTGACTGCTGTTGCCAGTACTGGTTCCTCAGAACATTCACATTCTCCTGTGGGTCTCTGTACTGTGTAGCCTCATCCGCCACCATAGACCGGTAGTCAGCCACATTCTATGGCCTTCCATGCCCTTCAGAAGCATGGCAGAGCCACTTTTGTTGGTCTAGGAAGAGGGAGCAGGGATGCATCTCTCTGCATTGCTGGGCTAAGAGACCTAGTCTCCAAAATGAAGTGCCCTTCAAGGGATGTCTCTAAAAATGAGAAAACTAAACCTTTATCTTCCTCAGACTATATTTTTGGGTATGGAAGAGTTTATTGGATTGATTGATCGATGGATTATTGTAGGGTTTACCATCTTTAAAGAGTGCTATAATTTTGTAGTAAAAACAAGACAGTTTCCTCTCGAGTATTCCCTGTCTGATAAGGGAAGGGATGGGGAAAGGACATAATCTATTTCTACTGAAATGTCTCATTCTGACTTTCAGGAAGGTGTTTATTTAAAATTTTCTAGAGAGGAATTTTCTTTTTTTGACACTATCTCTAGGATGAATAAGGTGTTTCAGTGGGAGCAGTCTAATATTCCACTTTCTTTAAAGAAATGCTATGACTTTATTCCAAGTTGAATTTCCTTATGGTATTTCTCTCTTACCGGCATTGGAGAATGTTTTTGATACTGCCTGCAGTATGCCTGGCAGTCAGCTCGCAGCCTGCAAGAAGATAAAGATGTTCATAGTGTTTCACTGTTGCAGTCATTACTCTTGGGTTATCCTGCTGGCAGGCTAGCCGCAGTCGGCCTGAATTCCAAAGTCCTGGTCCGGCATCAGTTGCTGTCGCCTCTTCCCTGACATCAGAGTGCCAGGGGTATAAAAGATGCAGCCGACGTAATTTTCTTCAGTCTTTCTTGCCGCGCAGTGCCCGAAGCAAAAGCAGTTCGCAAGTGCCGGTCAGCCGACTCCAAGTTAACAATTGTATTTCTTGTGGGAAGCAAATACCTCATAAGGATTTTCACTCTTACTGTATTCCTTGCCTAGGCCCTGACCACGACGTTGCTAGCTGTCGATTTTGTGCTAGATTTAACCAACGCACTATTAAGCGTCTGTTCGATTTTGCATTTCATTACTTTGGCCGAAGATTTAACTACATAATGCCGTCGGAACAGCCAACGACCAGAGTTTACAAAAAAACGCAAGGAAAAGGATAGGCATCTGAGGTCCAAAACCGAAGACGAGGCCTCTGCTAGGCCAGTCGCCGGTTCTCAGTGAGGCGCTTTTGCAGCCCCTGGCGCCCGCTACCTCAGAGCCACAGGCCGCTTCTGACTCCCACATGGAACCGACTGGGCCTCTGGATACTCAAGGTATTGGACACTCGGAAACCATTCCCTCAGATGGGTCCGGAGCCGCTGAGCAGGCATCGACTTCTGAGGGTGTCTTCAGACCTACACAGTTATATTTTAAGCCAACTTCAGCTTCAAAGGCAAAGGCTAAAGCAGTTCTAAAGACAAACAAGTACAACATTCTCCTACTCAGACTTCCATGCCTAAAAAACAGATGCTTAAAATGGCCGAAGACATAATTACTTTGATCAGGGGTTCCCATCCCCCTCCTGATAAGAGGCCTTAGCAAGAGACAGAATATGATTCTTCTGATCAGGTTTCAATTTCCTCTGATTCCTCTTCTGAACAGGGATACTCTTGTTCCTCCCTACGAGGAATCTGATGCTGAAGAATCCTTTCCTTCAGCCTCTCCTCCTGAGGATTATTCTTTTGGGGAAACCCTGCATACCATGAAGGGAGCATTTTTACTGGGAGAGCCAATATTACTCAGAATCTAACAAAAGGCTCAGAGACTTTTTACTACCTCAGCAACCACTTGTTATTCCACCTGTTCTAGACATTGTAGGTGATGTATTTTCAGAGTCCGGCCTGTCTCCTGACTCTTTACCCCCAGCACCTGCTAAGCCAGACAGATACTACAGGGTCCCAGACTCTCATAAATTTCTATATAAAAACCCTGCTGCTGACCCAGAAACTATATCTCAGAGTCCCAAAGGGGTCAAGGCTTCCACTGCAAAAAACCCTGCCCCTCTGATCGGGATTCTAGGGCACTGAACATATTGGGGGGGGGGGCAGTTTAGACTTCTGCTGCCTTGGTTGTAAGGACTTTTAATTGTCAGTTTCATATGCTTAAATATCAGCAATACTTAAATGTCACTGCTTAAACAGAAAATGTTGACAAACTCTGAATGTTCTGATAACAAAGAAATGCAGGATTTATTGCATGCAGCTGAACAAGTGGGAAAGCATACTTTGCAATGTGGTTTTGACTCACTGGAGGCCTCTTGGAGGGCCACTGTTACGGGTTCTGTCATTAGAAGGCATGCTTGGTTAAAGGAACAGAATCTGCCTGATCATGTTAAAGCAAAATTATTGGATGCTCCATTGCAGCATGATACGTTGTTTGGTGTTAAGGCAGAAGAGGTGTTGAAGAAAATGGAGGACAAAGCGAAATCCATGCAGACAGTTACGGATTTCCTACAGGTGCTGCCACCCAGATTTAGCAGGAACTGGCCTACAAAAAATTGGTCCTTTCCAGTGTCAGGCCACAAAGAGGCAGATAGACGTCCCAGAGGCAGATCTCAGCCCCAAGGCTCATACAGGCCTAAACAATGGGGTGCTCCTGCCTCCAAAAACGGAGAAGACAAATCACAACCATACAGGAAACAGTCCCAATGACTTTCCTGTGGCAGATCCAAGCACTTACCTTTTGGCAGCCCTCTTAGGGGGAAAACTAGCACTTTTTTCACCAAATTGGAAAATGATTACCCAGGACAAATGGGTCTTGAACATAGTGTCCCTGGGCTACAGGTTCCACTTTCACACCCTACCAAAGGCAAAAGGTATGCCAGACCTGCCACACAATCAATGGGCAGAGGCACAAAAGCAAATTACATCCCTCATGAGCATGAGGGCCATTCAACAAGTACCACTGCAAGAGCAGGGGCAAGGATTTTACTCGAGACTTTTCTTGGTGCCCAGAAAGGACAAAGCCTGGAGACCAATACTGGACCTGTCTATACTAAACACTTTTCTGGATGTTCCAAAATTCAAGATATTGACTCTGCAGCAGCTACTGCCCATGCTGGGCAAGAAGGCTTGGTTCGTAACTTTGGACCTAAAAGAGGCATTTCTGCATGTCCCAATCAGACAATCTTGCAGAAGATACCTCAGATTCATAGCTGGCTCAATGCACTACCAATTCTCTGCACTGCCCTTTGGCTTATCAACTGCGTCCAGGGTCTTCACAAAATGCCTGGCACCAGTAATTGCATTTTGCAGACAAAGAGGAATTCAGATATATCCTTACTTAGACTACTGCCTTATTCTAGCAGAGAACAGACATTCTTCTAAAACATCTGGTGTTTGTAAAAAGATTACTAATTTGTCTAGGGTACACAGTAAACGAAAAGAAATCAAAACTAGTACCCTCTCAAGAGATAATATTCCTGGGTGCAAGCTTAACTACAACTGCCCAGATGGCTTATCTCACGCCAGACAAACAAAGACAACTGACTTCTTACTTCAAAAAGTTGGCAACAAAGACCCAGTTATCTGCAAGGAAAATCCTGTAGGCCTTGGGCTTCATGGCATCCTGTATTCTGCTAATTCCATATGCCAGACTGCATATGAGGAAACTACAATGGTATCTAAAAAGTGTTTGGACTCAACATTGCTACAGCCTGGAAACATTAATTACCCTCATTCCCTGCCTGCAACAGGAGTTTCGATGGTGGGCACAGGCCTGTCACCACAACAAGGGTCTGCCATTCACTTTACCCACAGCCAGGCAGACACTAACAACAGATGCATCACATTATGCCTGGGGGGCCCACATGGCAGGAAAATGTATTCAGGGCACATGGCCCGCAAGCCAGATGCATCTTCATATCAATCAAAAAGAGATGCTAGCTGTTCAGAATGTCCTGACAGCTTTCAAGGATCTACTTCATCCAGGGCAACTACTGAGAAAGATGGACAATACTGCAGTCATGTGGTACATAAACAAGCAGGGAGGCGCACATTCCTACCCCCTCTGCAGACAAGCAATGACCTTGTGGGACACAGCATTGACTTTTCAAGTTCACCTGCAAGCACAATTCCTGCCAGGAAAAATAAATACTCTGGCAGACGAACTAAGCAGAAACCTCATGGATCCCCACGAGTGGAAACTGGATCCACAAGTCTTCAGCATGATAACAAGGAAATGGGGATGCCCAGACATAGATCTATTTACCTCCCCTCACAACTGCCAATTACAGAGATTTTGCACAAGGATTTATTACAAACAAGCATGGAAAATGGATGCCCTATCCTTCAGCTGGAAAAACCTAGCAGTATATGCTTTTCCTCCACTGCCTCTCCTTCCCAAGGTACTCCTAAAGGTCAGACAAGAGAAGCCAAAAATGATACTGATTGCCCCAGACTGAACACGCCAGCACCGGTACCCAATCCTAAAGAGCTTTTCTCAAGGTCCAGCATGGATTTTGCGTCAAACTTCTCGCTTACTGACCCAACAAAACAATCAGATCCTGCACAGCCAACTCAGGACCCTAAATCTGGCAGCATGGCGGATAATGTAGCCATTCAGAACACTACTCTTTCAAGAGCTGTTATGGATGTTATCTTGGAGGCCAGGAGGCCCAGTACCAGAAAATCTTATGCAGAAAAATGGAATTGATTCTGTGCTTGGAACCAGGAACAAGGCATTGACACGTATGTACCAAACATTCCTCAGATTTTACAATACCTAACTGAGATGCTGGACAAAGGCCTTTACTTTTCATCAATTAAGATTCATGCCTCTGCCATTTCAGCCCATTACAATACGGAACCACCTATCTTTTCTTATCCTTTAATAAGGCAGTACCTCAGAGGGGCCAAAAACATCAGGCCACCAAGAATACACTCTAACATCTACATTTATGGTAGGTACACAACTGTACTTTCCTCAGTTTTGCAAATATTTTTCTCATCCTGGATATAATCTGCTATTTTTGTGTCATATCCTGCTGTAACAAAAAATGCAGTTAATGTCAATTCCTCTCCCTCTGATAATGATGAGGTAGCTTTAGGTAGTGGGTTGAAGATTATTTGATGTCCTCCTATTCCAGTGTTGCAGTATTCTACTAGTGGGTTTACCCTTCTTTCGTTCAGCTTGTCCGGCCAGGTTTCCAAAGCTTTTTCAGTCCCTTTTGGTGCGTTGGACGTCTGACATAGAGGCAGGTACGTGGGCCATAAAGGTGATGTCTGCATGCACCAGTCCTCAGACCTTTTCAGCCGCCAGCCATACGCCAGGTGTTCCTACAACTCGCAGATGTCTGATCAGTTTCGCATTACAAAAGATAAGTACCCCATTGGGGCCTTTTTTCTTCAGTCCTTGTTTTTGATACCAGACATGAACAGACTACGTGCAACTGTGGTCGTCAAATCCCCCACAAATACACTCACGACCAGTTTCTCTTTCATCTGGGTGGGGAGCACGATTACAAAAACTGCGCCAAGTGTAAATCATCCGTCCCCAAGACCTTTTGCCATTGCTTACAGGCCCGCAGCTTATACCTGGAGAACCAATGTCTAAGACAGATAGCTCTCGGTATGGAAGCCGACTCCGACGTCCCAACCAAACTGCCAAGGAAGAGCCAAGTCTGTGCAGCCTATGTCTACCACTGAGCCTGTGCCTCAACTCATCCTGTAGCCGCCATCAGCTTGGATGAGGACTCTGCTTCCGCCACCATAGATAAAGCGGGTACCTGTCAGGAGGCCACACAATCTAGAGCAGAGGGGAGGATATACCGGTGCCTGTTACAGACGCCGGGGGGAACCAATACCTTCGTTGGGTGCTTTGGACCCGGCCTCCACTGCTCCTGTCATCTCTCCTAGACTTACAGCCAGAGAGACGCCAGCTAGGCTGTCCAAGAAAAAAACAAAAGACCAGGCATCTTTCTCCACCTCCTGAGACCTTACCTGACTGTCTTTACAATGCCTTCCTGGCCCTTAGGCCTTCCTCAGAGCTCGCCCCTGTGGCTCCCCCTCTTCTCAGTCCTAGGCATTCTATACCTGAAAGTACCGTCAGCCAGCCTGCAGAGGAAGAACTGTCCGATTCCTCTGAGTACTTGCTATCGTACTGTTCCCAGATATCATCCCCTCTGGTATTTGAATCACCTGCGCAGGCCTCTGCTGAGCCTGACTCCCCTGTGGAAGACCTTACCTTCAGGGACACTGTTTCTTTAATGAGAGAACACTTTAAGTGGGAATGTTCAGACATGTTTGAAGCACAGAAACGATTTTATGACTTGATTCAAATGGAATCACCTAATCCCTCACCTATCCCACCTGTGCAACCTGATTTCGTGGATGCATTCTCAGCTGCATCCATCAATCCGGATTCCCAACCTCCTGCTCCTCCAAGGGCAGACAGATTATACAAGGTCCCTGACTCAGATAAATTCCTGATCATGTGCCCCCCTGCAGACCTTGCCACTATTTCCATCCCTACTGCTACTGTCTTACCTGCAGATAAGGACAGCAAGGTCATGGAGAGATAGGGGAAGAAGATTTATACCTCTTCTAACCTAGCCTTTTGGGCTACAAGTTACCAGTCCCACATGGCCAAGTACCGTCTCGCCCTTCTGGACGATGCCTCCAAAGAGCTTAATGATATGCCTGACTGCGCAGTAAAACCATCCCGGTCTTCCTTGCTTGCTCTTATCTCTCAAGTGAACAAGCACTCCCTTAGGTGTGCATACAATGCTGCCGAGGCCTCAGCCAGGTCAGCTGGATCAGCATCCGTACTCAAGGTATTCCTGGCTACGGCTGCAGCCTCTCCAGGATGACTTCAGAGCCAAGCTCCTGGATGCCCCCTTAGACCATTTGGCCCTCTTTGGTGCGAAGGTGTCTGATCTTTTCAAGTTTCTCCAGCAAAAATGGAAAGAACTTCAAGACCTCAAACACCTCCTTGCATCTTCAATCTCAAAGTTCCAGAGGAACTTCCCAGCTAAGACACAATTTATAAGGAAAGCATCAAGGCCTTCAGCCCCCTCCAGGTTCAGAAGGCCTCCCAGAAAACAGTCTGTCCAGCCAAGGACTTCTCAGGCCTCTGGTCAGAGGCCTCCCTTTCTAGCAGGGCAGGCAGTGTCTGACTTCATGCCACCCTTCCTCCCACCACCTCCTACCAACATCCCCTTGTCCAGCCATCTCTCACTGTCTCCTGGCATGGTCCCTGGTAACAGACAAATAGGTCTTGTCCATCCTGAAGGCAGGATACTTTGACTTCAATCTCTCCTCCTTCAAGACTACCTATCCTAACCTTGCTCAAATCCCAACAGGCCCTCCTACTGCAGATCTTAGACAGCCTGTTTCTCCAAGGCAGCATAGAACCAGTCCCCCCCCCCGCTCAAGGGAAAGGTTTCTACTCAAGAATCTTTCTGGTGCCCAGAAAGGAAGGACCATGGAGGCCCATCCTAGATCTCTCCCGCCTCAACCTTTTCTTAAACGTTCCTTCTTTCAGGATGCTCACCATATCCACTCTGTTTCCCCTCATTCTTCCTGAGGCCTTCATGGTAAACGTAGACATAAAGGAGGCCTACCTCCACATCTCCATAAAGCCTTCCTCCAGGAAATACCTCAGATTCACTGTAGGCTCCTCACTTTCAGTTCTGTGCATTGCTTTTTGGGCTCTCCACCGCACCAAGGGTTTTCACAAAGTGCCTCACCCCCGTCATTGCCTACTGTAGGACAAGGGAAATACAAATAGTCTCATACCTAGATGACCTTCTCATTCAAGCAGCAGACAGACACACCCTCCTGCTTCACACCAAGTATCTCCTGCGCCTGCTGCAGTCTCTAGGATTTCTGATAAATTATCCAAAGTCCCACCTCCATCCTACACAGGACATTGTCTTCCTGGGATGCAGAATCGGGACAGACATCAGCATGGCCTCCCTTCCGGGGGAAAAAGTGGTGTCCCTCTCCCACCACTTTCAATCTGCCCTCAATTCAACAGCCCTGATTGCAAGGAAATTCCTAAGACTTCTGGGGTACATGGCAGCTACTATCCCCATGTTGCCCCTAGCAAGGTTACACATGAGAAACTTCCAGTGCTCGGTGTGGACTCAACACTCACATCCTCTAGAGTTCAGGGTGCCTCTCCTCCCTTGTCTTCACCAGTAATTAAGATGACCAGAATCCGGGCATGCCCCTGCAAATGCCCTCCCTTTTCCAGATCATGCACACAGATGCCTCAGACCTGGACTGGGGGACAACTCTGGGCACAAAGGCAGTGCAAGGTTTGTGGACAGACAGACAAACAGATGCACATCAACGTCAAGGAAATAATAGCAGTACTCCTAGCCCCTGCAGGCCTTCCTACCTTACCTCCAGCAGGGCCTCCTAAAAATCTTGACAGGCAACACCACAGTCATGTGGTACTTAAACAAGCAAGGATGGGCAAAGTCCTGCCTCCTGTGCAGACTAGCTCTACAGGTTTGGGATCTGTCTGTGTCTCAGGGAGTTTCCCTCCAGGCAGCCTACATTCCCTCCCAGCACAACTCCGGCAGATTCCCTAAGCAGAACTACCTCAGGCAGCCACGAATGGATGCTGTCAAGAGATTTGTTCCTAGAACTAGTCCACAAGTGGGGTATCCCGCAGATGGACCTGTTCACCACCTCCATAAACAGGCAACTCCAGAGCTAGTGATTCAGGACCCACGACCCGAAGGCAGTACAAACAGACGCCTTCTCAATGTCATGGAAGGGGAAGTTCATGTATGCCTCCCCCCCCCCTTTCCACTGATACAGAGGGTCCTACTAAAAATTCATCAGGACTCACCACAAATCTTGCTGGTGACTCTCTATTGGTCAAGGCAACACTGGTTCCCCCTACTTCATCTGTCCAAAGTCAGTCACCAGAAGTTACCCTCATCAGTGGACCTACTGATACAACACAAGGGGACACAGATACATGCACAGTGGCGGTCTCTGCACCTCTCTCTGTGGCGGATAGTATTCTGATTCACTTCCGACACCTGTACAATGAGGACGTGTTTTCATTCCTGCAGGAAGCCAGGAAACCAAACACAAGAAAATCTTATCTTTCTAAGTGGAAAAGGTTTTCCTTCTGGTGTCACAAAAGACAGATGGAGCTGCTGGACAGTGGTGTGCCTCTGATTCTGTCCTACCTGTGTGAACTCTTGAAGACAGGGTTGTCTTACTTCTCTTTAAAAGCACACCTGTCTGCCATCTCTGCCCGCCTGCCTGTGGAACCCCCACTGGCATACAGATTACCAGCCAAACTCTTTCTAAAGGGGGTTCTGCACCCAAGACCCCCCAAAGAGACCATCCCCTCCTCCCTGGGATCTTAATTATGTGCTAGAAAAACTCACATTAACACCTTTTAAACAGTCTGACAAGGCCGCCTTGAAGTCTTGGACATGGAAAACAGTCCTGCTAGTAGCTTTGACCAGAAGGGTCACAAAGCTTCAAGCCCTCATGGCTACTCCGATGTTCCTGGTTTCCCATTTGGAAAAGGGTCGCCCTGAGAATAAACCCCTCCTTCACTCCCCAAGGTGGTCAATGACTTTGCCTTAAATCAGGCTATTCACCTGTCTACCTTTTTTCCTAACCCGCAGGGAGATAGAGTCCTGCATTCCCTGGATGTCCACAGACAACTCAGATTCTGTTTGCGTATAACTAAACCTTTCTGCAAATCAGACCAACTGTTTGTCTCCTTTCACTCCAGGACTCTGGGGAAAGCAGTGGGAAAACAGACCATTTCAACCTGGATAGCCATGGCTATCTCCTTTTGCTACACCCACCTTGGGAAGACTCTTTCCGGAACTGTCAGGGCCCACTCAACAAGAGCAAGTGGCCTTTTCCGGGGCCTTTTTCAAAGGTCTGAACACTAATTCCATTCTGGAGGCAGCCACCTGGTCCTCTGTGCACACCTTCACAAGGCATTACAAACTGGACAACATCTCCAGAGCCAGGGCTGTCCTGCATGGGTTCCTGGAGTCCTCTACTAGGCCACCCCTACAGCCTTTAGTGAACTTTGGTACTCACCCACTAGTAGAATACTGCAACACTGGAATAGAAGGACATAGAAAAGTTGTGTAAGAACTTACCATGACCATAGATGTCCTTCTCTTCCATGTTGCAGTATTCCTTCCCTCTTGCCATCCCCCCTTCTTAACCTTGCATTTACTCTACCAGGCTCAGGGACAGGCTATGTCCCTCAGAACTGGCTCTGTCTTGGGGATTTTAATTGGTTCTGAGGACTGGTGCATGCCCACACCAAGAGGGACTGAAAAAGCTTTGGAAACCTGGCCAGACAAGCGGAACGGAAGAAGGGTAAACCCACTAGTAGAATACTGCAACATGGAAGAGAAGGACATCTATGGTTATGGTAAGTTCTTACACAACTTTTCTTCTGCCAATTACATATTTTGAATTCTAAATTATCAGTGTCATATGTTAAAGTATCTTTTGGTTTTTGACAATATGAAGAACATTGCTGCTGTTTTTTTCCTCCTCTGAGATTAATTCCTCTTTGAACTCTATATTTCTCTGTTTCTCAAGTAACTCACATTTGTTAAAATGCTCTTATGATTGTGTTGATTTTTTTATCTAGGAAATAAGCTTCTGCTTCTGTCATGAGACAGTTTGCTTGGGTGCTTACACAGAAGTTTTTTTGAGGATGACAATTCTGAAATTTTAATTTATCCCCTAATTAAATACGTTTTGTTTGGTCCTTCTGCTACTTGGGTAAAAAGCAGTATTGTGAAACACAGAAATTGATCCAGGGAAGGTCACTCAAATTTTTCAACTCTCAACTCTCCTTCTCCAAGTTTCCTTAAACCTTTACTGCAAATTGAGGCTACTTTTACAAAAGGCAACATAAACTCCCAACACACCTGTAATAAACAGACTTACAAGAAAAAGTGGCAAGAAGTTTTGAAGAAAAAGGTCAGTTCCAGGAAAAAGGGACAGTCCAGTAATACATACTAATAAGCCTCCCTCCTTTCAGGGGATTCCCCATCACCCTGCAAATCAGACTTTCCTGTTTCCCCTTGTGATCAACCAGATGTTTTGTGTGGGAGAGGAGAATTTACTCAAGAATTTTTCTGGTGCAAAAGGAGGATCTCTCTCTTGAAGACTAGATGTTCTTCGTGTTTCACTGTTGCAGTCATTACATTTGGGTGATCTGCTGGCAGGTTGCCCTCAATCGGCCTGATTAACAAAGTCTTGGGTCTGTTCCTTCTTCCATGAGTTTCAGAACCGAAGTCTTCAACTAAAAAACTTTTCGATGCCAAGTAAAAGTTAATAACTGTATTACTTGTGGAAAGCAAATACCTCATAAGGATTTACATTTGTACTGTATTCCTTGCATAGGCCCTGACCACAACGTGCCTTGCTGTCGGTTTTGTGCTAAATTTAATCAGCGCACTATTAAACGTCTGTATATTTTTGCTTCTAAATATTTTGGCTCGAGATATAACTATCCAGAAATGTCATCTGCTAGTAATCCGACTACCGGAATACCTAAAAAATGCAATGAAAAAGACAGACCGTCGAGGTCCAAAACTGACAACTAAGCTTCTCAGTACTCAGTGAGGTGCTTTCGCAGCCCCTGATACCCGCTACTTTTGATTCGAGGGCCTCTACTGAGACCCATTCGGAGTCCGGTATGCCACGAGATACTTTAAGTATTGAACCCGCAGATGTCTCTATCTTAGATGGGTCTGGAGTTGCTGAGCAGTCACCAGCTTCTGAGGGTGTTTACAGGCCTAAAGATTTGTATATTAAACAGACGCCATTTTCAAAACCAAGGCTAAAAACTACTTCTATGTCTAAAACTTCCGACGCTTGGGCAACGTGTACAGGCCCCAATGCCTAAAAAACAAATGATCAAAATGGCTGAGGATTTAATTACCTGGATCAGGGGTACTCATCCCCCTCCTGCTAAGAGGCCTAGGCAAGGCACTGACTACGAATCTTCAGATCAGGTTTCTATTTCTTCTGATTCCTCTTCTGATCAGGAATTATCTATTCCCACATATGAGGACTCTGATGCAGGAGATTACATCCCTTCTGCTTCTCCTCCTGAGGATTTTTCTTTCGGATAAACTTTGCATACCTTAAGGGAACACTTTTTCACTGGGAGAGTCAGGATTTCTCAGAATCTAAAGAGAGACTTAGGGATTTTCTTCTTCCTCAGCATAGGCCTTTGGCTATACCTCCTGTTCTAGACATTGTTGATGATGTTTTCTTAAGAGTCCAGTATGACTCCCGATTCCCTGCCTCCGCCTCTTAGTAAGCCAGACAGATATTACAGGGATCCTGACTCCCACAAATTCCTTTTTAAAATCCCTACTGCTGACCCTGAAACCATTTCACAGGGTCCCAAGAGCGTTAAGGCTTCTACTGCTAAAAATCCTACCCCTTCTGATAGAGATTCCATGGCACTGGATAGATTGGGTAAGAAGGTTTACACATCTGCAACCTTGGCAATCAGATCTTTAAACTGTCAATTTCAAAATGCTTAAATATCAACAGCATGTCATGAGTTTACTTAAACAGCAAATGATGATTTCTGACTGTGTGGAAAATAGAGAGTTGCAGGATTTATTGCATTCAGCTGAACAAGTGGGAGAACATACTTTGCAATGTGGTTTTGATTCCTTGGAGGCCTCTTGCAGGGCTGCTGTAACTGGATCTGTGATAAGAAGGCATGCTTGGCTCAAAGAGCAAAATCTGCCTGACCATGTTAAAGCAAAATTGTTGGATGCTTCTTTACAACTGGACAGACTATTTAGTAATAAGGCTGAAGAAGTTTTGAAAAAGATGGAAGATCAAGCTAAATCTATACAAACTGTAAACAATTTCCTGAAAGCGCAGCCACCCAGGTTCAGTAGGCACTGGCCTACTAAGAACTGGTCCTTTCCAGTATACCCACTAGAGCCGCTCAGGTCAAACACAGACAATCCAAAAGTTCCAGGTTTCAGTCGTAAGGAACTTATAGAACAAAGCAATGGGGTGCCTCCACCTCCAAATCTGGAAGTAACAGGACACCTTCCTACGGTAAACAGTCTCAGTGACTTTCCACTGCAATCACCAAGCACTTATCTTTTGGCCGCCTCTTTGGGGGGGGGGGGGGGGGGGTTGACATTTCATGCACAAAACTGGCAACTGATTAGCAAGACAAATGGGTTTTAAATATAGTATCCCAAGAATGCAGACTTCATTTCTACACATTGTCAATACCAAACGGATGGCCAGATCTGCCTCCAAATCAGTGGACAGAGGCCCAGAAACAAGTTATGTCCCTCATGAATATGGGGGCTATTCAACCAGTACCAGAAAAGGAAGAGAGACCAGGTTTTTATTCAAGACTTTTCCTGGTACCCAGAAAAGACAAATCATGGCGTCCAATTCTGGACTTATCCATTTTAAATACATTTCTGGACATTCCAAAATTCAAGACGCTGATTCTCCAACAGTTACTACTATGCTAGGCAAGGATGCCTGGTTGGTAAATCTAGACTTGAGGCTTACCTGCATATCCCAATCAGGGAATCTTGCAGAAGATACCTCCGCTTCAAAGCAGGCTATTTGCATTATCAGTTCTCTACACTGCCCTTTGGCTTATCTGCTGCACCCAGGGTCTTCACAAAGTGCCTGGCACCAGTAATTGCTTTTCGCAAACAAAGAAATATTCATATTTATCCATACCTGGACGATTGTCTAATACAGGCAGAAAACAAGGACACTCTTCTAAAACATGTGGCATTTTTAAAAAGGCTTCTGACTTGCCTAGGGTACACCATAAACGAAAAGAAATCACAACTGGTACCCTCTCAAATTACATTCCTGGGTGCAAGCTTGAATACAACTGCCCAGATGACTTGCCTTACGCCAGGAAAACAAATTCAATTGATGACTTACTTCAAACAGGAAGCCACAAAAACCCAGCTATCTGCAAGACAAATTCTGCAGGCCTTTGGGTTCATGGCCTCCTGCATTCTTCTCTTTCCATATGCAAGACTGCATATGAGGAAACTTCAATGGTACCTAAAAAGCTTATGGAGTCAACATTGTCACAGCCTGGAAACAATGATTCCTTGCCTGCAACTAGAGTTCCTATGGTGGGCAGAGGCCTGCCACCAAAACAAGGGACTGTCATTCATTCCACCCCCTGCAGCCCAAACCCTGACTACAGACTCATCAGATTATGCTTGGGGGGGGGGCGCATCTGGCAGGGAGATGCATTCAGGGCCAATGGAGCCCAAATCAAATGCACCTACATATCAATCAGAAAGAGATGCTAGCTGTACAGAATGCTCTGACAGCCTTCAAGGACTATCTTCATCCAGGACAACTACTGATAAAGACAGACACCACAGTCATGTGGTACATAAACAAGTGTGGGGGGGTACCCATTCCAACCCCCTTTGCAGACTAGCCATGGCATTGTGGAACACGGCTTTGACTTATCAAATACATCTACAAGCTCAATTCCTGCCAGTAAAGCAGAATACTCTGGCAGACAAACTAAGCAGAAAGCTTATGGACCCAGACGAATGGAAACCTGGATCCACAAATCCTCAGCATGTTAACACGCAAATGGGGGAACCCAGGCATAGATATTTTTGCCTCACCCCAAAACTATCAGTTGGACAAATTCTGCACGAGAATTCATCACAACAAATCTTGGAAAGTGGATGGTCTATCCTTCAGCTGGAAAAACCTATCTGTGCCTTTCCCCCTCTGCCTCTGCTCTCCAAGGTCTTACTAAAAGTCAGACAGGAAAAAACAAAAATGATTCTGATTGCTCCAGAGTGGCCTCGCCAACACTAGTACCCGCTCCTACGCAATATGTCGCACCTTCCTCCGTGGTACCTGCCTCAGAAACCTTACCTACTCTCTCAGCAGAACTTTCAAATTCTGCACACTCTGCTCCAAACTCTGAATCTTGCAGCATGGCTAATCAACTAATTTCACCAGTTACATCTCTCAGCAAACATGTGATGGATGTCATTTTGTAGGCTAGAAGGCCTAGTACTAGAAAATCTTATGCTGACAAATGGAAAAGATTCTGTGCCTGGAACCAAGCACAAGGAATAAGCACAGCAATGCCCAGTATTCCTCAGATTCTGCAATAATTAACTGAGATGCTTCACAAGGGCCTATCTTTTTCTTCCATAAAAATCCATGTCTCTGCCATTTTAGCTTATTACAACACAGAGCCTTCCCTCTTTTCTCATCCTCTGCTAAAGCAGTACCTCAGAGGGGCCAAAAATTTAAGACCTCCCAGGAGAGCACCAACTCCTGCTTGGGACCTCAATTTTGTTTTGGAAAAACTCACTCTACCTCCTTTTGAGCCAGCTGCTACTTCAGACCTAAAATTTCTGTCTTGGAAACTTTTCTTTTAGCAGTCACTTGAGCTAGAAGGATCTCAGAACTACAGGCTCTTATGACAGTGGAGTCTTTCATTATTTTTTACCCGGACAGGGTGGCTCTCAGGACCAATCCATCCTTTATGCCTAAAGTGGTATCTAGTGTGGCCTTTAATCAGACAATTCATCTGCCAATGTTCTTCACAAATCCACAGAACAAGGGTGAGTGGATTCTGCAGTTATTGGATGTACACAGACAACTAAGATTGTACTTAAACAGGACAAAACCTCTAAGAAAATCTGAACAATTACTGGTGGCATTTGCTGCAGGGGCAGAGGGAAAGGCTATTCCAAAGCAGACTATTTCCAAATGGATAAACCATTGTATTCATTTCTGCTATATGCACCATGGAAAACCTGTCCCCAAGGGGATCAGATCTCATTCCACCTACTTCTGCAGCCTTTCTCAGAGGGATTCCTACCAGAGACATTCTAGAAGCTGCTACCTGGAGCTCAGTTCATACGTTCACCAAATATTACTATTTACCTCTCTTCTCTAAATCCAGAGCAGGCTTTGCCACTGCTGTCCTGCAGAGCCTTATAGCTGCTCCTAATGCTGTACAAGCCCATCTTCCCAACCATAGCTTTGGGATTCTACACAAGTATAATGACTGCAACAGTGAGACAAGGAGAACATAGTACAGTTGTGTACACTTACCATGTAGATGCTCGAGTGTATTCATTGTTGCAGTCCTGGTTACCCTCCCTCCAGCCCCCTGTTTTTTCTCTAACTATACCTCTCATTCTGTTACTATTTTTAAAAGCCTTTTTGGTGTATTTGCTTTTGTTTGGAGGTATGTGTTTTTTATTCTACACACATATATATATATATATATATATATATATATAGATAGATATATATATATATATATATATATATATATATATAGATAGATATAGATAGATACATACACACACACACACACACATATATATATATATATATAGATATAGATATAGATATACACACACACACACATATATATACATATATATATATATATATATATGCACACGCGCGCGCACACACACACACACACACATATATATATATATATATATATATATATATATATTGCTCTCACCAACATGAGCGCCCACCGCACCACTCCCATAGTGTGTTCTTCCCTGGTTGAGATGATATCGGTCTGTCTCATTCAAAGTTTTTACCCCCCCCCCGCTGTAACCAGGTTAAAAACTTCTCAAAAGCTGACTACAGCCTCCTAAGAGAGGGTATCAGTAGCTTCACACTACCGACCCCCTCAGAAGATACAGACAGCTATGCTGAACAGTATGCCAGTGCAGTATACAAGCACCTGTACAACTGCATGGACTCAGCCATACCCAACAGAAGTAAAACCTGCTCCTCAAGGAAGCACAAACCTGTCTGGTAGACGTCCTGTATCAACAGGTTTTACGACAAAAGGAAGAAACTGTTGACCAGGGATAAAAAGGAACAAATTCCAAATTGGAAAAACTTCCTCCTTAATCTTGACAAGCAAATTAATCACGAGTGAAAACTTCCAAAGCCAATTATGAATCAAAACTAGCCTCTGAAACAAAGGGAAACCACAAAGCCTTCTTCAGTTATGTCAGGAACCTCCGTGGCAAGGCCTGGTTTGTTCTGAATTAGTACTTAATGGTATCACTTATACTGATCCTGTTGACTTAGCCAACCTGCTAGCAGATAGGTTCAGTGCAAACTTCACCACCAGTCCCCCCAAAGGCCCATTCGACATCCCCAATACTTGTCCCACACCTCACATCTCCGTAGATCGTGTTAGAGGCCCTATCCAAGGCAAAGAACACAGCTTCCATGGGACCTGATAGTATCCCGGGCTGTATTCTGCACCATCTCCAGCAAGAACTAGCTTTGCCAATGAGCACCCTATTAAACCACAACCTAAGTACAGGCTTCATTCCAGCAGAGTGGAGAACTGCCATTGTCATCCCTTTGCACAAAGGTAGTGCCACTACTGACCCTGGAAACTTTCGCCCCATTAGCTTGACAAGTCTGATCTGTAAAGCCAATGGAGCGCATTATTATGGCTCTCATAAGCAAGGACATAGGCAATCTCCAAGTACTTGACCCCACCCAGTTCGAATTAGTGAAGGGCAGATCTTGCCTGTTGAATCTGATTGACTTCTTTGAGACTGTCCCCAAGACCTTGGATGAGGGAAAGTCAGTATGCACAGCTTAACTTGACTTGGTCAAGGCCTTTGACACGATCCCCCACCTGGGCATCATTGCAAACCTAATACAATTTGGCGTAAATCCCTGTCTCATCAGGTGGGTGGCCATCTGGCTCACTAATAGGACCCACAAGGTCAAAATAGGTGCCTTCATCTCCGATAGCAGACCTGTCACTAGTGGTGTTCCCCAGGGATCTGTCCTGGAACACCCCTACTGTTTGGCATCTACGTCTAAGAGTTCCAGACCAAGACAAAAGGCCTGTGGCTGACCAAGTTTGCAGACGACTGTAAGTTAGGTGCTGTCATTGACTCCCCCATATGATAACATACTGCAAGAGGGTCTCACAGCAGCAAATGATTGGTGCCAAAGTTATGGCCGTAAGTTAAATGCAAAAAATGTATTATAATACCATTCAGTGAAAACATGGCCCTACTGATTAACACATCAACGGCAACTCCCTAAGCGCACAACCTGTGGTGGAAGACCTCTACTCAGGTTAACAACAATTTCACATTTGAACATCCTGTAGCGGTGGTGGTCAGAAAAGCCTTTTAATTGGTTCATCTCATAAGTAAAGGGATTGCATCCAGAAAAAAAGGAGGTTATTACCTCTCTGTACTCTTCCCTCATTAGGCCAATATTTGAGTGTAACACTCCATTTGGTATGTACCTCTCCAAACATCTGCACTAACTGGAATAGCCTCAGAAATAACTCACAGAGAATAAATGGCCTCCATCACCTGTCCTATGCAGACAGGCTCACATCACTACCACTCTAGTCTGTATTGTACAGATTGCTCAGAGGTGATCTGTGTCTCGCCTTCAGATCCTGCCCTACTAGAGATGTTCCATATCCGTAAGTCTAACTCCTTGAGCATTCCCCACTCGAAAGGCCTAAATGTAACATGCAACATCAACAAAACCTGCTGGAGAGAGAGGTTTGTCTCCCAGAGGCTGCCCGTTTCTGGAATAGACTTCCCATACACATCAGAGTGCCTCGCTGACCCTCTTCAAGCACAGCCTTGATGAGTGGATGGGAAACCACAGATTTGTCCCCCCAGGTGTTCTACCTGTGTCCCTTATTGACGGGTGCCAGATGCTGACTGAGGTTCCTTTTTTTGGGGATAAACTCTTGGCTAGGCTTGTAAGGGCCTCAGGCCCATTAGCCTAGTAACCTCCTATGATTCCCTTTTCTAGATTACATATTAGAAAAATTCAGTGGTTTTCTTAAAACAGCATGGTCCCAAGACTTATTATTCCAACGTTGAATTTTATTAAATGAGAGTTGTAGTGGTGGAGAGACCAGAAGACTTTGAATCTAGTTCTTCTCTTCTGTCTGACAGCTGCTGCTCAGTCAGTAACAACAGAGGCATTGGATTTTGCATGAGGTGCTTTGTCTTTGGGGATAAACAAATAAATAGCTACAGACTTGTGTGTGATCAACAACATGGCTTTAGAAATATCTTTTATGCCCAAACTACACTCTTGTCAGCATCAGACGGTTTTTACTGTAGCGTTAATGATGGCCTCATTAAAGGTGTATTTGTTGTTGACACATTCTTCAAGATAGTAAACCATAGCCTTTTGCTTAATAAACTTCAGAAACTTAATTTTGGTGAAAATGTTCATGCACTGGTTTTAAAAACTACTTGCACAATAGACTGTTTACTATTTATTATCTGATACAACTAACCCAAAAAATGGTGCAAAAGGAAAAACAAATAAACCAAAAAGGCACCAGCAGGGTTTCCGGACTCCACACAGTTTTATTTAACACAGATTAAGAGCTTTCGTCAATCCAAGTTGACTTAATCAGAACAATTACTGCAAGGAGAAAAAATAATTTAAATAGGTTAAAATCAACTACTATTGGCTAAACATAAACCAATCTGTTTACATTATTAAAATTAAGTCTAAAAAAATAATGCCTCATGAGTTGTGTCTCAAACAGTCTGTGGCAGAAGAGGTTTTCTGTCACTGGGGCCAACTTTGCTTCCCCCCAAGTGCAGCATATATTTTTCTCTAATCCCTCCTCAGGTGGAGTCACCGAGAGATGCTCTAGTCCATGTATGGCCATCCAGTCTCTTTTATGCATATCCTCCACTTCCCTTGAATCACAAATTTCTACAAAAAGCAATCTGGTTAAAGAGCTCAGTCATCCTCATTGCCCCCTACTGACCTCGACATGTGTGGTTCCCCTTCCTTTGGTCTCATCTTCATTAATCTGCATGGATACTGGACCGAATTCCAGATCTCTTCTCACAACTCTTAGGGATGAGTCATCCCATTATCCAGGCCCTCAAACTGACCGCATTTTTCTCCACTTCTAATAATTGTCAGACAACCCAGGCTTTCTTCCCCAGTATGTTACCATTATATTAGCAAAAATATTCCACCAAGAAAGTTTACAAGAGCAAGTGGAAAAGATTCTTCCTTTGGGCATTGAAAAATTGTTGACCCTTTTTTCTGCTCCAGTTTCTGCTGTTCTTGAATTTTTGGCTGCTCTTTTGAGAGAGAGCTGTTTTTTCTGCGATTAAACTGCAGTTGGCAGCTATTTCCAGTTTTCATACAGGAAACTGACATTCTTTGGCTTCTTCCAAATTATGTAAAGCATTTCTAAAATATTTTTTTCTCCTTAGACCACCAATAAAAGATCCTTCACCTCTCTGGGATCTGACTGTCGTGCTACAAGGTCTAACTCAAGAAACATTTAAACCTTCAGCAAAACATGGTTTAAAATTTCTTTCATGGAAAACAGTTTTCTTAGTAGCCATCATTTCAGCAAGAAGTATTTATGAACTCTAGGCTCTTTCATCAAAGACTCCCTTCATTATCTTCCATAAAGACAGGGTTGCTTTACAAAACAAACCCTTTACCTAAAGTAACTTTTGAATCAAGCATCAAACAATCCCCTCATTTACTGTTTTTCTTTCCAAAATTTTCAAATAAAGGAGAATTCATGCTGTACCTCCTAGATGTGCACAGACAGGTGCATTTTTATCTATACAGAACAAAACAAATCACAAAGTCAGATCAGCTGTTTCCTTCTCACCAAAAAGACTGTTATCCAATTTCTAAAGTTACTCGAGCTAAATGGATCACAGATTGCATTTTTTGGATGTATTCTCAGCAAGGCATTTCTTTATCCTAGACCACTTATAGCCCACTGAACTAGATCCATGGCTACTTCATGTGCTTTTTGGTTGGGGACCTGTATTGATATTTGTGCAGCAGCCACATTGTCCCATACTAATACTTTGCTACCCATTACAAATGGGATCTAATATCCAGAAGTAGAGCTGCCTTTGGCTCAGTGGTGCTCTGGAATATCCTTCAGTGAGGGCCACCCAAGAGCAATCTAGCTGGAGACTCTGTTCCATTCTTCGAGGAAGAATGAAAAGGCTCACATCCGATTTAAGTTATGTACTCACCATAACTAGGCATCTGTATTGTCCACTTTAATTCTTCCTCATCTTCCCTCCCGTCCATCCCCTGTCTTTAAATCTTCTGCAGGAACCTGTTAGATTATCTATTGGAACTTAGCGGTCTGTCAGCTGTTCCTTCTCTATCTAATTTATAGTGATCTTATGGCAACAAACTTGATCCGAGATATTAAAGATGGACTGGGGCATTATAGCTAGACGTCGCAGCTCGAGATTTGGATCCAAAGTTTAAAGTTTGTGACAGAGTCAGATCTGATTATTGGATCCATAACTTGTTCAATGAGGAAGAATGCAAATGGACAGCACAGATGCCTAGTTATGGTGATTACATAAATTTTAACACCCCCCCCCCCCGGGCTGACCACATTGGAGTAAGGGTCCAGCAATGAATTTGATCGTGGTGGCAGCTGCCACCAAAGAGGAAATCTCTGAGTGAGAGTTCTCTGTCCATCTCCAAATAGCGAATCTTGCGCTTTGGACCGTTTTTAAGGAAGCACTCATATGCTTCAATGCTTTGAGGGCACTTAATTTATTTGTTACACCTCACTAGAAGTCATCATGATCTGGTGTCTGAAGTGTTGAAGAATGTTGAGCTGTAGCAGTCTCCTGAGAGTCAAAAGACACTGGAGACCCAGTTGTCTACACTACTATCAATGGCCAATGTTTCCAGTGCAGCCAGTGGAGTGTCCTGAGTGGCTGCCTCTGGCATTGCCATGTGTCACCATGCATGGATGTGATTATGTAACTTTGTAGTTTGCTTCAAGGTGTCATTTGATGCCTTGTTGGATAGCTCCTTCTTGTTTGGGCTGAAAATTATGGATACTGTAATTACGAGCAAGCAAGAAGGGAAGACTGTTCACCGTAGGAGTTTGTTTTGCTACCCCTCATCAATCCTTTTCACGGAATTAGAATGGGGCATACATTTCTCTTAATCATAGCAGTCCTCCCAGGACAGTCCTTCAGGGGTTTCCTCCCGATGTCAGGGGGGATCTATAATGGATGCTGCCAATGGGGCAGGGGTGGTCCACAGAACCAGGGTTTCCATGGGGCCTTCTCTGGCAGGTCCTTTCAGGAGCCTTGAAGGGTTGCCCGACTGTCCTGCTCTGGAAGCAGTCAGGGGTCGTTTGTCTCTTCGCCCAGAAGCTTGTGAGGCCATCACCTCAGAAACACAGATGTTTAGTTGTATCTAGAGGTATACTGCTCCCATTTTAGAAACTTCAAGATTTTGTTAAAAATGTCTTCCAGACTTTCCGTCCCATCAAAGACTGCAGGCATATTTAAAGATTCACAAGCTGCTGGCAGACAGAGTCATCCAAGAGGGAAACAGTGAGGATCCGGGATCTACTTTAGGATGTTCATGTTTCACTGTTGCAGTCATTACACTTGGGTTATCCTGCTGGCAGGCGACCCGCAGTCTGCCCGAGTTCCAAAGTCTTGGTCCGGCGTCTATTGCTGTCGCCTCTTCCCTGACGTCAGTGCACCAGGGGTATAAAAGTTGCAACAGACGCCATTTTCTTCCGTCTTTCTTGCCGCGTGGTGCCCGAAGCAAAAGCAGTTTGCAAGTGCCGGTCGGCCGACTCCTGAGATTTTCAAAATTGAGTTTCAGAACTGAAGTCTTCAATAAAGTCTAAGTACCCCGTTTGGGAAACTTTTTCTTGCTCCAGACCGAGGTCAGTAAAAGTTAATAATTATATTTCTTGTGGGAAGCAAATACCTCATAAGGACTTTCACTCTTACTGTATTCCTTGCCTTGGCCCTGACCACGATGTTACTAGTTGTCAGTTTTGTGCTAGATTCAATAAACGCACTATTAAACGTCGGTTTGATTTTGCTTTACATTATTTTGGAGGAAGGTTTAATTATATAATGCCGTCAGAACAATTGACCGGAATCTATAAAAAATGCAAAGACAAAGAAAAAGAAAGGCATCCGAGGTCCAAAACCGACGACGATGCCTCTTCTAGGCCAATCGCCGGTTCTCAGTGAGGTGCTTTCGCAGCCCCTGACACCCACTACTTCAGAGCCACAGGCCATAACCGACAGCCACGTGGAGACACTGAGGCCTGTGGAAACTCAAGGTATTGGGCCTACGGAAACTATTCCCTCAGATGGGTCTGGAGCTGCTGAGCAGGCATTGGCTTCTGAGGGTGTTTTCAGACCTTCACAGCTTACAATTAAGGCTACTACAGCAGCAAAGGCAAAGTCAAAAACTCCATTAAAGACAAGGAAGCAAGTACAGCATTCTCCAGAACAGTCATCCATGCCAAAGAAACAGATGCTTAAAATGGCCGAAGACCTTATTACTTTAATCAAGAGTTCCCATCCTCCTCCTGACAAAAGGCCTAGGCAAGACACTGATTATGATTCCTCTGATCAGGTTTCCATTTCCTGTGATTCCTCTTCTGCTCAGGGATATTCGCTCCTTCCCTATGAGGACTCTGATGCAGAAGAGTCCATTCTTTCAGCCTCTCCGTCTGAGGATTATTCTTTTGTGGAAACCCTGCACACCATGAGGGAGCATTTCCATTGGGAGAGCCAGGATTATTCAGAATCCAAGAAAAGGCTCAGAGATTTTCTTTTATTGCCTCGGCACAGGCCCCTGGCTATCGCCCCTGTGCTTGATATTGTAGATGATGTTTTCTCTGAATCCAGTCTGTCTCCTGATTCTTTACCCCCTGCACCAGTCAAGCCTGACCGGTACTACAGGGTCCCTGACTCTCATAAATTTCTTTACAAAAACCCCGCTGCAGACCCAGAAACAATTTTTCAGGGTCCTAAAGGGGATAAGGCTTCCACTGCTAAAAATCCTGTCCCCTCAGATAGGGATTCCAGAGCTCTGGACAGATGGGAGAAAAAAGTTTACACTTCTGCTACTTTAGCTGTAAGAGCTTTAAACTGTCAGTTTCACATGCTCAAATATCAACAGTATTTTATGTCATTGTTAAAGCAGAAAATGGTGTCAAATACAGAAAGTCCGGACAGTAAAGAAATGCAGGATTTATTGCATGCAATTGAACAAGTGGGAAAGTATACTCTGCAATGTGGTTTTGATTCATTGGAGGCTTCTTGTAGAGCCGCAGTCACAGGCTGTGTTATTCGAAGACATGCGTGGTTGAAAGAACAAAGTTTATCTGACCATGTTAAAGTAAAATTATTGGATGCTCCTTTACAGCATGATACTTTGGTGTTAAGGCAGAAGAGGTGTTAAAGAAAATGGAGGATAAAGCAAAGTCTATGCAGACAGTGAAAAATTTCTTACAAGTTCAACCACCTAGATTTAGCAGAAACTGGCCTTCAAAAAATGGGTCCTTTCCAGTGGCAGACAGGCCACAAAGAGGCAGATACAGATGCCCAAGAGGCAGATCTCAGCCCCAAGGCTCATACAGACCTAAACAATGGGGTGCTTCAGCCCCCAAAGGAGGAGAAGACAAATCACAACCTTATAGGAAACAGTCACAATGACTTCCCTCTGCAAATGCCAAGCTCTTACCTGTTGACAGCACCCCTAGGGGGAAAGCTAGCACTTTTTTCAAAAAAATTAGCATATGATCACCCAGGACCAATGGGTGCTGAATATTGTTTCTCAGGGTTACAGGTTCCACTTCCACACGCTTCCAAAATCAAAAGGTATGCCAGACCTGCCACAAAACCAATGGGCAGAGGCACAATAGCAGATTGCTGCTGTTATGGACATGGGAGCTATTCAAAAAGTTCCACAACAAGGACAAGGATTTTACTCAAGACTTTTCTTAGTACCCAGAAAAGCCAAAGCCTGGAGACCAATACTGGACCTGTCAATGTTAAATACTTTCCTGGATGTTCCAAAATTCAAAATGTTAACACTACAACAACTTCTGCCCATGCTGGGCAAGGAGGCTTGGCTAGATACTCTGGATCTCAAGGAGGCATACCTGCATGTGCCAATCAGACAATCCTGCAGAAGATACCTCAGATTCATAGCAGGTTCAATGCATTACCAATTCTCTGCACTGCCCTTTGGCTTCTCTACTGCACCCAGGGTCTTCACAAAGTGCCTGGCACCAGTAATTGCATTTTGCAGACAAAAAGGAATTCAAATATATCCCTACTTGGACGACTGCCTTATTCAAGCAGAGAGCAAGGACACTCTTCTAAAGCACCTGGCGTTTGTAAAAAGATTGCTAATTTGCCTAGGGTACACAGTAAACGAGAAGAAATCAAAACTAATGCCCTCTCAAGAGATAAGATTCCTGGGTGCAAGCTTAAATACAACTACCCAGATGGCTTATCTCAGGCCAGACAAAGGCAACTGACTCATTACTTTCAAATGATGGCAAGAAAAACCCAGCTCCCTGCAAGAAAAATTCTGCAGGCCCTGGGCTTCATGGCATCCTGCATTCTACTAATTCCATATGCAAAACTGCATATAAGGAAACTACAATGGTATCTAAAAAGTGTTTGGACTCAGCATTGTTACAGCCTGGAGACGGTCATAACTTTAATTCCCAGCCTGCAACAGGAGTTTCGATGGTGGTCCCAGGCCTGTCACCACAACAAGGGACAGCCTTTCACCTTACCTACAGCCAGGCAGACAATAATGGATGCATCGGATTATTCCTGGGGAGCACATATGGCAGGAAAATGTATACAGGGCACATGGCCCAGGGAACAAATGCATCTTTACATCAATCAAAAAGAGATGCTAGCTGTACAGAATGCCCTGACAGCCTTCAAGGACCTAATACATCCAGGACAATTATTAATAAAGACAGACAATACCACAGTTATGTGGTACATAAGCAAGGGGGCACACATTCCTACCCCCTATGCAGACAAGCCATGACTTTGTGGAACACAGCACTGACCTACCAAGTACATCTGCAAGCACAATTCCTGCCAGGAACAAAAAATACACTGGCAGACGAACTAAGCAGAAATCTCATGGATCCTCACGAATGGAAACTAAATCCACAAGTGGGTCAGTATGATAACAAGGAAATGGGGACGCCCAGACATAGATCTTTTTGCCTCCCCTCACACTTACCAAATACAGAAATTTTGCACAAGAACTTATCACTCTCAAACATGGAATGTGGATGCTCTATCATTCAGCTGGAAAGGTCTGACAGTCTATGCCTTCCCTCCGATGCCTCTACTCACCAAGGTACTACTAAGTCAGCCAAGAAAGGCCAAAAATGATCCTGATTGTACCAAACTGGCCACGCCAGCACTGGTACCCAATACTAAAGAGTTTGTCTCAGGGCCCACCTTGGCCTCTACCTCAAATCCCTCATCTTCTGACACAACAAAACAATCAGATTCTGCACAGCCAACTCAGAGCCTTAAACCTGGCAGCATGGCACATAATGTAGCCACTCAGACTGCACCTCTCTCTAAAGCTGTTATGTTATTTTAGAAGCCAAGAGGCCCAGCACTAGGAAATCGTATGCAAAAAATGGAAGAGATTCTGTGTTTGGAACCAGGCACAAGGACTCGAACCACTTGTCCCTAATATTCCTCAGATTTTGCAATACCTAACTGAGATGTTGGACAAAAGCCTGTCTTTCTCATCTATTAAAATCCATGCCTCTGCCATTTCAGCTCATTACAATACGGATCCTCCTATTTTTTCACATCCTCTACTACGACAGTACATCAGAGGGGCAAAAAATATAAGACCCCCAAGGAGAGCACCAGTACCTACTTGGGACCTCAATTTTGTTTTAGAAAAACTCAGACTGCCTCCATTTGAACCAGCCAGCACAGCAGATCTAAAATTCTTGTCATGGAAAACTGCTCTGCTCCTAGCAATAACTTCAGCAAGAAGAGTCTCAGAGTTAACAGGCATTGATGGCTGTGGAACCTTTGCTCATTTTTCATCAGGACAGGGTTTCTCTTAGGACAAACCCAACATTCATGCCAAAAGTGGTCTCCAATGTGGCCTTAAACCAAATGATTAATTTGCCCACTTTCTACCCAAATCCCCAGAATAAAGGGGAAAGACTTCTGCACGCTTTGGATATACACAGACAGCTACAATTCTACTTGGACAAAACAAAAGCTTTCAGAAAAACTGAGCAACTGTTTGTAGCATATGCTGCAGGATCACAAGTACAGCCTATCACAAAGCAGACAATCTCCAAATGGATAGGACACTGCATTCGCTTCTGTTATGCACAACATGGCAAAACAGTGCCTAAGGGCATTAGGCCTCATTCTACCAGAGCAGCAGCCACTTCAGCAGCTTTCCTCAGAGGAGTACCAGCCAAAGATATTTTAGAAGCTGCAACCTGGAGCTCAGTGCACACTTTCACCAAGCACTACCACTTACCTCTCTACTCTAAATCCAGAACAGGCTTTGCCACTGCAGTTCTGCAGGGCTTGTTAGCCTCGCCAAATCCAATTTAGACCCAGCCACCCAACCTCAGCTTTGGGATTCTACCCAAGTGTAAAGACTGCAACCGTGAAACACGATGAACATAGTACAGTTGTGTACCTACCATAAATGTAGATGTTAGAGTGTATTCACTGTTGCAGTCCAGGTTACCCACCCACCATCCCCTTCTCTTTGCTGGGACTTTTCTGTACTTCTCAACTCTATACAACCTATGTGGTGTATTTGCTTGTAGATGAAGGAAATGTTTATAGTAACATATGCATTTTTTTGGCATATTTTTATGATTTCAGCCTTCCTGTCTGGGGGCACCTGACATATGGGGCAAGAAAAACTGAAGAAAATGGCATCGGTTGCAGCTTTTATACCCCTGGCACACTGACGTCAGGGAAGAGGCGACAGCAACCGATGCCGGACCAAGACTTTGGAACTCGGGCACACTGCGGGTCACCTGCCAGCAGGATAACCCAAGTGTAATGACTGCGACAGTGAATACACTCGAACATCTACATTTATGGTAGGTACACAACTGTAATTTCATTTTTGTACCAGAGAAGGACAAGGAGCTCAGGCCTATTCTGGGTTTAAGCAAAGTGAATTCTTTCATGAAACGGACCAAGTTCCGGATGGCTACGGTGTAGTCTATTTTGCTGCTGCTGAGGAAGGAAGTTTGAATATGCTTGATAGACCTCAAGGACGCCTACCTATCATATAAAGATAGAGAAGCACACCAAGAGGTTTTTGCAGTTCTGGCTGGGAGCTGATCGCTACCAGTTCAGGGTACTGCCATTCAGTCTCACCACAGTCCCCAGGGTGTTCACCAAATGCATGGCAGTGTCATAGCCTGGCTCCAGCAGCAGGGTTTCCAATTTTTCCCATATCTGGATGATTGGCTCCTTACCACCTCCACAAGTGTGTTACTTGTCATGGCCAGGAACTCCTTACTCCATTTATGTGACTGCTTAGGCATTAATCAGTTACCCAAAGTTGAGTCTACAGCCTGTTCAAACATTATAATTCATAGGTTGCCTGTTGGATACTGTCAATCAAATTGCCAGTCTGCCGAGCTCCAGCATGATCAGCCTTCAAACTTAGTGTCAGTTCTTGCTCTTTTGAAGCCTCCAGCTGGTGCAGTCTTGAAACTCCTAGGCCACATGGCAGCTTCAGTAAGGTTGGTCCCTGTAGCCAGATATATGAGGGCTCTGCAATGGATGCTTGGCGGTACAGTGGGCATTCTTGACTCATCCAGTAGACTTTCCAGTAGGACTGACAAAAGTATGTCATGATCAGATTCAGTGGTGGTTGCAGTCTCTTTTACTGACTAACGGGAGACCATTTGTACTTCCCCTTCCTTCAGCCACGGTCACCACAGATGCCTCCCTTCTTGGGTGGTGGGGCATTTTGAAGGGAGGATGGTTTGTGTACTGGTCTTCTGCAGAGGCCAACAATCCACATCATTGTTTTTGAGATGAGGGCTGTCCTTGCGTTGCAGGCTTTTCGGGTCGCCCTTCCTAGAAGAGTGATTTTAATACAGATCAACAATATGTCTGTTTGATATTTTAAAAAGTAGGGAGAAAGACGTACTTATCGTGTTTGTTGAGAGACTAAGGTTTTGACAGTAGGTGATTACATCTCAGCCATTTATGGTTGCAATGCATATCCCAAGGAAATCCAACATTCTGGCCAACAGCCTGAGCAGGAACATTCTGATTCCTCACAAGTGGTCTCTAAATGCAGAAGTTGCGGCTTGAATTTTCTGGCACTGGGGCACTCAGACCTCTTTGCCTCCCCATCCAACCTCATTTGCAGCAGCTATTATGCCTTAGTCCCTCCTGCAGGGTAGTTATCCAGAGATGCTCTATTTGTCCCCCCCAGGATTTCCTGTATGCTTATCCCCCATTTCCTCTGACTGTGAAATTTCTCCAGAAGACATCCCACTGCACAGTGACAGTAATCCTCACAGCACCCTTCTGGCCTTGTCAGGTGGTGCTCCCCTTCCTATGGCCTCTGCTGCTGCACCCCCCTTGGGTTCTAGATCCTATTCTAGATCTCATTTCTCATTCAGTGCATCTAGATCCTCCCAGTATACAGTCTATCAGGTTAACTGCAAGGTGTCTCCAGTTCCCTTGATGGCCAAGAATCCCAAGCTTTTCCGATACTGTAGTACATATCTTGTCTTCATTTTAAAACCATTAGACTAAAAAAGTGTATTCCAGTAAATGGAGATCTGGTCCCTCCCTGGGATTTACCATTTGTATTGCAAGTCCTAGCAGGCCCACCTTTTGAACCTTTGGCCACTTCAGACTTGAAGTTGTTGTCTTGAAAGACCTTGTTTTTGGTGGCTGTTACTTCTGCAAAGAGGGTTTCAGACTTACAAGCTATTGACATCTCAACTCCATATTTAGTTTTTCACAGTTATAGGGATGTTCTTCATCTCACATTGCTGCAGTCCTTACACTTGGGTAGTCCGCTGTCCTCGGTCGGCCCGAATATCAAAGTATAAGGCTGACGTCGGTCAAGGCGCATTTGACTGACATCAGGACGTCAGGGTACAAATGCGCATGACCAACGTCATATCCTCAGTCTTTTTTGCCGCATGGTCCGATGCAGAAGCAGCGTTGCAAGTGCCGGTTGGCGTTCTGAAATTGTTCGATTTCGGAGTTTCAGACCGAGTCAAAGTTGGCTAAGTACCCCGTTGGGGAATATTTTAGTTTTTTCTTGCCTCAGTGGTTTACCGGATGTCAGAAAAAGTGAATAATTGTATTTCTTGTGGGAAACAGATACCGCATAGAGACTACCATACTTTGTGTATTCCTTGTTTAGGGCCTGAGCACGACGTTGTTGGGTGTCGCTCTTGTGCTAGATTCAATAAGCGCACTATTAAGAGAAGATTAGATTGTGCCAGGTTAGTCTTCGGGAAGCGGTGCAATTATAAAATGCCGTCGGATGCTCCGACGCCCGCTTCTTCGAAGAAGCGCAAGGACAAAGCAGTTAAACCCAGGCTGGAGGAACCGTCAGTACCGGACGCCGGTTCTTTAGAGGTGTCGGTGGAGCCGGTGGTTCCACCGGAGGTTTCTTTGGGATCCCAGGGAGAGACTTTGTTATTGCAGGATGTGGCCTCTCAGGAGGCAGGCCAGGCTGATGGGGCTTCTCGGGTTACTATTCTCCCCTCCCTGCCTAGGGTGGTTAGGCCCTCTCCTTCTGTTTCCAAGGCTTCTCCCAGGGGCAGGCCAGGTTTAGCTTCAGTTGGTGTTACCCCTAGCTCTTCAGGAACTGTGCCCAAGAAGCATATGCTTAAAATGGCAGAAGATTTGATTACTTTGATTAGGGGTTCTATGCCCCCTCCTGATAGGAGACCTAGGGTGGAGCCTGAGCTAGGGAGTTTTGAGCAGGCTTCAGATGTTTCAGAGTCTTCGGCTGAAGACTTGCAGGAGTACTCTCTTTATTCTGATTCTGATGTGGATGATTCTTCTCCTTCTGCTTCTCCTCCTGAGGATTTTTCTTTTTCAGAAACTCTTCATTCCATGAGGGAGCATTTTAAGTGGGAAGGTCAGGACTTCTCTGATTCCAGGAAAAGGCTTAGGGAATTTTTGTTTTTACCCCAGCATAGGCCTTTGGCTATACCTCCTGTTTTGGATGTAGTGGAAGATGTTTTTACAGAGGCTTCTCTTAATCCTGATTCTTTGCCTCCTGCTCCTGTTAAACCGGATAGGTATTACAGGGTGCCTGAAGCTCATAAGTATCTTTTTAAGAGTCCTAGGGCAGATCCAGAAACTGTTAGCCAGGGGCCTAAAGGTGTTAAGGCTTCTGTTGTTAAGAATCCGGTTCCTGCAGACAAAGAGGCCAGGGCCTTGGATAGATGGGGAAAGAAAGTTTATACTTCTTCCACTCTTGCTATGAGGGCTTTGAATTGCCAGTTTCACATGTTGAAATACCAAAACTATCTCCTTTCACAATTGAAGTCTAAGGTTGATGCTCTGGCAGAAGGTATTGATTGTAAAGAGTTGCAAGATTTAGTACATGTTTCTGAACAGGTGGGTAAGCATTCTTTGCAATGTGGTTTTGATGCTGTACAGGCCTCGTCTAGGGTGGCTGCCACTGGGTCAGTTCTTCGCAGGCACGCCTGGCTGAGGGATCAAAATTTATCTGAACATGTAAAAACAAGGATTGATGCTCCTTTACAATCTGACGTGTTGTTTGGTCCTCCTGTTGAGGCAGTTTTAAAGAAAATGGAAGACAAGGCTAAGTCTATGCAGACTGTTAAAGATTTTTTGCAGGTCCAGCCTCCAAAGTTTAGTAGAAATTGGCCTACTAAGGGGTGGACGTATCCTTCTTATGATTCCCAGTCTAGGGGTAGATCTAGACGTGGTAGGGGCAGAGCTCAGGGCTCTTTCAGGCCTAGAACAGGGAGTTCTCCTGCACAGTCTTCGGGTGAGGGCAGGGGTCAGTCCTTTCGTAAACAGACCCAATGACCTACCTTTTCAGCTGCCAGAGCCTTCTTGTCTGGCAGCACCTTTGGGAGGAAGGTTGGCACTTTTCAAAGAAAATTGGAGTTTAATTACCCAAGACAGATGGGTATTGGATATCATACACCACGGTTACAGGTTTTATTTCCATACCTTGCCTCCTTTCAAAGGCATGCCAGACGTTCCTCCTCAACAAAGAATAGAGGCTCACAAGCAAGTTTCTCTGTTACTCCAAATAGGGGCCAGACAGCCGGTCCCTATGCCAGAAGTGGGCCTAGGATTTTATTCTCGCCTGTTCCTAGTACCAAAGAAGGGGAACACGTGGAGACCAATTTTGGATTTATCTACCCTCAACACTTATCTGGACATTCCCAAGTTCAAAATGTTGACGTTACAGCAGCTTTTACCTCTGCTGGGCAAAGATCATTGGATGGTAACTTTGGATCTCAAGGAGGCTTACCTTCATGTTCCTATCAGACTAAGTTGCAGGAAGTATCTGCGTTTTCGAGCTGGGACTTCTCACTATCAGTTCTCTGCATTGCCCTTTGGCTTATCTACTGCGCCCAGAGTGTTCACGAAAGTTCTGGCTCCAGTGATAGCTTTCTTCAGGCTAAAAGGAATACAGATCTATCCTTATTTGGACGACTGCCTGATTCTGGCTCAAGGAAGGGAAGAGCTTCTTCATCATTTGGAATATGTGATAGCAGTGCTAAGATGCCTGGGGTATTCTGTGAATGAAATAAAGTCCAGTCTAGTACCCTCTCAGGACATGTGCTTTCTGGGTGTGAGACTGAATACAGCATCCCTTATGGCCTTTTTAACCCCGGACAAACAAAAGAGTCTTTCCCTTTACTTCCATCAACTATCTCATCAGTCCGGGCTGACTGCAAGGACAGTCCTTCAAGCCTTAGGGTTCATGGCATCTTGTATTCTGGTGCTTCCCAATGCCAAACTGCATATGAGGAAGCTGCAATGGTATCTCAAAAATGTATGGACACAGCACTGCCAGGATCTGGACACTGTCATTCAAATAATACCTTGCATTCAAAAGGAATTTTTGTGGTGGGCTCAGGAATGTCACCTAAACAAGGGACTCTCTGTGACCCGGCCAGAGGCGAGTCAGATTTTAACGACAGATGCCTCAGACAAAGCTTGGGGAGCTCATCTAAATGGAAAGTGGATACAAGACAAGTGGCCTGCCAGACTACAACATCTACATATCAACCTGAAGGAGATGTTAGCAGTCCAGTTTGCATTAATAGCTTTCAAGGATTTACTTCTTCCGGGGCAGGTGTTGATTCTAACAGACAACACGACTGTCATGTGGTACATCAACAAGCAAGGGGAACCCATTCTTATCCTCTATGCAGGCAAGCAATGATTTTGTGGGAGACTGCTCTCAGTTTACAGCTCAATCTTCAGGCAAGGTTTCTGCCAGGAGCACAGAACCCCTTAGCAGATGTGTTGAGCAGACGAATTATGGATCCCCACGAGTGGAAATTGGATCCTCATGTATTTCAGAAATTGACAGTGTCATGGGGAACTCCAGACATAGATCTGTTCGCTTCTCCACTAAACCATCAGCTGCCAAAGTTTTGCACAAAAGGTTTCATCCCACAGCTTGGAGAGTGGATGCTCTTTCTTTCAATTGGAGCAATCTTCATGTGTATGCCTTTCCACCTCTGCCTCTCCTCCCAAAGGTACTTCTAAAGGTCAGACAGGACAAGCCAAGGATGATTTTAATAGCTCCAGATTGGCCTCGACAGCACTGGTACCCATTACTGAGAAGTCTAGCACGGAAGCCTCCATGGCCTTTGCCTTCGATTCCACACCTGTTGTCACAGGAGGACAGCCATTTGCTCAATGTCAAGCTTCACTCTCTGCACCTAACAGCCTGGCATATTCTGTTTTGAACCATAGTGGGCCTCCACTTCCTCAGCAAGTTTTGAATGTTATTTTGGAAGCTAGAAGGCCTAGTACAAGGAAAGTGTACGCAGATAAATGGAAGAGATTTTTATTTTGGAGTGCAGCAAAGATTTTGATGTTTCTGAGCCTAATTTGAGTGTGGCTCTTCAATATCTTACTGAGTTACTGGACAAAGGTTTGTCTTTCTCTTCTATTAAGGTTCATGCTGCAGCAATTTCGCTCACTATGATTGTGACCCACCATTGTTTTCTCATCCTTTGTTCAAGCAATTTCTTAGAGGGGCAAAGAATATAAGACCCCACGAAGAGCTCCTACTCCTGCTTGGGATCTCAATTTTGTGTTGGAGAAACTCACTCTACAACCTTTTGAGCCTGCAGCTACTTCTGAGTTGAAATATTTATCATGGAAGACTGCTTTTTGTTGGCCATTACCTCTGCAAGAAGGGTTTCTGAATTGCAGGCCCTTATGGCGGTTGAGCCTTTCTTGATTTTCCATAAGGATAGGGTATCTTTACGTACTAATCCTTCCTTTATGCCTAAAGTGGTTTCTAGTGTGGCTTTAAACCAAACTATTCATTTGCCTACTTTTTATGCAAACCCCCAAAATAAAGGGGAAAAGATTTTGCACACTTTAGATGTACACAGGCAGTTGCGATATTATTTGGACAGAACTAAAGGGTTCAGGCAGTCTCAGCAGTTGTTTGTTTCTTTTGCTTTGGGTTCTCAGGGCAAGTCTGTGTCAAAACAAACTATTTCTAAGTGGATTGGGTTTTGCATTGCTTTCTGTTATTCCCATCATGGCAAGGAGATTCCAGCTGGGATTAGGCCTCATTCCACTAGGGCTACTGCCACTTCGACAGCCTTTTTGAGGGGTAGTGGCAACCAAGGATATTTTGGAGGCAGCTACTTGGAGTTCAGTGCATACTTTCTCTAGGCATTATCACCTACCACTTTACTCTAAATCCAGGGCTGGTTTTGCCACTGCTGTTTTGCAGGGCATTTTGGCAGCTCCTGCTTCCTTAGTTTGGCCATCCTCCCTTACCTCTGCTTTGGGATTCTACCCAAGTGTAAGGACTGCAGCAATGTGAGATGAAGAACATAGTACAGTTTTGTACCTACCATAAATGTAGATGTTCAAGATCCACATTGCTGCAGTCCAATACCTCCCTCCTTCCCTCTGTAGTTAGAGGTGGTTGTGTGGGTTGGGTTGTAAATATTGTGTATATTGTATATATTGTACATATAATTAGTGCAAGGGTGGTTGGTTGTTTGTTTGCTGTCTTTTGGTTTTGACCTTTATGTTTAGGGTCTTCTGACATCTGGGGCAAGAAAAGACTGAGGATATGACGTTGGTCATGCGCATTTGTACCCTGACGTCCTGATGTCAGTCAAATGCGCCTTGACCGACGTCAGCCTTATACTTTGATATTCGGGCCGACCGAGGACAGCGGACTACCCAAGTGTAAGGACTGCAGCAATGTGGATCTTCGAACATCTACATTTATGGTAGGTACAAAACTGTACTTTTCTCTCTGTACAAATCCCTTTTTTCGCCTACTGTGGCTTCTGATACTAATCTCAGTAGCTCCATTCACCTCTGTGTTTTTCCCCAGTTTTTACAAGGGCTTCTGCATTGTTTGGATGTGTATAGGCAATTGAGATTTTATTTGGACCGAGTCAAGGCCTTTAGAAATTGTCAATTTTGTTTCCTTTCCAAGATCTAGGTTGGGCACACTTGTGTCAAAAGTGACTTTATCTAAGTGGCTATCAGACTGTATCTCTTTCACATTTACCTTGAGAGGCAAGACTGTGCCAAGCAAAAACTTAAGGGTCATTCTACCACAGCTATGGTTACTTCTATGACTTTCTTTTCCAGAGTATCCTTCAATGAATTTTATGCAGTGGTTACTTGGATGGGCCACCATACCTTTGTTTCCCATTACAAACTGGATATTCAGTCAAGATCCATGTCTTCTTTTGGCTCCACCATGTAGTCGAATGTACTTCCTTCCATGGATTTTTACATGGCGTAGGACTCTGTCCTACAGGTTAAAGTCAGGCAGAGAAGACAACTTTGGATACAAAGGTTATGTACTTACCATAATGGTAAACCTGTGCTTTCTGTCTCCATCTGGTTCAAAACCCACTGCGGATATTTATGGTGAACTTACTTATCTGATGACCGGACAATGGAGGTTGTCTTTTCCTTATTCTTGGAGTCTGTCATCCACCTTGTTTGTGTGTGGGGGGACTTTGTTTTTTTACAGCTTGTCTTACACAAGGCAAACTCAGTTTGACAGGTCAGTTTGTGAGCAGTGGATTGTGAGTAAGAGAGGTTGAACCTGGAGCTTTGGAAGTCTGAAGGATTTGGCCAGTGTCCGATCAGAGTCTGATCCAGTAAACCCACAGGTTGAACCAGATGTGAACAGACAACATGGATCTAACATTATGGTAAGTACATGACTCATTTTTTCCTTCGTATGGAATTGGTCAAGGGCAGTTACCGCAAGCTTCCTCATACAGTGGATCTATTTACACAAGACAAGGGGGGAGTTTGATGCATCCCAAACTTGGTCAGTTTCAACTGACTGACTGGATGATTCAATTTGACAACTTTTAGGCACTTTTTTCCTGAGGACGTGCAGCAGGGGTTAAAGAAGGCAAAGAAACCTGCTACAAGGGAATCTTATGTTGGTAAATGGATCAGATTTGTTAGTTGGTGCCACACTAAGAACCAGAGTTCATCTAAGTTTTCTGTACCTCTGGTTTTGCAATATTTGTGAGTTGTCCTCTATCCTTTCTTAGTCCTGTGTCAAGGTTCATCTCTTGGTTATTTGAGCATGCCTGGCCATAGATCCTCCCCTTTCATCACAGTCTTTTGTAAAGCTGTTCTTGATGGGGGTTTTACATTTTCGCTTACCTGGAAAACCAGTGGGACCTACCTGGGATCTTAACTTTGTGTTGGAAATGTTAACTTTACTTACTCTTGAACCAGCTCATTAGGCTGGTTTACGGGTGTCTCTTGGAAGACAGTAATACTGATTACTTCTGACATCTGCCAGAGGAATATCTGAGCTGCAAGCTCTTTATGCTTTGACATTCCATAAAGACTGGGTTTCTTTGAATACTAATTTCTCATTTATGCCTGAAGTGATATCACAGTTTACATTATGCCAAACCATCCATCTCTCCCGGTCTTCTTTCTAGAACTTGAAAACCAGTGAGAGTATTCTTCATACTGTGGGCATGCGTAGATAGGTCAGGTATTATCTTGGCAGACTAAAACCTTTCAGGAAAGCTGAACAGCGGTTTATTTTCTATGAAGGTAAGAAAAAAAGACCCGTGTCAGACTGTTTCCAGATGGTTGGCTGTTGCTATTCCCTTTAATTCCCACCATGAGAAGACATGTCCTGGCAAGTCTCTGCTGCTGCTTTGGCGTTTTGGAAAGGGATGGATTTTAGAATTATTCTACAGACAGCTACAGAGGATTACAAATATTCCTTTTCCAGGTCTGGAAAAAGCTTTATCAGGACCATTCTCCAGAGCTCCTGAACCCTTATCCTTCCTCCTTCCAAACTGGTTAAGTGTTCGTGTTCTACCCATACAGTTAAAGCTAACGCAGCAGTGATAATTATGAACATAGTACAGTTGTGTAAGTAAATGTACCATAACATTAGATGTTCAACTGTGTAACACTGCTGCAGTACCCACGGTCTCCCTCCATACCCCTTTTTGTGTTATGTTTACACCAGAATTAGAATTTTGTGTATGTATGGTCATCTTTACCTTCTTTCAGGACTGTAGCTTCCCTTATTTCTGTTGGCACCCAGGCTGCTGGTTTTCTCCACTTAGGAGCTCATGCAACCATTGGCCTGGGCACATGTGGAAGGAGTCCAAGGCTTTGAGAGATTGTCTGGCTGTTATATCCATAGCGGGATGTAACCTGTACAGCTAAGACTACTGCAGCAGTGATGTATTTAAACATAAATTGTTACGGTAAGTTTACTTATACAGCTGATAGTAAACAGGCACTTAATTGATTCTCTTAATTTTGTTGGTAAAAATTCATTGCTATGTAGAGAAGTTCGTTTCATGCTTATATTGTTTCCAGTTATTTAAAATGAAATCCAAGTGTGTCAGCAAACAAAAGCAACTGGAACCATGAGCGATCTTAACAAATGATGGTTTATTGAGGGTTACTGCGCTGGTGCATAGAAGAACTATTTTAATCAGCTGACTTTGAAATGCTGTCACATGAAAATGATTTTGTCATGTATGTATATGTTTTTCTATATATTTTTATATATACTATTACTTTTGATTTAAGCATAGGAAGCCGCGGTGGTACAGCGGTAGCGTTGTTGACTCACAGCAAGAGGTTCTCCTGTTCAATTCTTGGCTGGAGCGCCTTCTGTGTGGAGTCTGCATGTCCTCCCCGCGGTCGAGTGGCCTCCGAAAGACATGCGTGAATGGGCGTGCCTTCGCTGAAGGTTGGGCGTCGGGCTGGCAACTCTGCACCAAAAAGAAAATCTACTGCCAATCATTAGTGGACCGGAGTTCCGCTGTGGTGACCCCTAACTGGGAAAAGCCGAAAAGGCAAACAACTTTTGATTTAAGCATGTTGTGTATTCACTTTGACTACCACGAAATAACTTCACCCAGTGTGTCGTCTGACATTTGAAATCAGCTGTTAGTTTGAATTCATAAGATTGTGACAACATTTGAAGTCAGTTGATTAGCTAAAGTATATAAGGCTTAACCTTACATTAGAAATCTACTCTAAGCCTGAAGAAGCCTGGGTGGTGAAAGTCAGTTTTTCTATGCACTGGTGCAGTAACCTTGAATAAACCAGCATCTGTTAAGATCATTCATGGTGCCAGTTGTTTTTGTTTGCTGATACTACTGATATTTCTGACCAAATTATTGTTGATATTACCAGTGATTTAAAGCTGACTCGTACTCCTTTTCCCCCCTTTAGACTATTCATGATCAAATCTTGCAAGAGTATCGAAAAATTAAAAAGGTAAGAGATTTTTCTTGCCACTGCCAGCTAAATGAAAATGTATTCGGATTGACCAGTTAGTAATGATTACATCAGTATGAAACCTTCATAATTGAGTGTTCATGACAAATACAATGCCAAGTTCCTTTTTTCATATAATCTGAAACTTGTTTTAAATTAAATTCAGTCTAGGATGCGGTCAACTTTTGCTTAAGAGTACATGTTGCTGTTTGATTTGTTAATACAGCAGGGTTAAGACTACATTGTATCTCATCTAAAAACCACATTATTGCAAACATGTACATGTTTATATAAAAAAAAAACTTTCAGTTCTGATGTTATCTTTGTAGTTGCCTCTTCACCTCATTTTCCCATCTTTGTCAAGTAACTTTAAATTAAATTTTACTGTCCCCTCCACTGCATTCCAGCACATTGCCACCTTATTTGTAAAATATTGCTTTATTTTTTTAGTTAAGTACAGAGCTTTGTCTTTCATTGTATTACCTTTATGTCCCTTAAGGGTGCAGAGCAGTGTGTGTTGCATTTTCAAACAAGTTTTATCAGTACAACAATTTGGTCAGTACCATGACCTGAAGAGTTTCTTTCAGTGCACCTATGAGAATAGGAAAAAGTAAGCAAGACTTATTTTTTTAAATATTTCCTTTTTAAACAAACAGATGCCCACAGAATAACCCAGCTTTGGTGTATGTAGGTAAATTTAAATGGATCAGACTGATATAACTTCAATGACCACCCATTTTTTGTAATCTAATATCCCATCCAGATTTATTCGTCTTATGTGCCTTGATGGACTGAAATCCTTTTTTTTTTTCTACCACAGTCCTGTTTCCTAGGGCATTTGTCTCTAAAGTTTCTCTATACCTTAGAATGACTGAACTGAATTTTTGTGGGTTATCCTCCATTCCATCAGCTCCATGGTTTGTTGCAGGTTGTACTCTGAGAGAGATTTTTGATTTTAGCCCTTGACTCCATTCTACCTCTGAAGCCTACTGCCATCATGGAGTATGCCCCAAATTTTTACTTCACTTGACAAGTTCCTGGCTCTTCGGGCAAAAATGCAGGGATGTAGTTATACTCTGCTGCTATAGGAATGGAATTGCAGGAATACAGTATAAACTCTCAGTTAACCAGAACTCAAGCAGTGTCAAAAAAACTCAATACAGCACAATTTTCATGTGTTGCACTTTCTCCCGCCCCCCCCCCCCAAGAAACGTACCTTACGTTTTTAGAGTTTTAAAAGGGATGTTAGTAATAAATTTCTTCTTTCCCCAACCTGAGAAAAGTCGAACCAAACAAATAATATAGGGTACAGTATTAGTAAGACCTGTTTTTAGTAGCAACTCTTAAGCAACCAGAAACTACAGATGTTCTTCGTGTTTCACTGTTGCATTCTTCACATATGGGTTATCCGGCTCCCGGTAGCCCTCAGTTGGCCCGAATACCAGAGTCCTTGGTATATGACGTCGGCTGCCACTGGTTGTAAAACTGATGTCAGAATGTCCGGTATAAAGGGAGGCAGCAGACGCCATTTCCTCAGTCTTTCTTGCCACTGAGCCCAAAGCAGATGCAATTCGCACTAGTGTCGGTTGGCCGTTTACCTTCGTTTAGCTTTCTGACTACCAAGTTGAAGACTCCTTCAGATAAGTACCCCATTGGGGATCCTCTTTTCTTGCTTTAACAAATGTCAGATAAAGTTAATAACTGTCTTGCCTGTGGAAAACAGATTCTGCATCGAGATTTCCATTCCTGTTGTATAACTTGTTTGGGCCTTGTGCATGACATCCCTAACTGTGATCTCTGTGCTTCCTTTAACCCGCATACCATACACCATAGAGCTAAGATATTGTATAAGCATTTCGGAGTCTGGCGTCTTCTGGTCTCTCGATTTCAGATATACCTAGGAAACGCAAAGACAAGGACCGTGACAGGCCTAGGGTTAAATCTACTGATGCACCGGTGAAATTGGTAGTCAGCCCAGCGGTATTCAGTGAGGAGCTTTCGCAGCCCCTAGAGTCCGCAGATTTGCAGCCGCAAGCCTCTGCCGAGACGTTTACGGAGTCCTCCGTGCCACAGGCTACTGTTTCATTTTCAGACCCTCCGCCTCTCGCCGCCTCAGATGGGTCTGGAGCCGCTTTGCAGGCACCGGCTTCTGACGCCTTTTCTTTTCGACATGAGACCAGATCCAGACCGACTACCTTACTTCAGACTTCTGCAATTGCTAGGCCTCCCCATTCCCACCAGATTGCTAGTAAACCTTTCAGCCGCAAACCTACTCACAAGCAGGCATCGGCCTCCCCTCCTGTACCTCAGTCCCAGTTGGAAAAGATGGCTGGTGATCATCTTTCCCTGATTAGGGGCTCTCACCCCCCCCCCCCTCTCAAAGAGGACGAGGGAATTATCTCCTGATGTTTTGTCTGTCTCATATTCTGATTTCCAGTATGTCTGCTGGTGAAGAAGGAAATTCCCAACTTTTTTCTGGCTTTGAAGATTCTAATGCTGAGGACTCTATCCTTTGTGCCTCCCCTCCAGAGGATTTTTCCTTTGGGGAATACTTTGAATACTCTTAGAGAGCATTTTAAATGGGAATGTCAGAATTTTCCACAGTCCAAGAAAAGAATCGGAATTTTTAGATTTGCCACAGCATAAGCCACTGGCTATACCTCCAGTTTTGGAAGTTGTGGATGATGTTTTCATGGAAAATTCTTTAACTCCTAATTCTGTTCCTCCTGCCCCCAGAAAACCAGACCGGTATTACATGGTTCTTGAGTCTCAAGCCCTGTTCCATCTGATAAGGAATCTAGGGCCTTGGACAGGTGGTGTAAAAGTCTATACTTCTGCTACTCTTGCCATTAGATCCGTAAATTGTCTTTTTCACATGCTTAAGTATCAGCAGCATACTTTGGAGGCTATTAAGGCTAAACTTGGAAATATTCCTTCCATGACAGAGAGCAAAGATTTACAAGACTTACTGAATTCAGCCACTTTAGTTAATAAACATTCACTTCATTGTGGTTTTGACACTTTGGAGGCTTCATGCAGAGCAGCAGCCACTGGTTCCGTAATTAGAAGGCATGCTTGGCTCAGGGAGCAGCCACTTTCTGAACCAGTTAAATCTAAATTGCTGGATGTTCCTTTGCACAAGGACAGTCTTTTTGGTAATAAGGCTGAGGAGGTAACAAAGAGGTTGGAGTATAAAACAAAATCTATGCAAGCTGTGAAAGATTTCCTTCAGGTTCAGCCTCCTCGGTTTGGTAACCATTATCCTTTCTAAGAATTGGTCTTTTCCTGATCCTGGCAAGCAGGGTCGCTCTAGGCCTAGGGGTTTCAGATCTTCCAGAGGGCAGGCTTCTGCCCCTCAAAGGGCTAAACAATGGCATTCTTCTTCTGCTAAATCGGGGAGTTCTAAGCCAGCTTCCCAAAGCAAACATGCTGAATGACTCCGGCCTTCTTCTGGCTACCTCTGCGGACCCTGGGTTTCCTTTGGGGGGAAGGTTAGCCAGGTTCGCAGAGGTATGGTCTACCATCACGGACAAAAGATAGGTACTCGGTATAGTAAACCCAAGGCTACAAGTTCTACTTTCACACCTTCCCTGTTTTACAAGGATACACAGACATTCTCATAGCTCTCAGGGCAGAGGTACAAACTCACATTTCTTCTCTACTGACAATAGGGGCTGTAGAGCCAGTTCCTGCAAATAAGGCAGGCCTAGGTTTTTATTCAAGGCTTTTTCTGGTATCCAAGAAAGGGGGCACCTGGCGCCCTATTCTGGATCTGTCTATTCTAAACACTTTTCTGGTGATTCCAAAATTCAAGATGCCCACCTTTCAACAGTTACTACCAATGCTGGGCAAGGATTCATGGCTGGTAACTTTGGATCTAAAGGAGGTTTATCTGTGCATCCCAATAAGGGAAAGTTGCAGGCATTTCCTTCGCTTCAGGGCTGGGAAGCAACACTTTCAATTCTCTGCATTGCCCTTTGGCTTACTACTGCTCCCAGAGTGTTTACCAAGTGCCTGGCTCCAGCCATTGCCTTTTGCAGGCAGAGAAACATTCAGATTTATCCTTATCTGGACGACTGTCTCATTCAAGCAAACTCCCCAGAACAACTGGAAAAGGATTTGGATTTTGTGAAGAACACACTCGCCTCTTTGGGTTTACACACTCAACGAAAATAAGTCAAAGTTGGTTCCTACAAGGGAGATTGTTTTCCTGGGAGCCAGTCTGAATAGAGCCACCCAGATGGTATTCCTCCCACAACAGAAACAAGATCTTTTGGCTTACTTTATGAATTTGGCAAGCATGACCCCGCTCTCTGCAATGCAATTCCTGCAAGAACTGGGGTTCATGGCTTAATTTATTTTGATGATCCCATATGCAAGGCTGCATATGAGAAAACTTCATTGGTACCTCAGGAATCTTTGGTGTCAACACACTCAGGACTTAGACGTGAATCTTCCCCTGATTCCCTAAATACAAATGGAGTTCCTCTGGTGGGCGGCAGCCTGTTCTCAGAACAAGGGTCTGCCTTTCCGCCCACCGCCTGCCAGCCACACAACACCTCAGATGTGACATGGGGGGCTCATTGGAAGGCAGGGGCGTACAGGGGACTTGGAGCAACCAGCAGATTCATCTGCACATAAACTTAAAAGAATTGATGGCAATACAGCAGGCCTTGCTGGCTTTCAAGAACCTACTCTACCCTGGGACTCTACTGATCAGAACAGACAATACCACAGTCATGTGGTACGTCAAGAAGCAAGGAGGGACTCACTGTTTCCCCTTGTGCAGACAAAGCATGACACTGGTCCTTAGCAGCATCCATGGGCTTCCATCTAATAGCCCAGTATCTCCCATAGAGGCTAAACTCTTTGGCGGATCATTTGAGCAGACATGTTCTGGATCCTCAGGAGTGGCAACTGAACGAGGAGATTTTCCATTGCATCACTCCTCATTGGAGCACCCCACAAGTGGATCTTTTCTCCTTTCACACCAATCATCTCCTTCTAACCTTCTGCACCAGGGAGTTTCACAACAAAGCTTGGAGGGGGGACGCATTGTCCTTCCCATGGACACATCTCAGATTATGCATTCCCTCCTCTGCTTCTTTTTCCCAGAGTGCTGCTAAAGATAAGGGACGAAAAACCAAAGGCGATTCTGATAGTTCCACATTGGCCCAGGCAGCATTGGTATCCCCTCCTTCGCAGCCTTTCACAGGCTCAGCCTTGGCATCTTCCCCTGGTACCAAATCTGTTGGTTCGGGGGAGGGGGGGATTTCCTTCAGCCTCATCTTCAAACTCTGCATATAACTGCCTGGCTAATACTTCCCAACAGGTGGTTGAAGTTCTTCCTGAGGCCAGGAGGCCTAACACCAGGAAATCCTATGCAGATAAATGGAAGAGATTTTGCTCTTGGATGCAGGCTAAAGGAGCAGACTCTTCTCATCCTTCTCTTTCCCTCATTCTTGACTACCTAGCAGGACTACTTAATGGTGGACTTTCCTTTTCTTCAATCAAAATTCACGCTTCAGCAATTTCAGTCTTTTGAGCAACCTATTTTTTTCTCACCGCTTGATGAAACAGTTCCTGAGGGGAGTTAGTAATCTTAGACCTCCCAGAAGAGCTCCTATTCCTGCTTGGGATCTTAATTTTGTCCTGGAAAAACTTGCTCTGCCTCCCTTTGAACCAGCTGCCTCTGCAGATTTGAAGATGTTCTTCATGTTTCACTGTTGCAGTCACATTACATTTGGGTAATCTGCTGGCAGGTTACCCTCAGTCGGCCTGAATAACAAAGTCTTGGGTCCTGCGTCGGTTGCTGTCTCCTCTTCTATGATGTCAAGTCGTCAGGGATATAAAACATGCAGCCGAAGCCATTTTATTCAGTCTTCCTTGCCACGCGGTGCCCGAAGCAGGAGGAGTTCACAAGTGCTGGTCGGCCGACTCCTGAAATTTTCGTATTCGAGTTTCAGAACCGAAGTCTTCAAACTAAAGCTAAGTACCCCATTGGGGAAACTTTTTCTTGCTCATTACCAATGTCAGTAAAAGTTAATAATTGCATTACTTGTGGGAAGCAAATACCTCATAAGGATTTTCATTTGTACTGTATTCCTTGCCTAGGGCCCTGATCACAACGTGCCTTGCTGTTGGTTTTGTGCTAGATTTAACCAATGCACTATTAAGTGTCTTTATATCTTTGCTTCTAAATATTTTGGTTCAAGATTTAATTATCCTGAAATGTCTTCGGTTAGCAATCCGACTACCGGAGTTCATAAGAAACGCAAAGAAAACTACAGGGATGGACCGTCGAGGTCCAAAACCGACGAAGCTTCTCCTAAGCCAGTTGCCGGTTCTCAATGAGGCGTTTTCGCAGCCCCTGATACCTGCTACTTTTGAGTCGCAGGCCTCTACCGAGACCCATTCGGAGTCTGGTATGCAGCGAGATTCTCAGAGTATTGAACCCGTGGATGTCTCTCCCTTGGATGGGTCCGCTGCTGAGCAGGCACGGGCTCCTGAGGGTGTTTTCAGGCCTCAACATTTTTATATTAAACCGATGCCAGCAACAAAAACAAGGTCAAAACCATCTTCTATGTCTAAAAAACTGACGCACGAGCCACATGCTCAGGCCCCTATGCCTAAAAAACAGTTGATCAAAATCCCCCCCCCCCCCCCCCCCGCTAAGAGGCCTAGACAAGGCACTGATTATGAATCTTCCGATCAGCTTTCCATTTCTTCTGATTCCTCTCTTGATCAGGAATTTTCTATTCCACCCTATGCCATCTGCATCTCCTCCTGAGGATTACTCTTTTGGAGAGACGTTGCATACTTTAAGGGAAGATTTTCACTGGGAGAGTCAGGACTTCTCTGAATCAAAAAAGATGCTTAGGGATTTCCTTCTTCTTCCTCAGCATAGGCCTTTGAAAATACCTCCTGTATTAGATATTGTTGATGTGTTTTCGGAATCAAGCATGGCTCCTAATTCCCTTCCTCAGGCTCCTAGTAAGCCAGACAGATATTACAGGGTTCCTGACTCCCACAAATTTCTTTTCAAAAATCCTGCTGCTGATCCTGAGACTATTTCTCAGGGTCCCAAGGGTGTGAAGGCCTCTACAGCCAAAAATCCTACCCCTTCTGATAGAGATTCTAGGGCACTGGATACATGTGAAAAGAAGGTTTATACGTCTGCAACCTTGGCAATCAGGGCTTTATACTGCCAGTTTCATATGCTTAAATATCAACAGCATGTTATGGGCTTACTGAAACAAAAAATTATGATGATTTCTGATTGTGTGGAAAATAGAGTTACAGGAATTATTGCATTCAGCAGTACAGGTTGGAAAGTACACTTTGCAATGTGGTTTTGATTCCTTGGAGGCCTCTTGTAGGGCCGCCATTACTGGATCTGTGATTAGAAGGCATGCCTGGCTCAAGGAGCAAAATCTGCCTGATCATGTTAGAGCTAAATTGTTGAATGCCCCTTTGCAGCATGATGCTCTGTTTGGTAATAAGGCAGAAGAGGTTTTAAAGAAAATGGAAGACAAGGCTAAATCTATACAAACTGTAAAAGATTTCTTGCAAGTGCAGCCACCCAGGTTCAGTACGCACTGGCCTACTAAAAATTGGTCCTTTCCTGTGTCCAACAGAGCCACCCAGGGCAAATCCAGGTGCTCAAAAGGCTCCAGATACTAATCACAGGGTTCTTGCAGGTCAAAGCAGTGGGGTGCCTCCACCTCCAAATCTGGAGGAAACAAAGCACAACCCTACAGTAAGCAGTCTCAATGACTTTCCTCTACCATCACCAAGCACTTATCTTTTGACAGCCTCTTTGGAGGGAAAACTAGCGCTTCATGCTCAAAATTGGCAGTTAATTACCCAGGACAAGTGGGTATTAAACATAGTATTCCAGGGGTGCAGATTTCATTTCCATACTTGGCCAATTCCAAACGGATGGCTGGATCTGCCACAAAACCAGTGGGCAGAGGTCCAGAAACAAGTCATGTCCCTCATGGATATGGGGGCTTTTCAACCGGTGCCAGAAAAGGAAAAAGGCAAGGTTTTTATGTGAGACTTTTCCTGGTACCCAGAAAAGACAATTCATGGCACCCAATACTGGACTTATCGATTCTGAACATGTTCCTGGACATTCCAAAATTCAAAATGCTGGAATGCTTGGTTAGTAACTCTGGACTTAAAAAGAGGCATACCTGCATATCCCAATAAGGGAATCATGCAGAAGATACCTCCGCTTCAAAGCAGGTATTTTGCATCATCAATTCTCTGCACTGCCCTTTGGCTTATCTACTGCGCCCAGGGTCTTTACAAAGTGCCTGACACCAGTAATTGTATTCTGCAGACAAAGAAGCTTTCAAATTTATCCTCATCTGGACGATTGTCACATTCAAGCAGAGGACAAGGACACTCTTCTTCAACGTCTGGCGTTTGTAAAAAGGCTTCTAGCATGCCTAAGGTACACCGTAAACGAAAAGAAATCACAACTGGTACACTCTCAAATTATATTCCTGGGTGCAAACTTGAATACAACTGCCCAGATGGCTTACCTCACGCTAGACAAAGGCAACTGACAACATACTTCAAATAAATGGCAACAAAAACCCAGTTATCTGCGAGACAAATTCTGCAGGCTTTGGGGTTCATGGCATCCTGCATCCTACTAATTCCATATGCCAGACTGCATGTGAGGAAACTTCAGTGATACCTAAAAAGTTTATGGAGTCAACATTGTCACAGCCTGGAAACAATGATTCCTCTCATTCCCTGCCTACAACAGGAGTTTCTTTGGTGGGCAGAGACATGTCACCAAAACAAGGGACTGTCATTCACTCTACCCCCTGCCACCCTAACTACATACGCATCAGACTATGCCTGGGGGGGGGTCCACCTGGCAGGGCGATGTATTCAGTACAAATGGAGCCCAAACCAAATACACCTGCATGTCAACCAGAAAGAAGTGCTAGCTGTTCAGAATGCTCTGACAGCCTTCAAGGACTTACTTCATCCAGGACAACTACTGATAGACAGACAACACCACAGTTGTGTGGTACATTAACAAGCAGAGGGTTACACATTCCTACCTCCTTTGCAGACTAGCCATGGCTTTGAAAGCAAAATACTCTGACAGACGACCTAAGGAGAAATCTTATGGACCCGCACGAATGGAAACTGGATCCACAAATCTTCAGCATGTTAACACAGTAATGGGGGGGCTCAGACATAGATCTATTTGCCTCTCCCCAAAGTTATCAGTTGGACAAATTCTGCACAAGAACTCATCACAAAAAAGCATGGAACGTGGATGCTCTATCCTTCAGCTGGAAAAACCTATCAGTCTATGCCTTTCCCCCTCTGCCTCTACTCTCCAAGGTCTTACTAAAGTCAGACAGGAAAAACCAAAAATGATCCTAATTGTTCCGGACTGGCCTCGCCAGCGCTGGTACCCACTTCTGAGGAATGTCTCACCTTCCTCCATGGGTACTTGCCTCAAATACCTCATCTACTGTCTCAGCAGAACTATCAAATCCTGCACTCTCAGCTCCAAACTCTGAATCTTGCAGTGTGGCTAATCAACTAATTATTCAAACACCACCTCTCAGTAAATCTGTGGTGGATGTCATTTTGGAAGCCAGAAGGCCTAGTACTAGAAAATCTTATGCTGATAAATGGAAGAGATTTTGTGCTTGGAACCAAGCACAAGGAATAGACACAGCAAAGCCCAGTATTCCTCAGGTTTTACAATATTTGACTGAGATGTTTGACAAGGGCCTTTCTTCCCAATATTCCTCAGGTTGTACAATATTTGACCGAGATGTTTGACAAGGGCCTTTCTTTTTCTTCAATAAAAATCCATGCCTCTGCCATCTCGGCTCATTACAACACAGAGCCCTCCCCTATTTTCTCATCCACTGCTTAAACAGCATCTTAGAGGGGCCAAACATTTAAGGTCACCCAGAAGAGCAACAACTCCTGCATGGGACCTCAATTTTGTGCTGGAAAAACTCACTCTGCCTCCTTTTGAACCAGCAGCTACTGCGGATGTAAAATTTCTATCTTGGAAAACAGCTTTCCTTTTGACAGTTCAGCAAGAAGGGTTTCAGAACTACAGGCTCTCATGGCAGTGGAGCCTTTTATTATATTTTACCCAGACAGGGTGTCCTTCAGGACCAATCCTTCTTTTATGCCTAAGGTGGTTTCCAGTGTGGCTCTTAACCAGACCATTCACCTGCCAACATTTTACCCAAATCCGCAGAACAAGGGGGAGCAGATTCTGCATTCATTGGATGTACACAGACAACTAAGATGCTACTTAAATAGGACCAAATCTCTAAGAAAGTCTGAGCAACTACTGGTAGCATTTGCTCCAGGGTCAGAGGGGAAGGCTATGTCAAAGCAGACTATTTCTAAATTGATAAGCCACTGTATTCATTTCTGCTATTTGCACCATGGATTACCAGTGCCCAAGGGGATCAGATCACATTCCACCAGGACTGCCTCTACTTCAGCAGCTTTTCTCAGAGGGGTCCCAACCAAAGACATTCTAGAAGCTGCTACTTGGAGCTCTGTTCATACCTTCACAAAGCATTATCATTTAACTCTTTTCTCCAAATCCAGGGCAAGCTTTGCCACTGCAGTCCTGCAGGGCCTTATAGTCGCTCCTGATGCTGTTTAGCTCCATCTTCCCATCCATAGCTTTGGGATTCTACCCAAATGTAATGACTGCAACAGTGAAACACAAAGAACATAGTACAGTTGTGTACACTTACCATAAATGTAGATGTTTGTGTGTATTCACTGTTACAGTCTGGGTTACCCACCCACCATCCCCCTTTCTGTACCTTTTCTTTCCTTCACTATACTCAAAAGCCTTTGCGGTGTATTTGCTTTTAGTTGAAGGTAGTTTATGATGATCATCGTGTTGCACTGCTGCAGTCATTACACTTGGGTTATCCTGCCATCAGGCGGTCCTGCATTCGGCCAGAGTTCCAAAGTCTTGGTCCGGCATCGGTTGCTGTCGCTTCTTCCCTGACGTCAGTGCACCAGGGGGTATATAAGATGCATCCGACGCCATTTTCTTCAGTCTTTCTTGCCGCGCGGTGCCTGAAGCAAAAGCAGTTCTCAAGTGCCGGTCGGCTGACTCCTGAGATTTTCGAAGTCGAATTTCAGATCCGAAGTCTTCAATAAAGCTAAGTACCCCGTTGGGGAAACTTTTTTCTTGTGTCAGACTGATGTCAGAAAAAGTTCATAATTGTATTTCTTGTGGGAAGCAAGTACCTCATAAGGACTTCCACTCTTACTGTATTCCATGCCTAGGCCCTGATCACGACGTCACTAGTTGTCGGTTTTGTGCTAGATTTAACAAACGCACTATAAAACGATGTTTTGATTTTGCTTTGCACTACTTTGGCCGAAGATTCAATTATACAATGCCGTCGGAACAACCGACGACCGCAATTCATAAAAAACGCAAAGACAAGGATAAAGACAAGCATCCGAGGTCCAAAACCGACGATGAAGCTTCTTCTAGGCCAGTCGCCGGTTCCCCGGTTCTCAGTGAGGTGCTTTCGGAGCCCCTGACACCTGCTACCTCAGAGCCACAGGCCACCTCCGACTCCTACATGGAGACAACTACGCCTCTGGAAACTCAGGGTATTGGGCCTACGGAAACTAATCCCTCAGATGGGTCCAGAGCCGCTGAGCAGGCATCTGCTTTTGAGGGTGTTTTCAGACCTTCACAACTTACCATTAAAGCAACAGCCAAGACAAAAACACCATTAAAGACAAAGAAGCAAGTACAGCATTCTCCATGCCTGTCCTCCATGCCTAAGAAACAGATGCTCAAAATGGCCAAAGACCTCATTACTCTAATCAGGGGTTCCCATCCCCCTCCTGAAAAAAGGCCTAGGCAGGATACAGACTATGATTCCTCTGATCAGGTTTCCATTTCCTCTGATTCCTCTTCAGACCAGGGATACTCTCTACCCCCCTATGAGGAATCTGATGCTGAAGAATCTATCCCTTCAGCCTCTCCTCCTGAGGATTACTCTTTGGGGAAACTTTACATACCATGAGGGAGCATTTACATTGGGAAAGTCAGGATTATTCAGAATCCAAGAAAAGGCTCAGGGACTTCCTTTTATTGCCTCAGCACAGGCCTCTTGCTATTCCGCCTGTGTTAGATATTGTGGATGATGTGTTCTCTGAATCCAGCTTATCTCCTGATTCTTTGCCCCCTGCTCCAGATAGGTATTAGAGTTCCTGACTCTCACAAGTTTCTTTATAAAAAACCTTCTGCTGACCCAGAAACCATTTCCCAGGGTCCCAAAGGGGTTAAGGCTTCCATTGCAAAAAATCCATTCCCCTCTGACAGATTCTAGAGCATTGGATAGATGGGGGAAGAAAGTTTACACTTCTGCAACTTTAGCAATAAGGGCTTTAAATTGCCAGTTTCACATGCTTAAGTACCCAACAATATTTAATGGCTCATTTAAAACAGAAAATGCTTACAAGCTCAGAAGCTCCTAACTATAAAGAAATGCAGGATTTATTGCATGCAGTTGAACAGGTGGGAAAACATACTCTGCAATGTGGTTTTGATTCTTTAGAGGCCTCTTGTAGAGCCGCAATTACAGGTTCTGTGATTCGAAGACATGCTTGGTTAAAAGAACAGAGTTTACCTGACCATGTTAAGGCAAAATTATTGGATGCTCCTTTACAGCATGATACCTTGTTTGGTGTTAAGGCAGAAGAGGTTTTAAAGAAAATGGAGGATAAAGCTAAATCTATGCAAACAGTCAAAGATTTCTTACAGGTATAGCCACCTCGATTTAGCAGAAATTGGCCTACAAAGAATTGGTCCTTTCCAGTGTCAGACAGGCCACAGAGAGGCAGATACAGACACCCCAAGGCTCTTGCAGACGACAGTGGGGTACCTCAACCCCAAAAGGAGGTGAGGACAAGTCTCAACCTTACAGGAAACAGTCCCAATGACTTCCCTCTTCGTATGCCAAGCACTTCCCTTTTGGCAGCCCCCTTAGGGGGGAAACTAGCACTTTTTTCTCAAAATTGGCAAACAATCACCCAAGACAAATGGGTTCTGAATATTGTGTCTCAAGGATACAGGTTCCACTTTCACACTTTAGCAAGGCTAAAGGGAATGCCAAACCTGTCACAAAATCAATGGGCAGAGGCTCAAAAACAAATTTCAGCCCTCATGGACATGAGAGCTATTCAAAAAGTACCGCAGCAGGAACAAGGACAAGGATTTTACTCAAGACTCTTCCTGGTCCCCAGAAAGGACAAAGCCTGGAGACCCATACTAAACCTTTCAACTCTAAATACTTACCTGGATGTTCCGAAATTCAAAATGTTGACACTACAGCAACTTCTTCCCATACTGGACAAGGCTTGGCTTGGCACTCTGGACCTCAGAGAGGCATACCTGCATGTCCCTATCAGACAAGATTGCAGAAGATACCTCAGATTCAAAGCGGGTACAATGCACTACCAATTCTCTGCACTGCCCTTTGGCTTATCTACTGCACCCAGGGTCTTTACAAAGTGCCTGGCACCAGTAATTGCATTTTGCAGACAAAAAGGAATTCAAATATATCCATACCTGGACGACTGTCTCATTCAAGCAGAGAAAAAGGACATTCTTCTAAAGCATCTGGCGTTTGTAAAAAGGCTGCTAATTTCTCTAGGGTACACAGTAAACGAAAAGAAGTCAAAACTAGTGCCCTCACAACAGATAATATTCCTGGGTGCCAGCTTGGACACAATGGCCCAGATGGCTTATCTCACACCAGACAAACAAGGACAACTGACTCAATATTTTCAATTACTGGCAAAAAAGTCCCATCTCCGTGCAAGAAAAATTCTGCAGGCCCTGGGATTCATGGCATCCTGCATACTACTAATTCCATGTGCCAGACTGCATATGAGGAAATTACAATGGTACCTAAAAAGTGTTTGGACTCAACACACTCTCAGTTTAGAAACAGTAATACCAATAATTCCCTGCCTACAGCAGGAGTGTCGATAGTGGGCACAGGCATGTCACCTCAACAAGGGTCAGCCTTTCATTCTACCCACAGCCAGGCAGACTCTAACAACAGATGCTTCGGATTACACCTGGGGAGCACACATGGTAGGAAAATGTATTCAGGGCAAGTGGACCACAGACCAAATGCATCTTCACATCAATCAAAAAGAGATGTTGGCCGTTCAAAATGCCCTAACAGCTTTCAAGGACCTTCTGCATCCAGGACAATTATTATTAAAGATAGACAACACCTCAGTAATGTGGTACATAAGCAAGGGGGCACTCATTCTTATCCCCTATGCAGGCAAGCCATGACCTTGTGGAACACAGCTGTAACGTATCAAGTTCATCTGCAAGCACAATTCCTGCCAGGAAAGAAAAATACTCTGGCAGACGATCTCAGCAGAAGTATCATGGACCCTCACGAATGGAATTGAATCCACAAATTTTCAGCATGGTAACGCAAAAATGGGGGTGCCCAGACATAGATCTTTTTGCCTCCCCACTGAATTGCCAACTACAAAAATTCTGCACAAGGACTTACCACACACAAGCATGGAAAGTGGATGCTCTTTCATTCAGCTGGAAAAACCTAAAAGTTTATGCCTTCCCACCACTGCCTCTCCTTTCAAAGGTACTCCTAAAAGCCAGACAAGAAAAACCACAGATGATACTGATTGCTCCAGACTGGCCACGCCAGCACTGGTACCCAATCTTAAAGAATTTAGCTCAAGACCCACCATGGATTTTGCCTCAGATTTCACACCTCCTGACTCAACAAAACAATCAGATCCTGCATGGTCAGCTCAAAACCCTAAACCTGGCTGCATGGCAGATTTGTTAGTCAAACAGGCAACACCTCTCTCTAAAGCTGTTATGGATGTCATTTTGGAGGCCAGGAGGCCTATCACCAGGAAATCTTACTCAGAAAAATGGAAGAGATTCTGTGCCTGGAACCAGGCTCAAAGCCTTGACCCTCTTGTCCCAAACATTCCTCAGATTTTACAATACTTCACTGAGATGCTGGACAAAGGCCTATCCTCCTCCTAAAGATCCACGCCTCTGCCATCTCAGCTCATTACAACACGGATCCTCCTTTATTCTCTCATCCCTTGCTAAAGCAGTACCTCAGAGGGGCTAGAAACATAAGACCGCCCCGGAGAGCACCAACACCTCCGTGGGACCTCAATTTTGTTTTGGAAAAACTAACCTTGCCACCTTTTGAGCCAGCCAATACAGCCAATCTAAAATTTTTATCATGGAAAACAGCTCTGCTCCTGGCAGTAACTTCAGCACGAAGAGTCTCAGAGCTACAAGCATTAATGGCAGTGAAACCTTTTGTAATATTTCATCAGGACAGGGTTTCTTTAAGGACAAACCCTACCTTCATGCCAAAGGTGGTGTCTAGTGGGGCTCTTAACCAAACCATCCATTTGCCAACTTTCTATCCAAACCCCCAGAATAAAGGGGAGAAACATCTGCACTCTTTGGACATACACAGGCAGCTACGCTGCTACTTGGACAAAACAAAAGCTTTCAGGAAAACTGAGCAACTGTTTGTAGCATATGCTGCAGGATCACAGGGCAAGGCCATCTCAAAGCAGACTATTTCCAAATGGATAGGACACTGTATTCGTTACTGCTGCACACAGCATAGAAAATCAGTCCCTAATAACATTAGGCCACATTCTACCAGAGCAACAGCCACTTCAACAGCCTTTCTCAGAGGAGTACAAACCAAAGAAATTTTGGAGGCTGCAACTTGGAGTTCAGTGCACACCTTTACCAAGCATTACCACTTGCCTCTTTACTCTAAATCCAGAGCAGGATTTGCCAATGCAGTTTTGCAGGGCCTCATAGCCAATCCTAACTCTTTATAGACCAGCCACCCAACCTTAGCTTTGGGATTCTACCCAAGTGTAATTACTGCAGCAGTGTAACACGAACATAGTACATTTGTACCTACCATAAATGTAGATGTTCGAGTGTTCACACTGCTGCAGTCCAGGTTACCCTCCCTCCATCCCCTCTGTCCTAGCTGGACTTATCTATACCTTTCTATCCTATACAACCTTTGTGGTGTATTTGCTTGTAACTAAAGGTATTGTTTTTATTTTTTATGTATGTTTTATTTGCAATATGTATTGCCTACCTACTTGGGGGGCACCTGACATCTGGGGCAAGAAAAACTGAAGAAAATGGCGTTGGATGCATCTTGCATACCCCTGGCACACTGACGTCAGGGAAGAAGCGACAGCAACCGATGCCGGACCAAGACTTTGGAGCTCTGGCCAACTGCAGGACCGCCTGATGGCAGGATAACCCAAGTGTAATGACTGCAGCAGTGTGAACACTTGAACATCTACATTTATGGTAGGTACAAAACTGTACTTTTCTAAAAGTGCAATTATATATTTACTGTTTTTTTATATGTATATGTTTGCTCCCCATTTGGGGGGCACCTGACATTTTGGGCAAGAAAAATTGAATAAAATGGCGTCTGCTGCATATTTTATACCCCTGATGACCTGACGTCATGGAAGAGGAGACAGCAACTGATGCAGGACCCAAGACTTTATTCAGGCCGACTGAGGGCAACCTGACAGTAGATTACCCAAATGTGATGACTGGAAAGGATTCTGCACTCTCTTGATGTGCATAGACAGCTGAGATTTTACTTGAGACTAAATCTTTTCGAATATCTGAACAGTTGTTGGTTAGTTTTGCTCCTGGGACTCTGGGTAAAGCCAGCATGGGAAGGTTCCCCCTCAGGGTATTAGGACCCATTCCACTAGAGCAGCCTCTACCTCTGCAGCCTTTCCTGAGAGTTGTGCCTACTAAGGACATTCTAGAAGCAGCTATTTGGTCTTCTGTCCGTACTTTCACAAAGCATTACAATCTACCTTTTTCTAAATCCAGGGTTTTGCCTCTGCAGTTTGCAGGGCCTTCTTACCAACCCTTAGTCTGTGATCCTTCCTCCACCCTTTGTTTTTTCTTCCTGTGCTTTGGGAATCGACCCATATGTGAGGACTGCAACAGTGAAACACGAAGAACATAGTACAGTTGTGTACACTTGCCGTAAATGTAGATGTTCGAGTGTATTCACTGTTGCAGTCCTGGTTTCCCACCCTCCAGTCCCCCTTTTTTTTCCTAAGGCACAGACTATACATTTTTATTTTTTGTATGAAGTGTGTCCGGGGTGCTTCCTTCCTGGATTAGCCTTCTTTTGGGGGCTCCTGACAGTTGAGACAAGAAAAGCTGAGGAAATGGTGTCTGCTGCCTCCCTTTATACCTGACGTTCTGACATCAGTTTTACAACCGATGGCAGCCGACGTCATATACCAAGGACTCTGGTATTCGGGCCAACTGAGGGCTACCGGGAGCCGGATAACCCATATGTGAGGACTGCAACAGTGAATACACTCGAACATCTACATTTATGGTAAGTGTATACAACTGTACTTTATTCGGCATCTACTAATCCCCATGGGTGCTGGTTAACTGAGAGTTTACTGTAGTCATACTTTGGCCAGTTCTTGTGGCTGACTTAGTTCATGGATGGAGGCCTTACCATCTACTTGCTGAAATATGCAGGATAGATCACAGTGAGGTACACTATATGCAAGCTTAACTGTACTTTCTTGTCCATGTACTTTCCTCCGAAATTACTAAAGATGAAAAATTAGCTACTCTTAGGTGGATTTCTGAGAAAAGAAAGCATCGTTTGTGTAAAAGGTTATTTCTTTTAACCGTTGTTGACAGGAGAGAGAAAAAATAGGCAGCCGCACCCAGAAAGGGAGAAAGAGGTTTTTCTTGTAGTGCTGGTGGTCTAGCATGACTCGCTCTTTTACCTGAAACTGGCCAGAATCATCTAATTTTATTGTCATGGTTTTGACTTTCCTGATACCTTTTTTATAGTGGCATAGTACACTACTCTGTGAAGGTCATGGACTATAGATTTACAGGTTACTAGGCTGTTGGTCAGGTAAATGATTTATTTATAGCCTAGCCACAACAAATTCCACAACTTACTTCCCCTTTTTATGAGGGTTAAATGGGGCAGTAATGAGGTGAATTTGTGTTTTCTACGCAGTCATTTAGGTTGTGTTTAAAGGTAGGTGTGGAGCTTGTTTACTAACTATAAAGATGAAAGTGCTTTACAGAGGAGAGGAATTCTTTGAGTGGTGTCTATCTTGCCAGCAGACACTGTTCATTGTATAGCGGAGGGTGTATCTTTTGAGCTGTTTTATTTAGTGTTGCAGGTCTTGTGAAATATGCAAGCAGTCACACAGGACGAGGTCATGTGAGGCCTTGTAGGTAAGGCAGAGGTCTCCCTTTAGGAGTGTGTAAGAGATGGAGAAAAATCAGTGTTGCTCATTGGAAGTCATGCTCTTATTTCTCTTGATGAGGAAGCACTAGGTATTTCAAGTTGGATCATATGTTTGGCCTGAGATGCATACCAAAGAGGGCATTACATTCTGTTGTGGGCCTAATGAGAAAGGAGTCGAGAGTTAATAACATCCTTCAGTTGGGCTAGGTCAGAGGACTTTCGGATATTAGTAGATGTGATTGTCAAAGGAGAGCTCATTGTCTGCAGTGTGTCCAGGTCCTTAATTACTGTCAATTTTGTGGCGATGTCTGATATGTGCATGGGTATTTGTGCTTCCCAAAGCCCCATAATATTATATTTTTTTAAGCATTTAGCTTTAGGCTATGGTCCTGGTGTATAGGTTTTTACATGTTGAGCCCTCTTGAAGGATCTAATAATCCTCTTGGAGAGGTGATGGTAGCTCCAAGTTTGGAGTCATGTGGAAACATTGCCAGCCACAAACTCTTAACATCAGCTTTGACCTCAGAGAAGTAATCAAATAAAAGTAGCCCTAGCACTGATCCCAGGCGACCCCACCAATAAGCTTTTTAGAGAACAGCAAGTCCGCAGTCCTGATTTGACTGGATTCTGGCAGATGTTCTTCGTGTTTCACTGTTGCAGTCAATCACATTTGGGTTATCCCTGCCAGGGTAGCCCTCGGTCGGCCAGAATACCAGTGACTTTGTATTTCTGTGTCGGTTGCTGTCGCTTGAGGACTGACGTCAGGTCTTCAGCAGTATGAAGTAAGGCAGCTGACGCCATTACATCAGTCCTTGCCGTGGAGCCCGAAGCAGAAACAGTTCGCATGAGTGCCAGTCGGCCGCTACCGAAGTTTTTGTCTACCGAATTTTAGTTGAAGTCTTCTAAAGCTAAGTACCTCATTGGGGATCCTTTTTTCTTGCACTAACCGATGTCAGAAAAAGTTTATAATTGTCTCGCCTGTGGAAAGCAAATACCAGACCGAGACTTCCATTCTTACTGCGTCACTTGTTTAGGCCCAGATCACGACGTCCCCCATTGTCACTTCTGTGCTTTTTTCAAAGCCAGAACTATCCATCATCGGGCCCTTATTGTAGCCAGATATTTTCACTTACAGTCCTCGAATTCCGATATGGCTTGGTAAGCCATCCAACAGCAGATCTTATGAAAAAAACAAAGATAAAGACAGACCTCTCAGGTCCAAACCTACTGACGATGCTTCCGTTAAGTTAGTAGTCAGTTCTCCGGTCCTCAGTGAGGTGCTTTTGCAGTCCCTGATGCCTGCTTCTGTGGATTCGCAGGCCGCTACCAAGACCCTTTTGGAGTCCGGTATGCCACACAACTCTTCTTCGACTAAGGATCTTGCAGTTGTCACTACCTTGGATGGGTCTGGAGCCGCTGAGCAGGCACCGGCTTCCGAGGAAGTCCTTCACACTACCGATTCTCGAGACAAACTGATATCTTTTTTCGCAACTACCGTTCTTTCAAAAAATACCGGGTTTCTAAGGCCCAGGTTCAAACCACACCCAAGAAACTGATGACCCACTTTCAGAGGCCTGCTTCCTTGCCTCAGTCTTAAATGCTTAAAATGGCAGAAGACCTTATCATGCTGATCAGGGGAAGCCAAGCTACCCCATCCAAAAGGAAATGAGATCTCTCCCCTGTAGTTCTGTCTGAACAAGAGTCAGATGAATCTGATGCATCTGAATATGAAGACATGCCACCCCTCTCTACTTATGAGGATTCTGATGCAGAGAATTCCATTCCTTTAGCCTTTCAACCAGAGGATTTTTCCTTTGGGGAAACCCTACATACCTTAAGGTATTCCGATGGGAGAGTCAAGACTACCCTCAGTCAAAAAAGAAACTCGGGGAATTCCTAGATCTTCACAGCGCAGACCCTTGGCCATCCCCCCAGTCCTGGATATTGTGGAGGATGTTTTCATGGAATCCAGCTTGACTCGACACCCTCCCTCCTGCACCCAGAAAAACAGACAGGTACAACAGGCTCCCTGACTCACACAAATTTCTTTTTAAAAATCCTACTGATGACCCTGAGGTAATTTCTCAAGGACCTAAAGGGATTAAAGCAACCTCTGCGAAGAATCCCACCCCCTCAGATAGGGATTCCCGAGCACTGGACAAACGGGGTAAAAAAAGTATGCACCTCAGCTACTCTTGCTATCAGGGCACTAAATTGTCAGTTCCATATGCTGAAATTTCAGCAACTCCTTAAACCACAAATGTCTTCCTTTCCTGCTTGGGCAGAATCTAAAGAATTACAAGAGTTAATGCATTCTGCAAGTCAAGTAACTAAACACACATTGCACTGTGGTTTTGACACCCTAGAAGCTTCTTGCAGGGCAGCAGTCACCGGATCTGTCATTAGAAGGCATGCATGGCTTAAAGAACAACCCCTGCCAAGACCATATCAAATCTAAATTGCTGGATGCCCCCTTGCACAAAGATAACCTATTTGGCAGTAAGGCAGAAGAGGTCTTAAAAAAGATGTAAGAAAAAGCAAAATCTATGCCAACATTTAAGGGTTTCTTGCAGGTGCAGCCACCTAGGTTCAGCAGGCATTGTCCCACCAAGCACTGGTCCTTTCCTGCTCCCAGTAAGCCACTCCAGCCTAGACCCAAGGAACCAGACCCCCCTACACACACACAGCAGCCACAAGGAATGCAGAGATCTAAGCAGTGGACTACCTCCACTTCAAAACCAGAGAGTTCTAAGCCTTACCCCCCCCTTATGGTAAGAATTCTCAATGACTCACCTCCCCCACCCCCTCCCTCTGCCCACATCCACTTACCTCTAGTAGGAAAACTGTCCTTTCACACAACCACCTGGGCCACCATTACCAATGACCACTGGGTTCTGAACATAGTGTCCCATGGATACATATTTTCCTTCCACACCCTTCCAACCCCAAAAGGGTTCCCAGATCTACCACCAAACCAGTGGGCAGAGGCTCAAAAGCAAATACTTTCCCTGCTCTCTATGAAGGGCAGTAGAGCACGTTCCTGCAGAACAGATAGCCCAAGGTTTCTAATCCAGACTTTTTCTGGTACCCAGAAAGGCACCTCATCCTTGATCTATCCATCCTAAACACCTTCCTGGTGATCCCAAAATTCAAAATGCTCACCCTCTAGCAGCTGCTACCCATGATCTTCAAGGATATTTGGCTAGCCACCCTAGATCTAAAAGAGGCTTATCTCCACATTCCTATCAGGGAATCTTGCAGGAAATATCTCTGTTTCAGGGCAGACTCTCAACACTTTCAGTTCTCTGCCCTTCCCTTTGGTTTATCTACTGCTCCCAGAGTTTTCACAAAATGTTTGGCTCCAACCATGGCATTTTGCAGAAAAAGAAATATTCAGATTTATCTATACTTAGATGACTGCTTTATTCAGGCACCAGCAAAAGCTGATCAAGCCACCTGGCCTTTGTAAAGAGCTTACTAACCTCCATAGGGTACACAATCAAAAAGAAATCCAAACAGGTGCCCACCCAAAGTATTATCTTCCTGGGAGCAAGCCTGCACACAGCATCCCAGATGGCATTCCTTACATCAGAGAAACAAATTTTCCTGACAGCCTACTTCTCTCAACTAGCCACCAGGCCCCAGCTATCTGCAAGGAAGATCCTGCAAGCTCTGGGGTTCATGGCATCTTGAATACTACTCATTTCATATGCCAGACTGCATATGAGGAAACTTCAGTGGTACCTAAAAAGCCTTTGGTGTCGACACTTTCAAGACCTGGAAACCCTTCTACCTATAATTCCTTGCTTCAGAAAAGATTTTCTTTGGTGAACAACAGCATTCTACCACAACAAGGGACTGCCTTTCTCACCACCTTCTGATGCCCAGACCCTCACCACAGATGCATCAGACTATGCTTGGGGTGCACACTTGGACAGTAGGTGCATACAGGGCCAATGATGCCCACATCAAATCTCTCTGCACATCAGTCAAAAAGAGATGATGGCTGTGCAGCATGCCTTGATAGCTTTCTAGCCCCTTCTCTCTCAAGGGGCTGTCCTGATCAAAACAGACTACACCACTGTGATGTGGTATATCAACAAGCAGGGAGGGACTCACTCCTACCCTCTATGCAGGCTGGCCATGACCCCTTTGCGCACAGCCTCTGCCATGCAACTACACCTGTTAGCGTAATTCCTACCAGGCTCTCTCAACTCTCTGGCAGACCAGTTAAGCAGAAATCTTCTGCACCCACACGAGTGGCAGCTCAACAGAAGAACCTTCACCCTAATAACTCAGAAATGGGGCACCTCGAAGGTTGACCTCTTTGCCTCACACACCATCAGCTCAGCAAATTCTGCACCAGGGAGCTTCATTGCATGGCTTGGAAAGTGGATGCCCTGTCCTTCCCCTGGGTCAATCTAGCGGTCTGTGCCATTCCTCCAGTACCTCTCATCCCCAGGGCACTGTTCAAAATAAAGGAGGAAAAACTAAGGACCATTCTTATAGCTCCAGACTGGCCCGGGCAGCACTGGTACCCCTTGCTACGCAGCCTGTCCCCACTGCCTGCATGGCATCTTCCTCAGATTCCAAACCTCCCGACCCAGAGGGAAGGGGAATTCATGCATCCCCAATTACAGACACTCAGTTTGTTAGCTTGGCTTATTCCCTAGCCCTGAACCAGTCTGCCAACCTCAGTAAGCAGGTTCTAGATGTTATCCATGAGGCCAGATGCCCTAGCACCAGAAAGTCTTATGCTGACAAATGGAAAAGCTTCTGCACCTGGATCCAGGCTAAGGGAGCCAATATGGCACAGCCCTCCCTCCCCCTCATCCTGAATTACTTAGCTGACCCTACTACACAATGGTCTCTTTCTCCTCTCTAAAAATTCATGCCTCTGCTATTTCTGCTCATTTTCCCACTGAGCAACACCTTTTCTCACACCCTTTGATCAAACAGTTCCTAAGAAGGGCTAGCAACTTGAGGCCACCCAGAAGGGCACCAACACCAGCTTGGTTCCTTAACTTTGTATTGGAAAAGCTCACACTCCCCCCTTTTGAACCAGCTTCTTCTGCAGAGCTAAAATTTCTCTCCTGGAAGACAGCATTCCTTCTGGCCATCACTTCAGCCAGAAGAGTTTCTGAGCTGCAAGTGCTCATGGCTGTGGAACCCTTCATCATCTTCCATGCTGACAGGGTATCCCTCAGAACTAACCCATCCTGCATGCCCAAGGTGTTGTCCAGTGTGGCTCTTAACCAGTCCATTCATTTGCCCACCTTTTTCCTAATGCCCAGAACAAGGGGAAAATGATTCTGCACTCTCTAGATGTGCACAGACAGCTCAGATTCTATCTAGACAGGACTAAATCATTCAGAAAGTCTGATCAATTGCTGGTTAGCTTTGCTACAGGGGCAGAAGGCAAAACCGTCTCCAAATGGATAGCACACTGCATCAATTTCTGCTGCAAACAACATGGAAAGCCTCCCCCCAAAGGGGTCAGGACACACACTACCAGAGCAGCCTCCACCGCTGCAGCTTTCCTCAGAGGAGTCCCCACAAGGGACATCCTGGAGGCTGCCACCTGGACATCCATTCACACTTTTACCAAGCATTACCACCTGCCTGCCTTCTCCAACTCCAGGGCAGGGTTTGCCTCTGCAGTCTTGCAGGACATCCTAGCCAGCCCCTAATTTCCTTGACTGCCTCCACCCTTTTCCTCAACTTTGGGAATCAACCCAAATTTTTGACTTCAGTAGTGAAACATGAAGAACATAGTACAGTTGTCTACACTTACCATAAATGTAGATGTTCGAGTGTATTCACTGTTACAGTCCTGGTTTCCCTCTCTCCATCCCCCTTTCTTCTTTTTCCTTACAAGGGACATATTGGTATTTATTTTCCACTGGTGGGAATGTTCTTCATGTTTCACTGTTGCAGTAATGGGTCTGCTGGTGGTGGTAGAGTCCCCTGTTTTGACTGTGTGTTCTGTCTGTGAGCCAGTTTACAAACCCACCTGATGGTGTATGGGTTGTCCCCCAGCTGGGTGGAGTGGGAAATTGTGGCAAAATGCTTGGCCAAGTCTAGGTAGGCTGTATGCACAGAGATTTCCCTTCGCCCCGGGCTTTGGTGACCGTCTTGAAGTTCATCAAGTTCAACAAGCAGGATCTCCCTTTAACAAAATCAAACTGGGTTGGATCGCGTGTTTGAAGTTCTTCCTGTTGATAAGGTCCATGATGATTCTCTCCATGGCATTGCAGATAAGCCTGGTTAGGCTAATGGGTCTATAGTTTCCAGGGTCAGTGGATATACCCCCCCCCCCCATGCAGGTGGATGACTGCAGCTGTTTTCCATTCAACAGGGCCAACACTTAGGCTGTGGTTGAAGAGAGTAACCAATGGTGTTGCTAACTCCTGTTTTAAACCATTAAGAACACAGCTTGGGATGTTATCAGGTCCCACAGCTTGGGATGTTATCAGGTCCCATAGAGGCTGTGTTTTTGCCCTTGGAGAGAGAGAGAGTGGTTCAGACCTGCTCTTTAGAGATGCTAGGTGGAGTGTAGGTGGTAGGAATGTTTTGGGGGTATATATGGCGGGGGGGGGGGTTCATTGAACCTGTCTGTTAGCATGTTGGCTATTTCCACTGGTTCATTATATGTGGTACCATTCACTACCAGGTCAGTTCAAATCTGTGCTTTTCCCTTAAGGTTTCAGATGTATCTAAAGAAGGCCTTATGCTTATACTTGGCTAGTAATATGCTAATCTAGAGACGTAGTTTCCTTTAGAGGACTTTACAAGATGTCTTATTTGCTTGTTCAAGCTGAGAAGGGCATGCTTCCAGTTCTGAGATTGTTCCTTCTTACTCTTAGAGAGCAATTTCTCCCTTTTGTTATATAACCTGTTTATGGTGGATGTCCACCAGGCAGGCTTGTTCTTTCTTGAGGATCTTCCTTCATTCTCATCAGGAACAGCTGAGTTAATATAATTGCATAGATGTTTATACAATGCATTGTTGTGTATCAGTATAGGTGGGGACAGGAGCTTTAAAGTAATTAATGCCTCCTCGTAAGAGGCTATAGTTGGCTTTGGAGAAGTTTTTTAGCCAAATTTCTTTTGGGGGGAGGTCTGATGCTATCGTTACTTCGAAGAGACTGATTTATGATAAGACTTCACCAGGGAGTAATTAAATCAAAAGGTGCTTCAGCAAAGTATTAGTTTAAGGGTGTGCTTATACAACGAAGTATTAGTTTAAGGGAGTGCACGCTTCTGCAACCAGCATATTGTATGTTTTTTTATTTTTTATATGTTTCTCCCAACAGATTTGTTTTTCAATTGAATTGTACATGTTATAGGTCACATTAAAGGTGGGAAAAGTTTTGAAATTATTTGTTGTGGTCTCATTTTTTTATATATATCACAAAAAACTGGCATTTTAACAGGGGTGTGCACATTTCTTTATATCCACTGTATGATGTACTGATGCCTAATCCTCAGAAATTCTGCCGCCAGTCCAAATGCTACATGTGACTTCAGTATGCCATTCATAGAGTTCATCTAAAGAGCCTTCTAAAGATAAGTGCACCATTAGGGTTTGTTCCTTTCTTTTTTCCTCATAGTTTTTAATGTCATCCAGGAAGGGAAAATAGGTTCATAGGTGTTTGCTACGCTAACGACCACCAGGGCCTTTTTAAGCCTAGCCATACATCCCAAACCTCTGACAAGTTCTGATACCCTTGATAAGTGTAAGCATGGGCCTGGGAGATGAACCATTTACAGGTTACCTGTTTGCATCAGAGACATAGGTGCCAAACCAGGGATGAATTTCCGGTTTCCCATCCAGTTGTCCAAGTTACAGTTGAATTAGATTAGGGAGGAACTCTGCTTCACATGGATGGGGGGAGCCTGTTCCATAGACTGGGTAGTCTCTGGGATATATACCTATTTCTCCAACAGGTCCTATTTATGTCACAGGCAAGATTTAAGTCTTTAGAATGGGTAATTCTGGTACTGTTTGTTTTGTAGATGTGCAGGAAGTCCATCAGAGTGGGGTCTGACAATGCCCCGTATGCCAGGCATAGATCTCCCCTGAAAAGCCTGTAGGAGACAGAATACAGGGATAGGGCCTTGAGGTGGTCTGCATAGGACATATTACTTGCGCCCTGTATTCTTTTAGTGAGGAACTTCTGTGGATGTTCCAGTTGTTGGATATGCTTGGATGTTCATCGTGTTTCACTGTTGCAGTCATTACACTTATCCTGCTGGCAGGCAACCCATAGTCGGCTCAAGTTCCAAAGTCTTGGTCCGGCGTCGGTTGCCCCAGGGGTATAAAAGTTGCAACTGACGCCATTTTCTTCAGTCTTTCTTGCCGCACGGTGCCCAAAGCATAAGCAGTTCGCAAGTGCCGGTCGGCCGACTCCTGAGATTTTCAAAATTGAGTTTCAGAACCGAAGTCTTCAATAAAGTGAAGTACCCCATTGGGGAAACTTTTTCTTGCTCCAGACCGATGTCAGTAAAAGTTAATAATTGTATTTCTTGTGGGAAGCAAATACCTCATAAGGACTTCCACTCTTACTGCATTCCTTGCCTAGGCCCTGACCACGACATCACTAGTTGTCGGTTTTGTGCTAGATTTAACAAACACACTATTAAACGTCTGTTTGATTTTGCTTTACATTATTTTGGACTAATATTTAATTACATAATGCCGTCGGAACAACCGACGACTGGAATTTATAAAAAGCCAAAGGCAAAGAAAGAGGCATCTGAGGTCCAAAACCGACGACAAAGCCTCTTCTAGGCCAGTCGCTGGTTCGTCGGTTCTCAGTGAGGCGCTTTCACATCCCCTAACACCCGCTACCTCAGAGCCACAGGCCGCAACCGACAGCCACGTGGAGACACCTAGGCCTGTGGAAACTCAAAGTATTGGGCCTACAGAAAGTATACCCTCAGATGGGTCCGGAGCCGCTGAGCAGGCATCGGCTTCTGAGGGTGTTTTCAGACCTTCACAACTTACAATTAAAGCTACTATAGCAGCAAAGGCAAAGTCAAAAACACCTTTAAAGACAAATAAACAAGTGCAACATTCTCCAGAACAGTCATCCATGCCTAAGAAACAGATGCTTAAAATGGCTGAAGACCTTATTACTTTAATCAGGGGCTCCCATCCCCCTCCTGACAAAAGGCGTAGGCAAGACACTGATTATGATTCCTTTGATCAGGTTTCCATTTCTTCTGATTCTTCCTCTGACCAGGGCTGTTCTCTCCCTCCCTATGAGGACTCTGATGCTGAAGAGTCCATTCCTTCTGCCTCACCGCCTGAGGATTACTCTTTTGGGGAAACCCTGCACACCATGAGATAGCATTTCCATTGGGAGAGCCAGGATAACTCAGAATCCAAGAAAAGGCTGAGAGATTTCCTTCTATTGCCTCAGCACAGGCCCTTGGCTATCCCCCCTGTGCTTGATATTGTTGATTATGTTTTCTCTGAATCCAGTCTGTCTCCAGATTCTTTACCCCCTGCACCAGTAAAGCCAGACAGGTACTACAGGGTCCCTGACTCTCATAAATGTCTTTAAAAAACCCCGCTGTGGACCCCAAAACTATTTCTCAGGGTCCAATAGGGGTTAAAGCTTCCACTGCCAAAAATCCTGTCCCCTCAGATAGGGATTCCAGAGTTCTGGACAGATGGGGGAAAAAAGTTTACACTTCTGCTACTTTAGCTGTAAGAGCTCTAAACTGTCAGTTTCACATGCTTAAATAGCAGTATCTCATGTCATTGTTAAAGAAGAAAATGGTTACAAATGTAGAAGGTCCTGACAGTAAAGAAATGCAGGATTTATTGCATGCAGTTGAACAAGTGGGAAAGCATACTCTGCAATGTGGTTTTTATTCATTAGAAGATTCTTGTAGAGCCGCAGTTACAGGCTCAGTTATTTGAAGACATGCTTGGTTAAAAGAACAAAGTTTACCTGACCATGTTAAAATGAAATTATTGGATACTCCACTACAACAAGATACTTTGTTTTGTGTTAAGGCAAAAGAGGTTTTAAAGAAAATGGAGGATAAAGCAAAGTCAATGCAAACTGTGAAAGATTTCTTACAGGTTCAACCACCTAGATGTAGCAGGAACTGGCCTTCAAAAAATTGGTCCTTTCCAGTGTCAGACAGGCCACAAAGAGGCAGATACAGACGCCCAAGAGGCAGATCTCAGCCCCAAGGCTCCTACAGACCTAAACAATGGGGGTGCTTCAGCCCCCGAAGGAGAAGACAAATCACAACCTTATAGGAAACGGTCACAATGACTTCCCTCTGCAAATGCCAAGCTCTCAACAGTTAACAGCACCCCTAAGGGGAAAGCTAGCACTTTTCTCAAAATATTGGCACATGATCACCCAAGACCAATGGGTGTTGAATATAGTTTCTCAAGGGTACAGGTTCCACTTCCACATGCTTCCAAAACCAAAAGGTATGCCAAACCTGCCACAAAACCAATGGGCAGAGGCACAAAAACAGATTTCAGCTCTTATGGATATGGGAGCTATTCAAAATGTTCCACAAGAAGAACAGGGCCAAGGATTTTACTCACGACTTTTCCTAGTACCCAGAAAGGACAAAGCATGGAGACCAATACTGGACCTGTCAATCCTAAATACTTTCCTGGATGTCCCAAAATTCAAAATGTTAACAGTACAACTCTTGCCCATGTTGGTCAAAGAGGCTTGGCTAGTTACTTTGGATCTCAAGGAGGCATACCTGTATGTCCCAATCAGACAATCGTGCAGAAGATGCCTCATATTCATAGCAGGCTCAATGCATTATCAATTCTCTCCACTGCCCTTTGGCTTATCTGCTGCGCCTAGGGTCTCCACAAAATGCCTGGCACCAGTAATTACATTTTGCAGACAAAAAGGAATTCAAATATACCCCTACTTGGACGACTGCCTTATTCAAGCAGAGAGCAAGGACATTCTTCTAAAGCATCTGGCGTTTGTAAAGAGATTACTAATTTGCCTAGGGTACACAGTAAACAAAAAGAAATCAAAACTAGTGCCCTCTCAAGAGATAATATTCCTGGGTGCAAGCTTGAACACAACTGCCCAGATGGCTTATCTCACGCCAGACAAAGGCAACTGACTCATTACTTTCAAATGATGGCAACAAGGACCCAGCTCCCTGCAAGAAAAATTCTGCAGGCTCTGGGATTCATGGCATCTTGCATTCTACTAATTCCATATGCCAAACTGCATATGAGGAAACTACAATGGTATCTAAAAAGTGTTTGGACTCAGCATTGTCACAGCCTAGAGACAAATCATAACCTTCATTCCCTGCCTACAACAGGAGTTTCGATGGTGGTCCCAGGCCTGTCACCACAACAAGGGACAGCCTTTCACCTTACCTACAGCCAGGCAGACAATAACAACGGATGCATCGGATTATGCCTGGGGAGCACATATGGCAGGAAAATGCATTCAGGGCACGTGGCCCAAGGAACAAATGCATCTTCACATCAATCAGAAAGAGATGCTAGCTGTACAGAATGCCCTGACAGCCTTCAAGGACCTGATGCATCCAGGACAATTATTAACTCATTACATCCGAGTGAAGCCTCCAGGTGCATCTGCAGTTACCCCCTACTGTTCCTCTAGGCGTCAGATATTACTTGTTCATACTTGCATTAATAATTCCAAAACCACGCTACATACAAGGTATCAGAATATTTTATCTTGAAACATACATGATGGCAAACAATTGTACTGATATTTGACCTCTGTCAATGAGTATTTATTAGAATTGAAAGATGATAACTTCATTTTTAAAGGCTTAGGCCACACCCACTAGGGGTTAAAGGTACACACTCAAAAGACTTGTACTGGAGGGACAACTATTAATAAAGACAGACAATACCACAGTTATGTGGTACATAAACAAGGGGGCACACATTCCTACCCCCTATGCAGACAAGCCATGACTTTGTGGAACACAGCACTGACTTACCAGGTACATCTGCAAGCACAATTCCTGCCAGGAACAAAAAATGCACTGGCAGACTAAGCAGAAATCTCATGGATCCTCACGAATGGAAGCTAAATCCACAAGAGTTCAACATGATAACAAGGGAATGGGGATGCCCAGACATAGATCTTTTTGCCTCCCCTCACAATTTTCAATTACAGAAATTTTGCACAAGGACTTATCACTTTCAAGAATGGAAAGTGAATGCTCTATCTTTCAACTGGAAAATCCTGATAGTCTGTGCCTTCCCTCCAATGCCTCTTCTCACCATGGTGCTTCTAAAAGTCAGACAAGAGAAGCCAACAATGATCCTGATTGCACCAGACTGGCCACGCCAGCACTGGTACCCAATCTTAAAGACTTTGTCCCAAGGCCCGCCTTGGCCTCTACCTCAAATCCCTCATCTTCTGACATAGCAAAACAATCGGATTCTGCACAGTCAACTCAGAACCTTAAAGCTGGCAGCATGGCAGATAATGTAGCCACTCAGACTGCACCTCTCTCTAAAGCTGTTATGGATGTAATTTTGGAAGCCAGGAGACCCAGCACTAGGAAATCCTATGTGGACAAATGGAAAAGATTCTGTGCTTGGAACCAGGCACAAGGACTCAACCTACTGGTCCCTAATATGCCTCAGATTTTACAATACCTGACTGAGATGTTGGACAGAGGCCTATCTTTTTCTTCTATTAAAATCCATGCCTCTGCCATTTCAGCTCATTACAATATGGATCCTCCTATTTTTTCACATCCTCTGCTGTGACAGTACTTCAGAGGGGCAGAGAATATAAGACCCCATAGGAGAGCACCAGTACCTACTTGGGACCTCAATTTTGTTTTAGGAAAATGAACACTGCCTCCTTTTGAACCAGCCAGCACAGCTGATCTAAAATTCTTGTCATGGAAAACTGCTCTGCTCCTAGCAATAACTTCAGCAAGAAGAGTTTCAGAGTTACAGGCATTGATGGCTGTAGAACCTTTCCTCATTTTTCACCAGGACAGGGTATCTCTAAGGACGAACCCAACATTCATGCCAAAAGTGGTCTCCAGTGTGGCCTTAAACCAAACTATTAATTTGCCCACCTTCTACCCAAATCCCCAGAATAAAGGGGAAAGACTTCTGCACTCTTTGGATATACACAGGCAGCTACGATCTTACTTGGACAAAACAAAAGCTTTCAGAAAAACTGAGCAACTGTTTGTAGCACATGCTTTACGATCACAAGGAAAACCTATTACAAAGCAGACAATCTCCAAATGGATAGGACACTGCATCCGCTTCTGTTATGCACAACATGGCAAATGTGTGCCTAAGGGCATTAGGCCTCATTCAACCAGAGCAGCAGCCACTTCAGCAGCCTTCCTTAGAGGGGTACCAACCAAAGACATATTAGAAGCTGCCACCTGGAGCTCAGTGCAAACTTTTACCAAGCACTACCACCTACCTCTCTACTCCAAATCCAGAGCAGGCTTTGCCACTGCAGTTCTGCAGGGCTTGTTAGCCTCGCCAAATCCAATCTAAACCCAGCCACCCTAACTCAGCTTTGGGATTCTACCCAAGTGTAATGACTGCAACAGTGAAACACGATGAACATAGTACAGTTGTGTACCTACCATAAATGTAGTTGTTCGAGTGTATTCACTGTTGCAGTCCTGGTTACCCACCGACCCATCCCCCTTTTTTGCTGGGACTATTCTGTACTCCTTTATTCTATACAACCTATGTGGTGTATTTGCTTTTAGAAAAAAGAAAATGTTTTTTGTGATATATGCATGATTGTTTGGCATATTTTTATCTTTACAGCCTTCATACCTGGGGACACCTGACATCTGGGGCAAGAAAAACTGAAGAAAATGGCGTTGGTTGCAACTTTTATACCCCTGGCGCACTGACGTCAGGGAAGGGGCGACAGCAACCGACGCCAGACCAAGACTTTGGAACTCGGGCCAACTACGGGTCGCCTGCCAGCAGGATAACCCAAGTGTAATGACTGCAACAGTGAATACACTCGAACATCTACATTTATGGTAGGTACACAGCTGTACTATAGATGTTCTTCGTGTTTCACTGTTGCAGTCATCACACTTCGGTTATCCTGCCAGGGGTAGCCCTCAGTCGGCCCGAATACTAGAGGCTTAGTATTTCTGCATCGGTTGCTGTCACTCCAGGACTGACGTCGGGTCGACAGTGGTATAAAATCAGGCAGCTGACACCATTACATCAGTCTTTCTTGCCGAGGAGCCCGAAGCAGAAGCAGTTCGCACAAGTGCCGGTCGGCTGCTACTTGAGTTTTCGTTTCCAAAATTGAAGTTAGTCTTCTAAAGCTAAGTACCCCTTTGGGGATCCTTTTTTCTTCCTCTAACTGATGTCAGAAAAAGTTAACAATTGCCTCGCCTGTGGAAAGCAAGTACCACACCGAGATTTTACTGGGTCACCTGTTTAGGCCCAGACCACGATGTCCCTCGCTGTTGGTTTTGTGCTTTGTTCAATGCCAGAACTGTACGTGGTCGGGCCCTTATCGTAGCTAAATATTTTCGCTCTCTATCTCCATATTCCAAAGTGATTTCGGCAAGCCATTCGACTACCGATCTTCCGAAACAACGTAAGGATAAAGACAGAGACCGCACAGGTCCAAAACTGCCGCCGAAACTTCCGGTAAGGTAGTCACCACTTCGCTGGTCCTCAGTGAGGAGCTTTTGCCAGCCCTGATGCCCACTTCTGTGGATTCGCAGGCCACTACAGAGACCCGTTTGGTGTCCGGTATGCCGTGAGACTCCTCTTTGACTAAGGATCCTGCGGGTGTCTCTACCTTGGATGGGTCTGGAGCTGCTGAGCAGGCATCAGCTTCCAAGGAAATTCTTCGCACTACCGATATTCGACACAAACCGACGACTTTCAAATCATCAGTTCTTTCTAAAACTACAGAGTTTCTAAGGCCCAGGGTACGAACTATGCCTGAAAAACTAATGACCCAAGCTCAAACAACTGCTTCCATGCCTCACTCTCAATTGCTTAAAATGGCGGAAGACCTTATCATGCTTATTAGGGGAAGCCAGCCTACCCATTCTAAAAGAAAGAGACTTTGTCCCCAGCAGTTTTATCTAACCAGGCGTCCAATGACTTTGAAGTTTCTGAATATGAAGACATGCCCTTGTCTGCTTATGAGGATTCAGATGCAGAGGAATCCATTCCTTCTGCCTCTCCTCCAGAGGATTTTTCATTTGGTGAAACCCTACATACTTTGAGAGCATTTCCAGTGGGAATGTCAGGACTACCCTCTGCCCAAAAAGAGATTCGGTGAATTTTAAATTTACCACAGCACAGACCTTTAGCCATTCCTCCTGTCCTGGATGTTGTGGATGATGTTTTCATTTAATCTAGTTTAACTCCTGACACCCTCCCACCTGCTGCCAGGAATCCTGACATGTATTGCAGGGTCCCTGATTCACACAAATTTATTTTCAAAAATTCTACTGCTAACCCAGAGGTTGTCTGCCAAGGACCTAAAGGAATAAAAGCAACCACAGCTAAGAATCCCACCCCTTCGGACAGGGATTACCAAGCTTTAGACAGATGGGGTAAAAAAGTATACACTTCTGCAACTCTTGCCATTAGAGCACTAAATTGTCAGTCCCACATGCTGAAATACCAGCAACATACAATGGAACTCCTTAAACAAAAAATGTCTACCTTTCCAACTTGTGCAGAAAATAAAGAATTACAGGAGCTTATGCATTCTGCAAGCCAAGTTACTAAACTTGCAGTGTGGCTTTGACGCCCTAGAAACATCCTGCAGGGCAACAGTCACAGGATTTGTACTTAGATGGCATGCTTGGCTTAAGGAACAGCCCTTGCCAGACCATGTCAAATCAAAACTATTGGACACACCTTTGAAAAAAGACCATTTGTTTGACACCAAGGCAGAAGAGGTCTTAAAAAAGATGGAAGAAAAAGCTAAATCTATGCAGACAGACTTTTTGCAAATCCAGCCTCCGAGGTTCAGTAGGCATTGCCCCTCCAAGCACACTGGTCCTTTACAGCCCCCTCAAGGCCAGCTCAGAGAAGACCTAGGGGAGGTAGCCCCCCCAACAGCAGTCCCAGGGAATGCAGAGATCTAAGCAATGGAGTTTCTCCACTTCAAAAACAGGAAGTGCTAAGCCACCCCCTTATGGAAAGAACTCACAATGACTTTACAACTCCACCCCTTACCTCTGCCCACCTGCTTGTGCCCCTAGGAGGAAAACTCGCCTCCCATGCAAAAAACTGGGTCTTCATCCACCAACGACCGATGGGTCCTCACCATAGTGTCCCAGGGGTACATATTTTATTTCAACACACTGCCAACCCCAAAAGGGTTCCCAGACCTTCTTCCATACCAGTTGGCAGAGGCCCAAACCCAAGTTCATTCCCTGCTCTCCATGAGGGCAATACAGCCTATTCCTGCGGACCAGATAGGCCAAGGTTTCTATTCCAGACTTTTCCTGGTACCCAGAAAAGAGGGCACCTGGCACCCAATCCTCTGTCAATTCTAAACACCTTCCTGGTGATACCAAAATTCAAAATGCTCACCCTTCAGCAGCTTCTTCCTATGCTGTCCAAGGATGCTTGGTTAACCACCCTAGACCTAAGAGGCCTATCTGCACATCCCAATCAGGGATTCTTGCAGGAAATGTCTACGTTTCAGGGCAGGAGCTATGCACTTTCAGTTCTCTGCACTTCCCTTTGGCTTATCCACTGCTCCCAGAGTTATCACAAAATGACTAGCTCCTGCCATTGCTTTTTGCAGAGAAAGGAATATTCAAATGTACCCCCTACTTAGACGACTGCCTGATTCAGGCAGACAGTCAGGAAAAGCTGTTACAGCCCTTGATTTTGTAAATGGCCTACTGACCTCCCTGGGGTACACTATAAATGAAAAGAAATCCAAACTAGTCCACACTCAAAAAATTGTATTCCTGGGAGCAAGCCTGGACACAGCATCCCAAATGGCCTTCCTTACTCCAGAAAAACAAGCCTATCTGACAGGCTACTTCATTCAACTAGCCACCAGAACCCAGCTATCCAAAAGGAAAATCCTGCAAGCTCTAGGGTTCATGGCATCCTGCATTCTACTCATTCCATATGCCAGACTGCATATGAGGAATCTTCAATGGTACTTAAAAAGCCTTTGGTGTCAATGCTGTCACGGCCTGGAAACTATCATACCTATGATACCTTGTCTAAGGAAAGATTTTCTTTGATGGGCAGCAGCATGTAACCACAAGGGTCTTCCCTTTTCACAACCCCACACCGCCCAGACCCTAACCACAGATGCATCAGATTATGCCTTGGGTGTGCACCTGGACGGCAGGTGCATTCAGGGCCATTGGACCCCAAATCAAATACATCTGCACATCAGCCAAAGAGAGATGCTAACTGTTCAGCATGCTCCGACAGCTTTCAGACCTCTACTCTCCCCGGGGCCTCTTCTAATCAAAACAGACAACACCACAGTGATGTGGTACATCAACAAGCAGAAAGGAACTCACTATTATCCCCTCTGCAGGCTAGCCATGACCCTTTGGCACACTGCTTCAGCTATGCAAAGTCACCTGCTAGCACAATTCCTGCCAGGCTCCCAAAACTCTCTGGCAGACAACTTAAGCAGAGACCTCCTAGACCCACACGCGTGCCAACTAAACCACAGCACCATCAACCTTGTAACCCAGAGAAGGGGCACACCGAAGGTGGACCTATTTGCCTCCCAGAACAATCACCGGCTCAGCAAATTATGCACCAGGGAACCTCACTGCAAGACCTGGAAAGTGGATGCCCTATCCTTCCAATGGATAAACCTCTTGATCTATGCATTTCCCCCTCTACCTCTTTTTACAAAGGATACTACTCAAAATAAGTGAGGAAAAACCAAGAGCAATCTTGATTGCCCCAGACTGGCCACGCCAACACTGGTACCCACTGCTGCGCAGTCCGTCACCCCTTCCTCCATGGCACCTATCTCAGATCCCAACTCTCCTGATCCAGCGGAATGAAGAATTCCTGCATCCACAATTGCAGACCCTGAACCTGGCAGCCTGGCTTATTCTCTGACCTCTCCTCCAGTTGCCAGCCTAAGCAAGCAAGTCCTGGATATTGTACATGAGACCAGACATGCCAGCACTAGAAAATCCTATGCTGATAAGTGGAAAAGATATTGCACTTGGATCCAGGCTAAGAGAGCTGAAACAGCACAGCCCTCCTACCTGTCGTACTGGATTACCTAGCAGACCTACTTCACAGGGGCCTATCCTTTTCTGTTAAAATTCATGCCTGTGTCATGTCTGCTCATTACAGCACAGAGCCACCTCTCTCTTCTCACCCTCTCATCAAACAGTTCCTAAGAGGGGCTAACAATTTAAGGTTGCCCAGAAGAGCTTCTACCCCAGCGTGGGACCTTAACTTTGTGTTGGAAAAGCTCATGCTTCCCCCCTTTGAGCCTGCAGCTTCAGCAGAGTTAAAATTCCTCTCTTGGAAAACAGTCTTGCTTCTGGCCATCACTTAAGCTAGAAGAGTTTCAGAGCTACAAGCACTCATGGCTGTGGAGCCCTTCATCATTTTACATGCTGACAGGGTCTCCCTCAGGACTAACCCAACTTTCATGCCTAAAGTGGTGTCCAGTGTGGTGCTTAACCAATCTATTTCTTTTTCCTTTTTCCCCAAGTCTCAAAATGAGGGGGAAAGGATTCTGCATTCTCTAGATGTGCACAGACAGCTCAGATTCTACCTGGGTAGGACTAAGCCCTTTAGGAAAACTGACCAATTACTAGTCAGCTTTGCAGCAGGGGCAGAGGGCAAGGCCATATCCAAACAAACCATCTCCAAATGGATAGCACACTGTATCCATTTCTGTTACAAACACCACAGGAAACTGCTCCCTAAAGGGGGGGGGGCGGTCAGGACACATTCCGCTAGGGCAACCTCCACCTCTGCAGCTTTTCTCAGAGGGGTCCTTACCAGGGACATGCTGAAGGCTGCAACACGGAGTTCTGTTCATACCTTCAACAAGCATTACCACCTGCCTATCTTCTCCAAATCCAGGGCAGGCTTTGCAACTGCAGTCTTGCAGGGCATCCTAGCCAGCCCCAACTCTTCTTGGCTGCTTAAACCCTTTACTTCTGCTTTAGGAATCAACCAGTGTGATGACTGCAACAGTGAAACACGAAGAACATAGTACAGTTGTGTACACTTACCATAAATGTAGATGTTAAGAATGTATTCACTGTTGCACTCCTGGTTTCCCACCCTCCATCCCCCTGGTCTCTCTCTCTCTCTTCCTCACTCCTTACAGGGATTTTTGGTATTTACTTTCTACTTGTGGTGTACTTCCACCATAACCTAGCTCCCTATTTGGGGGATCCTGACATTTCGGGCAAGAAAAACTGTAACGGTGTCGGCTGCCTGATTTTATACCACTTACGACCTGATGTCAGTCCTGGAGCGACAGCAACCAACGCAGAAATACTAAGCCTCTGGTATTCGGGCCGACTGAGGGCTACCCCTGGCAGGATAACCCAAGTGTGATGACTGCAACAGTGAATACACTCTAACATCTACATTTATGGTAAATGCACACAACTGTACTGTACATATCAAAGGGGACATTGCACTCAATGATAGGTCTGATGAATGCCAAATATAGTGGAAAAATGACTACCTTGGACTTGGATACTATACCTTTGTTTATAAGTTGCGCAACATAGAATGATTTCTTCACCACTGTAGACATGTGATGATCATAAGATAGATTACTGTGCGTCCCTGAGTCCCTGACTACTGGGTCAGCTCTAAGGGGTGTGTTGTCAATATGATCGTTACCAGGGATAGTTGACTTCCCAAAGGATACTGTTATGTATTTCTTGGCATTTAGTTTTAGTCCATGACTCTGACATCAGTTGTCTGTGTCAGCCCCTCCTGGAGAACATTTGTGTCCGTGTGAGATTTAATGACAGCTCCTAATTTGCAATCATCTGCACATTTAGTCAGCCAGAGACCACTGACATTGGCCTTGACTTCTGAAAAGTAAATGCCAAAAAGGAGCGGTCCAAGGACTGAGGGACTCCACTTGTGACTGGACTCTTTGTAGAGGTGGACTCCCCAATTCTAACTTCCTGGGTCCTGTCTGTGAGCCAGTTGTCTATCCACAAGGTGACATACGGGTTTGTACCTAACCTCTTAAGTTTGTGTAATGCCCTAGTGGGGTATTGTCAAATGCCTTGGCCATGTCAAGGTGGGCAGTGTGATTTTGCCCATATCCATTGCTTTGATGACCTTCTCAAAGAAGTCCACCAGATTGAGTAGGCATGATCTGCCCTTGACAGAACCAAACTGGGTTGGGTCCAGTGTCTGGAGGTTTACTATATCTCTATTGGTCACATATAAAACTAGTGCAACTTATTGGTCTGTAGTTTCTAGAGTCTGTAGATGGCCCAACTTTGTGCAGAGGGATGACTATTGCCTTTCTCCATTCATGAGGCACGAAGCCTGTTTGGAGACTACAGTTAAGTAGTAATTCCAGAGGCACTGATGGGTTATATTTCAAGCTGTTTCAAAGGCATCCTAGGATGTTGTCTGGGGTGATTGATGCACTGTTCTTGGTCTTAGAGAGAGCATTAAGGACCTGTTCCCTAGGGGGATAGTAGGAGGAATTATATTTGATATTAACTGAGGGAAGGTTGAAGTGGAGTGAAGAGTAAAGTTGGAGCTGAATTTATCAGCCATGAGATTTGCTATATCTTCTTGCTCCAGTGTAGGTGGCTCCATTTACAATGAGCTTTGCACACAATTGTGTATTGCCTTTGAGGGTGCAGACATAGCTAAAGAATGCTTTGTGGTTGTTTTTGGCCTGGGAGGCCAAACTTACCTCAAATATGGCTTTGGTAGACTTTATTTGTCCTCTGAGTTGTTTGTTTAGTTTAATGAGAGTGCTTTTATCCTGCTGGGTGCTGCACCTCCTAATGTTTGCCATGATTTTCTTCCTCCTGTTATACATCCAATTTGATTTTGTGATTCCACCAGGGTGGCCTATTTTTTTTTTTGAGTTCTGCAATTCCTGGTGGGTACAGCTGCCTCTATGCAGCTATTAACATGCTTGTACAGGGTTTCTGTGAACAGTTCTGCAGAAGTGTTCTCAGGGTTTATAGGGGCTTGAAAATGGGAGTGTGGAAGGCAGATTCCCCATAAAGATAGACACAAGAAGCACTTTTTTGAGTGCTACACATGACCATACATAGTGTGAGATTTGTCAGGTGTTTGTCCCCAAGACACTTGGCAGTCATCTGTCTTCTGTTGTACCTCTCTGTTTAGAAAACCAACATCTGAAGCTTTTGCCTCTGGGTACTATAGCCGAATCCACTTGCCCCAAAGTTTAGCTGCCGCTTAAGAAAAATCTAAAATGGCACATACTGATTCTGCTGCTGTCCAGCCTTCACTGGGTGTTTCCATAGGGTTGGAAGAAGAACCCAAGGACTATCCAGTGCCACTGTCAATTCCCCATGTTGAGATCCAGTTGGAGACTGACACGGAGCTTTCTACCCACACTTCTGCAGTGGCTGTGCGTACACCTGGTGCAGATCCAGACAGACAACCACGGCTAATATATCTGAGGAAAGTTCCTAAAGCACAATGCCCAGCACAAAAGGCACTAGTAGACACGTCAGGTGAATCTTCAAAGGTTTAATACACATCAAGGTTAAGCGCTTTCATCACAACGTGACTTCTTCAGAACACTACTAACCATTCTCCAAACACTTTTATATAATTAATACATCACTCTTTACATTCAAACACCTGACATACTAATCTAATTAAAAAAGTTGCCAATTAAAAGTGCTGCAAGACTCACTAACACTGTATAAATTCCCCTTGTATAAATACATTTTAGAAAAACATTCTGAAAAATACATTCACAAGAAATACACTTTAAAAAAGTACACTTTAAAAACCATACATACAGATTTGCATTCATCCTGATATACAAATTGACAAATCTTCACCGAAGTGAAAACCTTATGCTGTAATCCACAGCACTTTGTAAATATTTTTTCCTTCTCTATTATACTTATTAATATGGGGCTTGGGTGACCACCCCTATAGAAATTCATACTGCCTATGAGTACCCGGTATTATCCAAAATTGGTTTAATAGATGTATGATCGTTAATTCCCGGGTGTTCAGAGGCATTTAACCTAATTTGCCACCTAACCTCTCTGTCACCAACTCTCTTTTTTATATCTCCCCCTCTCACATTGTCGTCGACGTGTTCCAAGATACCAAATTTAAACTTTGAACATTCTTTATTATCTCTCAAATGCTTCCACAGGGCATTGTTGTCATCTTTTTTCCTAATGCTGTAATAGTGATCATAAATTCTGTTACGTAGGCACCTGTTTGTCATGCCTACGTAAAAACCAGGACAGTTGGTACACAAGGCCAAATACACTAAATTCTTAGTCCTACAGTTCCCCCTGTGAAAACTAATTTTGGTTTTATTGAAATTTTGCAAAGTAACAGTTAATTCCTCACATATGTATTGGCATTGCTGACAGGTCCCACATTTACTTGTTCCCTTACGAACCTTACTTAATTTCTTGTTGTCTTTCCTTTCCAAAAGACTTTTCATGTTGTACCCATTCTTGTGGACAAAACAGGGCTCATTCCCCACTATCCTCAAAACTTCACTGTCAGCATACAACACTTTCCAGTTTCTCTGTAATATTTCTTTGATGTCTCTACTATATGTGGAATGTTGTATAACACAAGCCCTTTTGAAATTTCTACTATCTACTTCCCGACCTGCTACCTGCTCTTTACTCACTGAACCTGTACCTTGATTGTTCCCCAATAAGGCATACTTGTTTCCCATTCCTTAATGACATATTCCTCCGTCCTCAATCATGTCCATAGGGTAACCCCTCTCCCTGAAAAATTCCTTCACCTTGCACATTTCTTCACCACTTCATTCTCTTGAGGCGTCATCCTAGCCACCCTGATGCATTGCCCTTTTATTATATTTCTTTTGTGGGCCATTGGGTGGCTACTAGAAAAATGCAAGTATATGAATTACTGAGCGTTTTTCCTATATATGTTAGATTTAAACTTTCCATCTTCAATACTTATCCTAACATCCAGGTATGGTATAGTCACCCTATCCTTGTTGAAAGTAAATTTGAAGCTCTCACTACATGTGTTCAAATATGCACAAAATTCATCCAACTCATTGCTGTTACCATTCCACAAAACAAATATATCGTCCAAAAATCTTAGGTAACAAGTGACATATTTGTACCATTTAGATTTGAAGACAAATTCTTTTTCCCAATCGAACACCACCAGATTGGCATATATGGGGGCACATGCTGCCCCCATAGCAACTCCCTTGATCTGCTGGTGGTATTCCCCTTCAAAAAATATATAATTGTGCGCTAACACTGTCTCCATGAATTCTAGCAATAAAATGCATTTTTCACTTGATGTCACTCCCAAACTGTTCATACTCTCGTGAAACCTCAATAAACCCTCCTCCTTGGGGATACTAGAAAAAAGGTCTATGACATCAATGGTCACTAACCATTCAACCCCTTTCACCAGTTCAGGTTGTAATCTACCAAGAAAGTCCCATGAATCATATACTAAATGTGGTATTTTCCGTAATGCTGGTTTGAGCCATTTATCAATCACCTTTCCCATAGGGAAGGTTTTGGCCTGACTTCCTGATATTATTGGCCTAAAAGGTGGGTCCTCTACACTCTTATGGATTGAGTGTAGAGGACCCACCTTTTAGGCCAATAATATCAGGAAGTCAGGCCAAAACCTTCCCTATGGGAAAGGTGATTGATAAATGGCTCAAACCAGCATTACGGAAAATACCACATTTAGTATATGATTCATGGGACTTTCTTGGTAGATTACAACCTGAACTGGTGAAAGGGGTTGAATGGTTAGTGACCATTGATGTCATAGACCTTTTTTCTAGTATCCCCAAGGAGGAGGGTTTATTGAGGTTTCACGAGAGTATGAACAGTTTGGGAGTGACATCAAGTGAAAAATGCATTTTATTGCTAGAATTCATGGAGACAGTGTTAGCGCACAATTATATATTTTTGAAGGAATACCACCAGCAGATCAAGGGAGTTGCTATGGGGCATGTGCCCCCATATATGCCAATCTGGTGGTGTTGGGAAAAAGAATTTGTCTTCAAATCTAAATGGTACAAATATGTCACTTGTTACCTAAGATTTTTGGACGATATATTTGTTTTGTGGAATGGTAACAGCAATGAGTTGGATGAATTTTGTGCATATTTGAACACATGTAGTGAGAGCTTCAAATTTACTTTCAACAAGGATAGGGTGACTATACCATACCTGGATGTTAGGATAAGTATTGAAGATGGAAAGTTTAAATCTAACATATATAGGAAAAAAACGTTCAGTAATTCATACTTGCACTTTTCTAGTAGCCACCCAATGGCCCACAAAAGAAATATAATAAAAGGGCAATGCATCAGGGTGGCTAGGATGACGTCTCAAGAGAATGAAGTGGTGGAAGAAATGTGCAAGGTGAAGGAATTTTTCAGGGAGAGGGGTTACCCTATGGACATGATTGAGGACGTGAGTGAATATGTCATTAAGGAATGGGGAAACAAGTATAAGCCTTTATTGGGGAACAATCAAGGTACAGGTTCAGTGAGTAAAGAGCAGGTAGCAGGTCGGGAAGTAGATAGTAGAAATTTCAAAAGGGCTTGTGTTATACAACATTCCACATATAGTAGAGACATCAAAGAAATATTACAGAGAAACTGGAAAGTGTTGTATGCTGACAGTGAAGTTTTGAGGATAGTGGGGAATGAGCCCTGTTTTGTCCACAAGAATGGGTACAACATGAAAAGTCTTTTGGAAAGGAAAGACAACAAGAAATTAAGTAAGGTTCGTAAGGGAACAAGTAAATGTGGGACCTGTCAGCAATGCCAATACATATGTGAGGAATTAACTGTTACTTTGCAAAATTTCAATAAAACCAAAATTAGTTTTCACAGGGGGAACTGTAGGACTAAGAATTTAGTGTATTTGGCCTTGTGTACCAACTGTCCTGGTTTTTACGTAGGCATGACAAACAGGTGCCTATGTAACAGAATTTATGATCACTATTACAGCATTAGGAAAAAAGATGACAACAATGCCCTGTGGAAGCATTTGAGAGATGATAAAGAATGTTCAAAGTTTAAATTTGGTATCTTGGAACACGTCGACGACAATGTGAGAGGGGGAGATATAAAAAAGAGAGTTGGTGACAGAGAGGTTAGGTGGCAAATTAGGTTAAATGCCTCTGAACACCCGGGAATTAACGATCATATATCTATTAAACCAATTTTGGATAATACCGGGTACTCATAGGCAGTATGAATTTCTATAGGGGTGGTCACCCAAGCCCCATATTAATAAGTATAATAGAGAAGGAAAAAATATTTACAAAGTGCTGTGGATTACAGCATAAGGTTTTCACTTCGGTGAAGATTTGTCAATTTGTATATCAGGATGAATGCAAATCTGTATGTATGGTTTTTAAAGTGTACTTTTTTAAAGTGTATTTCTTGTGAATGTATTTTTCAGAATGTTTTTCTAAAATGTATTTATACAAGGGGAATTTATACAGTGTTAGTGAGTCTTGCAGCACTTTTAATTGGCAACTTTTTTAATTAGATTAGTATGTCAGGTGTTTGAATGTAAAGAGTCACGTGATGTATTAATTATATAAAAGTGTTTGGAGAATGGTTAGTAGTGTTCTGAAGAAGTCACGTTGTGATGAAAGCGCTTAACCTTGATGTGTATTAAACCTTTGAAGATTCACCTGACGTGTCTACTAGTGCCTTTTGTGCTGGGCATTGTGCTTTAGGAACTTTGCTTGTTTTGGTTTAATATTTGTGGACTGTTCCTAGTTTCCAAGTGTAATATATCTGAGGGGCCTAGGGGGATTCCTTAAATGTTAGTTGAAGAAGAGGTGCCTCGTACCCTCATTGAATGTAGGGAGGGGTGTGAACCTCCTGCATTTGTTAAAGCAGATGTTCCTTTAAAAAATAAAAAAAAAACCCCACAAGCATATAGCTTCTGTGGCTAATGTTCCTCACAGAGTGGCAGGGCTTTATTCCAGAACTTTTTAATGCCCTTGTGGCCCTGGAAACCCCAGGAAGGTTGTCTGTCCCTGCCTCTGCCTCCTGGTCTTCTACCCCTTCTAAAATGCCTAGGGATTCTGATTCTTCTAATGAAGGGTTGGATTTTGGTGAAAAGTATTTGTCATACTCCTCCCAGACCTACTCTCCTGTCACCTTGTGGTCTGATGAAGATTCACTGTCCTCTAATTTTCTTTTGAAGAGTCATCTTTTCAGAATAAAGTGGTAAGCATGAAGGAATACTTTAAGTGGGACTGTTCCCAGGTTTCTGTTGTTCAGAAAGATACCATGAACCCGTGAAAAAGGGCCCGTCCAGACCTTCTGCAGTGCTTGCTGTTTTTAGCAGCCCTTTTGGATACCTTTTCTACAGCTTCTCAGACTCCAGAGTCTCAACATCCAGCCCTTAAGAAGCCAAACAGATTTTATAGGGTCCCTGAGGAAAACAAAGTTTTGTACGAGTCCTTCATCTGATCCTGCTGTTTTCATGTCCACAAATAAGCAATGCAAACTGTACTCCTCTTCCAAGCTTTTACCTTCTGACAAGGACAGTCATACTGTGGAGAGGTATGGGGAAATGTGTATACTTTTGCTACTTTGGCTTTCAGGGCCATTAATTATCAGACCCACATGACTAGGTATCTCTTGACTATTTTCTGCCAACTTGGGGGATTTTGACGGATGCGCCTGAATCAGACAGCAAGACTTCTGCCCTTTCTCTTTTGAGTTTTGCCTCTCAGATGGCTTGCCATTCCATTAAATGGTGTTATGATGCTTCTGATGCCTCTTCTAGGGCAGCTGCATCTGTATCTGTCATGAGATGCTCTTGCTTGTGTCTTCAAGCCTTACCTGAAGATATTAAGGCCAAACTTGTAGAGTCCCCCTTGGAAACCAGAATCACTTTGGTACTCCTGCTGCAGAATTGTTTAAAACTCTCTTGGATAAAGGTAAAGCTATGCAGGACTTGAAGCAAATCTGTTTCCCTTGTCCAGAGTTCAAGAGGAAATATCCATCTAAACCTTATTTTGTACATAGGTAGCCCAGACACCTTTTCAGGAACAATAGGGTTCCTAAGCAAATTTTGGTACACAACCCCCTTTCTTTTCGTGACAGACATCCCTCCATCTGATGTCCAGCCTCCCCTTGGCCAGATTCCTGTGTCCCTTAGGCTGACTCTCTTCCTGTTTGGCAGCAGTTAACCCTCAGATACCTGGGTACTCTCCATTATCCAATATGGTTATTTTATGGTCTGGAAGTCCCGTCTTTCTTTTCCACAGCCTCCTTCATTCTCTGGCCTTCCTCAGCTTCCTTGCCAGCTTCCTAATTTTCCTTTGGTTCTGTGGGATTTGGTGGAATTGGAACCATCTGCCTTTTCCCCTCTTCTTGGCAGGAACAGGTATTTATTCCACAATGTTTCTGGTTCCCAGGAAGGAAGAGTCATGAAGGCCCATTCTAGATGGGTCTTTTTTCAACACCTTTCGGATCCCTTCTTTCAGGATATTCTTTTCAGACACTTTTCTGTCTGTTGCTTCTTCATCATTTCTGGTATCTCTGGATTTGAAGGAAGCTTACCTCCATATTCCTATTCACCCTCCCCTCAAGAAATGTTTACATTTCTCTGTTTCTTATCAGTTCTCTGCTGTGCCTTTTGGTCTTTCTACAGCTCCAGGGATCTTTACCAGATGTCTGGCCCCTGTGCAAACCTTCTGAAGACTTTAGGGAATTCAAATATTGGATGATCTTTTAATTTAAGCCACCCTCTCAGCAGCGTCTGTTTTAGAAGCTACACTTCACTATGCTTTTGGGCAGCATGGGGTTCACCGTCAGATCTCTAAAAGTCTGTGTTGACTACCTCTCACGCCAGGTGTTTTTTGGGTTGCATGATACAGGCTATTCCATTGCTGGCTTGTCTCCTGACTCCCTTGGTCCTCTGGTTACTTAGTTCCAGTCTCCTGTTCAGTCTCCAGTTTGTCGTGCAAGGGAATATCCCTGAGCTCTGGGGTACATGGCATGCACTATTCCCACGGTTCCATTCCTCAAACTCCACATGAGGAAATTTCAGTGATATCCCAACACTGTTTGGCCCCAGCACTGCTACTCTTTTTGAAGTATTTGGTTCCTCTCAGCTGTGCTGATGGATTCATGCGATCTCAAATAAAACCAAGACCCAATCCTCCAAAGGCAGACGTCCTGTCTGGTGGACCCCAGCCATAAACAAACTATACAATAGAAGGAGGAAGCTACTAAATGATAGAGCAAAATTCCAAAAAGGGAAGGCATCTCTGATCAGTATTAGCAAAAAACTACGGGCACTCATAAAATCGTCTAAGGCCAGCTTCCAGAGAAAAATTGCACAGGACACTAAGGATAATCACAAGGCTTTCTTTAGTTATGTTAGGAACCTGGGTGGTAATTCCCAGATATGCTCAGAATTAGTCCAAAATGACAAAAAATACACCGAACCCACAGACATTGCCAACATCCTAGCTGACAGGTTCAGCACAAACTTCCCCCCTCCCCACCAAAAGGGCAAATATCTATCCCAGCAGAGTGCTGCCCCTGACATCTCAGATGCTCAGGTGAGAGCCGCCTCTCCAAAGCAAAAACACAGCATCAATGGGACCAGACGGTGTCCCGGGCTGCGTCCTACATGAACTCCAAGAAGAGCTAAACCCAAACATAAAACTACTGTTCAATCTCAGCCTTACTACAGGATATGTACCCAAAGAGTGGCGTACAGCAACTGTGGTCCCTCTCCACAAAGGTGGTGCCTCAACGGATCCTGGAAACTATCGCCCCATAAGCCTGACTAGCTTGGTCTGCAAAGCTATGGAAAGGATCATCATGGACCTCATAAATAAAGATATTGGGGACCTACAGACACTGGATCCTACCCAGTTCGGCTTTATTAAGGGCAGATCCTGCCTCTTAAACCTGGTTGATTTCTTTGAAACAGTCACCAAGGCCACCGACGAGGGGAAGGTGGTCCACACAGCCTACCTGGACCTCGCAAAAGCCTTCGATACAATACCCCACTCGGGCATTATAGATAAGCTCACCAACTTAAATATAAACCCCTATGTCACTAGATGTGTTGCAAACTGGCTCAAGGACAGAACCCACATGGTTAGAATTGCTGGAGCCATGTCAGACTCCAAACCAGTTACAAGTGGTGTCCCACAAGGCTCAGTCCTGGGACCTCTCTTGTTCGGTATATATTTCTTGGAGGTACAGGCCAACACGGAAGGACTGTGGCTGACCAAGTTCGCAGATGACTGCAAACTGGGCGTCATAATCGACTCTCCAGCCGACACAAGCATCCTCCTAAAGGGCCTCATAGAAACAGACAACTGGTGCCAGAGCCATGGCCTCAAGCTAAACGCCAAAAAGTGTATAGTCATCCCCTTTGGCAAAAACAAAGTCCCCACAAATTACCACATAGGTGGTAATCCATTAAGTACAGAAGAAGTAATTAGGGACCTGGGGACCCAAGTTGATAGCAATCTCTCATTTGACAACCACGTGGCCAAAGTGGTTAGAAAAACATTTTATATAGCCCACCTAATCATGAAGGGATTCACATCTAGATCAGGGGAGGTCATCGTGCCTCTTTACTCATCCCTCATCAGGCCCCTTTTGGGTACAATGCCCCTTTTGGGATGTACCTTACCAGACACCTGCAGCAACTGGAAAGACCCCAAAAGTACCTCACCAAGAGGATCAAAGGGCTCAAACAGATGCCATATGCTGCCCGGTTAAAGAAACTCCAGCTCTACTCAGTGGCATACCGCCTGTTCAGAGGCGATCTGTGCCTGACGTATAAAGCCATGTCCAACCCGGAATTAATGGACATGCTGCACCTCAGAAAATCCAAATCCTATCGAGCTACACGCTCGAGAGACTTGAACCTCAGCACTGAAATAAATAGGACATGTTGGAGGGACAGATTCATAACCCAGAGGCTCCCTTCACTCTGGAATAAAATCCCAGTCCAGGTTAGGGCAGAGTCCCTCATTGACTCTCTTCAAGAGGAATCTTGATGAGTGGATGGGAGATCGTAGGTTTACCCCGGGTATCACTTCTGTGTCACTGTTAGACAGAGGTACAGTATACTAACCTCAAAAAAGGGCATAGCAAAATTAATTTAAAATGGGTGGCGAAAGCCAAACCCATTCTGGCTAGGCTTATAAATGCCCTAGGGCAGATAGCCTAGTATGAACCTATGAACCAGATTAACCTGGACCCAGGTATGACTTTTCAGGTTCCTCTCCCTGCTCCGGTGATGTACATGGATGGTTCAGATCACAGTTGAGGCACCTCCTCCAACAAGTTAAAAGTCGAGGCATCTGACAGACTGTATCAACGTCATGTAGATGAGGGCAGTACTTCTAGCACACCAGGCTTTCCACTCCCTGTGGGTACCAGGTCCTCTGTAAGGTTTTTATAGACAATGCAACAGTCATGCGGTACATCAACAAAGGAGCACAAAATCTTACCTCCTTTGCAAGGCTCGCCTCTTCAAGCTTGGGGTTTTGCTCTTCTGCCTTCACTTTGTTCTTAAGGCAGTCTACATTCCTTTAGAGCACAATCTGGTGGCAGACTCTTTGAACAGGTGAAGGACAAATCTCCATGAATGGATGTTTCATAGAGAGGTGTTTCTGGACATCATACATTGGTGGGATATTCCACAGGTAGATCTTTTTGCTTTCCAACTGAACAGGCAAACTTCCCCAGTTATGTTCCAGAGTGCGAAGTCCTCTAACTTGGAAAGTGGATACCATGACTTTTTTTGGAAGGGGATGTTTCTGTATTCCTACCCCCTTCTTCCTCCACTAGCAAAAGTACTGCACAAGATCATTTGAGACATGCCCAAAATCTTGCTGGTAACTCCTTTTTGGCCCAGACAGCACTAGTTTCCCCTTTTATTTCATCTGCAAGTGGCAATCATCACAAATTATCTCACAGGATGGATCTTGTCACACTAGACAAGAGATCTCTCATTCACTCTCACTTATCCACCCTTCAGTTGACACTTTGTTTCATAGGAGTTTCATTCTTTTCAGGCACCAATTTTCTGAGGGAATGCTTTGGATTTTGCAGGAGGTCAGGAAAACCCGCAACTAGAGAATCACATTGACTAAATGGAAGAGATTTTCTATTTGGTGTCTCAAGCATGACCCGGACACATTTTCGGGGTGGGGGGACTTGCTCTCGTTTCTTTCCTTTCTTATTTGTGAGTTGTTCAGTTATGGTTTGGCATATTCATCTGTTAAAGTTCATTTGTCAGGTATTTCCACTTGTCTGCTTCTGAATCCACCTTTACTTTTAGTTCTGAAGTCAAAACAATTTTTAAAAGGCATCCTTTATATTCAGCCTCCAAGAAAGCCTTTTACTGTTCAAGACCTTAATTTTGTTGTGTCCCTTTTTGACCCTACTGTTTCTTCCCTACTACATTGTACATTGGACTTTATTGTTGATGGCTTTTACTTTTGCCAAGAGGGTCTGTGAGTTTCAAACACTCGTGGCAGTTCCTCTTTATTTGGTTTTTCACAAGGACAGGATGTCTCTCCACTAGTCTTCCTTTTAAGCCTGAGGCGGGTAATGATTTATCCTTGAATCAGTCCATTCATCTTTTTTCCCTTGTCCACAGAATACTAGTGAAATGGTTCTTCACACCTTTGATTTAAAGAGACAGCTCAGAAGAGCAACTTTTTGTTTCCTTTCATGCCAGAAATTTTGGCATGATGGTATCGAAGTCAAGCATCTCCTCCTGGATTTCTAAGGCCATTTCATTTTGCTGTTCTTTTCATTGCAAGCAGTTTTCATCTTCTGTTTGTGCTCATTCTGCCAGGACATTGGCCTCTTTTGGTGCTTTTTTTCATGGATCTGGATCCAAGATCCATCTTGTAAGCTGCTGCTTGGTCTTCTGTTCACACTTTTACCAAACATTACAAGTTGGATGTTTCCAGGGCCTGGGTGGGTTTTGCCAAGGCCATCCTTCATGAGTTTGTGTGCAGGACTCTTCTGTGCCTCCTCCTCCCATAGTTTCTAGTAGCTTTTTGGTCTCTTAAGAGTAAAGAATACATCAGCAGTGATAAGGACGGACATAGTACAGTTGTGTATGAGCTTTACCATAGCAGTAGATGCCCTGCTTTTCATTGTTGCAGTATTCTGTCCCTCCAGCCTGGTCCCAGTTACTTTGTTGCTTTCCTCCTGGCCAAAGGATGTTTCGTACATCCTTTTCTCCTTCCTCCCTTCATGGATGTGCATGTTACTTTTTTTCTGGGGTTGATTTGGTTCTTCTGAGGCACTTCAGTTCTAATGATTAGGCATCTGTATGTCACATATGTACATTACATCTTACACATATGGCATATGCCTGACATACAAAGCCTGCAAAGTTTAAAGGCTATGGTATGCTGACCAGACATTGGGATATCCTGCCAAGGATAGCCAAAGAGTAGATTACTGCAGCAGTTAGAAGTAGAACATTTACTGTGATGGTAAGATATTACACAACTACTTTTTTTTCCTGCTTCCTCCTTTGAAGGTAACAAGTTCCTTTTCTTTTTTTGATTCAGGTTTTGTCAGAAAAACACTGACTGGAGGGAGAATGCTGTGCTTTCAGTATTTACTTCTATATATATGAAAATTTTGAGAAATTACCTGGCATACATGGCATCCTTGGCCCCTGTTTTGAGTATTCTTTTGCACATCTACAAAACAAACAGCAGCAGATTAAAGTACCTAAATTATGGTTGCAATGTAAGTAGGACATGTTGGAGAGAAGTACGTTTCTTAGAGAATTCCCATTCTCTGGAAAAGGCTCGCCTCCATCTATGTGAAGCAGAGTTCCTCCTTATTTAATCACAGTGTGGACCCAGTGGATGGGTAATTTGAAATTCACCACTGGTCTGGCTGCTGTGTCTCTGATGGGCAGAAGTAGTCAGTAAATCACCCCATATAATTCAGTTTGTGGGTCACGTTTGGGTTGCATGGCTAGGCTTTTATGTGCCGTAGTGGTTGTTGGCCTAGTATGAATATATTAACATGAGGGAAATTTTGCTTCATATTCTGAATCATTATCTAAATTGAAAGAGGTATTTTAACGGGATCAAAGTGAAACTCCTGTTGCCAGCAAATGTATAACAATTTGTTACAGCTGGATATTCTGTAACCTGCAGCCTGTCTCTCCTGTTTTATCTACCTTAAAGGATGTTATGTAGTCCAATCTCGCCTACATTCTTACCCGTGGGTTCGGAGCCGAATATCAGCTTCGACTCTGCCAAACTTTTGTAGCTCGAAGTCTTCTATTGGCTGGGCTAAGCAGGTATCCCATGCTGCACTGCTCCATATCCCCAGATCTCATTTGCTGCTCGTGTAGCTCGGACGTGGTCTCGCTCTTGGCTATGGCCAAGTACCCTTTTTTCTTGTTCTGAGAAAACTTGTTATAAACAAAAAGCTATTTTAATAGCTATTTCTATTTGGTGTTGTATTGGTATTTCTGTAGTGTGATTGTGGTTTGTGGTATCCCGCTAACTGTTGTATCGGGCTAGGCCCGTTTCAGTTAGAGGACCTAGTCCTCCCCTCTTGTCCTGTATTGTTTCGCTTCTAAAACCGTTTGAGTTAGAGGTTTTAGTGTCCGTTTCCCTTCTGTGTACGTGGGCAAAAATATGTTTTAGTTAGAGGTTTTTAGTCCTAATTGTCTGTGTGTGTTCCTTCTGAGGATTGTGTGTGTGCTGTGTTGTGTAAAAACTTGTTCCCGCGTTTTGTGGCGCTTTGTGTGTCTGTGTCCTTTTCCTGTCAGACAGTGACTTGTACATTGTTGTGGTATTTGTGATTACTTGTTTAGAATATGTCCAGAGATTCTAAGGAGCACAGACCTTCGGGTTTTAAAAAGTGCTCTAAGTGTGGTTACAAGATGTCCATCACCGATGGACATTCTGTTTGCGTTTATTGCCTGGGAGCAATCCATCTGCAGGATTCCTGCAGCTTCTGCCATGCTTTTAGTCCCAGGGTGCTCCAAGAAAGAAAGAATAAGCTGATTCTAAAGGGACTCTTGAAACCGTCGTTCGAAGAGGCCATGGATTCTGCTTCCAGTTCTAAATCTACGTCCTCAAAGTCAAAAAAGAGATCTCCGGCTCCTTCAGTTTCCTCGGAGCCACCGGAGAAAGTCACAAAACTTGCTTTGACCTCCTCAGCTCCACTGTCCTCGGGGCCGCAGCCTTCCGAATGCTGTCGCTCCCAAGCCTCCTTCCTCTTATACCTACCAAGGCTTTCATAGCCACATTGGACCTAAAAGAAGCCTATTTGCACATACCCATCCTACCCTCCCACAGAAGATTTTTACAATTCTCTGAGCTCTCCTCATTTCCAATTTACTGCCTTGCCCTTTGGTTTGCCCATTGCAGAACACAGGGAATTCAGATTTATCCCTACCTAGACGACATCCTGATCCTAGCAGACTGCAAAGAAACCCTTTCAGCCCATCTGCAATTCACCATGTCCCTTTTACAAAGTCTGGGGTTCACCCTCAATCTCCCAAAGTCTTCGCTGACCCCAGAGCAAGATGAGATATTTCTGGGTTGCAGAATCAAAACAGACGTAATGAAAGCCTTTCTACCCCAAGACAAGGTCAGATCCCTGACCTCCCATTTCAAAGCCCTGCTGCAGACCCAAGTAATAACTGCAAGGCAATTCCTGCAAGGCAGTTCCTAAAGACCCTGGGCCTAATGGCAGCCACCATCCCTATGCTTCCACTAGCCAGAATGCATATGTGAAAGATGCAGTGGTATCTAAAAAACATTTGGTCCCAACACCAGCATGAATGGAGCAAATCTCACTCCTACCCTGCCTAAAGGTAGAGGTCTGCTGGTTGATTCAAGAAGTCCAGCTCAACCCTGGGCTTCCCCTCCAGCCCACTCTCTCAACCCAGGTTATGCATACAGATGCATCAGACTCGGGATGGGGAGCCACTCTGGCATTCTACAGGGTTCAAGCCACATGGCACCCTTCATTAAGGGCCAAACACATCAATGTGAGAGAAATGACAGCAGTCCTCTTGCCTCTGAAAACCTTCAGTCCCCTACTACTGTCAGGTGTTCTAATAATTACAGACACCACAGTTATGTGGTACCTCAACAAACAGGAAGGAACAAAAGTGTACCACCTATTCAGACTAACCTTACTGATATGGGATCCAGGCTCTCGCCACATCTTGTCCCTGCAGGCATCTTACATCCCCTCGCAGGACAACAAGCAAGCAGACGTTCTAAGCAGTACATCCTCACCAAAACACGAATGGATGCTGGACAGGACCATCTTCTTAGGCATTGTCCACCGGTGAGGCACTCCTCGGACCTGTTTGCCTCCCCCCCAGACCTTCTGCACCAAGACCTACTCCCCTCTAGCTTGGAGAGTAGGCGCTTTCAGCATTTCTTGGAAGGTGAAGTTTCTATATGCCTTTCTCCCCTTCCCACTAATTCAGAAAGTCCTCCTGAAAATCAGGAGAGACAAAACAAAAATCTTGGTGACTCCCTACTGGCCAAGGTAGCACTGGCTCCCCCTACTTCTCAATCTAGCCAAGGGCAGTCACCACAAGTTACCCCACAAGGTGGACCTTCTGATTCAACAAAAGGGAACCCTCATCCACCCACACTTGCAGATGTTGTCACTGACACTGTGGGTGATAAACTTTTAATTCCCTTCAGGCACCACTACTTAGAGGATGTGCTTTCAGTCCTGAGAGAGGCCAGGAAACCTACTACAAGAAAATCATACCTAGCTAAATGGGAAAGATTTTCAAAATGGTGTATGGACAAGGGAAGGGACCCATGCATTGCAGATCCCCCCTTAGTTCTTGCGCAATCTCAGCCTGTCTACCACTAAACTCTTCATTACTAGCTAGGCTCGATGTTAAGCTTTTCTTAAAAGGGGGTTTACACACAAGGCCTCCAAGAAAGCCCATCCCACCACCCTGGGACCTTAACTTCATTCTGGAAAAGCTAACCAAGCACCCATTTGAACCTGCTGGGACAGCTACTCTACAGATGTGTACATGGAAAACTGTACTGCTAGTGGTTATAACTTCAGCCAAAAGGGTGTCAGAACTACAGGCCTTAATGGCCTGCCCGTCTTTTACTACTTTCCACAAGGACAGGGTAACACTAAGAACTAACCCATCCTTCATGCCTAAGGTGGTCAACGATGTGTAATTAAACAAATCTATTCACCTGTCCACATTCTACCCCTCTTCCACCAATGAAGGGAAGAGGATACTTCACTCCCTGGATGTACACAGACAGGTAAGATTTTGCCTGGACAAACCAAAATCCATTAGAAAATCCAATAAACTCTGTTTCCTTCCACCCCAGGGCCCTGGGCAAGGCAGTCTCCAAACACACCATTGCCTGTTGGATCAGGAAAGCCATTTGCCTCTGTTGCTCACACCATGGCAAAAAACACCCATTGGGGGTAAAAGCTCATTCCACCAGGGCAATGGCAAGCTCCAAAGCCTTTCTCAAAGGCCTGGACACTGCTTCCTTTATGGAAGCAGCGATATGGTCCACCATTCACACTTTCACCAAACACTACAAGTTACACAATGTCTCCAGAACACGAGCAGGATTTACCAGGGCAATCGTACAGGACTTTGTAGAATCAGCCTTTTTATCTGTGCCCTTCCTTCCAACTAAGCTGTGGTACTCTCCCACAACAAGAATACTGCAACATAGGAATAGAAGGACATAGAATAGTTGTGTAAAATCTTACCATAACTGTAGATGTCCTTCTCTTCCATGTTGCAGTATTCCTTCCCACCCACCAAAACCCCCTTTCTCTTACTCAGTCCAGCATATCCTTAGGCCCCTGGTATCCTATACCCTACCCTGTGTAACGATGAAAACCACATAAGGGCTCCATGGCTCTATAACTGACATCTCTGGCATCTCCTTCTGCTGGGTTTTTAAGTTCTGAGGTCTGTGCGTGCAGACTTCACATTTAAGGCCCCTGGTTTATGGCCCTATGTGTGACGTCCCACACAGCTGCAACAGCCAAGCTGAAGATTTTGTATAGGAGCAGACGTACAGGTCGTCTGAAGTGAGAAATCCCACAACAAGAATACTGCAACATGCAAGCGAAGGACATCTATGGTTATGGTAAGATTTTACACAACTATTCTTTCTTTGTTGTTCTGCTAGGTTAGGATATGTATATCGTTAATGATAACTGAGAGCTCTGCTGTACTCAAGTGGTACAGTCGTTATGTAATTAGGTGTATTTTCTTTTCAGGTATGTTTTATGTAAAGGTTTTTCCTTTGCTTGCTCTTGTTTACTTATGTCCAAGTTCCTGTGCTTTTTGCCTACACTTCCAACACTGAATACGATATAAAGTTTAGAGAAAACTGGATCACTGTTTCATGGGCTAAAATGCAGAATTTACAGTTAACTCTTAATTTCCTAATGCAACCCTCCCAGCAGCGGTAGTAGTAGTATTAGTACTACTAATAAAAGTCGTTTTGTTGACCCCTGCACCCCCCCCCCCCCACACACACACACACACACACACACACACACACACACACACACGGCTTTTGCACACACTTCTCACTCAAACTTTTTTCAAGAACTCTGGAGAAAGGCAAATCCGGGGGTCAGTCTTTAAATATTATTTTAGTTCACTTAAAACATTAATAGAATTAATCCGAAAATATATGTTGATGTAAAATGTATTAAGAAATATAAAATTAATAAATGGCATTACTGGCTGATTATAGTCCTCAGTGATTTACTAAGAAGTCTAGGTTTGAGGCACAGGGAAACAGAGGGACATTTCAAGAGACAGCGTGTAGTCAGGTGCCTGTAGTAAATATTTAGATGCCAGGGGGTATTGCTGACTGCATTAGAACAAACTCTCAGAGAAAGAGTACGTCTCAAAGCGTGCTGTTAGAAGAAGGCGTGACTCCTTCCTAAGAAGAGTTGAACACCTACCTGTTCAGTCAGTATCTGTGCACGATCTACAAGGAGGGGTGTCCCTACTACTGCTACCTACAGCGGGAGTATAGTTAGGCAGGACCTAAGCAAAGTAAGCATCACACCCTAAGCTGCACTTGCTTAATATTAAATTTCAGATATGCCCATCCAACTTACTATTAAGTTTTTTTTTTCCTTTTCTTTTAAACTCTTCCAAAATGTTTGTTGTTTTAGTAAATTATAACACACTAACAGTTTGTATTTTGTATTTGTTACTGGAATTTAAAAATAAATGAAGGTATGGTTCTGTACATGGCTAGTCACCTGGGTTGACATAATGGACCAGAGCTTCCTGTTGAGGATTGGAGCGTAAAATTTTTTTTTAAATATGTATAGAATACTAATATTTGTGCATGAATTTCCAGAAATTAAAATTTACATTTTTATCAGTGTAACATGTAACATTAAAATGGTTTGCTGTAAACTCTCCATGTTATGAGAGATGAACAGAAGCTGTGGATAAAATCAGAAACATTTGACCAGTTTTCCTTTTAGTGCTGAGACCCTCCAGGTTTATCATTCCTAAAATGTTTTGTATTTGTTAGATGTCCTTTTTCTCTTGCACATCTGTTGCATATCTATACTTGCAGCCCAATATGAAGGCAATTTCACAATAGATTGACTTAATTGGGTTACAGTAGTTTTTACACAAAAAACATAGCATTTTGAAGTATTTGTTCTGTTAAGGAGTAGCGGGAAGGTGATCACTGGTAGCACTAGTACTTTTGTTCTTCTGAGGATTGCAGTTATGGACATAAGAATTTCAGCAGGCACCCATGTTACATAACATGCCTTTAGGGGACAGATGGTGGTTTTTACTTTTGTTTGTGTATTGCTCTTTTTTTCTTCAGTGGCCCAAGACACTGAGACTCAGTGAGTGATTGACTAAATAACACAATCCATGTTAGACTGACTGACTACCTTCAGCAGCCTCACAAAGATGTCTGTGTATGATGCAGTCTCTGGCTTTCACCAACAAATGTGTTCCATCATGATTTTTTGTTAATGTTGTAAAGGAGCTTTAACTTGTGTTTTTGTGTAGAATGTGTATTTTTCAGAGTTAATGTTAAATTGGAGGAACATTTTCAGAATTATTTGAATGTTGGTATCCGACAGTTCCACAGAAGTAGGCGGGGTTAGTTTGTCAATGTCCAGATTTTTGTCCAGTTGTACCTATTTTCCATGGGCCTATGTCCAGATTTTTGATGTGTCCATGTTGAGAGGTATGAACTCTGGTTAGTCTGGACTTTGCATCTGGACCCTTTGTCTTTTCATATCCCACCTCTGGTGTTTGTAAGGAGGAGGGTCTAATGGTGACCAGTTCTCTCAGAATTTAGGTCACTCATTTATTCTTTCACTTTCCTTTGTCTGTCACAATGGATGCTTCGTATCTGGTGTGGAGGCTTGTCTAAAGGGGATGAAAGTGCAAGGCTTGTAGGTTCATAGGTGTGTACTAGGCCAATGGACCTGGAGCCTTTACATGCCTACCCCATAGAAGTGCCCTGGCATCATGCTGCCATTCGTTCCAGGTGCCTCTATCAAGTAGTGCCACTGGAGTGATCCCCGGGGTGAACTTTCTATTTCCCATCCACTTATCAAGATTTCTCTTGAAAAGGGCCAGTGAGGTGCTCTGCTTGACATGTATGGAAAGTCTATTCCAGAGCATGGGCAGTCTCTGGGTTATGAACCTGTCCCTCCAGCATGTTCTGTTGATTGTGGTAATGAGGTTGAGGTCCCTGGAGCGTGTGGTGTGGAGGGATTGGGATTTCATTAGGTGTAACATTTCTAACAGGGCTGGGTCAGACATGGCTTTGTATGTCAACCAGAGATTGCCTCTTAATAGATATGAGACAGGGAAAAGCTGGAGGTTTTTGAGTCTATCCATGTAGGGCATGTGTTTAAGGCCTAGGATCTTCTTTGTGCGGTACTTTTGTGGCCTTTCCAGCTGTTGCAGGTGTTTAGTGAGGTACATGCCATATGGGGCATTATACTCGATGATTGGTCTAATGAGGTAAGCGTAGAGAGATAATGACCTCTTTCTTCCTGAATGCAAAACCCTTGGTAATGAGATGTGCCACATAGAAGGACTTTCTGACCACAGTGGCAATGTAGTCGAAGGAGAGGTTGCTGTCAACTTTGACCCCAGATCTCTTATAAAGCCTTCAATGTTCAGTGGGCTACCATCAGTATGGTAATTAGTGGGAACTAAGTTTTTTCCAAAGGTAATGACGACGCATTTTTTGGCATTAAGCTTAAGGCCAAGGTTTCAACACCAGTTGCTGGTCTCAGTGAGGCCTTTCTGTAGGATGTCTACATCACTTGGGGAGTTAATGGCTCCCAGCTTTCAATCGTTGGTGAATTTGGTCAGCCAGAGTCCCTCCGTGTTGGCCTGGACTTCTGAGAAGTAAATGCCAAACAGGAGAGGACCCAGGACCTATCCCTGTGGGACTCCACTCGTGACTGGTCGGCAGTCTGACTTGGAGTCTGCTACTTTCACACTGTGGGTTCTATGTGAGAGCCAATTTGCAACCCACCTAGTGATATAGGAGTTGATGCCTAGTTTGGTGAGTCTGTCAATAATTCCTGAGTGGGGAATGGTATCAAAGGCCTTGGCCAGATCGAGGTAGGCTGTATGAAATGCCTTGCCCTCATCCACAGCTCTGGTGACCGACTCAAAGAAGTCAACCAGGTTGAGCAGGCGTGATCTACCTTTCACAAAACCAAATTGCGTGGATTCCAGAGTTTGGAGATTCCCCGTATCCTTGTTAATTAAGTCCATGATGATGTGCTCCATAGCCTTGCATGTCAGGCTAATGGGGCGATAATTCCCAGGGTCTGTAGTCACTCCCCCTTTATGGAGAGGGATGACTGTAGCAGTGCGCCATTCTGTAGAGACAAAGCCTGAGGTGAGGCTGTGATTGAACAGGGCACACAGGTGTGTTACCAGTTCACTTTGTAGTTCATGTAGAACACAGCCAGGGATATAGTCTGGTCCCATGAAAGCTGTATTCTTGGTCTTGACAATGCAGCTTTAATCTGTTCTGCAGTAATTCTGCGTGCCTGGCATTGTTCCAGTATTGTGATTGGTCCTTTGGGGGGGGGGGGGTAAAGTTGGCACTGAATCTGTCGGCCAGTATGTTGGCAGTATCTGTTGGCTCAGTATAGGAGGTACCATTGTGCAGTAACTCAGAGCAAATCTGGGTATTGCTGTGGAGATTCTTGATGTAACTGTAAAAGGCTTTGTGGTTGTTTTTAGTGTCTGCCGCAATTCTGCCTTCATAGCTAGCTTTAGAGGTTTTAATGAGGGATCTCAACTTTTTATTGAGGCTAGTAAGGGAGTTTTTCCAGTCTTGGGACTTCACCTCTTTCTGCAACAGTTTCTTCCTTCTGTTGTAGAGTTTATTAATGGCGGGGGACTACCAGATTGGCTTCCTTTATTTGGAGGAGAGCGTCTTGGTTCTGTTGTACAGTGCATTGGTGTATGATTCGGCGGTCGTGCAGCTATTTTCCATTTGCATGGGTGCCTTAACCACCTCTGTTTTTAGGAGCCCAAAGTCAGCTTTGGAGAAGTTTTTCATGGTGGTTACCTTTGCTGGTGGTGTGGGTGGTAATTAGTTTGTGGTCGGATCTAACCAGGGAGGAATTGACTTTGTGTTGAGCAGTGGTTGCCCATGTTAGTAATAACCAGTTCAAGGATGTTGCTTCCTCTAGTGGGGGTAAGAATGAGCTGATCCAGCACATTGGAATTAACAAATACCAGGCAAGTGTGTTGCTGCATGGGTTTTCCCAGTTAATGGAGGGATAGTTGAAGTCACCCAGTATGAGAGTGTTTGATTGGACACTAATAGTTTCTAGGGTGCTTAGGAATGTGGAGTTGAGAGTCTTGGGTCATGGTTGGGGACCTATAGCAGGCTGCAACCTGAGCTGCTGTCTTACCCTCTGTTAGTTGTACTTGAAGTATCTCCGATGCTGTATGCTGGGCTACTAATCTGGAGGTGTGCATATCCTTTATGAATATGGAGATGCCACTGCTTTTGGAGCTTTGGTCCATGTTCTGGGGCTGAAAGGTGTGGAATGAGTTATAGCCTGGTAGCCCAGGGGTGCTTTCTGCAGCTTTAACCAGGTCTCCATTACAGCACAAATGTCAGTGCTCTTCATTTTGAGGAGTGCTTCGAGCGAGCGCACCTTGAGATTTAGACTTCTAGCGTTGAGCAACATGACTGTCAGATTGCATTTATTTATACCTGTTATGGTGGTAATTTGGTCTTTGGAACACCGCCTAAAAAAGGCACTGTAGGGGGGTGTCAAGAGCCTTAGCCAGTATCTGGAAACCTAGGGGTGACAGATGCAGGCCATCTCTGGCAAAGTATCGAGGTCTGTCAGTCATGTCATCCCAAGCAGACAGATACTGGATCCCCTTAGAATGACACCAGAAACTTATCCACTTGTTGAAGTCAATAATTTTCTGCTTGTACTGTGGTATCATTTTGGGCGACGGTAGGATGCTGCTCAGGGCTAGTGTCATACCTGTCCGGGTCATAAGTCCGAGAGCTCCTCCATGTCTTTTCATGTAGTCAAGAGAGGTGCATCTCAGGTCATTCACATCCACATGGACAATGACAGAGTCATACTTGTACTTGTGGAGTGACCTGAGTGTGTGTGTCGAATCCTGGCACCCAACAGGCAGCTGTTACCTTCTTATTCAACCTAGTGAGTGGGACATCAGTGTACCGCATTATCGAGTTACCTATGATTAGTGTATTGGGCAAGCTGTTTTGCCTTATGGGCTTAGGTTGAGGGTCATACTTTGTAGGTGAGCTATGTCTCGTGATTTGTGCTGTGTTGTGGTAGAGTGCGTTTCTGATTTAGAAGTCTCTGCTGTTTGGGTAGATTTCTATTGAGAGCCTCCGTGAAGGTGGGTGTGTGGTTTGTGTTTTTATGTGAGAGCTGTGATGGTGGGTGTTATGGAGGGCTGTGTGTTCCATGTGGTGTGGTACAGGTGTTTACCTTCTCCTCTTGACCAGCTATTCCGGTCTTGGCTGGGGAGTGCATGTCTTCCCGTTTGGATATACAAGTGCATCTCCCACAAATCTGTGTCAGGTAAGAGGAAGAGGGTTGTTTGTGTACATATGAGGCAGTTGCTACACTGCCTCAGAATGCCCAAGTTCACCAGGCTAATAGGAGAAATCACAGGGAACATGCTTTTAGACATGCCAGGAGGGGATGGTCATTATTAGTAAGTACTGGAGCTGTTTCCTTATAGGACGTTTAGTGCTGTTAGCACTTGTGTGCTACAATAATTGCTACAAGAAGCCAGATGAAGTGCTAGGTGAATAAGCTAGTTAACTGCAAGAGAGAAGAGAACTAGCAAGATCTAAGGGAAAAATTGAAGAGCAGACTTTCTGGTACCAGTAGTAGTTTACCCCAGCTTTGTGGCACTGCTTGGCCCACAAACCCATGCAAACATTGGCTTTTAAAGCAGAAAGTTGAAAGGGGAGCTAGAAACCACTCCTCTTGTGGTAGATAGGCTACCTAGTGCTTACCACTCCCACTGATAAGCTGAGAGGCTTCCCTCTAACACAGAAAGGTCTGAGGAACTCAGAAACTGCAATACAGTCTTGAATACAGCAAATCTGTGTCTGGATTGCTCTAGTAATAAGAAAGGCGGGAAAACAAGCTCGAACTTTTTAACTATAACAGTAGCAAACAAGCAAACTGATTTAAACAAATTAACCAATAAAAAACTCAAAACTGAGTCCTGTTCCAGCAATCTTCAATCAGACAAATTCTAGCTGCACACTCCTGCCACTAGGGTGCAGGGGAACCTTCTCCAAAAAAAGATGGCCTAGATTAGTGCTCAAGTTATACAAACAAAGCTAGATTCAGCAGGTCTGAATCTAGTCTATGCTACAGCAAACAAAGTGTACCAATTTCAGAAAGAAACAGTTCAAATTATCAGCCGTTAGAGATTCCCAGCTCAGAAGGGCAGAATCTAAACAGTACAGACAAAAACACAGAAATGTCATAGAGGGTGGCAGTAATAAAAGGCTTGAAAGACCCAAGTCATCTCTGGTGACCCGGACATCTGCAAGTTTTCACAGACAAAAAACATGGACATCTGCAAGTTTTCACAGACAAAAAACAGTAATGTGGTAGATACATTTTCAAAGACATGCATCTGGTGCATTTTTTTCCTGGGCCTCTGCTGAAAACCGACTTGTTCCAAGTTGGACTTTCATGGTAAACAAATGTTAAATAAAAATAAATAAATGGGTGGGAAACCAGATTTTACTTACTTTGTAAAACTTCCTGTGGTAGCAACTCAGCTCAGTTTGACTCTTCAAGTATCATATATCCCATCAGAGCCAAACATTGCACCAGTTAAGCCAGGAATGACCGGAATAGACCCTCATGCATAAAAACTGCACCCAGGGATTTTCCGGGAACTGATTAACCTGTGGAGAACACCTCTCAAGTAGAACTGTTTGCCTCCTCTTAGAACAGGCAGGAATTCTGCTCCAGGATTCTTTGCAAATGGGCCTGGAAATGGATGCAGTCATATTTATATGGAAGGGAATGTTCCTTTATGCTTTTTTTCCCTTCTATTAATATTCATAGTTCTTCTAAAGATTCAGAAGTACTACCCATAAATAGTGGCAATAACTCCCTTTTGGCTCAGGGAACAGTGATCCACCTTTCTTTTAAAACTGACCAATTTGACACAGTCTTCCCCACAGACTAGATTTACTGACATAGAACATGTTGCTTGGTGTAACCCAGTCTGAAATGTCTGCAGTCAACTGACTGAATGATAGAATCTTGATTCCTTTTAGGCACCCTTTTTTTCTGAGAAGTGCAGCAATTAATGGAGGCTAAAATGTCTAGGTAGAAAAGATTTCCTAGTTAGTGTCCCTTTATGGACCAGAACACTTTTAAGGCCTTCTGCTTCATAATTTATGTAAATTGTTTGACCCCAACCTTTTGTACTCCCATCAAGATTAATTTGTCTGCTTTTTCTGCTTGTCTGCTTCTTGGATCCCCCGCCCCCTTGCCTTTTTTCTCTTCCTATTCCTAAGACGAGCATTTTTTGAAAGGGGTTTTACATATCAATCCACCTAGAAAACAGGTGGCTCCTCTTCCTGATCTGAATTTTGTGCTTGAGAAGCTTACCCTGTTTCCATTTGAACTGGCTCATCAGGTTGATTTGAGATTCTTAGCATGGAAGACTTATGTACTCATTGCTCTGACTTATGCTAGAGATGTGTCTGTGTTACAGGCTTTTGCAGTGAGTTAACCCAACCTCATTTTCCACAAAAACAGGATTTCTTTGAGAACTGATCCTTCTTTTATGCCCAACATTGTCCCGATGTTCTTCGTGTTTCACCATTGCAGTCATCACATTTGTGTTATCTGCCAGCAGGTAGCCCTCAGCCGGCCTGAATACCAGAGTCTTCGGATTTATACCTCATAGAGATTTTCATTCTTACTGCATCACCTGTTTAGGTCCAGACCACGACGTCCCTCACTGTCGGTTTTGTGCTTTGTTCAATGTCCGAACTATTCGTCGTTTGGGTATTCTTGTAGCCAAATACTTTCGTTCTTGATCTCCATACACCAAAATGGCTTTGGTAAGCCATCCAACTACCGATTTTACAAAAAAATGTAAGGATAAAGACAGAAACAGACTGCTTAGGTCCAAAACTGCCGATGAGTCTTCCGATAACCTAGTCACCAGTCCGCCATTACTCATTGAGGAGCTTTCGCAGTCCCTGATGCCTGCTACTACAGATTCGCAGGCCTCTACTGAGACCCATTTGGAGTCCGATATGCCGCGAGATGCTTCTTCGACTATGGAACCTGCGGATGTTTGTCTACTTTGGATGAGTCTGGAGCCACTGTGCAGGCACCGGCTTCTGAGAGTGTATTCAGGCCTATCGATATTCATGTTAAACCGATGACTTTGTTTCAAGATAAGAGTACTGAATTCCTTAGGCCTAAAGCTTGCACTAAGCCTAGAAAACCGACCAAAGTGCATTCTCAGGCCCATATGCCTCAAAAACAAATGATTACAATGGCTGAAGACCTTATTACATTAATTAGGGGAAGCCAGCCTTCCCCCTCTAAGAGACCTAGAACTGATTTTCTTTCTGATTAGGAATCTGATATCTCTGTTTCTTCTGACTACCAGGATTTACCCTTATCTACTTATGAGGATTCTGATGCAGAGGATTCCATTCCCCATGCTTCCTCTCCAGAAGATTTTTCTTTTGGTGAAACCTTGCATACCCTTAGGGAGCATTTCCGCTGGGAAAGCCAGGACTATTCTCAGTCCAAAAAGAGACTTGGGGAATTTTTAAACCTGCCTCAACACAGGCCTCTAGCTATCCCTCCTGTTCTGGAGATTGTCGATGATGTTTTCTTGGAATCCAGCCTTACCCCAGACACTTTGCCTCCAGCTCCCAGGAAACCTGACAGGTACTACAGAGTACCTGACTCTCACAAATTCCTTTTCAAGAATCCTACTATGGATCCAGAGTCCATTTCCCAAGGACCAAAAGGCATTAAGGCAACTACTGCCAAAAATCCTACCCCCTTCTGATAGGGATTCTAGAGCTTTAGACAGATGAGGTAAGAAGGTATGTAATTCTGTTACCTTGGCCATTAGGGCCTTAAATTGCCAGTTTCATATGTTAAAATATCGGCAGCATATTATGGGATTAATTGAACACAAAACAATGTTGATTCCTGACTGTGCTGAGCACAAAGATTTACAAGAGTTAATGCATTTTGCTGACCAAGTAGGTAAACATACTTTGCAATGTGGTTTTCATGCTTTAGAAGCATCTTGCAGGGCTGCTGTCACTGGGCCTGTACTTAAAAGGCTTGCTTGGCTTAAGGAACAAAACTTGCCAGATCATGTTAAAGCTAAATTACTGGATGCACCCTTAAACCAAGAGTGCCTTTTTTGGCAACAAAGCAGAATAAGTCCTCAAAAGAATCGAGGAAAAAGCTAAATCTATGCAAACGGTTAAAGATTTCTTATAAGTACAGCCTAGATTCAGTAGGCATTGGCCTTCAAAGAACTGGCACTTTCCAGTCCCTTCCAGGCCTTCTTAGTCCAAACCCAGGAGCAGCAGACCACCAAGACGTCAGTCTCAGGCTATGCACAGATCTAAGCAGTGGAGGGCCCCTACTTCCAAAGCAGGGAGTAGTAAGCCACCCCCTATGGATAAATGGCACAATGACTTATCCTTAACTCTACCAAGCCTTGCTGAACTACTTGCTCCCTTAGGAGGAAAGCTCACCCTGCATGCAAAAAACTGGGAACTCATTACCCAGGACAAATGGGTTTTAAACAGTTTCCCTTGTATACAGATTCAACTTCCAGTCGCTCTCAACCCCAAGTGGATGGCCAGACCTCCCCCCAAACCAGTGGGTGGAGGCCCAAAATCAAGTGCTGTCTTTCCTCAGTATCAGGGCTATTCAACCTGTCCCAACAGAACAAAGGAGACAAGGTTTTTATGCAAGATTGTTCCTGGTTCCCAGAAAAGAAAACTCCTGGCATCCTATCCTGGACCTTTGTATTCTCAACACCTTTCTGGTAATTCCAAAATTCAAATTGCTAACTCTTCAACAGCTTCTTCCTTTGTGACCCAAGGATGCCTGGCTGGGAACTGACTTAAAAGAAGCTTACCTGCACATCCCAGTAAGGGAATCCTACAGAAAATACTTACGTTTCAGGGCAGCCTCCATGCATAATCAGTTCTCTGCACTTCCCTTTGGGTTATCTACTGCACCCAAGGTATCCACAAAGTGCCTAGCTCCAGCAATTGCATTTTGCAGGCAGAGAAATTTTCAGATTTACCCATACTTGGACGATTATCTGATTCAGGCAGAGAGTCAGGATTTGCTATTTCAACACCTGGCATTTTTAGCGAGACTTCTAACTTCACTGGGGTACACTTTCAACGAGAAGAAATCACACCTATTACCCTGCCAACAGATTGTATTCCTGGGAGCAAGCTTGAACACAACTTCCCAGATGACATTCCTCACTTCAGAGAAACAAGTTCATTTGACATCCTACTTCAAACTACTGGCCACAAAAACCTAGCTATCTGTAAGGAAAATCCTGCAAGCTCTGGGGTTCATGGCCTCTTGCATTCTGTTAATGCCATATGCAAGACTGTGTATGAGGAAACTTCAGTGGTATCTAAAAAGTCTATGGTGTCAGCATTCTCAGGACCTGGAAACAATGATTCCTATCATTCCTTGTCCAAGGACAGAGTTCCTTTGGTGGGCAGAGGCCTGCTACCACAACAAGGGACTCCATTTCACTCTACCCCCTGCCCTCAGATCCTAACAGACCCATCAGACTATGCATGGGGGGCTCACATGGCAGGCAGTGCATTCAAGGCAAATGGAACCCAAAACAGATGCACCTGCATATCAATCAAAAAGAAATGTTAGCTGTACGGAATGCTCTGACAGCCTTCAAAGACCTTATTCTTCCAGGACAACTATTGGTAAAGACAGACAACACCACAGTTATGTGGTACATAAACAAGCAGGGGGGAACCCATTCCTACCCACTCTGCAGACTAGCCATGGCTCTGTGGAACACAGCCTTGAAGCTACCAAGTGAACCTACAAGCTCAGTTCCTGCCAGTCAAACTAAATTCACTGGTAGATGACTTAAGCAGAAATCTCATGGACCCACACGAATGGAAACTAAAACCCAAAATATTCAAGCTCTTGAGGAACAAATTGGGGACACCAGAGGTAGACCTGTTTGTCTCACCTCAGAACTACCAATTGAACACATTCTGCACCAGAACTCCCCACAGTCAAGCTTGGAAAGTGGATGCCCTATCCTTTACCTGGAAAAGCCTCTCAGTTTATGCCTTCCACCCTCTGCCTCTCCTCTCGAAGGTTCTACTAAAGATCAAACAGGACAAGCCAAGGACAATACTGATTGCACCAGACTGGCCACAACAGCACTGGTACCCCCTTTTGTGCAGTCTGACAGTGCTGCAACCTTGGCACCTGCCTCAGACCCCCTCCCTGCTGTCCTAGCAGGCGGGTCAGATTCTGCACCCTCAGCTTCAAACCCTCAACCTTGCAGCCTGTCTAATTCCCTGAACTCACCTCCAGCAACCCTCATTAAGCAGGTGCTGGATGTCATTATTGAGGCAAGGCGGCCTAGTACTAGAAAATCCTATTCAGAAGAGTGGAAAAGATACTGTTCCTGGAGCCAGACTCAGGGGATGGGCACAACGGTGCTCAGCTTATCTCATATTCTAGATTAACAGAAATGCTCCACAAGGGCCTATCTTTCTCTTCAATTAAGATTCATGCCTCTGCCATATCAGCACGTTATACTACTGAGTCCACCCCTCTTCTCTCATCCCCTGCTAAAACAATTCCTTAGAGGGGCCAAAAATTTAAAACACCCAGGAGACCTCCCACTAACTTTGTATTGGAAAAACTCACCCCCCCCCCCCCTTGAACCAGCTGCTACAGCAGAGTTGAAATTCCTTTCTTGGAAAACAGCTGTACTTGTAGCCATCACTTCAGCTAGAAGAGTGTCTGAACTGCAGGCCCTCATGGCAGTGAAAGCCTTCATTATCTTCCATGCGGACAGGATTTCCCTCAGGACTAATCCATCCTTTATGCCCAAGGTGGTGTCTAGTATGGCTCTAAACCAGTCCATTCATTTGCCTACTTTTTTTCCCTAATCCACAGAATAAAGGGGAAAGGATACTGCATTCTCTGGACGTGCAAAGACAACTTCGATTCTATTTGGACAGGACTATGCCTCTCAGAAAATCTGACCAGCTGCTAGTTAGCTTTGCTGCAGGGGCAGAGGGAGAAGGCCATTTCAACGCAAACCATTTCCAAATGGATAACACATTGCATCCATTTCTGTTACAAGCACCATGAAAAACCTGCCCCACAGGGAATAAGAACACATTCCACTAGGGCTGCATCTGCCTCCATGGCATTTCTCAGAGGAGTCTCTACCAGGGACATCCTGGAAGCTGCAACCTGGAGCTCTGTACATACCTTCACCAAGCATTACCAACTGCCTATCTTTTCTAAATCCAGAGCTGGATTTGCTACAGCAGTCTTACATGGCCTTATTGCTAGCCCTAATGCTCTTTAACTACCTCCACCCTTCCTTAGCTTTGGGAATCAACCCAAATGTGATGACTGCAACAGTGAAACACGAAGAACATAGTACAGTTGTGTACACTTACCATAAATGTAGATGTTCGAGTGTATTCACTGTTGCAGTCCTGGTTACCCTCCCTCCAGTCCCCTGACTTCTCTTGACTTTTACCTTTCCTCCTTGTTTGGTATCTATTATATCATGTGTATTTGCTTTTTGCTGGGGGTGTTCCATACCATATAATTGCTTCCTATTGTGGAGGCACCTGACATCTGGGGCAAGAAAAACTGATGTAATGGCGTCGGCTGCATGTTTTATACCCCTGACGACCGGACGTCATGGAAGAGGCGACAGCATCCGACGCAGAAATCCGAAGACTCTGGTATTCAGGCCGACTGAGGGCTACCTGCAAGCAGATAACCCAGATGTGATGACTGCAACAGTGAATACACTCGAACTTCTACATTTATGTTAAGTGTACACAACTGCATTTTTCCTTGAGCCAGTCTATTAATCTCCCAATATTCTTCCAGAACTCAAAAATGAAGAACTCTGGATATTCACAGACAGTTTAGATACAGCTAGACAAAACTCAGTCCTTCAGGAAAGATGATCAGTTATTTGTCTCCTGTTAAGGAAATAGAAAAGGATGACCAGTGTCAGAACAGAAAGTTTTGAGGATGACCAGTGTCAGAACAGAAAGTTTTGAGGTTGTTGTCTCATGTTTTTTCTTTTTGCTATTCTAACCATGACAAGCTACTCCCTGAAAGGGTTAAGGTCCGTGGCACCAAAACTTTGGCGGCTTCTCTGACTTTCTGGAAAAGGTTGGTATCTAGAAGTATTCTAGAGGCGCAGTAACTTTGTTCTCTTTTCATACTTTTGCACAGAACTACAAAATGGATTCCTTTTCCAGAAGTAAAAACAGACTTTGCTAGGAGCATTCTGTAAGTCCTCCTGGGCTCATAATTTCTACTTCCTCCCTTTTTTGTGTCCAAATTATGGTAATCTTCCCAAATATGATGGGCTACTGACACAGTGATCCAGTATTGAACATAATACAGTCATCTAAAACTTACCATAACAGTAGTTGTCCTAATACATCACCATTGCAGTGGCTGTCCCCTCCAGCCCCTTTTTTTCTGGCTGTTGTGCTGTATTGCCAGGGTGGGATTGTGTCCATGTCCCCGAGTGTATGTATATAGGTACAGGTCCAGTCGTGACTTGTCATGGATGAGACCAGGAGACTTTTGTGAGGTCTGAGAAGGGACCTCTCCAATGAGTGAAGACATCACAGAAGGGACCAGACTTTTCTGTGCCAAGAGGATGATCTTGATCTTGTGTATCTTTACTTTTTGAAAGAATTTCATTATGAATGGGGAAAAGTCGTAAAGAATCAGTATCTTAGGCTGCATAGATCTAAAATCAGACTAAGGTACTTGTCTTCTTGGGCATCATAAAGAATAGTGACTAAACTCCAGATTCAGCCTGTTTTGGTGGGACCTTTTTGATGGCTGTTTTTGACAGAAGGCTTGTTGCCTCTGATTTGGTCACTTGCTTTTGGTGGTGAGACATCTGGAATTAAGGATGCTGATTGTGGTGAAAGGTACGTAGGGAATTTTGTAGCCTCTACATACTACCTCACTTTCCTACTTGTTCTTTGTGATGGCTGTCTACAGGACAGTGCAGGGAGATCAGATTCTTGACTGCCCCAAACGAGGGATATTCGGGCAAGTCTTAAGGGATTCTGCAGTGGTCTTCCAGATAGATGGCTTTGGAGTCCCTGGATGTTCTTCGTGTTTCACTGTTGCAGTCATTACATTGGGTTATCTGCTTGCAGGTAGCCCTCAGTCGGCCTGATTAACAAAGTCTTGGGTCCTGCGTCGGTTGCTGTCCCTTCTTCCATGACGTCAGGGGTGTAAAACATGTAGCCGATGCCATTAAACCAGTCTTGCTTGCCGTGCGGTGCCCGAAGCAGAAGCAGTTCGCAAGTGCCAGTCGGCTGACTCCTGAAATTTTCGTTTTCGAGTTTCAGAACCGAAGTCTTCAACTAAAGCTAAGTATCCCGTTGGGGAAACTTTTTCTTGCTCCTTACCGATGTCAGTAAAAGTTAATAATTGCATTACTTGTGGAAAGCAAATACCTCATAAAGATTTTCATTCGTATTGTATTCCTTGCCTAGGCCCTGACCACAACGTACCTTGCTGTCGGTTTTGTGCTTTATTTAATCAGCGCACTATCCGTCGTCAGTATATGTTCGCCTCTAAATATTTTGGTTCTCTGTTTAATTATCCAGAAATGTCATCGATTAGCCATCCGACTACAGGGATTCCGAAAAACGCAAAGATAAAGACAGACACAGGCCGCCGAGGTCCAAAACTGCTGACAACGCTTCTCCTAAGCCAGTCTCCAGTTCGCCGGTACTCAGTGAGGTGCTTTCGCAGCCCCTGATACCCGCTACTTCTGATTCGCAGGTATCTATTGAGACCCATTCACAAGATGCTTCAACTATGGAAACCATGGATGTCTCTACCTTGGATGGGTCCGGAGCCGCTGTGCAGGCATCGGCTTTTGAGGGTGTATTCAGGCCTGCGGACTTGCATATTAAACCGATGCCTCCTTCTTTACTTAGGCCTAAATCTCGATCCATGCCTAAAAAAACGACGCCCAGGCCACATGCTCAGGCCTCTATGCCTAAAAAAACGAATAAGAATGGCTGAAGATCTAATAACTAGGGGTAGCCAAACCCCCCCCCCCCCTTCTAAGAGGCCTAGGACTGAAGTTGATTATGAATCTTCTGATCAGGATTCTGTTTTTTCTGATGATCTGGATTTGCCCTTATCTACTTATGAAGATTCTGATGCAGAGGACTCCATTCCCTCTGCTTCCCCTCCTGAGGATTTTTCTTTTGGGGAAACCTTACATACTCTAAGGGAGTATTTCCACTGGGAAAGCCAGGATTTTTCTGATTCAAAAAAAGAGGCTTATGGATTTCCATCTCGTACCTCAGCATAGGCCTTTAGCTATTCCTCCAGTACTAGACATTGTTGCTGCTTTTTCAGAATCTAGTTTGGCCCCTGATTCCCTGCCTCCTGCTCCCAGAAAACCTGGCAGATACTACAGGGGTCCCCGAGTCCCACAAGTTCCTTTTTAAAAATCCTATTGCAGATCCATAGGCTATTTCACAGGGGCCCAAGGGCATTGAGGCTTTTACTGCTAAAAATCCTACCCCTTCTGATAGAGACTCCAGAGCATTGGATAGTTGGGGTAAGAAGGTTTGCACTTCTGCAGCCTTGGCCATTAGGGCTTTAAACTGCCAGTTTCATATGTTAAAGTACAAGCAACATGTTATTGGACTGCTTAAACAGAAAATGATGTTGATTCCTGACTGTGTGGAAAATAAAGAATTACAGGATTTAATGCATTCTGCAGAACAAGTTGGAAAACATACTTTGTGGTGTGGTTTTGATTCATTAGAGGCCTCTTACAGGGCTGCTGTTACTGGGTCTGTGCTTAGAAGGCATGCTTGACTTATGGAGCAATCTTTGCCTGATCATGTTAAAGCTAAATTATTGGATGCTCCTTTAAATCAGGACCGCCTGTTTGGCAACAAGGCTGATGAAGTTCTTAAAAAGATGGAAGATAAAGCTAAATCTATGCAAACTTAGATTTTTTTTACAATTTCAGCCTCCTAGATTTAGTAGGCACTGGCTCTCTAAGAATTGGTCCTTTCAAGCCCCTTCCAGGTCTTCTCAAGCCAAACCCAGACACAGCAAAAACCCCAGGTTTCAGCCCCAGGGGACACACCACTATGCAGTGGGGGCCTCCACTCCCAAATCTGGGAATAAGACCCCCCCCCCAATGGTAAACTGTCTCAATGACTTCCTTTTAAAATTTCCAAGCACTTATCAACTGACTGCCCCTTTTAGGGGAAAGATTGCTCTTCATGCAAAGAATTGGGAACTCATTACCCAGGACAAATAGGTTCATAGGTTTATACTAGGCTATCTGCCCTAAGGCATTTATAAGCCTAGCCCAAAGTTTTGTGGCTTACGCCACCCCTTATGTTAAAAAATATTGTGCCCATTAGTTTGTTTTGCCTCTGTCCAGCAGTGACACAGAGATGATTCCTGGGGTAAACTTACGATCTCCCATCCACCGGTCAAGATTTCTCTTGAACAGAGCCAGCGAGGTGCTCTGCCTCACATGGACCGGGATTTTATTCCACAGCATAGGGAGTCTCTGAGTGACTAATCTATCCCTCCAGCATGTCTTATTTATATCCGTGCTAAGGTTTAAGTCGCTTGCTCTAGTGGATCTGGTAGATTTGGATTTTTTGAGGTGGAGCATGTCCATTAATTCCGGGTTGGTCATGGCCTTGTATGTCAGGCACAGGTCACCTCTGAGCAGAAGGTATGCGACTGAATAGAGCTGGAGTTTCTTCAGTCTGGCAGCATATGACAGATTTTGGAATCCCTTTATCCTTTTGGTGAGGAACTTTTGGGGTCTCTCCAATTGCTGCAGGTGTCGGGTGAGATACATCCCGAATGGGGCATTGTACTCGATCATTGGTCTGATAAGTGAAGAGTACAGGGGAACAATGACCTCACTTGATCTGGATGTGAATCCCTTCATGATCAGGTGGGCAATGTAGAAGGTCTTTCTAACCACTTTAGCAATGTGAGTGTCAAAAGAAAGGCCACTGTCAACCTGGGTCCCCAGGTCCCTGATAACCTCTTCTGTGCTTAGTGGATTGCCACCTATATGGTAGCTTGGGGTTACCTTGTTTTTCCCGAAGGCTATGACTATACATTTTTTGGCATTTAACTTCAGGCCATGGCTCTGGCACCAGCTATCAGTTTCCGTGAGACCCCTCTGAAGGATATCTGTGTCCGATGTACTTTCCACTATGGCGCCCAGTTTGCAGTCATCTGCAAACTTTGTCAGCCATAGTCCTCCTATGTTTGCCTGTACTTCTGAGAAGTAGATGCCGAACAATAGGGGGCCAAGGACTGAGCCCTGTGGGACACCACTTGTGACCGGCTTGGAGTCTGACATGGTGCCAGCAACTCTGACCCTGTGGGTTCTGTCCTTTAGCCAGTTTGCAACCCATCTTGTGACATATGGGTTTACATTTAAGCTGGTAAGTTTCTCTATAATACCTGAGTGGGGTATTGTGTCGAAAGCTTTTGCAAGGTCAAGGTAGGCTGTATGGACTGCCTTTCCCTCATCAACGGCCTTGGTGACTGTTTCGAAGAAGTCGACCAAGTTCAAAAGGCATGATCTGCCCTTGACAAAGCCAAACTGGGTCGGGTCCAATGTCTGCAAGTCCCCTATGTCTTTGAGTTCCATTATGATCCTCTCCATAGCTTTGCAGACCAGGCTTGTTAAGCTTATGGGGCGGTAATTACGAGGGTCCGTAGAGGCACCGCCTTTGTGGAGTGGGACCACAGTTGCCGTACGCCACTCCTTGGGCACGTATCCTGTGGTAAGGCTAAGATTAAACAGCTGCCTTATGTGCGGGTTTAGTTCCTCATTGAGTTCGTGTAGCACACAGCCGGGACACCATCCGGTCCCATTGATGCTGTGTTTTTAGCTTTAGAGAGAGCAGCTTTTACCTGCGCATTTGAGATGTCTGGGAGGCTACACTCCGCTGGGATAGTTATCTCTCCTTTGGGGGAGGGGTGAAGTTTGCACTGAACCTGTCCGCCAGTATGTTGGCAATGTCTGTGGGTTCAGTGATTTTTGTATCATTTTGGACTAATTCTGAGCATATCTGGGAGATTCCACCCAGGTTTCTAACATAGCTGAAGAAGGCCTTATGATTGTCTTTGAATCTATGGCAATTTTTCTCTCAAAGTTGGCCTTGGATGATTTTATGAGTGCTCGTATTTTTTACTAATAATGATCAAGGGTGTCTTCTCTTTTATGGATTTTGCTCTATCATGTAACAGCTTTCTCCTCTTATTGTAAAGTTTGTTTATGGCTAGGGTCCACCAGACTGGACGTTTGCCCTTGGTGGAAAGAGTCTTGGTTTTATTAGGGATTGCCTGATCCATGCAGTCCTGGAGGTGTTCGTAGAAGGCATTTGTAAGGGCTTCCGCAGCTTGGGTTGTGGTTTCCACTGGCTCAGGGGCCTTGAAGGATACCACACCAGTCTTGAGTAGTGTGAAGTTTGCTTTAGAGAAGTTCTTCACTGTGGTCTTTTTTGTTTGGGGTGGGGCGGGATGTGGATTTCCAGTGAGATTAGTTTATGATCTGATCTCAGCAATGAGGATGTACTTCGGTGTGGAGCATTTTGTCCCCATGTTTGTGATGATGAGATCTAGTATATTTTCTCCTCTTGTGGGAACGGTGACTAGTTGTTCCATGGCATTTGAATTTATGAACTCCAGGAACCTTTGGGCTAAAAAGTTGGGGCTTGAGTAATGTTCCCAGTCTATATTCGGGTAGTTGAAGTCACCCAATATAATGGTGTTTGGAGATACATTTATACCCTCCAGTGTCTTCAGGAAGGCTGTGTGGGGTTCCTGAGTTTGAGAGGGTGGCCTGTAGCATGCTACACATTGTAGAGCAGTTTTGCCTATGGTTAATTGCACCTGGATGGTTTCCGATGCTTGGCGTTGCCACCAACCTGGAGGTGTGGGTATCCTTGATGAATATGGATACACCCTCCTTTTGCGTGTGGTCCGGGTTTTGGGGCGGGCATGATATGAGTAAAACCTGATAGTGCCGGGGTGCTCTCAGGAGCCTTGAACCAGGTTTCAGTTACAGCACAGACATCGATGTTCTCCATACTGAGAAGGGCCTCGAGTGCGTGCATTTTGAGATTTAGACTTCTGGCATTGAGCAGCATTACCCTTAGTTTCTTCCCATTTTTGTTTTCTAGGGCGGTAGGTTTAGAATTTGAGCCTTGCCTAAAAAAGGCACTATGGGGGTGGCAAGAGCCTTAGCCAATATCCGGAATCCCAGGGGTGACAGGTGCAAGCCGTCTCTTGCGAAGCAGCGTGGCTTGTCAAGCATGTCATCCCAGGCAGACAGACACTGGATCCCCTTTGAATGACACCAGAAATTAAGCCAATTGTTAAAGCTGGGTTTTAAATAGTGTCCCCGGGATACAGATTTCACTTCCACACGATGTTCGTGTTTCACTGTTGCAGTCATTACACTTGGGTTATCCTGCTGGCAGGCTACCCGCAGTCGGCCTGAATTCCAAAGTCCTGGTCCAGCGTCGGTTGCTGTCGCCTCTTCCCTGACGCCAGGGGTGTAAAAGATGCAGCTGACGCCATTTTCTTCAGTCTTTCTTGCCGTGTGGTGCCCGAAGCAAAAGCAGTTCGCAAGTGCCGGTCGGCCGACTCCTGAGATTTTCAAAACCGAATTTCAGATCCGAAGTCTTCATTAAAGCTAAGTACCCCATTGGGGAAACTTTTTTCTTGCTCCAGACTGATGTCAGAAAAAGTTAACATTTGTGGGAAGCAAATACCTCATAAGGATTTTCATTCTTACTGTATTCCTTGCCTAGGCCCTGACCATGACATTGCTAGCTGTCGTTTTTGTGCTAGATTTAACCAACGCACTATTAAGCGTCGGTTCGATTTTGCCTTTCATTACTTTGGCCGAAGATTTAATTATATAATGTCAGAACAGCCGATGACCAGAGTTTATAAAAAGCGCAAGGAAAAGGACAGGCATCCAAGGTTCAAAACCGATGACGAGGCCTCCGCTAGGCCAGTTGCCAGTTCTCAGTGAAGCGCTTTCGCAGCCTCTGACGCCCACTACCTCAGAGCCACAGGCCGCTTCCGACTCCCACGTGGAGCCGACTAGGCCTCTGGATACTCAAGGTATTGGACATTCGGAAATTATTCCCTCAGATGGGTCCGGAGCCGCTGAGCAGGCATCGGCTTCTGAGGGTGTTTTCAGACCTACACAGTTATATGTTAAGCCAATCTTCAAAGCTTCAAAGGCAAAGACTAAAGCAGCTCTAAAGACAAGGAAACAAGTACAGCATTCTCCTGCACAGACTTCCATGCCTAAAAAAACAGATGCTTAAAATGGCCGAAGACCTAATTACTTTTGATCAGGGGTTCCCATCCCCCTCCAGATAAGAGGCCTAGGCAAGAGACAGAATATGAATCTTCAGATCAGGTTTCCATTTCCTCTGATTCCTCTTCTGAACAGGGATACTCCCTTCCTCCCTATGAGGATTCTGATGCTGAAGAAGTCTATTCCTTCAGCCTCTCCTCCTGAGGCTTATTCTTTTGGGGAAACCCTTCACACCATGAGGGAGCATTTTCACTGGGAGAGCCAAGATTACTCAGAATCTAAGAAAAGGCTCAGAGACTTTCTTTTACTACCTCAGCACAGACCTCTTGCTATTCCACCTGTTCTAGACATAGTAGATGTATTTTCAGAGTCCAGCCTGTCTCCCGACTCTTTACCCCCTGCACAGGTTAAGCCAGACAGATACTACAGGGTTCCAGATTCCCAAAAATTTCTATATAAAAACCCTGCTGCTGACCCAGAAACTATATCTCAGGGTCCCAAAGAGGTCAAGGCTTCCACTGAGAAAACCCCGGTCCCCTCTGATAGGGATTCTAGGGCACTGGACAGATGGGGGAAAAAAGTTTGCACTTCTGCTACCTTGGCTGCAAGGGATTTAAATTGTCAGTTTCATATGCTTAAATATCAGCAATATTTAATGTCATTTCTAAAACAGAAAATGTTGACAAATTCTGAATGTGCAGATAACAAGGAAAGGCAGGATTATTGCATGCAGCTGAACAAGTGGGAAAACATACTTTGCAATGTGGTTTTGATTCACTGGAGGCCTCCTGCAAGGCCGCTGTTACGGGTACTGTCATTAGAAGGCATGCTTAGTTAAAGGAACAAAATCTGCGTGTTCATGTTAAAGCAAAATTATTGGATGCTCTTTTACAGCATTATACTTTGGTGTTAAGGCAGAAGAGGTGTTGAAGAAAATGGAGGATAAAGCGAAATCTATGCAGACAGTTAAGGATTTCTTACAGGTACAACCACCCAGATTTAGCAGAAACTGGCCTTCTAAGAACTGGTCCTTTCCAGTGTCAGACAGGCCACAAAGAGGCAGATCCCAGCCCCAAGGCTCATACAGGCTTAAACAATGGGGTGCTTCTACCTCCAAAAGCAGAGAAGACAAATCACAGCCATATAGAAAACAGTCCCAATGACTTTTATCTGCCAATACCAAGCACTTATCTTTTGACAGCTCCCTTAGGGGGAAAACTAGCACTTTTTTCACAAAATTGGCATACAATCACCCAGGATAAATGGGTCTTGAATATAGTGTCCCAGGGCTACAGGTTCCACTTTCACAGCCTGCCAAAGGCAAAAGGTATGCCAGACCAGCCCCAAAATCAGTGGGCAGAGGCACAAAAACAAGTTACATCCCTCATGGACATGAGGGCCATTCAGCGAGTACCACAGCAATAGCAGGGACAAGGATTTTACTCAAGACTATTCCTGGTACCCAGAAAGGACAAAGCCTGGAGACCAGTACTGGACCTGTCTATTCTAAACACTTTTCCAGGCGTTTCAAAATGTTGACTCTGCAGCAGCTTCTACCCATGCTGGGCAAGAAGGCTTGGCTTGTAACTTTGGACCTAAAAGAGGCATACCTGCATGTCCCAATCAGACAAAATTTTAGACGATACCTCAGATTCATAGCTGGATCAATGCACTACCAATTCTCTGCACTGCCCTTTGGCTTATCTGCTGTGCCCAGGGTCTTCACAAAATGCCTGGCACCAGTAATTGCTTTCTCCAGACAGAGGAATTCAAATATACCCTTACTTGGACGACTGCCTTATTCAAGCAGAGAACAGACATTCTACTGAAGCATCTGGCGTTTGTAAAAAGATTACTAATTTGCCTAGGGTACACGGAAAACAAAAATAAATCAAAACTAGTACCCTCTCAAGAGATAATATTCCTGGGTGCAAGCTTAAATACAACTGCCCAGATGGCTTATCTCACACCAGACAAGCAAAGGCAACTGACTTCTTACTTCGAAATGTTGGCAACAAAGACCCAGTTATCTGCAAGAAAAATTCTGCAGGCTTTGGGCTTCATGGCTTCCTGCATTCTACTAATTCCATATGTAAGACTGCATATGAGGAAACTACAATGGTATCGAAAAAGTGTTTGGACTCAACATTGTCACAGCCTGGAAACATTAATTACCCTCATTCCCTGCCTGCAACAGGAGTTTCGTTGGTGGGCACAAGCCTGTCACCACAACAAGGGGCAGCCATTCACTTTATCCATGGCCAGGCAAACACTAACAACAGATGCATAAGATTATGCCTGGGGGGCCCACATGGCAGGAAAATGTATTCAGGGAGCATGGCCAGCAAGCCAAATGCATCTTCATATCAATCAAAAAGAGATGCTAGCTGTTCAGTGTGCCCTGACAGCCTTCAAGGATCTACTTCATCCAGGACAACTGCTGGTAAAGACGGACAATACTACAATCATGTGGTACATAAGCAGGGAGGCCCACATTCCTACCCCCTCTGCAGACAAGCCATGACTTTGTGGAACACAGCATTGACTTATCAAGTACACCTGCAAGCACAATTCCTGCCAGGAAAGACAAATACTCTGGCAGACGAACTAAGCAGAAATCTCAAGGATCCTCACGAGTGGAAACTAGATCCACAAATCTTCAGCATGATAACAAGGAAATGGGGATGCCCAGACATAGATCTATTTGCCTCCCCGCACAACTGCCAACTACAGAGATTCTGCACAAGGACTTATCACATACAAGCATGGAAAGTGGATGCCCTATCATTCAGCTGGAAACCCTTAAAGTATATGCCTTTCCTCCACTGCCTCTCCTCCCCAAGGTACTCGTAAAGGTCAGACAAGAGAAGCCAAAAATGATAGATTGCCCCAGACTGGCCACGCCAGCACTGGTACCCAATCCTAAAGAGCTTGTCTCAAGGACCAGCCTGGACATTACCCCAAATTCCTCATTTGCTGACCCAACAAAACAATCAGATCCTGCACAGCCAACTCAGAACCCTAAATCTGGCTGCATGGCTGATAATTTAACCATTCAGAACACACCTCTCTCTAAAGCAGTTACGGATGTTATTTTGGAGGCCAGGAGGCCCAGCACCAGAAAATCTTATACAGAAAAATGGAAGAGATTCTGTGCTTGGAACCAGGCACAAGGAATGGACACGCTTGTACCAAATTTTCCTCAGATTTTACAATACCTAACTGAGATGCTGGACAAAGGCCGATCCTTCTCATCAGTTAAGATCCATGCCTCTAGCATTTCAGCTCATTACAATACGGATCCACCTATTTTTTCACATCCACTGCTAAGGCAGTACTTCAGAGGGGTCAAAAACATAAGACCTCCAAGGAGAGCTCCAACACCTGCATGGGACCTCCATATTGTCTTGGAAAAGCTCACACTGCCTCCTTTTGAGCCAGCCAATACAGCTGAGATAAAATACTTATGGAAAACAGCTCTGCTCCTAGCAATAACCTCAGCAAGAAGAGTCTCAGAGTTACAGGCACTAATGGCTGTGGAACCTTTTTATTATTTTCCATCCGGACAGAGTTTCACTAAGGACAAACCCAACATTTATGCCTAAGGTAGTGTCCAGTGTGGCTCTTAACCAAACCATTCATTTGCCTACCTTTTATCCAAACCCACAGAATAAGGGGAAGAGACTTCTGCATTCTTTGGACATACACAGACAGCTACGCTTCTACTTGGACAAAACTAAAGCCTTCAGAAAGACTGATAAACTCTTAGTGGCATATGCTGCAGGATTGCAAGGAAAAGCTATTTCAAAGCAGACTATTTCTAAATGGATAGGCCACTCCATTCGTTTCTGCTATTCACAACATGGCAAATCAGTGCCTAAGGGCATTAGGTCATATTCAACCAGAGCAGCAGCCTTCCTCAGAGGAGTACCAATCAAGGACATTTTGGAGGCTGCAACATGAACGTCAGTGCACACTTTTACAAAGCACTACCACTTACCTCTTTACTCTAAATCCAGAGCAGGCTTCGCCAGTGCAGTTCTGCAGGGCCTCATAGCCTCTCCTAATTCTATCTAGGCCCAGCCACCCAACCTCCGCTTTGGGATTCAACCCAAGTGTAATGACTACAACAGTGAAACACAATGAACATAGTACAGTTGTGTACCTACCATAAATGTAAATGTTCGAGTGTATTCACTTTTTCAGTCCAGGTTACCCTCCCTCCATCCCCCTTTCATTGCTGGGACTTATCTGTACTTCTCTATTCTATACAACCTGTGTGGTGTATTTGCTTGTAGATGAAGGTAATGTTTGTTATTGCATGCTTTTTTATGAGCAGAATTTTTAGCCTACCCTTTTGGGGGCACCTGACATCTGGGGCAAGAAAAACTGAAGAAAATGGCGTTGGCTGCATCTTTTATACCCCTGGTGCACTGACGTCAGGGAAGAGGTGACAGCAACTGACGCCGGACCTAGACTTTGGAATTCAGGCCGACTGCGGGTAGCCTGCCAGCAGGATAACCCAAGTGTAATGACTGCAACAGTGAATACACTCTAACATCTACATTTATGGTAGGTACACAACTGTACTTTGCCAACACCAAGCAGGTGGCCGGACCTACCCCCATATCAGTAGGCAGAGGCCCAAAAACAAGTACTCTCTCTCTTAAGCATGGGGCTATTCAACTGGTACCAGAAGAGGAAAAGGGACAAGGTTTCTACTCGAGACTTTTCCTGGTACCCAGAAAAGACAGTTCATGGCGTCCTATCCTGGACCTGTCTACTCTATAAACACCTTTTTGGAGATTCCAAAATTCAAGATGCTGACTCTTCACCAATTACTTCTTATGCTAGGCAAAGATGCCTGGTTGGCAGCACGATTTAAAAGAAGCATACCTGCACATCCCAATCAGGGAATCTTGCAGAAGATACTTACGTTTCAAAGCAGGCTACACGCACTATCAGTTCTCTGCACTGCCCTGTGGCTTAGCTACTGTGCCCAGGGTATTCACAAAGTGCCTAGCTCCAGTTATTGCATTTTGCAGGCAAAGAAATATTCAAATATACCCATACCTCGACGATTGTGTAATTCAGGCAGAAAGCCAGGACATACTTTTGAATCATCTGGCCTTTGTACAAAGGGTTCTAACTTGTCTGGGGTACACCATAAATGAAAATAAATCACACCTGGTACCCTGTCAACAAACTATATTCCTAGAAGCAAGCTTGAATACAACTTCCCAGATGGCCACAAAAACCCTGCTATCTGCAAGACAAATACTGCAAGCCTTGGGGTTCATGGCCTCCTGCATTCTACTAATTCCATATGCAAGACTGCATATGAGGAAACTACAGTGGTATCTAAAAAGCCTATGGTGTCAACGTTCTCAAGACCTAGAAACAATGATTCCTATCATACCTTGCCTACGCCTAGAGTTCCTTTGGTGGGCAGAGGCCTGCCACCAAAACAAGGGACTACCTTTCACACCACCCCGTGCTGCCCAAGCCCTAACAGACACATCAGACTATGCATGGGGGGCTCACCTGGCAGGGAAGTGCATTCAGGGCAAATGGAACCCAAGTCAAATGCACATGCATATCAATCAAAAATAAATGTTAGCTGTACAGACTGCTCTGACAGCCTTCAAGGACCACATTCTTCCTGTACAACTAATGGTAAAGACAGACAGCACCACTGTTATGTGGTACATAAACAAGCAGGGGGGTACACATTCTTACGCCCTCTGCAGACTAGCCATGGCATTGTGGAACACAGCCTTGAGCTACCAAGTGCACCTACAAGCGGAGTTCCTGCCAGAAAAATTAAATACACTGGCAGACGGACTAAGCAGAAACCTCATGGACCCACACGAGTGGAAACTGGAACCAAGGATTTTCAACATGTTGACAAGCAAATGGGGGAGCCCAGATATAGACATGTTTGCCTCTTCCCCCAAAACTACCAATTGGACAACTTTTGCAAAAGGACTCCCCACAAACAAGCCTGGGAAGTGGATGCTCTGTCCTTCTGCTGGAAAAACCTAGGAAAAAAGGAGAGCTCCAACCCCAGCCTGGGACCTTAACTTTGTCTTGGAGAAGACCAGAATAAAGATAGAAGGTACACCACGACAATCGAAGAAGACCAATGATATGAAGCTCAGTTTATCATCACAAAGTAAGCACTTCGCGTTCCCAGGAACACTTCATCAGACTTTCAAATTAAGTATGTAAAACCACCATTTAAATACTCATTCTCATAAAAAAGACTAACAGGACCCTGAGAGAGAGAATCGGGGAGCATATTTATGCCATTAATAAAGAGAATGAAGGGAATGCAATAGCTAGACATACAATTCATAATGATACCACACACAGTTTTAAGTTTTTAGTTCTTGAGCTAATATATCCTACAGTGAGATTAGGTGATATAAGAAATTATACTGAAAAAGAAGAGAAATGGATTATCAAATTTGTAGGCTGACAGGGGACATGGGTTGAATGAGAGGGTTTCCCTGAAACCATTTCTTATGGACCTGCATTGAAACTTTGAGCTTTTCTGATTCATTATATAAATTCATACATGTTTTTATGTTAGATATTTATGTGTGTGTGTGTGTGTGTGTGTGTATATATATATATATATATATATATATATATATATATATATATATATATATATAGATAGATAGATGTGTGTGTGTGTGTGTATTTCTGTATTAGTATGCATTTGCTGTTTTTTAGGTGCCTTTTTGATGAACAGATGTATGTTTGGTATAGATATGCATTGGCACTTTAAAGTTTACATGCTGTGTTTTTATTGGTTGTTTTTTATGAGAATGAGTATTTAAATGGTGGATGTCCTTCAAGGATGCATCTGCAGTCATCACATATGGGTTGTCCTGCCTCAGGCAGCCCTCGGTCAGCCGGATTCCAAAGTCTGGGTCCGGCGTCGGCTGATGTCGCCCTTTCCCCGACGTCAGAGCACCTGGGGTATAAAAACGTCAGCCAACGCCATCTTCCTCAGTCTTTTTTGCCGAGTGGTGCCCGAAGCAGAAGCAGTTCGCAAGTGCCGGTCGGCCAGCTCCTGTAATTCAGCTAAACCGAAGACTTCAAAAGCTAAGTACCCCGTTGGGGACTCTTTCTTGCCTCAGCCGATGTCTGATAAAATTAATAATTGCTTAACTTGTGGGAAACAAATACCTCATAAGGATTTCCACTCATATTGCCTACCTTGCCTAGGCCCAGACCACGACGTCTCGGCCTGTTCCGCCTGTGCTTCCTTCAACCGACGCACTCTAAGACGTCGGGCGAAGTTTGCAGAGGAATTTTTGGGGCTAGTTTTGCTTACAATATGCCGTCGGAGACTCCGACTTCACATTTAATAAAGAAACGGAAGGACAAGGACCGACACGCGGTCCGCGGTTTCGGCTAAAACCACGTCCAGGCCTACCGCGAGTGTCTCGGTCTCGGCTGAAACCGAATCCTTGGTACTTCCGTCCACCGAAACCGTACAACCGACACCCTCGGCCCCGGAGGCCACTACTGTATCGGTTATTGAATCTCCATTGGAATCTGGTGTCCAGGAACCTTCCGACACTATTCCCTTAGACAAAGCTACACCAGCATTCTCAAGGGCTAAAGCTGCTAAACACTCAAAAACTTTGCCTCCCAGGGTTATCCCTCAGGGACCCACTACAGGTTCTCAGATCCTTAGTCTAGCAGAGGATCTTATTTCATTAATCAGGGGCTCATCCAGACAGGGGCTCCCAACCTCCTACAGAAAAAAGGCCCAGGGTTGAGCCCTCTGATCCCCTCTCCTCAGATGAGGCCACTGATGGCTCTGCTCTCTCAAACTAACAGGAGGAGGCTTTTTCGGCCTACGAGGATTCTGATGCAGAGGAATCTATTCCTTCAGCCTCCCCTCCTGAAGAGCTGTCTTTTGGGGAAACTCTGCACACTATGAGGGAGCATTTCCAATGGCAGGGCCAGGAATTTTCTGATTCCAGGAAGAGATTAAGGACCTTCTTGCATTTGCCTCAGCATAGACCTTTGGCTATTCCCCCTTTTTGAATGTCATTGATGATGTGTACTCTGAGTCTAGCACAACCCCTAACACTCTCCCTCCGGCTCCTGCCAAACCCGATAGGTATTGCAGGGTCCCGGAATCGCATCTTTTCCTTTACAAGGCCCACTCTGCTGATCCAGAAACTATTTCCCAGGGCCCTAAAGGGGTTGCAGCTGTCACTAGTAAAAATCCACTCCCCTCTGAAAGGGAGTCCAGGGCTTTAGAGCGATGGGGTAAAAAAGTGTATACTTCTGCTACCCTTTCTATGAAGGTTTTAAACTGTCAATTTCATATGATACAGTACCAAGAGTATTTGTTAGATGAATTGCATAAAAAACTGTCTTCACCTGAACCCCTAGATCGTAAATCACTTGAGGATCTGGTACATAACTCTCAACAGGTTAGCAACCATTTCTTGCAGTGTGGTTATGATGCATTGGAAGCTTCATGTAGGTCAGCTATGACAGGTGCAGTCATACGTAGGCATGCTTGGCTGAAGGAACAATCTCTGCCAGACCATGTTAAAGCAAAGCTTCTGGATGCTCCACTGGAAAAGCAAAAGTTATTTGGCTCCACTGCTCAGGAGGTCTTAAAGAAATTTGAAGAAAAGGCAAAATCTGTACAAACAGTCAAAGATTTTATGCAAGTCCAGCCACCAAGATTCAGCAGGAATTGGCCTTCCAAGAACTAGTCCTTTCCAGACACAGAGATATTTCAGAGAGGCAAGAACAGGCGTGCCAGAGGTAAAGGGCAAGCTAGAGGCTCCTACAGAGGACGTCAGTGGCAGCCTCCCAACCAGAGAAGCAGTGCAGGGCCGTGTGTGTGTGTGTATATATATATATATATATATATATATATATATATATATATATATATATATATATATATATGTGTGTGTGTGTGTATTTCTGTATTAGTATGCATTTGCTGTTTTTTAGGTGCCTTTTTGATGAAGATATGTATGTTTGGTATAGATATGCATTGGCACTTTAAAGTTTACATGCTGTGTTTTTATTGGTTGTTTTTATGAGAATGAGTATTTAAATGGTGGTTTTACATACTTAATTTGAAAGTCTGATTAAGTGTTTCTGGGAACGTGAAAGCACTTACTTTGTGATAATAAACTGAGCTTCATATCATTGGTCTGCTTCGATTGTCGTGGTGTACCTTCTATCTTTATTCTGGTCTTCATTTGTTTGGTTTGGACGTACTTTATCCATTTGATGTTTCATTTTTTACAGTTTGTCTTGGAGAAGCTCACTCTACTGCCTTTCGAGGCAGCTGCTACTGCAGACTTAAAATTTCTTTCTTGGAAAACAGCTTTCCTTTTAGCAATCACTTCAGCTAGAAGGGTATCTGAATTACTGGCCCTTATAGCAGTGGAGCCTTTCATCATCTTTCATGCGGACAGGATGTCCCTCCGAACCAATCCATCCTCTATGCCCAAGGTGGTATCCAGTGTGGCTCTTAATCAGTCCATTAATTTCCCAACTTTCTTTCCCAATCCACAGAATAAAGGGGAATGGATACTGCATTCCTTAGATGTGCACAGACAACTTAGATTCTACTTGGACAGGACTAAACCTCAAAGGAAATCTGAACAACTGCTGGTGGCATTTGCTGCAGGTGCAGAGGGGAAGGCTATTTCAAAGCACACCATTTCTAAATGGATAAGCCATTGCATTCATTTCTGCTGTAAACACCATGGAAAACCTATCCCCCTGGGGATCAGACCTCACTCCACCAGGGCTGCATCTACTTCTACAGCCTTTCTCAGAGGCGTCCCTACCAGGGACATCCTAGAAGCTGCTACCTGGAGTTCTGTACATACTTTCACCAAGCATTATCATTTGCCAATTTTCTCTAAATCCAGAGCTGACTTTGCCACTGCAGTCTTGCAGGGCCTTATAGCTGGCACTAATGCTATCTAAATTCCTCCTCCCGGCCATTGCTTTGGGAATCTACCCAAATGTAATGACTGCAACATTGAAACACAAAGAACATTGTACAGTTGTGTACACTTACCATAAATGTAGGTGTTCGAGTGTATTCAATGTTGCAGTCCTGGTTACCCTCCCTCCAGCCCCCTAACTTCTTTTGGATATACCTCTTCTTTCCTTTACTATGCTTAAAAGCCTTTTTGGTGTATTTGCTTTTTTTGTTGGAGGTATATCTTTGTACTTTTATATTTAATTGCTTCCCATTAGGGGGGCACCTGACATCTGGGGTAAGAACAACTGATGCAAGGCGTTGGCTGCATGTTTTATACCCCTGACGACTTGACGTCATGGAAGAAGAGACAGCAACCAACACAGGACCCAAGACTTTGTTAATCAGGACAACTGAGGGCTACCTGCAAGCAGATAACCCAAATGTGTAATGCCTGCAACAGTGAATACACTCTAACATCTACATTTATGCTAAGTGGACACAGCTGTACTTTTTGTGGATTGCCTCTACCTATAGAACAATACCTGTTCTGGAAAGCACCGCAACTACTCTAGCTTGTATCAGAATGGTGCCAAAAAGGGTAACCGTTACCTCATTTTAAACTACAGGTTCTGTGTTCCACCCTTTTTACCTGAAAACATTCTCTGAGGCAAGAACACCAAAATTTTACCCTCTTGCTTATTTTTAAATGTATTATTTTTACTTACTAAAGGAAAAGAGCATTGAAACAAGTATAAAAGTGAGAGCAACAATGAGCCAGAACACAACGGTTGAACAGTTGTTACCAACAGACTTCAAACAGCATACACCTGTAACTATTTACAGTTTACGCACTCATCAGGTTTAACATCAGGTTGGTGTAGTAAATGCACAGTTTCACACACAACCTATAGCTGGCTGGCTTAGTGCTTCCAACAAACAAAATTCGAATTCAGAGATTATATTTGTTAAAAAAGGAATCCCACAGAGCAGGCATCCTAGAGTAGTAAGCATCTTTAAAAGAATGCCTAGCATGCAAGGGATTGTCAGACCACACTCTGGACCTCCGGAATATCTGCAAAACAAACAGCACCAGAATTACTATGTATCCCAGAGACTACCCCTTCTCTGGAATAGGCCCCATCCATGTAAAGCAGAGTTCCTCCCTAACCCAATTCAAGTGTAACTTGGACAACCGGATGGGGAACAGGAAATTCATTTCTGGTGTGGCACCTATGTCTCTAATGGGCACAGGCAGTCGATAAACGGGTCATCTCACAAGCCCCTGCTTACGCTTATCAAGAGTACAAGAACTTGTAAGAGAGATGGGATGCATGACTAGGCTTAAAAAGGCCCTTGTGGTCATTAGCCTAGTAAACACCTATGAAGCTGTGTACTAAAATGTTTTCAAATCAAGCTCCTAAAGTGGTCTTGCAGTAGCATGTTCTTGGGAGTTGCATTCCTTTCCACATACTAACTTGACTATACTGGACAGTTTCCAGCTTACTTCCAAAACCAGAAAAAAGTAGGGCCTCTAGATTAATTTGGCCAGAAAGGCAAAATTTCCAGCCCTTTTGAATTAGAATCTCAAATATAGCATCCAGGAGTGACTGAAAGTGTCACCTCCAAAGCTGAACCGCAAACAAACACCAATCACGGCCAAAGTGTTACATAGCTCACAACACCAGTGTGCTACCAAACAACAGCCCCTAAGGCAAGGCAAACATACCCAACACTTTAGTCATAGGTGACTCTATAGTCAGGCACACTGATGTCCCGCTCACCAGGCTGAACAAGGAGAAAATTAGTCAGCTGTCTATCTGGTGCCAGGATTCGCCACATCATGCATGCACTCAAGTCACTCCACAACAAGTAAAAATATGTCTCTGTTATTGTCCATGTTGGAGTGAATGACTTGAGACGTACCTCCCTGGACTACATGAAAAGAGACATGGAAAAGCTCTCTGATCATATGGCCCAGGCAGGTATGACCCTAGTCCTGAGTAGCATCCTACCTTCACCCAGAATGATACCACAGTATAAGGACAAAATGATTGACTTCAGCAATTGGCTAAATTTCTGGAGTCATTCAAAGAGGATCCAATATCTGTCTGCCCAGGACGACATGATCGACAAACCACAATGCTTTGCCAGAGATGGTCTGCACCGGTCACCCCTGGGATTCAGCTTACTGACTAAGGCTCGTGTCACCCCTATAGGGCCTTTTTTAGGCAAGGCTCAAAGGGCAAAACCACCACCGTAACAGATATAACCATGCAAAATCTGAAGGCAATGCTACTCAATGCTAGAAGTCTAAACCTCAAAATGCACTCTCGAGGCACTCCTAAAAATGGAGAACATTGATATCTGTGCACTAACTGAGACCTGGTTCAAGGATCCAGGGAGCACCCCTGTAATACCAGGCTACAACTTTTACCACACTTTTCGGCCACCAAACCAGGACCGAACCACTAAAGGTGGAGGAGTGTCCATATTCACCAAGGATATTCACACCGCCAGGCTAGTTGCCCAACTCAATGCATCTGAAATTCTACAGGTGCAACTAACACTAGGTAGGACTACAGTCCAAATTGTAGCTTGCTACAGATCCCCCACCATGCCCCAAGAGTCTCACTACACCTTTCTAAACATTCTGGAAAATATTAAGATACAACCAAACACCCTAATACTGGGTGATTTTTAACTACCCTGCCATTAATTGGGAAAACTAATCGGGTACCAAAACCTTTCCCCAGTGGTTCTTGGAATTCATAAATTCCAACGCCCTGGATTTAACTAATCCATAGTCCCACCAGGGGCTCAGATATCCTAGACCTGGTCATTACCAACATGGGAGATGCTCCACACCTATAGTCACCCCCTCGCTGGTCAGGTCTGACCATAAGCTAATCACCCTTAATGGTCCACATACCCCCCCCCCCCCAGTAGGGAAACCTCCATAAAAAACTTCTCAAACACTAACTTCATGCTACTCAAGTCATAAATGACAAACGTCATGACACCCATGCAGATGGGAACTGAAAGTTCGACTGCTGAATCCTACACTAAGGCACTGTACAAGCACATTCACTTGTGCATGAATCGTGCTATTCCAAATTGAACTAAGACGCTCGCCTCCAAAAAAAGGAAGCTAATCTGGTGGTCCCCTGCCATAAACTATACAACAAAAGGAAGAAACTGTTGCAGAAAAGAGGAAAATCCCAGGATGCAAAATACTTCCTTACCAGCCTCAGTAAGAAGCTGAGATCCTTCATAAAATCCTCCAAAGCTAGTTACGAAAATAAAATTGCCAAAGACTCCCAAGGACAACCACAAGACATTCTATAGTTATGTAAAGAATCTAAATGGCAATGCTCAGATCTGTTCTGAGCTACAACAGAATGGCATTTAATATACTTTTCCCAAGGATATTGCCAATATCCTGGCAGATCGATTCAGTGCCAACTTCACCCCCTCAAGGGCCCATCTCAATACCAAAAGATTGCCAAATTCTGGTAGTCATGGCCACACAGGTAAAAAATGCACTTTCCAAAACTAAGAATACAGCATACATGGGACCAAACGACATCCCTGGCTGTGTACTACATGAACTGCAAAATGAACTGGCACCTCACCCAAGTGTCATGTTTAATCATAGCCTCCCCTCAGGCTTCATGCCCAATGAGTGTTGCACAGCTGCAGTTGTCCCACTCCACAAGGGGGGATCCACCTTGGAACTATCGTCCCATCAATTTGACGAGCCTGATCTGCAAAGGCATGGAACGCATTATCATGGAACTTATAAACAAAGACATTGGCAACCTTCAAACACTGGAACTCACCCAGTTTGGTTTCATAAAGGGCCAATTTCGTCTCCTCCACCTGATTGACTTCTTCGAATCAGTCTCCAGAGCCGTGGACGAGGGCAAGGCGGTCCACACAACCTATCTGGACCTCACCAAGGCCTTCGACACCATCCCCCACTCTGGAATCCTAGCTAAACTTACTAAGCTGGGCATGTTGCGATACAGACGGACAGTATGAAAGTAGTCTGGTACATCAACAAACGGGGAAGCCGGATCTTCTCTCTTCTGCCGTGAGACCTTGAGATTGTGGGAGAGGGTAATCTCCACCGGCTGTTTTCTGGTGGCAAAGCACATTCTGGGGAAGTTCAACATCCTAGCGGACAGGCTCATATTGTGTAGTCTGATGCCCTACAAATAGTCTGTGAATCAGTTAGTGGCGGACAGTATCTTCCTAAAGTGGGATCAGCCTTGCTGCAGTCTTGTAGCCTGTCCTTCCAACACGAAGTCCAGCAAGTATTTCGCTCCTATCCCCCCCTCCAGGGGGAGTCACCCAGAGATGCTCTAGACCATGCTTGACCCTCTGGTCTACTATATGCACATCCTCCAGGTATCCTCCACTTCCTCTGATTCCCATGTTTATTCCAAAGGCTTATCGGCTGGGGAGCTCAGTTCTCCCCATTGCCCCTTTCTGGCCTTGTCAAGTTTGGTTCCCCACTCTATGGTCTCATATAGTGTGTCCTCCCTGGACTTTGGATCCGGTTCGTGATCTGATCATGCACCTATCAGGGGTTTCTCACCCGGATTTTGTCAGCCTGAAGCTCACGGCTTGGCTGCTCCAGTTTCCATGATGGCCAGCCAGGACTACCGGGCTTTCTTCTCCTGTCAAAAAGATCCTGATTGCGGCTCTCAATATTTCTACCAGGAGATCTACTCTAACAAATAGCAGTGTTTTTCAATCTGAGCTTCTCAGTATGAACTGGATCCTTTTATGGCGCCAGTCTCTGCCATTTTGGAATTTTTAGCGTACATTTTTAATAATGGCGCTAGCTTCTCCACTGTTAAAGTCCAGTTGGCAGCGATTTCCATTTTCCATGTGGGTGAAAATTCGGCCTCATTAGCTTCCTCTAAAGTCTGTAAGACCTTTCTGTGAAAGGTACCCTTCTTCTTCGGCCTATTGTTAAGGATCCCGATCCTCTTGGGACCTAACTTTCATTTTGCAGGCTTTGGTTTCTCCTCCATTTGAACCATCTGCCTCGGTATATTTGCAGTTTTTCTCATGGAAGACTGCCTTTGTGGTGGCAATTACCTCGGCCAAAATGCGTTTCTGAGCTTCAAGCTTTTTCCATCAATCCCACCTTATCTAGTTTTTCTTAAAGACAGAGTGTCCTTGTGGACCAATCCATCTTTCTTGCCGAAGGTGGCTTCAGAATCGAATATTAACCAGGTCATTAATTTGCCAGTTTCCTTCCCAAATTTCCAAAACAGAGGGGAGTACAAATTCCACTTACTAGACGTGCGCAGGCAGTTGTGTTTCTATCTGCATAGAACCAAAAGCTTGCGTAAATCGGATCAGCTTTTTATCTCATTTTCTAAGCCTTCTTTGGGAAAGCCTGTCTCTAAGGTTACGATTGCTCACTGTATTTCAGTGTGTATTTGGCCTATCGAGCTAAAGGTTTGCCTCCACCAAGACATGTCCAGGTGCATTCCACCAGATCAGTTTCTGCTTCTGTGGCCTTTTCGTCCTGGGTTCGTCTTGATATACATTTTGCTGCTACCTGGTCCTCGTCGCATACCTTTATTTCTCATTATAAATTGGATCTTCTTTCCAGGAGCAGGTCATCTTTTGGCTCAGCCATATTCCAGAATATCCTCCCATGAGGACCTTCCAGGTTTTTTGTGCTTACCATAACATTCCATCTTAGTTGTTGCTTTTCAGTTGTCTTCCTCCATCCCACTGCCTTTTTTGGGCTGTGTAGTGGACTGGACTGAAGAGACATATAGGCCCTTTTGTCCTGGCTAGCTCTGAGTATGTGGGCCTTTGGAGGACTGTGCCAGGATGTCCTTCAAGGATGCATCTGCAGTCTTTGCAAATGGAGACCTATTCTAGACCTGTCCGCTTTAAACACATTCCTCATTGTCCCAAAATTCAAAATGCTGACCCTACAGCAGCTTCTTCCCATGCTGGGCAAGGAGTCTTGGCTGGTAACTCTAGATCTCAAGAAGGCATACCTGCACGTCCCCATAAGACCAATTTGCAGAAGATACCTCAGATTTCTTGCAGGATCAGAGCATCATCAATTCTCAGCATTGCCCTTTGGCTTATCTACTGCGCCCAGAGTGTTCACGAAATGCCTGGCATCAGTAATCGCTCATTGCAGACTTCACTGAATTCAAATCTGTCCCTACCTGGACGACTGCCTGATACAAGCGGACAACAAAAACAAACTCACAGAAGACTTACAAAGAGTCATCTACCTGCTGCAAGCCCTGGGATATACAGTCAATACAAAAAAGTCAAGGCTGATTCCATCCCAAAGAATAACCTTTCTGGGTGCAGAACTGGACACTAGAGCTTGTAGCACTTTTCTTGCAGTTAGATTCCTCTGCTTTGTTAATGCCAAGAAGTAGAGAGGAAGTTGCTCTTTCTTTTCTGCAGTTAGAAATGCCATTTGTTTTGATGACTCTTTGCAAGTCTTCTGTGAGTTTGTTTTTGTTGTCCAGAGGACATTCTTCCCCAGCATGGGAAGAAGCTGCTGTAGGGTCAGCATTTTGAATTTTGGGACAATGAGGAATGTGTTTAAAGCGGACAGGTCTAGAATAGGTCTCCATTTGCAAAGACTGCAGATGCATTCCTCTCGGACATCTACATTTATGGTAGGTACAAAACTGTACTTTTTATAGGCATGTATACTATGTAGGGTTGGTGTTGTTCTGCAACACACTTGATCTGAGGGGAAGAGGGAGAGTGGAGCATTATGGGTAGGGGAGGAGCTTGGACTTTGGATCCGATGCTGGAGTGTGCGTCCAAGTCGGATCTGTGCCAGAGTCCCTCAGGTTGAAGACGAAAAGCAACAACTCAGAACATTATGCTAAGTACATAACTTATTTTTATGTACTTCATGAACCTGTTGAGTGCAATTCAAATGTAATGACTCGTTACTGTATGTAGGTGATCGGGTTTCACTGTTGCAGTCATCACATTTGGGGTTATCTGCCTGCAGGTAGCCCTCAGTCGGCCTGAATACCAGAGTGTTCGGATTTCTGCGTCAGATACTCTTCCATGACCTCAGGTCGTTAGGGGTATAAAACATGCAGCCGATACCATTGCATCAGTCTTTCTTGCCTTGCGGTGCATGAATCAGAAGCAGTTCACAAGTGCCGGTCGGCAGACTCCTGAAATTTTCATTTTCGAATTTCAGATCCGAAGTCTTCAAAAAAGATAAGTACCCTGTTGGGGATTCTTCTTCTTGCTCCAACTGATGTCAGTAAAAGTTAACAGTTGTCTTACCTGTGGAAAGCAAATACCTCATAGAAATTATCATTCGTACTGCATCTCCTGTTTAGAACCAGACCACAACGTCCCTCGCTGTCGGTTATTTGCCTTGTTCAACCCCCAAACTATTCGTCGTTGGGCTATCTTTGCAGCCAATTACTTTCGTAGTTGGTCTCAGTACTCCAAAATGACTTCGTTAAGCCATCTGACTACCGATCTTCCGAAAAAATGTAAGGATAAAGACAGAGACCGCATAAGTCCAAAACAGCCGCCGATGTTTCCGTTAAGCTAGTCGCCAGTCCGCTGGTACTCTGTGAGGTGCTTTCCGCAGCCCCCGATGCCCACTACTTCAGATTCATGGGCCTCTACGGAGACCCATTCTGAGTCTGGTATGCCGCGAGATGCTTCTTCGACTATGGGACCTGAGGATGTCTCTACCTTGGATGGGTCAGGAGCCGCTGTGCAGGCACCGGCTTCTGAGGGTGTATTCAGGCCTACAGACTTGCATTTTAAACTGACGCCATCATTTTCTTCCAGGCCTAAAACTCGCACCACTCCTAGAAAACAGACGACCAAACCGCAGGCTCAGGCCCATATGCCTAAAAAAACAAGTCCTTAGAATGGCTGAAGACCTTATTACCTTAATTAGGTGAACCCAGCCTTCCCCCTCTTAAGAGACCTAGAGCTGATTTTTTTTTTTTCTGATTCTTCTGACCAGGAATCTGATATTTCTGCTCCTTCTGATTTCCAGGATTTGCCCTTATGTACTTAGGATTCTATTCCTTCTGCTTGCCATCCAGAAGATTTTTCTTTCTGTGAAGCCTTGCAACACTGTTAGGGAGCATTTCTGCTGGGAAGGCCAGGATTACTCTGACTCCAAAAAGAGGCTTAGGGAATTCTTACTCCTACCTCAACACAGGCCTTTAGCTATCACTCCTGATGTTCTTCGTGTTTCACTGTTGCAGTCATTACATTTGGGTAATCTGCTGGCAGGTTGCCCTCAGTCAGCCTGATTAACAAAGTCTTGTGCACTGCATCGGTTGCTGTCCCTTCTTCCATGACGTCAGGTTGTCGGGTATAAAACATGCAGCCAACGCCATTACATCAGTCTTTCTTGCCATGCGGTGCCTGAAACAGAAGCAGTTCACAAGTGCTGGTCGGCCGACTCCTGAAATTTTCATTTTCGAGTTTCAGAACTAAAAAGCTAAGTACTCCATTGGGGAAACTTTATTTTGCTCCTTACCGATGTCAGTAAAAGTTAATAATTGCATTACTTGTGGGAAGCAAATACCTCATAAGGATTTTCATTTGTACTGTTTTCCTTGCCTAGGCTGTGGCCACAATGTACCTTGCTGTCAGTTTTGTGCTAAATTTAATCAACGCACTGTTAAACGTCAGTATATTTTTGCTTCTAAATATTTTGGCTCACGCTTTAATTATCCAGAAATGTCGTCGGTTAGCAATCCAACTACCGGAATACCTAAAAAACGCAAAGAAAAAGAGACAGACCGTCGAGGTCCAAAACTGACTACGCTTCTCCTAAGCCAGTTCGTCGGTACTCAGTGAGGCGCTTTCACAGCCCCTGATACCCGCCTCTACTGAGACCCATTCGGAGTCCGGTATGCCGCGAGATGCTTCAATTATGGAACCCGTGAATGTCTCCACCTTAGATGGGTCCGGAGCCGCTGTGCAGGCACCGGCTTCTGAGGGTGTTTTTCAGTCCTACAGATTTATATACTAGACCGACGCCATCTTCAAAATTAAGGCCAAAATCTAAATCTATGTCTAAAAAACTGACGCCTGGGCCACATGTGTTAGGCCCCTATGCCTAAAAAACAAATTATCAAAATGGATGAAGATTTAATTACTCTGATCAGGGGTATCCGTCCCCCTCCCTTCTAAGAGGCCTAGGCAAGACATTGATTATGAATCTTCTGAGCCGGATTCTATTTCTTCTGACTCTTCTAATGAACAGGACTTGTCTATACCTACTTTTGAGGACTCTGATGCAGAAGATTCCATTCCTTCTGCCCCCCCCCCCCCTGAGGATTTTTCTTTTGGGGAAACTTTACATACCTTAAGGGAACATTTCCACTGGGAAAGTCAGGATTTCTCAATCTAAAAAGAGACTTAGGGATTTTCTTCTCCTGTCTCAGCATAGGCCTTTGGCTATACCTCCTGTTCTAGACATTGTTTGTCTTTTCAGAATCTAGTGTGGCTCCTGATTCTCTGACTCCGGCTCCTTGTAAGCCCGACAGATACTACATGGTTCCTGACTCCCACAAATTCCTTTTCAAAAATCCTACTGCAGATCCTGAAACCATTTCGCTGGGTTCCAAGGGCAGTAAGGCCTCTACTGCTAAAAATCCTACCCTTTCTGATAGAGATTCCAGGGTGCTGGATAGATAGGTTAAGAAGGTTTACACTTCTGCAACCTTGGCAATCAGGGCTTTAAACTGTCAATTTCATATGCTTAAATATCAACAGCATATCATGGGACTGCTTAAACAGAAAATTGTTAATTTCTGACTGTGTGGAAAATAAATATTTACAGGACTTATTGCATTCAGCTGAACAAGTTGGAAAACATACTTTGCAGTGTGGTTTTGATTCTTTTGAGGCCTCTTGCAGGGCTGCTGTAACTGGGTCTGTGCTAAGAAGGCATGCTTGGCTCAAAGAGCAAACTTTGCCTGATCATGTTAAAGCAAAATTGTTCGATGCTCCTTTACAACAGGACCGTCTCTTTGGTAATAAGGCTGAAGAAGTTTTAAAAAAGATGGAAGATCAAGCTAAATCTATGCAAACTGTGAAAGATTTCTTACAAGTTCACCCTCCAAGATTTAGTAGGCACTGGCCTACTAAGAACTGGTCCTTTCCAGTGCCTTCGAGAGCCACTCAAGTCAAACCCCGACATTCCAAAGGCTCCAGGTTTCAGTAACAAGGGACTTTTAGAACAAAACAATGGGGTGCCTCCTCCTCCAAATCTGGAAGTAACAAGGCACCTCCCTATAGTAAACAGTCTCTATGACTTCCCTTTACACTTACCAAGCACTTACCTTTTAGCCACCCCTTTGGGGTGAAAACTGGCACTTCATGCAAGAAACTAGCAACTTATAACCCAGGACAAATGGGTTTTAAATATAGTATCCCATGGATACAACTTTCATTTCCACACGTTGCCAATCCCAAATGGATGGCCAGACCTGCCCCCAAATCAGTGGACAGAGGCCCAGAAACAAGTACTGTCCCTCATGAACATGGGGGTTATTCAACCAGTACCAGAAGAGGAAAAGAGACAAGGTTTCTATTCAAGACTTTTCCTGGTACCCAGAAAAGCAAATCATGGCGTCCAATTCTGGACTTATCAACTCTAAACACATTTCTGGACATTCCAAAATTCAAGATGACTCTTCAACAGTTACTTCCTATGCTAGGCAAAGATGCCTGGTTGGTAACTCTAGACTTAAAGGAGGCTTACTTGCATATCCCAATCAGGGAATCTTGCAAAAGATACCTCCGCTTCAAAGCAGGCTACTTGCATTACCAGTTCTCTGCATGGCCCTTTGGCTTATCTACTGTGCCCAGGGTCTTCACAAAGTGCCTGGCTCCAGTAATTGCATTTTGCAGGCAAGAAATATTCAAATATATCCATACCTGGATGATTGTTTAATTCAGGTAGAAAACAGGGCATTCTTCTAAAACATCTGGCGTTTTTAAAAAGGGTTCTAACTTGTCTAGGGTACACCATAAACGAAAAGAAATCACAACTGGTACCCTCTCAAAAAATTGCATTCCTGTGTGCAAGCTTGAATACAACTGCCCAGATGGCTTATTTTATGCCAGAAAAGCAAATTAATTTGTTAACTTCAAACAGGTGGCCACAAAAACCCTGCTATCTGCAAGACAAATTCTGAAAACCTTGGGGTTCATGGCCTCCTGCATTCTTCTAATTCCATATGCAAGACTGCATATGAGGAAACTTCAGTGGTACTTAAAAAGTTTATGGAGTCAGCATTGTCACAGCCTGGAAACAATGATTCCTATCATACCTTGCCTGCAACTAGAGTTCCTGTGGTGGGCAGAGGCCTGCCACTAAAACAAGGGACTGCCATTCACTCCACCCCCTGCCGCCCAAACCCTAACTACAGATGCATCAGACGATGCTTGGGGGGCTCATCTGGCAGGGAAGTGCATTCAGGCAAATGGAGCCCAAATCAAATGCGCCTTCATATCATTCAAAAAGAGATGCTAGCTGTACAGAATGCACTGACAGCCTTCAAGGACTACCTTCATCCAGGACAATTAATGATTAAGACGGACAACACCACAGTTATGTGGTACTTAAACAAGCAGGGGGTACACACTCCTTCCCCCTTTGCATACTAGCCATGGCATTGTGGAACATGGCCTTGACCTATCAAAATACAACTACAAGCTCAATTCCTGCCAGGAAAGCTGAATACTCTGGCAGACGAACTAAGCAGAAATCTCATGGACCCACACGAATGGAAACTGGAACCACGGATTTTCAACATGTTGACACGCAAATGGGGGAGTCCAGACACAGATCTTTTTGACTCACCCCAGAAATATAAGTTGGACAAATTCTGCACAAGAACTAATCACAAAAGAGCCTGGAAAGTGGATGCTCTATCATTCAGCTGGAAAAACCTATCAGTCTGTGCTTTTCCCCTCTGCCTCTGCTCTCCAGAGTTCTACTAAAAGTCAAACAGGACAAACCAAAAATGATTTTGATTGCTCCAGACTGGCCACGCCAACACTGGTACCCACTCCTGCGCAATGTGTCACACATTCCACCGTGGCACCTGCCTCAGACACCTTACTTACTGTCTCAGCAGAACAACCAAATTCTGCACACTCGGCTCCAAACTTTGAATCTTTTCAGCGTGGATAATCACCTAAATTCACCCTTAGCATCCCTCAGCAAACCTGTGATGGATGTCATTTTGGAGGCAAGAAGGCCTAGTACTAGAAAATCTTATGCTGACAAATGGAAAAGATTCTGTGCCTGGAATCAAACACAAGGGATAAGCACAGCAGTGCCCAATATTCCTCAGATTTTACAATACTTAACTGAGATACTTCACCAAGGGCCTGTTCTTTTCTTCCATAAAAATCCATGCCTCAGTCATTTCAGCTCATTACAACAAAGAACCTCCCCTTTTCTCTCATCCTCTGCTAAAGCAGCATCTCAGAGGGCCAAAAACTTAAGACCGCCCAGGAGAGCTCCAACCCCTGCCTGGGACCTCAATTTTGTATTGGAAAAACTCACTCTCCCTCCTTTCAAGCCAGCTGCTACTGCAGGCTTAAAGTTTCTCTACTGGAAAACAGCTTTCCTTTTAGCAGTCACTTCAGCTAGAAGGATTTCTGAATTACAGGCTCTTATGGCAGTGGAGCCTTTCATTATTTTTCATGCGGACAGGGTGTCTCTCAGGACCAATCCATCCTTCATGCCTAAGGTGGTATCCAGTGTGGCTCTTAATCAGTCCATTCATTTGCCAACTTTCTTTTGTAATCCACAGAACAAGGGGGAGCGGATTCTGCATTCATTGGACGTACACAGACAACTTAGATTTTACTTAAACAGGACAAAATCTCTAAGAAAATCTGAACAACTACTGGTCGCATTTGCTGCAGGGGAAAAGGGAAAGGCTATTTCAAAGCAGACTATTTCCAAATGGATAATCCTTTGTATTCGTTTCTGCTATACGCACAGTGGTAAAACTATCCTCAAGGGGATCAGATCTCATTCCACCAGGGCTGCATCTACTTCTACAGCCTTTCTTAGAGGTGTTCCTACCAGAGACATTCTAGAAGCTGCTACCTGGAGCTCAGTTCATACGTTCACCAAACATTGCCATTTACGTTTCTTCTCTAAATCCAGAGCTGGCTTTGCCACTGCTGTCCTGCAGGGCCTTATAGCTGGTCCTAATGCTGTATAAATCCATCCTCCCAACCATAGCTTTGGGAATCTACCCAAATGTAATGACTGCAACAGTGAACCATGAAGAACATAGTACAGTTGTGTACACTTACCATAAATGTAGATGTTTGAGTGTATTCACTGTTGCAGTCCTGGTTACTTGCCCTCCAACCCCCTGTTTTTCTCTTACTATAACTCTACTTTGCTTTACTATGCTTAAAAGCCTTTTTGGTGTATTTGCTTTTGTTTTGTGTTTTTTTTTTTTTTTTTAATTACATAAATATTTGGCTCCCCATTTGGGGGGCACCTGACATCTGTGGCAAGAAAAACTGATGTAATGGCGTTGGCTGCATATTTTATACCCCTGACGACCTGACGTCATGGAAGAAGGGACAGCAACTGACGCAGGACCCAAGAATTTGTTAATCAGGACGACTGAGGGCAACCTGCCAGCAGATTACCCAAATGTAATGACTGCAACAGTGAATACATTCGAACATCTACATTTATGGTAAGTGTACACAACTATACTTTCTGGACATTGTCAATGATGCCTTCCTGGAATCTAGCCTTTCCCCAGGCACTTTACCTCCATCTCCCAGAAAACCTGTCAGGTATTACAGAATACCCGACTCTCAAGTTCCTCCTCAAGAATCCCTCTGCGGATCCAGAGACCATTTCCCAAGGACCAAAGGGCATTAAGGCTACTGCTCCCAAAAATCCTACCCCTTCTGATAGAGATTCTAGAGCCTTAGACAGATGGGGTAAGAAGGTATGCACTTCTGCTACTTTGGCCATTAGGGCTTTAAAATGCCAGTTTCATGTGTTAAAGTATCAGTAGCATGTTATTTGGGCTACTTGAACAGAAAATTATGTTGATTCCTGACTGTACTGAACACAAAGAATTACAGGATTTAATGCATTCTGCTGTACAAGTTGGTAAGCAATACTTTGCAATGTAGTTTTGATGCTTTAGAAGCATCTTGCAGGGCTGCTGTCACCGGGTCTGTACTTAGAAGGCATGCTTGGCTTAAGGAACAAAACTTGCCAGATATGTAAAAGCTAAACCAGGACTGCCTTTTTGGCAACAAAGCAGAAGTCGTCCTCAAAAGTATGGAGGAAAAAGCTAAATCTATGCAAACTGTTAAATATTTCCTACAAGTACAGCCTCCCAGATTCAGTAGGCATTGGCCTTCAAAGAACTTGTCCTTTCCAGTCCCTTCTAGGCCTTTTCAGTCCAAACCCAGGAACAGCAGACCACCTAGGCAACAGTCTAAGGCTACGCACGGATCCACTTCCAAAGCAGGGAGTAGTAAGCCACCCCCCTACGGAAAAATGGCACAATGACTTACCCTTAACCTTTCAAAGCCCAGCTCTACTACCTGCTCCCTTAGGAGGAAAACTCGCCGTGCATGCAAAAAACTGGGAACTCATTACCCAGGACAAATGGGTTTTGAACTCTGTTTCCCAAGGATACAGATTCCACTTCCACACCTTACCTACCTCAAATGGTTGGCCAGACCTACCCCCAAATCAATGGGCAGAGGCCCAACAGCAGGTTCTCTCTCTCCTCAATATCAGGGCTATTTAGCCTGTCCCAGCAGAACAAAGGGGACAAGGTTTTTATTCAAGACTTTTTCTGGTACCCAGAAAAGACAACTCCTGGCGTCCTATCCTGGACCTCTCTATTCTCAACACTTTTCTGGTAATTCCAAAATTCAAAATGCTAACTCTGCAACAGCTTCTTCTCATGCTAGCCAAGAATGCCTGGCTGGCAACCCTCGACTTAAAGGAAGCTTACCTGCACATCCCAATAAGGGAATCTTGCAGGAAATGCCTACGCTTCAGGACAGGCTCCATGCACTTTCAGTTCTCTGCACTTCCCTTTGACTTATCTACTGTGCCCAGGGTATTCACAAAGTGTCTAGCTCCAGCCATTGCATTTTGCAGGCAGAGAAATATTCAAATTTACCCATACTTGGACGATTGTCTGATTCAAGCAGAAAGTCAGGACTTTCTATTACAACACCAGACATAAAGAAACTTCTAACCTCACTGGGGTACACCATCAAGGAAAAGAAATCTCACCTAGTTCCCTGCCAACAGATTGTATTCCTGGGAGCAAGCTTGAACACAACTTCCCAAATGACATTCCTCACTCTGGAGAAAAAAGTTTATCTGACAACCTACTTCAGACTATTGGCCACAAAACCCCAGCTATCTGCAAGAAAAATACTGCAAGCCCTGGGGTTCATGGCCTCTTGCATTTTACTAATTCCATATGCGAGACTGCATATGAGGAAACTCCAATGGTATCTAAAAAGTCTATGGTGTCAACATTCTCAGGACCTGGAAACAATGATTTCTATCATTCCTTGTATCAAGACAGAGTTCCTTTGGTGGGCAGAGGCTTGCTACCACAACAAGGGGACTCACGTTCACTCTACCCCCTGCCACCCTAACAACAGACGCATCAGACTATGCATGGGGGGTTCACATGACAAGGCAGTGCATTCAGGGCAAATGGACCCCGAGACAGATGCACCTGCATATCAATCAAAAAGAAGTGTTAGCTGTACAGAATGCTCTGACAGCCTTCCAAGACCGTATTCTTCCTGGACAGCTATTGGTAAAGACAGACAACACCACAGTAAACAAGCAGGGGAGAACCCACTCGTACATCTACATTTATGATGTGTACACAACTGTACTTTCCAAATTCTGCATTGCTTTTCCCAAAGCTCAAACTCCTCCACTGACTTCCACAATGCTCCCCACTTCCTTCTCCCTTCCAGATAGTTTGACAACAGATTAATTTTATAATACCCCCCAGATGCCGTACAAGGGGTACCATTCTTAGTAAGGGCTTGGACAAGATCAGCAAGCCCTATTTGGAATGATAAAGTAACAGTTTGAAAGGGGGAGGGAGAGAGGGTTTAAGTATGGACTAAGGCCATAAAGGTCTAAGTGTATGTTAAGTACAAAACTTTCATTTCTTAGACTCCATTCTCAGTATTTCAACTAGGAGAGTCTCCAGCAAAACATTCTGGGTGGCATCCTGACAGAATACTCCAGAGAATGGTGCTCCTGATGGAAGACCTGAACCTTGAGATCAAGTCTGTCTGTCTTAGTGTCTTGCAAAACTGTGCAGTTACCCAAGTCGCAGCAGCACAAAAGTCATCCACTGAAGAAAGCTAATGGTATTAGCCACTGATTTAGCTGAACGGGTTCTGAGTGTACCTATAATTGTCTTACTGCTGGAAAGAGAACAGTATAAACTGTGGTCTGAAAGCCACCTGGACAGCATGACCTTAGATCTCTTATGACCTATTCTGTTATGGACAAAGGAAACAAAGTTAATTACCTGTTCTTTAAGTACTAGTTACTTGCAGGAAAAATCTAGGTTGCTTGTGTACATCAAAACAATGTAAGTTGACTTCTCCCTTGTTGCATTACAGGGGAAAGAAAACACACAGATTTACAGACCAACTGAGATTAGATTATCAGGCTGTCTTTGGTATAAAGCTGAGTTTGTTCATAAAGAAATCATTAATGTCACTAGAAAAATAGTTTTCCCGGGAAGGAATGAGGTTTGATGCTGCAGGCTTGAAGGGAGAGAGAGTGTAAATTTTTCCAAACCTAACCTGAGATTCCAAGGAGGGAAGGAATATTTAATTGGTGGTCTCAGCACGAAGGTACCTCAAAAAAATACCTAGCAGGGCTTCTGGGAAGCCAGTGAAGAAATTAATACTTGACAAAAATCTGGCATAGCCAGGTGTACTGCAGTGACTGGTCAGACTTTAGTACGAAACTGGTGAATACAAGGAATAAGATCTGTAAACAGGTTTATTCCTTGCGCAACCCAGAATAAAAAAAAAAATCTTGGTCTGTTTGCCTTTGTTAATCTTCCTGGTAGAGGGTATCTGGGCAGCTAAGGGAATATCGACCACTGTCGCAGGGTATTGCTGGGTCTGTGATCATCAAAGGAACTGGTGAAACCATGTGGTTAATCTGAGAGATTGAAGATCCATGTGAGGTGTGCCAGATAGATGGGATGTAATGCTTTGGTGAAGCTTCAGTAGAAAAGGGTTCTTCAGATGAGACTAAAGAAGATGGAACCATACCAGTCGAGGCTAGAGGGAGAGTCTAAGAATCCTGCTAGCTCTGAACAACATTGCTTTCTGCAGGGATCTTACCATTGAAGAAACTGGAAAAGCATGCAGTAGACTCAGCCACTGGAGGATTCCACAGTCCCCCGGTAGGATGAGGGGAAAGAAACGGATGCATTTAGAATTTGTTTTGGAAGCAAAAATATCATAGCAAGGCTGTCCCCAATGGTAGAAAATCGTCTGCAATGTTAAAACATTAAGGGATCACTCGCATGGCACCAAAATGCACTTGCTGAACCTAACCACTAATGAGTCAGTGGCACAGGGAATACGTGTTGCTATCACTAAACACTGAGTTAATTGCTCACTCCCATATACCATTGCTTCTAGAAAGACGACAGGATGCAACCTATTTGTTGACATACTACACTACTGACATGGTATTGAGTGGATCACAGTTGCACCCTTTGGAAGACCATCCTGAAAGGTCTGCAACACTGGAGCAGCCCTTATCTCCGGAATGCTGATGTGCTGTCTGGCCTCTTGCTCCATCCACATCCCTTGGACTGCTTGCCACCCGACAATATCCTCCCCACCCCAGGAAAGATGCATCTATGGTGTCTGTGACCTATGGAAAAGGAGAGATTAGTTGATGTCCTTTGCTCAACAAAAGTAAATGCAACCACCACCGGTGAGCAGATATAAAGATGAGACTCTGTGACAGCTACAACTGGGACATTGCAATGTTCACTGACATTCATAAGGACAGACAAAGCTGAAGTGAGTGGCCCCTTGCATGTGTCAATGACCCTCTTATAGTAGAAAAGAGGAGCCAGTTGTCTTGCTATGGGAAGTTCCTGACTCTCAGCACTCTGAAATGAGCTGCTAGAGGTGACATACAACTGATGAACAGCTATGAGACTGAATGGCAGTACTCTAAACTGATAATGCCAGTCTCTTCTCCAGAAATGCAAGAATGTCCTGGGCACTTCGGCTATTTTTATATGCAGATGCAGTCTTGGTGACCACCTGAGAATATTCACTCCACCTCTTGCCCATGACCATCAGGAACATGGTTTTCCCTTGCGTGTTGGTTTAGGCTGCTGAGAATGGGCCTGATGTTTGTGGGTTTTCTTAAGAACTAAAACATATGGAATTAACCCTGGACCCTATATGATCTGGTGGGACCCCTTAGATGGCTCATTTTTTCTAAAAGATTGCAAAACTCTAATTTGGCCTCCTCCTTTTGGCAGGATGATAGGTTTCATAGGGGTAAAGAACTCATACGAGACACAGTTAAGGGTATTGTATAGCCTGTGGATATGACGTGCATGACCCATTTGTCTTTAGTGTGGTCAGCCGCACTTCCAGCTGCAGGAAAAATCAGCCCATGAGAGCTTCCTGAGTGGGACATAGTTACGGGTTCACAGTTACTTACTGAGCTTTTGGTATGTGAGAATCTTAAGCCTGTCCTTACATTTCCATGGCAGTTTTTAGCCTTTATATTTTTTGTACAAATAACCAAGAGATGGACCAAACAAGAATATGTTAGGACACTGGTGCTAAACCAGGGTTGAATTTGTGGTCACTTATTAATTTGTCTAAATTACATTTAAATACAGTAAGAGAAGTGCTTTTCTTTATATGGAGTGAAGATAGTTGCACAGAAGTGGCATCCTCTATGATGCATATTCCTCCATCATGCTCTGTTTATTTTACAGAAGAGAGAGAGATCCCTTGAGTGGGTGATTATGATGACATTAGACTTGTGAATGTGTAATAAGTCTAACAGAATGTCTGTTGAAACTCTGTAAGGCAGAGGTTACCTCTCAGTATTCTGTATACTACCGAGAAGAGTCGGCTGGGCTTGGGAGTGCCTTCTGTGTGGAGTCTGCATGTCCTCCCCGTGGTTGGGTAGCGTTCGAAAGACATGCGTGCGTAAATGGGCGTGCCTTTGTTGAAGGTTGGGCATCGAGCTGGCACTTCGGCGTCTCATAAAAATCTACTGCCAATCATTAGCCGACGGGAGTTCCGCTGTGGCGACCCCTTACCGGGAAAAGCCGAAAGACAAACAACTGAGAAGAGTGACAAGGATTTGAGACTGCCTGCATAGTTTTTATGATATAGGCCTTTTATATTTTTTTATGAGAAACTGTTGTGTTAATGTCAGTTATGATAAATATTTGCTCAGGTACATATCAAAGGGGCATTATGCTCAATGATTGGTATAATGAACACCATAGTGGAACATTTATATTCCTGAATCTGGTTGCAATACCTTTAGATATCACTGTGCAGTGAAAAAGCACTTCCTTATAACAGTAGAAACATGATGATCAAAGGACAGTTCATTGCTGACATAGATCTCCGGATCCCTAACTACAGGATCAATTTTTTTTTTGGGACGGTTGTCAAAATGATATTTACAAGGGGAGTCATTCTTGGAAAAAGATACAATTATGCACTTATTAGCATTCATTTTTAATTAATGGTTTTGACACCATCTATTTGCTTGGGACAGGCTCTGTTGGAGGAGGCTGATGTTCTCTGAGGAGTTTATGATGGCACCAAGTTTGCACTCTTTAGACTTAGTAAGCCACAAACCCTTAACATCAGCAGAATTAAATGCCAAACAGGAGTGTCCCAAGGAATGAACTCTGGGGTACACCACTAGTGACATGTCTTTTGGGGGAGGTATAGCTGCAGATCCTAACTTCCTGGGTTCTATTTATGAGACAATTTGCTATCAAACAAGTTTTATAGGGACTGACATCTAGCTGGAAAAGTTTATCTTAAGATACTGGAATGTGGGATGGTGTTGGAACACCTTTGTGAAATCTAGCTATGGTGGGGTGCACTGTTTTGCCCTTGGCCGCTACTTCAGTAACTTTTTCAAAGTCATCAGCGGGGTTAAGTACATAGGGCCTGCTCATAATGAATCCAAACTGGGTTGGGTTGAACGTCTGTAGGTTACCTATAGCCTTGAGTATTAATTCCATAGTCATTTCTATAGCCTTACAGAAGAGTCTGGGCAGACTTGTGTGTCTGTAATTAACCAGTCTATTGAAGCCCCACCTTTGTGCAAGGGAATAAATTTGCTGTCCTCCATTCATCTGGCACAAAGTTTATTTTGAGGCCGATACTAAATGGCTTCTGTAGGGAACTAGACAAGTCATGTTTCATTCAAGCAATTTATCAGACGTGCTGCTGCTGTTGCTTTCTTTGAGGATGACCATGGAACCCTTGATTCTGTAGAGTTTCTCTACTTTGCCCATTGTAGAAGCCCCCTGGGCCACAGGAATTATGGTGTGCTAATCAGATGGCTGCTGTTGGGTTTTAGGGTGCAAGTTTTTTCCCCTTTTGGTTCTCTGAAAAAGACCAGTAGGGGCTATGAACTTTACCCCAACAGCAGAGCACGTCCTCCTCTCCTGTTCATTCTTTAGTAGTTTCTCCTTCACCTTGGGTTCAGCATGGAAGACCTATGTAAAGGGGCACAGGTGAGGGACATTCTTTGCAAAGCCAAACAATGCATGTCAGACCTATAGTCTCATTATAAAACCTGACCCAGGGCTCCTACTACTTCATCAGCTTCACTGTGAATAAGCTACATGGAGAACACAGCAATAAGTAATACTCTTAGTAGTTGCCACATGCAGCTGAACTTGCCAACATATGTCATTTGGAGGCAGGTTTTTCAACAATTTCATGGTCATGTCTGCCAACTCTTGCAATAAACAGGTCATATGTCTGAGGAAGTTAAGCACCCTAATAGCAGATGCAACTGACATGAAGGCATGCTTCTCCATATGATCCGCTGCTCAAGTCCCTGCCTGGTGGATATACCACCAGTCTATCATAGAGTTCCCTTTTGGTAGTTTCTACTATTATAATTGAGTCATCAAGTGCAGTCTTACTCCACTTTGCTCTTGAGAGGCCGAAGGATACTGTGTGATGTCATTGGGATGGGCTTAACCAGACTGGGTTTTCACCAAGCCTTTTCATGACCAGGTCCATTATATAGTCATGTGGCAGAACTACCAAGATGTAGCTAGGATCTCCTCACCAGGGGACTGGTGGGGGAGGAGAAAAGGTCATGATCCCCCTCTGCTCAGCAGTTGTAAGATTTCCTCAGATTTATTTTTTTTTTTTTTTTTTTTTTTTTTTTTTTTTTTTTTTTTGCTGAGGAGTGCGGGGAACTTTTTCCCTCAGAGAGTTCTATACCCACCCAGGATGGAGGGCTCAGACAGAGGTCAAAGTGCCTCCTCTTGAACCCTCTCTTCCTTGGGACACTCAAACTGGGCTCATCCATGTGCTCAGAGAAAGACTAATCTCCTGAGGGGTGGAATCTGTGATGGCTTTTGAGTGGACTGTAAGGAACGCAGACAGTGGGGACAAGGCTCCAAACTGAGTGTCAAGGGTGGAAGCAGAAGTAAAGGGTATGTTTCTACTTACAATCTGCATCTAGGAGTGCCTGGCAATCCTGTTAAAAAAAGTGCCTGATGTCTTGGTAGATTGTGTCATGACCAATGCACACTGCAAAGTAGTTGATGCCGACATCCCAACCCTGACACCAAAGCTGTAAATGAAGCAGGAGATGTCTTTGGCACTGAAGGAATGGAATGCCAGCAACATAAATACAGCACATTTACTTTGAAGGAATCAGTGCCAGATTCTGAACTCAGAGGTCAGCCTTGGCCTTATGGTGCCTAGAAACCCTTTTACTACAGAGGTAGGTATTGAGGTAATGGGTATCAAGGGTATCAGTATCAATGGAGGTAACTCATCCTGGCCCTTCCTTTGGCACCAGAGAGAGAATATTTTCCATTTTTCTAAAAATGATTGTTTTTTTTTTTGTATTAAGTTTCCTAATTTTCCATACGATGAAAAGGATGTTGGGTAAGTTATGTATAATGTTTGTAAAAGTCAACTTGCTAATATGATTTGATTACTTTTATGTAAATGTAAGTTTGCTTGTGTCATAAGTGATAAGTCAATAAAGATGTCGATAAAAAGGATGCCTAAAAATGTGTTTGGAAAGAATGAGAGCTAGGTCATCCACTCTGTCAGCATTATGGTCTGTAGGTTAGGGTGTATGACAGATTTTTTGATTTATGTGAAACCATTCACAGTGCTGAGGTAGCTGGAAATGTTCTGCCCTTACATTACTCACTAGGTGGTAGAGCCAATGCTGCCTTATAGGTTGATACTAGGCTATCGGCCCTAGGGCCTATACAAGCCTAGCCGTAACAATTCCCTGGCTATTTCTTCCCACGATATTTACTTCCCTGGACCCCTGTCTAGCAGGGCGACTGATTTGATCCCTGGGGTGAATTTCTTATCTCCCGTCCAGTCGTCAAGGTTCCTTTTGAAGAGGGCCAAAGAGGCGCTCTGCTTGACATGTATGGGCAGTCTATTCCAGAGTCTGGGGAGTCTCTGGGTCAGGAACCTATCCCTCCAGCATGTTTTGTTCATTGTGATGACAGGGTTTAGAGCCCTGAAGCATGTGGCTCTGAGGGATTGGGATTTCTTTAAGTGTAGCATGTCTAACACCTCTGGGTTTGACATGGCCTTGTATGTTAAGCAGAGATTGCCTCTGAGTAGACTATATGCGACAGAGTATAGCTGGAGGTTTTTTTAGATGGTCAGCATAGGGCATCTGCTTTAGGCCTGTGATTCTTTTAGTGAGGTATTTCTGCGTCCTTTCCAGTTGTTGCAGATGTCTTGAGAGGTACATACCAAATGGGGCATTGCATTCTATAATGGATCTAATGAGGGATGACTACAGTTGGATAATGGCCTCCTTTTTTCTGGATGAAAAGCCCTTAGTGATAAGGTGTGCCACATAGAAGGATTTCCTGACTGTTGTGGCAATGTGGTTATCGAAGGTGAGACCACTGTCCACCTGTGTCCCTAAGTCTCTTATTACACTTACAGTGTTTAGCGTACTGCCACCTTATACCTTGGATCTTGGTCCAAAGGAAGCTATAAGTAGCATTTTTGGCTTGTCATCCATTGTTTTTTGTGCTGCTTTGAGGCAAAGAGAGATTAGAAGAAAGAAATAAGAAACAGACCTGCCTAGCTTATGTAGAAGACATCTGTTGCCCATGTCCCTGTAAGAGGTGATCTTGAAAAAAAATTTTTACTGGTCTGTTTTCTGGAGCAGAAAAATTTCTACTTCTGGTGTACCTTAACTTTGGACTAGGCTCCAAAAACGTATCCCTGCCTAACTTCTCTTCATGAAGATCTACTTTTGTTCTGCAATCATGTCCTGAGATGGGATACAGCATGACCTGAGGGGTAATGCCAGCTTCCTGGGCCAGAAGTCCATGCTTCTCTGGCAAGTCTGCTTAAGACATAACATGTTGCACTTTGATGTTCATCGTGCATACAGCTGCAGTCATAACAGATGGGTTCTTCTGCCGTCAGGCGGGTCCTCGGTCGGCCGAATTCCAAAGTCTAGGTCCGGCGTCGGTTGTCGTTTTTCCCTGACGTCAGTGCGACAGGGGTATAAAAGAACCAGCCGACGCCATTTTCCCCAGTCTTTCTTGCCGCGTGGTGCCCGAAGCAGAAGCAGTTCGCAAGTGCTGGTCGGCCAGCTCCTGAAATTACGAAAATTTTGCAACCGAAGTCTTCTTGAAAGCTAAGTACCCCGTTGGGGAAACTTTTCTTGCCTCAGACCGATGTCAGGCAAAGTTAATAATTGTATTTCATGTGGGAAGCAAATACCGCATAAGGATTTTCATTCCCTCTGCATTCCTTGCTTAGGCCCAGACCACGACGTCTCGGTCTGTCGTTTTTGTGCCACTTTCAACAAACGCATCATTAAGCATCGGGCGGAGTTCGCCCAGCACTATTTTGGTAAAAAATTTAATTACATTATGTCGTCAGATACTCAGACTCCAGTTTTGTCTAAAAAACGCAAAGATAAGGACCGACACACGAGGTCCACGGTCTCTTCCGACACCACGCCAAACCCGACTACAGGTGGTCCGGTTCTCAGCGAGGCGCCTACGCAGCCCATGCCTACCGACGACACTTAATTGGCGGTGTCTACTGTGCCCGAGGTCGCAGGCTCCTCGGCCCACACCCCGACTACCGATACCGAAGCCACTCCTGGTGGTGAAGCTCAAAATGTAGACAGGTCTGCCTCCTCTCAAGGTGTCTTCAGACCTTCCTCTTCTTTTTTTATCAAGGCTTTCACTAAGTCTAAAGCAGCCATGCATTCTAAGAGACCAGCTACACAGGGCACGTCTCCAGGCCCCATGCCTAAAAAGCAGATGCTTAAAATGGCTGAGGATTTAATTACTCTTATCAGGGGTTCTCAACCCACCCCCCACCCCCACCCCGGCCAGAAGGCCCAGAGTGGAGGAAGAATCCCCCTCCTCTGACCAGGCCTCCATTATTTCAGAGCACACTGATGAAGAGGAGCATTCTTACTCCCCTTTTGAAGATTCTGATGCAGAGGAGTCCATTCCCTCCGTTTCCCCCCCAGAGGATTACTCATTTGGGGAAACCTTGCATACCTTGAGGGAACAGTTCCACTGGGAAGGCCAAGAGTACTCAGACTCCAAGAAAAGGCTTAGGGATTTTCTCTTGCTACCTCAGCACAGGCCTGTGGCTATACCTCCTGTCTTAGACATACTAGATGATGTGTATTTGGAGGCCTGCCTTAGCCCAGACTCTTTACCTCCAGCCCCAGTCAAGCCTGACAGGTACTACCGGGTTCCTGACTCGCACCAATTTTTATACAAAAGCCATGCGGCTGACCCAGAAACTATTTCACAGGGCCCCAAGGGAATTAAGGCCTCCACTGCTAAAAATCCATTACCTTCCGAGAGAGATTCCAGATCTTTGGAAAGGTGGGGGAAAAAGGTATACACCTCTGCCACCTTAACCATGAGGGCATTAAACTGCCAGTTCCATATGTTAAAGTACCAACAGTTTCTGTTATCACAGTTGAGAAGCAAAATGTCACAACCTGAACAACCAGACTTGAAGGAGTTGCAGGATTTGATGCATAGTGCAGAACAGGTGGGTAAACATACCTTGCAATGTGGATTTGATGCTCTAGAGACCTCATGTAGAGCTGCTGTTACAGGATCAGTCATACGTAGACATGCCTGGCTCAAGGAGCAAACCTTACCAGATCATGTCAAAGCTAAATTACTAGATGCCCCTCTACAAAAGGATGTATTTGGTGTTAAAGCTGAGGAGGTATTAAAGAAAATGGAGGAAAAGGCTAAATCAGTGCAAACAGTGAAAGATCTTCTACGGGTACAACCTCCACGTTTCAGTAGAAATTGACCTTCCAAAAATTGGTCCTTTCCAGCCACGGACAGACCCCAAAGAGGTAGATACAGGCGCCCGAGGGGCAGAGGTCAATCTCAAGGATCGTTTAGAGGCAGACGATGGCAAGCTCCTTCACAAAGAGGTGGTGAGGATAGTTCGCAGCCATTCAGAAAGCAAACCCAATGACTTTCCCCTTTGCATGCCAAGCAAGGCTCAAATGGCAGCACCCTTAGGCAGAAAACTGGCATTATTTTCGAAAAATTGGCATATTGTCACAAAAGACAAATGGATCCTGGACATTATAAACAGAGGCTACAGATTCCATTTTCACACCCTTCCAATAATGAGAGGCATGCCAAACCTGCCACACAATCAAAGGGCAGAGGCACAAAGACAAATTTCAGATCTCATGGACATGAAAGCTATTCAAGAGGTACCTACTCAAGAACAAGGTCAAGGTTTTATTCCAGACTATTCCTGGTACCAAGGAAGGGAAAAGATTGGAGACCTATTTTGGACCTATCCATCCTAAACACATTTTTACTCGTGCCAAAATTCAAGATGCTCACATTACAGCAGCTTCTTCCCATGCTGGGCAAGGAGTCTTGGCTGGTAACATTGGACCTCAAGGAGGCATACCTGCATGTCCCAATCAGACAAAATTGCAGAAGATACCTCAGATTTCTTGCAGGTTCAACCCATTATCAATTCTCTGCATTGCCCTTTGGCTTATCTACTACGCCCAGAGTATTCACGAAATGCCTGGCATCAGTAATTGCCTACTGCAGACTTCAAGGGATACAAATATACCCATATTTGGACGATTGACTGATCCAAGCAGACAGCAAGCACATTCTTCTGAAACATCTGGCTTTTGTAATAATGTTGTTGAATTCTCTGGGATACACAGTCAACAAAAAGAAATCAAGGCTAATACCCTCTCAGAAAATAATTTTCCTGGGTGCCAACTTGGACACAAACACCCAGATGGCCTATCTCACGCCAGAGAAACAGGGGGCAACTAACTCAATACTTCAGAAAACTAGCAAATTTCACCAGGCTGACTGCAAGGAAAATCCTGCAGGCTCTGGGATTCATGGCATCTTGCATCCTACTAATCCCATGTGCAAAGCTGCATATGAGGAAACTTCAATGGTACCTGAAAAACCTATGGTCTCAACACAGCCACAGTTTGGAAACAGTAATACCACTAATTCCATGTCTTCAAAAGGAATTTCTGTGGTGGGCTCAAGCATGCCAAACAAACACAGGTCTCCCATTCTGCAAGCCTCAAGCAAATCAAGTCATCACAACAGACGCCGGACTATGCCTGGGGCACATGACATATCGGTGCATTCAGGGCAAATGGTCCCAAAAAGAAAAGCACCTTCACATCAATCAAAAGGAAATGCTAGCAGTAATAAATGCTATTATAGCTTTCAAAGACCTTCTGCATCCAGGTCAACTATTGATAAGGACAGACAACACCACAGTAATGTGGTACATAAACAAACAGGGAGGAACCCATTCATACCCCCTATGCAGGCTGGCCATGTCACTTTGGAACATGGCTCTGGAATTACAAATTGAACTTCAAGCACAGTACTTGCCAGGCAAGGAAAACACGCTGGCAGACAACTTAAGCAGAAATATGATAGATCCACACGAATGGAAGTTGCATCCTCAAGTTTTTACAGAGATAATTCAAGCATGGGGAAGGCCAGACATAGATCTCTTTGCCTCCCACAAAAATCACCAATTGACAAAATTCTGCTCAAGGACTTTTCATCCACAGGCCTGGAGAGTGGACGCCCTCTCTTTCAGTTGGACAACAATGACAGTTTATGCCTTTCCACCTCTTTCTCTGCTGCCCAAAGTTCTATTAAAAAACAGAGCAGACAGACCAAAGATGATTCTCATTGCTCCAGACTGGCCAAGACAGCACTGGTACCCACTCCTGAGGAGCCTGACGCATTCCCCACCATGGACCCTACCTCTAATGCCTATTCTTCTGACTCAGCACAGCTTCAAAACTCTTCAGTCAGCTGAAAACACTCAATCTGGCCGCATGGAAGATTCCTTAACTTCACAACAGACCCTACTCTCCAAGGAGGTGCAGGATGTCATTTTGGAGGCCAGAAGGCCGTCTACTAGAAAAGCTTACTCCGCAAAATGGAAACAGTTTTGTGCATAGAATGAGAAAAAGGGCCAGAATACTGGAAAAACTGAATTTACCTCAAATATTACAGTATCTAGTTGAGCTGCTAAGCAGTGGACTTTCATTCTTCTCCATCAAAATCCATGCCTCAGCCATTTCTGCAGAATACAACACTGATCCACCTTTATTCTCTCACCCCCTCTTAAGACAGTTCCTCAGAGGGGCTAAGAATATAAAACCCCCAAGGAAACAACCAATACCTGCTTGGGACTTCAATTTCATTCTAGAAAAGCTGACCTTGCCTCCTTTCGAGCCAGCTGCCTCAACAGATTTGCAATATTTGTCCTGGAAAACAGCCTTCCTTCTAGCTATCACCTCAGCTCGCAGGGTATCCGAACTACAAGCCCTCATGGCTGTGCAGCCTTTCATCATTTTCCATCAGGACAGTTTCCTTACGAACCAACCCGTCCTTTATGCCAAAGGTGGTATCCAGGGTAGCTTTGAATCAGGCTATCCACTTACCTACCTTTTACCCTAATCCTCAAAACAAAGGGGAGAGACTACTACATTCCTTGGACATCCACAGACAGCTGCGCTATTATTTGGACAGAACAAAGCCTTTCAGAAAATCAGAGCAACTCCGTGTCCTATGCCATAGGAGCTCAAGGGAAGCCAATTTCCAAACAGACAATCTCAAAATGGATAGCCCACTGCATATGCTTTTGTTACTCTTTTCATGGCAAAACTGTCTCTGCAGGCATCACATCTCACTCCACTAGGGCCACTGCTACCTCTGCAGCTTTCCTCAGAGGAGTTCCTACCAAAGATATTTTGGAAGCAGCCATTTGGAGTTCTGTGCATACCTTCTCCAAGCACTACCACCTACCATTATACACCAAAACTAGAGCAGGCTTTGCCACTGCAGTCTGGCTCCTCCTAGTTCCACCTAGTGCCTACCACCCCTTTTTTAGCTTTGGGATTCTACCCATCTGTTATGACTGCAGCTGTATGCACAATGAACATAGTACAGTTCTGTACCCCCTTGTTAATTATCCACTTATTGTTTTAGTATTTAAGGCTGTGGAATACTACACTTGAATTTTTCTGATGAAGTCATATGGTTGACGAAAACGTGTATTTTAGTTTGTGGCGTTAAAAAATAAATTACTTAACTTTTTGGAGTCATCTGTTATTTAAACCTTATTGTGAGCTGTTCTACACTATTTTAGCCTGTTGGTGGTTACTGCACACCGGACCTTTGATCTTGTTTTCACAGTTTTGTACCTACCATAAATGTAGATGTTCGAGTGCTAATACAGCTGCAGTCCAGGTTTCCCTCCCTCCTTCCCCTCTTGGGACAGGCCTATTGGCTAACACCTCCTCATACAACCTGATTGGGGTATTCATTTATGGTGTATTTGCTTGCAACTACTGTATTTTGATTATATTGCATTGCATTATTACATAAATTTATGTATTGCCTTCCTTCTGGGGGCACCTGACATCTGGGGCAAGAAAAACTGAAGAAAATGGCGTCGGCTGGTTCTTTTATACCCCTGTCGCACTGACGTCAGGGAAGAAGTGACGACAACTGACGCCGGACCTAGACTTTGGAATTCGGCCGACTGAGGACCCGCCTGATGGCAGGAGAACCGATCTGTTTTGACTGCAGCTGTATTAGCACTCGAACATCTACATTTATGGTAGGTACAAAACTGTACTTTTCATGTATCACACTGCTGTTGTCATATATCATTACAGTATATTCCAAAACTCAAGGCTTGCTTGAGTCTTGTAGGCCAGACCCCCTCCCAGAGAAAGTCTCAGGGCTTTGTCTGATTAGTGTCTTTGTATGTCTGGTCCTAATCTGAATGGGACTCCCAAGTTTGTTCACTTTGTTGCATTCACCATGAAAGCTATTTTTTGATACAGAGTACAAGGGGGCGAGGAACCAGTTGGGGGTGCACACTGACTCGACCTGTTTCTTAGACGCCTCAGGAGCGTCCTCACGAGTAGTCTGGCTTATAGGTATCATCAAGGCTGAAGGAGGTCATGTACTACAATGTACTTAAAAACATTGCTGAGATGTGGTGGAGCACTGGCTCAGAAAGGTCAATTTTCTAAGCGCAAGCAGGGCTTCTTACTTGGCAGTGCCAAGCCACGACCACAGCTGTCTGAGGCATAGCTATGGTTTTGGAAAAGTCAGATGGTTCCAGAGTCTAGAAGAATGAAAGGATGAACTGCAGGGCTTTCTCAGCGTTCGCTAGAGTTGTTGCCTGTATTTGATAATTGATTAGATATGGGTAGATGTGAATCTGTCTGGTTCTGCATAAGGCAATTACTGGAGCCAAGCAGTCTGTAAATAACCTGGATACAGCAGACAAACCAAATGGTAAGCAAGCAAACTGAAAACAGGCCCCCCACTTTAAACTGGAGGGTATTGCCTGACCTGCCTGGCTGGGGTGCAGAGGTAGACATCCTGCAGATCCAAAGTTATCAGGAAGGTTCAGGGATAGAATACGCACTGTTAAAGCTGGGTAATCCACCTCCACCAGTAGACCAGTTACCTGTGGTGTACCACAAGGATCTGTACTGGGCCCTCTACTGTTTGGAATTTTTTTCTGAAGTCCAGTCAAAAATTGATGGCATGTCCAGTCAAATATTGATGGCATGTGGCTTACTAAGTTTGCAGTCGACTGTAAAATGGGTGCAGAGTCCCCCAATAACATCAGCAAATTACAGAAGCAACTGACACAGACAACAGACTGGTGCCAGGGCCATGGACTGAAAACAAAACACAAAAAAAATGCCTCATTATCCCCTTTGGTAGAGAAGTAGCCCCTGCTAGCTGTGATACAGACGGCACCCCCTCTAAGTTCAAACACAGTGGTGAGTGGCCTCAGAAACCTGAGATGTACAGTGAGCGACCTGTAAAAGCACCTCATTAGGGCCCAAGACCTCCAAATGTGATGGGACAGTGGATGCTGGAGTTATACAACCAACATTGCTTTCCACCTTCACCTTTGATCATATCTTTCTTGGTGGACTGTAGGGAGGCAGAGGATGAACCTGAGGATGCTATGGAGAACTGGGTGCAGGCTTAAAACTTCTGTTCCAAGTATGTTTGTAGGGAATGCTGCCTAACCCGACCGCACCTAATCCTCGACAATGTGTTCTGGACCTGAACAAAAATACACTAGTGTGAAAAGCTTTAAGAACCTGTCAAAGCACAAACATTTCTTATGCCTGATACACACTAACACTCAAGTCAGATGTCAGACAAATGACTACAAAGTTGTCCAAAAATCAGCAGCTAACATAAAAGTACCAGTAAGAAAATTTCCCATTGGGGTATCTTAACTGTTCAGGGGCAGTCTGAACCACACAGCACTATGGAATCAATAAGATCGATCCATGTGATACAAACTGGGGCGAGAAAGGCTTAAAGCAGGTGTGGGTGGAAGTGAATCTTAGAGTAGGAGAGTTCTGACATACCTGATGAATGGACATCTGCCACACCTAAAGGGGGAAGGAGATTGAGCTCTGGAAGTCAGGCCTTCTGAAGATGAAATCCCAGTAGTCAGGACTAATGCAACCAGGATCTAAATGACTGCCATCTGCTTCTTGCAACATCTATAGCATATTATTTCTGTTATGCTATGGTAGATGATTTACTAGTCTTGAAATAAAATCCATTACTCCTTCACGTCATGTCAACTATAAGTTGTTTACCTGCTAATATTCTTCTGACCTGATCTACTCTTAATTTTTGTATGCATTTTATTTTATTTATTTATTTTACATTTGTTGACCAGGCTAGTCTAGCTGGATACATGCAGGCCCGGGGAGAAAAGCTCCAAATAAAAAACTTACACAATTAATCTGAAAGTTATGACATATTATAAAGACAGGACACGTTACATAAAACTTTAGTGTGTACAAAATTTTATTTATTTATTTTCAAATTATAATAGTCATAGTTATTACATATATGCAAATTTGTATGCAGTAATATAAAATAGTGAGACTATGAAGGGAAGATAATAGAGGGTATAGTTTAGAAAGAAAATTAGTGACATGAGAAAAGTTAGTCTGGGTTAGTACAGGAGCATAGCCAATGTTTATTGATATATAGTTTTAGATTCCTTTTAAAAAGTAAGAGAAGTCTGTGATGTAATTTCAGAGGGTAGTTTGTTCCATAGTTTCCCAACAGAGTTAGAGAACAAGGAGTCACCTGCAGAGTTGTTAGATTTGGTAGTTTTGATCAACAGTTTTTTGAGGAGTGTAGATTCTTGCAATTATTATAGGGTGTTAGGAGGCTAGAGAATATAGGTGTGTTGTTGGGTTGATGCAAGGTCTTGTGGGCTATTATGAGCTGCTGTAATTGACATTGGTTAAGAAATTCTAGCCAGTCTAGTTGTTTTAGGTTCAAACAGTGATGGGTTCTAAATGGAGAACCTGTGGCAAATCTAGCAATATTATTATAGGATATAGCTAGTTTGTTGAGGGTTTTTTTTTTTTTTGGAGAGATTGGTATATATAGGAGACGCATAGAGTAGAGTGGAGATTAGGTGGGTTCTGGCTATAGTGGTTCTAGCTAGTGGTGCAAGAAAGGGTTTAATTCTATAAAGGGATCCTAGTTTTTTGTTGACTATTTTTATTGTGGTGTTAATGTGAGTATCAAAGTGGTTGTCAGTTGTTATTCCTAAGAGTTTAGTGCTTGGGTCAGGAGAGGTAAGAGTTCCATTGTTAGATGTAAGAGTGAAATGTAAAGGGGTAGACTTACGGGTTGGTGTAAAGAGTAGCTTTTTGCGTAATTGACTGCAGTTTAGTTTGAGAAGTGGCTGAGCAGATAATAGTAGAGTTACCTGCATATTGAATACAAGTGGTGTGTGGAATAGCTGATTGCAGGTCATTAATATAAATGGAAAATAGGAGTGGGCCTAATATGGAGCCCTGGGGGACCCCAAGGGAGATAGGAAGGAGAGTAGATAGTTTATTTTGCCAGAGAACAGCCTGCTGTTGGTTTTCTAGGTAGAATGTAAACCAGTTCACAGACATAGGATCGAGTGAAAGTGATTTTAGTAGAAATAGGAGGAGTTTGTGATTAACCATGTTGAAAGCTTTAGATAAATCGAGTGCAGAGGACAGAATATTGTTATTGCAGAATTTGTTGATACAGTTTGTGAAGGATAGCAGGGCTGTGGTGGTACTATGGGAAGGTTTAAATCCGTGTTGACAGTTGGTGAGTAGGTGGTTAAGTAGTTGGTTATGGATACACTTTTCCATAATTTGTGCAAGAGGGAATAGTAGTGCTATGGGACGAAAGTTAGAGAAGTCATTGGAGTTCCCACCTTTATGTAGTGGGATGATATGAGAAATGTTCCAGATGGATGGGATAGTTCCTTCAGTTATGGTTCTATTTATTAGAATGGAAATGGGATAGGAAATAGCTTTAGCTCCTTTTTGCAGGAATTCTGCAGGGAGTTTGTCAGCTGAGGGGGTGGTGGGTTTTAATTTCTGGAGAAGGGAACAAATAAAGGAGGGTAGATACAGGTTGTAACTGAAATGATGGATGGACATCTGCACACATCTTCGTGAATCACATCTATTCATCAAAAAACATTAATGTTGTCTTTCGGCTTTTCCTGGTTAGGGGACACTGGACCAGGCAGTACCTGAAAAAGGGTTTTTGGTTACAGTTTACTTTATAAGAAAATCAGTACAATCCCTTGCAAGCTCATGATAAGCTTGGTTAGTGATGAAGTAGAAGATCTTTAAGAAAGTGAACTTCAGCTAAGGCTTTGCCAGTGTTTTGAGCCCTTACTTCTTACCGTCACACTCCTGTGTCACTCTTGCCTGTGATCAGGAAAGTTATTAATGTCAATCCCTGTGTTGCCACTCTCCAACACCATCACGCTTGAGTTGACATTTTTTGACTTGCTAAAATCTCATTACACACAGCTGGGTTAAATCTCTTGCCATTCTGGAAGGATTTCATGGTGTGCTACACTCCCAAAGGAATACAGCCCCTCCTGGGGCAGGCCCTTGGTGGTGAGACAGCTCTCAGCCTTCCATCAGCTAAATGTGGAACATTGTGTACCAGCATCTTAAACTATGAAACTCACATTGTGGTTATAGTGTATTATTTTACATTTGTATATCCACGGTGGTGCAGCGGTAGCATTGTTGCCTCACAGCAAGAGGTTCTCCCGTTCGATTCTCGGCTGGAATGTGGGGGGTGCCTTCTGTGTGGAGTCTGCATGTCCTCCCCGCGGTTGGGTGAGCGTTCGAAAGACATGCGTAAAGGGGTGTGCCTTCGTTGAAGGTTGAACGTCGAGCTGGCACCTCGGCATTCGTGAAAATCTACTGCCAATCATTAGCGGACCGGAGTTCCGCTGTGGCAACCCCAAACCAGGAAAAGCCGAACGACAACAACAACATTAATGTTTTTTGATGAATAGATGTGATTCAGTATTTATATTAGATTAAAAAAAAGACTTTGATAAAGTCTTAAAGAATATAAGATAGACCCAATGTGGAACAGCAATGAACAGTTTTGTAAGACTCGTGATGAGGAATGTTCCTCATAATGAGGTACACCTGAGAGGTATGGATGGTGATTTATTGACTTGTCAAGTTTGCAGTTGATTCCTTTGTCTGAGACTTTTACAGCAGCAGCATACAATCTCTGCTGACAGATGTCTAAGAATGATGCCAAAAGATAGTAATGGTCCCATAACCCATGCACCATTTTTGGCTTGACCATGGAATAGACTACTGGTACCACAGTCTGTCCTCCTTCCAGACACCGAAAAAAATAAGCAGTTTGCCTCAGCCACCACAACAGGCTAGCGATCTGCCTCGGCCACGAGTGGGCAACTCTACTGTGGTGTTTTTTGTACCTCAGACCACTTATCTTTTTTTACCCTGTATCCCCCTGGTGTAGCATCTACAGCCCCTATGTCTCGAGGATTAGCCATGACTTCTGTGGCTGTTGAAATATCCTCAGTGGGCAAGGGAGAACTACTCATCAGTCCTGGAAGAGGGAACAGGAAGGTTTCCTTGTTGTTTCAGAATGATGTTCCCATCCTTGGGAAGCTGCTTCTGTTGCCATTAATAACATGGTTTGCCCCATTTTACTGTCCAAAAGAAACAGCAAATCAAGCATATATCTATTCATCCCCACATTTCTTTGGATAGGAGTAATTTATTGTGTAGAAAACAGGTTTTGAAATATGGTCTTATGTGGAAAGTGTGATGGAAAACTTTTGACTTTATAATGAAGCCCTGAGTTTTTGGTTGTTTTAACAGCATATTGGATATGTTGATCAAACTTTAATCTGTTGTCAAGTGTACACTGTAGATGTTCTTCCTAAGATCGTTGTTGCAGTATTAGTAATTGATAGGATATCCTGCCATTGGTGGTCTTGTGTCTGACTGGTATACCAAAACCTGGGCACCCTCCTCGCAAGGCCATATGCCTGATGTATAGCCTCATTGCAGAGGAGGAAGAAGTAAATATGGGATGTATAGATTCAGATTACCTCAGAACTTTCTTGCGGCCATCCTAGTGCTGAACTATCGCTTCAACTTCAGTCTTTTGCTATGCAATTCGTGCCCATTTCTCAACTGTTGAGTAGACAAGTATCACTACTTGGGGACCCTTCTCTTTATTTTTTATTCTTGAAAGCTTTTTACATGTCATCAGAGTGAGGGGAAATATGATTATGGGAGCCATATTCCTCAGAAATCACCACAAGTTTCTATTTTGTTTGGGTGAGGAACATGAATATATAGGGACTGTTCTGTCATGTCATTTGTGCATAATCTGCCGCCTTTGAAAATTTGAGTTTATCTAAAGTAATGTGATTTTTCATACAATATGTTCACCTGAAAAACTTAAGTGAGACTTACGATGTTAATATGTACCCATGTCTCCATCATTGATGAGGTATCATACTGTCTGGTTGCTGCTACTCCTGCCTCTGTCAGGAACCTGTCAGAGGTCAGAATAGTTTGGTGTGCCTATTGTACATCACTTTGGACCATTCTTTTTCTGGCGGGAAGGGGGGGGGGGGCTCAGCTTATCTCGGGCACGATGGCATACCTCAGATCTTTTGTCAGGGAAGAAGCTCCCAGTTCAACGTATGTCAGGAGGCTGTGATCCTCATCGTTTAGTTCAGGCAGATGTTGCAGTTAAGAGTTGGAAGACAAGTCACCATTTTCCCTCACATTTCCAGGGATCCTGAGAAGGAATGGCAGTTTTTAACACATGGACTTTCCAAAACTATTGTCTTTAAAGCTTCCCTGTTTCTTTCTTGCTGCTGCTGTCATTGTCTTCTCCCTTCAAGACAGAGAATACTCTGAGGTTGAAGAAGAATCTGTTTTTGATGGCGATGATTCTCTGGCCTGTTCTCAGGAACTGCTTGTGCATAGGATGAAGAAGACTGTTGTGTCTGGGATTCCCCTTTTGAAGGAGCTTTCTTCTGGGGAGACTTAAAATGCTATAGCATTTATGTTAAGGATTAGTAAACTATTCAGTGTCCAGAGAAGATTCCATGTAGTTCTGGAAATGGAGGTTCCTAAACTTTCTGCTTTCTCCCCTGTTCTGAAAGCTTTATTATATACTTTTTCCACTGTCTCTCTTAATCCAGTCATAGCCACCTGTCCTTAAGAAACCTGACAAGATTCTACAAGGTACTAGACTATGATAAGTTGCATAAGAATCCTGAATCAGATCCGTCAGTTGTTACTCTTTCCACCAAAAAGCCTACTGAACTCCTTTCCTCAAATGTTTTACCCACTGTTAAAAACAGCAAAGCTGTTGAAATGACCAGGAAAAAAAGGTTTGTACTCTTGCTCCCTGGCTTTTAGAGCTAACTATTACCAAACCCATGTGATTAGATATATTTTGTCTGATGTTCATCGTGTTTCATTGTTGCAGTCCTAACCAATGGGTTATCCAGCTCCCGGTAGCCCTTGATCGGCCAGAATACCAAAGGTAAGTAAAAATTATGACGGCTGTCTGTTGTAAAGGATGTCAGGGCGTCCAATATAAAAGGAGGCAGCCGATGTCACTTCCTCAGTCTTCTTTGCCGCGGAGCCCAAAGCAGAAGCATTTCTTGCACAAGTGCCAGTCAGCAATTTACCATTTTTGTTTCCGACTACAAAGTTGAATTCAACTACAGCTAAGTACCTCATTGGGGATCCTCTTTTCTTCCCTTAACGAATGTCAGAAAAGGTCAATAATCGTCTTACCTGTGGAAAGCAGATTTCCCATAGAGATTTTCATTCCTATTGTATTTGTTTAGGCCTTGATCACAACGTTCTTAATTGTGCTCTCTGTGCTTCCTTTAATCTGCATACTGTTCGTCGTCGGGCTAAGCTTTTAGCTAAGAATTTTGGAGTTTGGCCTAAGTTGGCCGGTATGGCGTCTGCTGGTCTTCATGCTTCGGATATCCCCAAGAAACGTAAGGCTAAGGACAGCGACAGGCTTCCGAAGGTCAAGTCCTCGGATGATGTTAATTTGGTCGTCAGTCATGCGGTAGCCAGTGAGGCGTCTTTGCAGCCCAGGCATTTTAAGGGGATCCAGTATTTGTCTGCCTGGGATGACATGATCGACAGACCATGATGCTTTGCCAGCGATGGCCTGCACCTGTCACCAGTGGGATTCCGGATACTGGCTGAGGCTCTTGACGCCCCTATAGTGCCTTTTTTAAGCAAGGTTCAAATGACAGATTTACCTCCGTAACAGGTACAAGCAAGCAAAATTTGAGGATAATGCTACTCGATGCTAGAAGTCTAAACCTCAAAATGCACTCACTCGAGGCACTCCTTAAAATGGAGAACATTGACATCTGTGCAGTGACAGAGACCTGGTTCAAAGCTCCAGAGAGCAGCCCTGCATTACCAGGCTATAATTCATACCACACCTTTCGGCCACCTAACCCAGACCAAAACACTTAAGGCGGAGGCGTGTCCATATTCATTAAGGATATCCACACCTCCAGGCTAGTTGCACAGCATATTACATCCAAGATTATCCAAGTGCAACTAACTCTGGGCAAGACCGCAGTCCAAATTGTAGTTTGCTACAGACCCCCCACCATGCCCCAGGATTCTCACTCCTCATTTCTTGATACACTGGACAATATTACAGTACAACCCAACACCCTAATAGTGGGCAATTTCATCTACCCCACCATTAACTGGGAAAACTACTCATGTACCAACTCTTTTGCTCAACGTTTTCTGGAATTCATAAATTCCAATGCCTTGGATCAACTTATTCACACCCCACCAGGGGCAGAAATATCCTAGACCTGGTCATTACCAACATGGGCGACCAGTGTTCCACACCAGAGGTCAATTCCTCGTTGGTCAGATCCAATCACAAGCTAAACACCCTAGACATTCACATCCTGCCCCCACCACCCATTAGGGAAACCACCGTAAAAGACTTCTCCAAAGCCAACTTCACACTTTTTAAGACAGAAGTGGCAAACTTCGTGATACCCATGCAGACGGACAATAGAGGTGCGACTGCTGAATCCTACACAAATGCACTTTATAAGCACTTGTACAAGTGCATGGATCGTGCTATCCCTAACGGAACTAAGATGCTATCCTCCAAAAAAAGGAAGCCAATCTGGTGGTCCTCTGCCATAAACAAACTCTACAACAGAAAAAAAAAACTGTTGCAAAAAAAGAGTAATATCCCATGACTAGAGGAGCTCCCTGGTCAGCCTCAGTAAGAAGCTGAGATCCCTCATAAAGTCCTCCAGAGCTAATTACGAAAACAAAAATGCCACTGACTCTAAAGACAACCACAAAGCATTCTATAGCTATGTCAAGAATCTCAATGGCAACATTCAGATTTGCTCTGAGTTACAGCACAATGGCACTAAATATACAAAACCAACTGATATTGCCAACATCCTGGCAGATAGGTTCAGTGCTAACTTTACCCCCCTCTCACCCCCTAGAGGGCCCATCTCTATACCGGAAGAATGCAAAGTTCCTGTAATCACGGCTGCACAGGTAAAAAAACACACTCTCCAAAGCCAAGAACACAGCATCCATGGGACCTGACAATATTCCAGGCTGCGTTCTACAGAATGAACTGGCACCCCACCTAAGTACCATGTTCAATCATAGCCTCACTTCAGGCTTTGTGCCCACTGAATGGCGCACCGTGACGGTTATCCCACTCCACAAAGGTGGAGCCACAACAAACCCAGGGAAATACCGCCCCATTAGCCTGACAAGCGTGGTCTGCAATGCCATGGAACGTATCATCATGGAACTCATAAACAAGGACATTGGTAATCGCCAAACTCTGGACCCCACCCAGTTCGGGTTTGTAAAAGGCAGATCATGTCTCCTAAACCTGGTAGACTTCTTTGAAGCAGTCCCCAAAGCCATAGATGAGGGTAAGGTGGTTCACACAGCCTATCTAGATCTCACCAAGGCTTTCAACACCATCCCCCACTCTGGAATTATAAATAAACTCACTAAACTGGGTATAAATCCCTATGTCACAAGATGGGTTGCCAACTGGCTCACGGACAGAACCCACACTGTGAAAGTAGCAGACTCCAAATCTGACTTCAGACCAGTGTCAAGTGGAGTACCACAGGGTTCAGTCCTGGTTCCTCTCCTGTTTGGTATCTACTTTGAAGTACAGGCTAACACAGATGGTCTTTGGCTAATGACGTTTGCAGATGACTGCAAACTGGGAGCCATAATTGAAACTCCTAACGATGTGGCATCCTACAAAAGGGCCTCACTGAAACAGATGCTTGGTGTCAAAGCCATGGCCTGAAGCTCAGTGCCATAAAGTGCACTGTCATCCCCTTTGGTAAAAACTCTGTACCCATGAACTACCACATAGGTGGTAGTCTACTTAACACCGAAAGTGTGATAAGAGACCTTGGGACACAGGTGGACAGTAGTTTCTCCTTTGATAATCACATCGCCACAGTGTTCAGGAAATCCTTCTACGTGGCACACTTCATCACAAAAGGTGAACCCTGATTCTTGCCTGATACTCCTTTTAGCCCTGATATAAACATAATAGTTTAATTTAGCTCATAAGGACCTGTTTAACTATAGGCCTAAAAGGTGTTAAAGCCTTCTCAGGGAAGGTTAGAACTAATTGTGAACCTCCTAAATCCTGTTCCCACTGACAAGGGTAAGAAACTGACTGTATACTAAGTATTTGTTTACCAGATACCATTGAATTGTCAGTTCCACATGCTGATTATCAAAATTTATTTTTGAATAAAATATTCTAAGGTCTGGTTGAAGAGAATTGAGTTTAAGGGTGGAAGCTTTTGCTGGATTTGGTTTGTGTAGTTTTATGTATTGGGTTTGGCAATTGGGCATGCTTGCTTGATGCTGTGCAGGCCTCCCTCTTTTTGCAATTGCTGGCCTTGCTGTCTTGGCCTCAGCTCACAAGTTAGGCAAGCCAAAGAATTTGGTTGGAGCATGTTAAGACAAGGATTTTGTAAGACACCTAGTTTAATGTGATGTTTTGTTTGTTTAGTTTGTGGATTGTTTAAAAGGAAGAAGCAGCAAAAAGCAAATCTAATGAAACTGTTAAGAATTTTTGTACAGCCACGAAGTTTAGTAGAAATTTTTGTTAAGGGGTGGACTTATCCTGCTTATGACTCCAGTTCTAGGGTGACTCCCAGCGTGGTAGGGGCAGGGTCTAGGGGTTCTTCTTAGGTCCTAAAGGGTTCTTACACTCAGTTCAGGGGTCTAGACAGGGTGGGGGGTTAGTGAGAGGCAGACCCAATGACCTGGAATGACCCAGCTGCCAGCTGCTTCTTTCTCGTGGCTCAGCTCAATTCTCCCTCAGTCTCTTTTCAAGGAGAACGACTGTCTCTTTTCAAAAGTGAAAGGGGGATGGGATTTCTGAACTGGAGATTCACCACAGGTTTTACAGGTTTTATTTATTTTTTAATTATGCCTTGAAGAGCTCGACTCCCTTCTTTCAAAGGAAAAAAAAAAGGAGTCCACAAGTTACTCCAAGTAAGGGGGGCCAGGCAGCCCCTCAGCCCAATCCAGATCCAAGAAGGATTCCATGTAGGCCTCCATGTTCCTAGTACCAAGACACGACCAGGGAGACACCACCTTTGTGTTTCTCTCTCCTCTGCACTTATCTGGACATTTTCTATCGTACAACAGCTTTTACCTCTGCTGGGCAAAGATCACTGGGCAAAGATCACTGGATGATGGTAACTTATCTCTCATGTGCCTATCATCTGCCCTATCAGGCTGAGTACTCTCGCGGAGACAGTTGAGAGCTGGAGATCTCATCTATCAGTTCTCTCTGCATTGCTTTGGCTTATCTACTCTAGAGTATAGTATTTCTTCTGGCAGTGATAGCTTAAGCTTACTTCGAGTGCTACAAAAGAAAATCTATCCTATCTTACGCGACTGCCTGATTCTGGCTCCAAGAAAGGAAGACCTTCTACAGCATCTGGAATATGTTATAGCAGTGCTAAGATGCCCTAGGTATTCTGTGAACAGAAATAAAGTCCAGTCTAGTACCCTCTCAAGACATGTGCTTTCTGGGTGTGAGACTGAATACAGCAGCAGAGATGGCCTTGCAACCCCCCGGACAAACAAATGAGTCTACTTGCTTCCATCATCTATCTCATTTCATCGTGCTGACTGCAGCAGGACAGTCCCTTCAGCATTAGGGTTCATGGCATCTTGTTGTATCTGGTGCTTTCTTCCAACCAAACTGCATATATGGATATGAGGAAAATGTCAAAAAAAATAAAAATGGACACAGCACAGGGAGGATAGCACTGTCATTTCCATAAATAATTTTGCCTTCAAAGGAATTTTTGTGTGGGGCTCAGGGAATGTCACCTAAACAAGGGATGCTTTCAGTTGGGAAAAATCTGTTGTGTAGTATCTTTCCACACCTGCCTTCTCTTCTTCCTAATTATTAAGGTCGAACAAGAAGGCCCAGGATGATTTTTTGATAGCTCAGATGGGCCTCGGCAACACTGGTACCACTTCAAGTTTTATGATTATGGAAGCTAGACGACCTAGGCGACCTAGAGAGGAAGTGCAAAAAATGGAAGATTTTTATTTTTTTTGGAGTGCAACCATTTGAAGAGATTTCTGAGCCCAATTTGTGTGTGGCTTCAATCTATCTTACAGTATTGGACAAAGGGTTGTCCTTCCCTCCTTGGGATCTGTGTTGGAAAAACTTACTCTACAACCTTTTGGAGCCCTTTTGATTATAGATGAATTAGGTGCATTAATGCTTCCTTATGCTCTGCTAAGGTGGTAGTGTGGCTTTTAAACCACCAACCAGATTATTTGCCTACTTTTACATTGCAGACCCCAAAATAAAGGGGAAAAGATTTTTGCATACTTTAGATGTACACAGGCAATTGTTATTACTGGGCCTGTGAAAAACAAACTATTTCTAGGTGGATTGGCTTTTGCATTCGCATTTGTTATTCCCCAGCTGGTTCCAGCTAGGATTGAACTGGGAGGGCTACCATTCCACTAGGCTACTGCAGCACGAGGCAGCATGGCTGGGTGGCAAGGATATTATTTTGGAAGCAGCTACTTGGAGTTCAGCATACTTTCTAAGCATTATATCCTTCCTATCTACTCTAAGTCTAGGGGCTGGTTTTTGCACAGCTGTTTTTGCAAGGCATGTTGTCAGCTCCTGCTTTTTGATTTGAGGCATACAGTTTTGTACCTACCATACCTGTAGATGTACGAGGAATTCCATTGCTGCAGTCCAATTTACCCTCCCTCCTTCCCCTCTGTGTTTTTTCTCATCATTGTTCCCCTCTACTCATCACTCATTAGACCCATTATAGAGTACAGCTCCCCTTTTGGTATGTACCTCACAAGACATCTATAACAACTGGAGAGGCCACAGAAATACCTCACAAAGAGTGTTACTGGCCTCAAATAGATGCCCTATGCAGACCGTCTCAAAAAACTCCGCTTTACTCTCGCATATCGCCTACTCAGAGGCGATCTCCACCTAACATACAAAGCTATGTCAAACCCAGAGCTGTTGGACATGCTCCACTTAAAGAAATCCCAATCCCTCTGAGCTACACACTGTAGGAACCTAAACCATATCACCACAATAAACGGAACATGCTGGAGGGATAGATTCCTGTCCCAGAGATTTCCCATACTCTGGAACAGACTACCTATCTATGTACAACAGAGCTCCTCGTTAGCACTCTTCAAGAAAAATCTTGAAGATTGGATGGGAAATAGGAAATTCTCCCTGGGGATCACTTTTGTGGCTCTGCTCGACAGGGGCACAGGAAAATAATTTTCTTGAGTGGCGAAAGCTAGGGTACCGTTTTGGCTAGGCTTATATAGGCCCTAGGGGCCAATAGCCTAGTACCTACGTATGAACCTATGCAGCCCGCAGATTTTCAACCGCAGGCCTCAGTTGAGACCATTTCAGAGGCCCCCAGGCCTCCGGCTTCCATTTTACCTTCTGACCTTCCGTCTGTTGCCTCTTCAGCTGGATCTGGAGCCGTGAAGCTGACTCCGTTGTCAGAGACCTCCATTTGACTCCGTTGTCAGAGACCTCCATTCTAAGCTCATACTGACTACTTCGGTTGCAACTTCGGCGGTTGCCAGGCCTCCCGAGTCCTTTAGACTTGCAGGTAAATCTTCAGTCATAAGCCTGTGAAGAAGCAGGATCCAGTTTCCTCTCATTCCCCTCATTCTCAAATGGTTAAAATGGCTGATGATCTTTTGGTCTTATTAGGGGTTCACAGCCTCCTCTTTCAAAAAGAGGTAGGGATGGTCTCTCCTGAGGCTTTGTCCTTTTCAGGTTCTGATACTTCTAGCATTTCTGTTGATGAAGAGGAAGTTTCTCAAGCTTTCTCTCCTTTTGAGGATACAGACGCAGAGGAGTCCATCCCTTCTGATTCTCCTCCAGAAGATTTCTCTTTTGGTGATAATTTAAATGCTCTCAGGGAACATTTTAAATGGGAAAGTCAGGATTATCCCCTTTCTAAGAAAAGGATTAGGGAGTTTTTGGATTTGCCTCCATATAAGCCTTTGGCTATTCCACCTGTGTTGGAAGTGGTTGATTGTTTTTCTGGAAAAATCCTTGACTCCAAATTTGGTTCCTCCTGCTCCCAGGAAACCTGATGGGTACTATAGTGTCCCTGATTCTCTTTTTTTTTTTTCTCTCAGGAATCCATGGCTGAGCCAGAGGTTATTTCTCAAGGCCCTAAAGGAGTTAAGGCCACTGTTAGTATAAATCTTGTTCCTTCTCGCAGGGAATCTAGGAACCTAGATAGGTGGGGTAAAAAGGTTTATACCTCTTCCACTCTTGCTATTAGGTCTACTAATTGTCTTTTTCATATGCTGAAGTACCAGCAGCACACCTTGGAAGCTATTAAGTCTAGGATAGCAAGTGTGCCTCAGTTGGCGGAGAGTAAGGATATGCAGGATTTGCTGAATTCTACCAGTGTTGTAAATAAACATTCATTACATTGTGGTTTTGACATTCTAGAAGCCTCCTGTAGGGCTGCAGCTACTGACTGTGTTGTTAGAAGGCACGCTTGGCTCAGGGAGCAGCCCCTACCAGAGCCTGTCAAGGCTAAGCTTTTAGATGTACCTTTGCATAAGGACAGGCTTTTTGGCAGCAAAGCAGAGGAAGTGCTCAAGAAGATGGAAGACAAGGCCAAGTCTATGCAAACAGATAGATTTCCTGCAAGTTCAGCCTTCTCGCTTTAGCAGGAATTACCCTTTTAAGAGTTGGACATTCCCTGATACCAGCAGACAGATCCATTCTAGGACTAAAGGTTACAAATCTTCTAGGGGGCAGGAGGCTACCCCTCAAAGGTCTAAGCATTGGCAGGCTTCCTCTTCCAAGGCGGGAAGTTCTAAGCCTGCATCTCAGTCTAAACATTCTTAACAGCTCTGTCCAACTTCTGCCTGTTCTTGCCTGCTCGGAGAGTTTTTTAGGGAGAAGGTTGGCCCTTTTTACAAATGTCTGGGTCACCATCACTGACGACAAATGGGAACTCAGAACTGTATCCCTAGGACACACATTTTCTTTCCACATTTTTACAGTACCCAAAAGATTCCCGGACGCTGCTCCAAATCAAAGGGCAGAAGTAGAAAAGCAAATTTTGTCTCTGTTACATCTGGGAGCAATAGAATCAGTTCCTGCTCAGCAGGTAGGCCAGGGTTTTTGTTCCAAAAAAAGAAGGCACCTGGCTTCCTATCCTAGATCTATCCATCCTGAACTCTTTCTTGATAATTCCAAAGTTCAAAATGCTCACTCTGCATCAGTTGCTGCCTATGTTAGAAAAGGATTCCTGGCTGGTAATGTTGGATCTCAAAGAAGCTTATCTGCACATCCCTATCCGGGAAAGTTGCAGGCAATACCTTCATTTCAGGGTGGGCAAGCAACATTATCAATTCTCTGCGCTGCCCTTTGGCTTATCTACTGCTCCCAGAGTTCTCACAAAGTGCCTGGCTCCAGTCATTGGTTTTTGCAGGCAGACGAAAATTCAGGTTTATCCATACTTGGACGACTGTCTAATTCAAGCAAATTCTCAGGAACAGCTGTTAAAGGATCTAGAATTTGTAAAGACTCTTCTCTCTTCCCTGGGTTACAATCTCAATGTGGGAAAAACAAAAATGGTGCCATCCAAAGAGATAACATTCCTGGCAGTGAGTCTGAACACAGCCGCCTGGATGATCTATCTCACCCAAGAGAAGCAGACAACTCTCTCAGTTTACTTCAAGGACTGGGCAAGCCTGTCCCAGCTCCCAGCAAGGAAATACCTGCAAGCTCTGGGATTCATGGCCTCTTGCATTCTCATGATTCCATATGCAAGACTGTTGCAATGCAATGCAATGGTTGGCCGGACCTACTCCCAAATCAGTGGGCAGAGGCCCAACAGCAGGTTCACTCTCTCTCCTGAGTATCAGGGCTATTCAGCCTGTCCCAGCAGAAGAAAGGGGACATTGTTTTTATTCAAGACTTTTCCTTGTACCCAGAAAAGACTGCTCCTAGCGTCCTATCCTGGATCTCCTTATTCTAAACACCTTTTTGGTAATTACAAAATTCAAAACGCTAACTCTTCAGCAGCTGCTTCCTATGCTAGGCAAAGATGCCTGGTTGGCAGCCTTAGACTTAAAGGAAGCTTACCTGCACATTCCATTAAGGGAATCTTGCAGGAAATGCCTACACTTCAGGCAGGCTCCATGCACTGTCAGTTCTCTGCACTTCCCTTTGGCTTATTTACTGTGCCCAGGGTATTCACAAATTGTCTAGCTCCAGCCATTGCATTTTGCAGGCAGAGAAATATTCAGATATACCCATACTTGGACGATTGTCTAATTCAAGCAGAAAGCCAGGACATACTATTATCTGGCATTTGTAGAGAAACTGCTGACCTCACAGGGTACACCATAAACAAAAAGAAATCTCACCTAGTACCCTGCCTACAAATTGTATTCCTGGGAGCAAGCTTGAACTCAGCTTCCCAGATGGCTTACCTCACGCCAGAGAAACTAGTTTATTTGACAGCCTACTTCAAACTACTGACCACAAAGACCCAGCTATCTGCAAGGAAAATACTGCAAGCTCTGGGGTTCATGGCCTCTTGCATCTTACTAATTCCATATGCAAGACTGCGTATGAGGAAACTACAATGGTATCTGAAAAGCCTATGGTGTCAACATTCTCAGGATCTGGAATCAATGATTCCTATCATTCCTTGTTTAAAGACAGAGTTCCTTTGGTGGGCAGAGGCCTGTTACCCCAGCAAGGGACTGCCATTCACTCTACCCCCTGCCACCCAAACCCTAACAGACTCATCAGACTATGCATGGGAGGCTCACTTGGCAGGGCAGTGCATTCAGGGCAAATGGAACACACGTGAAATGCACCTGCATATCATTCAAAAAGAAATGCTAGCTGTACAGAATTCTCTGACAGCCCTCAAAGACCACATTCTTCCAGGACAATTATTGGTAGAGAGGACAACACCACTGTTTTGTGGTACATAAACAAGCAGGGGAGAACCCACTCATACCCTCTCTGCAGACTAGCCATGGCTCTATGGAACACAGCCTCGGGCTGCCAAATGCACCTACAAGCTCAATTCCTGCCAGGCAAGCTAAATTCACTGGCAGACGACCTAAGCAGAAATTTCATGGACCCACACGAGTGGAAACTGGAACCAAAGATATTCAACATGTTGAGAAATGAATGGGGGAGCCCAGAGATAGACCTGTTTGCCTCCCCTCAGAACTACCAGTTGGACAAATTCTGCACAAGGTCTCCCCACAGACAAGCTTGGCAAGTGGATGCCCTTTCAGTTTATGCCTTTCCCCCTCTGCCTCTCCTCTCGAAAGTTTTACTAAATATCAAACAGGACAAACCAAAGACAATACTTATTGCACCAGACTGGCCACGCTAACACTGGTACCCCCTATTGTGCAATATGTCACTGCTGGAACCATGGAACCTGCCTCAGACCCCTTCCCTGCTGTCCCAGCAGGAGAGCCAGATTCTGCACCCCCAGCTTCAAATCCTGAACCTTGCAGCCTGGCTAATTAAGTGAGCTTGCCAATACCATCCCTCAGTAAGCAAGTGCTGGATGTCATTCTGGAGGCAAGGAGGCCTAGTACTAGAAAATCCTATGCTGAAAAGTGGAAAAGATACTGTTCTTGGAGCCAAACTCAGTAGATGGGCACATCAGTGCCCAGCTTACCGCATATTCTTCAGTACTTAACAGAGATGCTTCACAAGGGCCTTTCCTTCTCTTCTATTAAAATTCATGCCTCAGCCATTTCAGCACATTATAATACTGAGCCACCCCTCTTCTCACACCCTGCTGAAACAATTCCTCAGAGTGGCCAAAAATTTAAGACCACCCAGGAGAGCCCCTACTCCAGCCTGGGACCATAACTTTGTATTGGTAAAGCTCACTCTACCTCCTTTTGAGCCAGCTGCAACTGCAGAGTTGAAATTCCTTTCTTGGAAAACAGCCTTCCTTCTAGCTATCACTTCAGCAAGAAGAGTGTCTGACTTAAAGGCCCTCATGGCAGTGGAACCCTTCATCATCTTCCATGCGGACAGGGTGTCCCTCAGGGCCAATCCTTCCTTTATGCCCAAGGTGGTATCCTGTGTGGCCCTTAATCAGTCCATTCATTTGCCAACCTTTTCTAATCCACAGAACAAAGGAGAACGAATACTGCACCCTTTTGGACATGCACCGACAACATAGATTTTATTTGGACAGGACTAGCGGCTAGTTGCCTTTGCTGCAGGGGCAGAGGGGAAGGCCATTTCAAAGCAAACCATTTCTAAGTGGATAGGCCAGTGCATTCATTTCTGCTATAAGCACCGTGGAAAACCTACCTCACAGGGGATAAGATCACATTCCACCAGGGCTGCATCTACTTCAACAGCCTTTCTCAAAGGTGTTCCTACCAGGGACATCCTAGAAGCTGCTACCTGGAGTTCTGTACATACCTTCGCCAAGCATTACCACTTGCCAATTTTTTCAAAATCCAGAGCTAGTTTTGCCACTGCAGTCTTATAGGGCCTAATAGCTGGTCCTAATGCTCTCTAATTGCCTCCTCCCTTCCTTAGCTTTGGGAATCTACCCAAATGTAATGACTGCAACAGTGAAACACGAAGAACATAGTACAGTTTTGCACACTTACCATAAATGTAGATGTTCAAGTGTATTCACTGTTGCAGTCCTTGTTACCCTCCCTCCAGCCCCTGACTTCTATTAGCTATACTTCTTGTTTACTGTATTTAAGCTTTCTGGTGTATTTGCTTTTTTTTGAAGGTATAACCTTGTATATAATTGCTTCCCATTATGGGGGCACCTGACATCTGGGGCTAGAAAAACTGATGTAATTGCGTTAGCTGCATGTTTTGTACCCCCTGACGTCATGGAAGAGCAGACAGCATCCGATGCAGGAATCCAAGGCTCTGGTATTCAGGCCGGCTGAGGGCTACTTGCAGGCAGATAATCCAGATGTGATGACTGCAACAGTGAATACACTCTAACATCTACATTTATGGTAAGTGTACGCAACTGTACTTTCTTTGCCTTACCATTTGGACTGTCCTCTGCACCAAAAGTGTTCACAAAGTGTCTGTCTCCAGTTAGAGCTCATTGCAGGCTACCCTATAGGGTTTCCACTTTTTATATTTAGATGACTTGCTTATCTTTGCAGAGTCTTTTTTGAGGTGTTGGAAGTCTTTCTGTCTTGGGTAAAAGATCTCTAAGACAAGCTTGGATTCCAAGATGGCATTCAAGTGTCTTTCTTGACTCTTGCACACAGGATTGTATTACTGGGATATCATCTAGACACCTTAATTCAAAGAGCATTTCTTCCACAGGAAAAAAAAAGCAGATCTATATCTACATCTATTTCTAAGATTTTCCACTCCGACTTTGGTCATTGCAAGAGAATACTTCAGCATTTTGGGTCTCATGGCTTCTATTGTACTCATGATACCCCTGGCAAGACTCCACATGAGAAACAGTGGTATCTGAAGTCACTTTGGTCCCAGCACCTAACACCTTTTGTTTTTTCATATCCCATTGCTAGGGTTTATCAGAAGTGAAAGCACTTGATGGAGACAATAGATATCCTAAATCCAGGTCACCCCTTCTCCCTGTTCCAAAGCAGTCAGTCACCAGAGACTTGGACTTTGCTTGGGGGTGCAGTATCGGGAGGGATAAAAAAGCAAGGTGTGTGGGACACCAAGGACAGACACGCACACACAAATCAGAAAGATGGTTGCCCTGATCAAGGCATTCAACTCTTTGAATCATCTTTGGTCCACGGGACCTCTTCATGTTGTTACAGACAGTATCACAGTCATGTGGTACATCAACAAGCAGGGGGGGAATCTAGGTCATCCTCCCTTTGTACACTACCCATGATAGCCACGGATGTAGTTGCTCAGTACAGTCTCACTGTACAGGCATCCTACATTCCGTTAGAGCAAAATGGTATGGCAGAGAAGGAGAGCAGGATTAAAGCAGGCCTTCACAAATGGAAACTAGATCAGGTTGTTTTCCATGATTTGAGCCGTCTGTCAGGAGTTCAGTAGACCTGTCTGCCTCCTCTCTGAACAGTTAGCTGTCAAGATTGTGTTCCAGAAAGCCATGCAAGAAGGCCTGAAAGACAGATGCCTTTTCTTTTCCTTGAACAGGAATGTTCCTGTATGCCTCTCTACCCTTTTCAGTTGTATCCAGGGTATTCCTGAAAATTCAGAAGGAATTCCCCAAGATCATTGTGACGACTCACTTCTGGCCCAAAAACCGTGGATGGCCTTGTATTCACTTGCTGCAGTATTCTTAACCTGAGGGATCTCCCGCCTGAAGGCAACCCGACGTCGGCCAGTATGCAAAAGCCATGTACTACTGTAGGGTACATGGGATGTCGCATGTAGGCTGCTGTTGGACGTAGGCCATAAAAGCGAAGTACGCACATCCTCAGAACTGAAAGCGTCAGGAGGAATGCCAGACTAAAGATACAGAAAGTCGGTACATCCAAGTACAACAGTAGACCCGGGGGGGGGGGGGGATAGAATACTGCAGCAGCAAAGAGAAGGACATCTGTGGTTATGGTAAGATTTTACAGAGTTCCAGAGTTTTGATAGAGTGAGTGAGTTACAGTATAGATATTGGATATGATATGGCATCTGCAGCCATTTGAGATACTCTACTGGAAGGCAGTTGAAGTTTTTTAATAAGTTTTTTATTATGCTGGTAGGAGCTGTAGTAAGCGAGAAGGTTGTAGTGACACCTTCTGTATCACCTACTGCTGCATTGGGTGTTTCCAGGTTTTTTGAGGTCATCAACAGCATCTGTGTAGAATTGTGTGTGCATGCTATGTTATAGTTTGTTTCGTCTGTGAAAGGATAGGGTTGTGATTGCTAGCTTGTTTTTTTTTTATTTTTAATATTTGATTTGATTTGCATTGAGCACTTCTGCTAACCACTAAAAAATAAATCTAGCTTCTGATCATCTCTACAAAGGCTCTCTCTCACACTTCCACCCCTTATGGTAATATGACTTCCAAAGTCCCTTTATTTCCTTTTTCATTGCCATTGTCTGTTGTGTAAGGTATTTATACACACCTCCCATCCACCACTGTAGGAGACCCCTTTTGAAACCCAATCCTTAAACCATAATAGCCCTCACTAATACAGGACCAGACAACATGGATATGCAATTTCCAAGTGTCTCTGTAGCCAGCTTGGTAAATTTGGGCATCCTGAGACAATGCCACAGTTGCCTTGTGTGTTCAGGCAACCATTTAATCCTTAATGAAACTGATAACAGTATGTGAAAGTTAAGTACACAACTTCTTTGGAAGAAGAACTCTCTCTTAGAAAAGAGGTTATGAAGAACACACACAGTACATCCCTTGCACTTACCAGTCATCACACACGCACATCATCTTATATTGAGGCACTTAAAGGAAACCATCCCAAACCTCAAAAGACCTACTAACACCTTTCCTCGGCAATTAAGGCATGCACCAAAAGCAGCACCAAACACCACACATAAGCCTACACCTAATAGTCCTGAAAGAATGAAGTCCATAAGGCAAGCAAGGACTTAACCTAAAACTCTTGTCACTGGAGATTGCTTTATAGGACACAGAGATGCCCCACTCACCAGGTTAGACAAGGAAAGAGGTAACTGTTAGTTGCTTATCTGGAGCCAGGACCCGCAATATTACGTGCACACTCGAGTCTCGCTGCACCCTATGTATCAATATGATTCTATCATAGTCCATGTTGGTGTAAATGATCTGAAATATACCTCACTGGATTATATGAAGAGAGACATTCTTGGCTCTCTGAATTTGTGTCAGCCAGTTATGACCCTTGCAGTGAGCAGCATTTTTCCTTCACCAAGGATGATGCCACAGTATGTGTACAAATTGATTGATTTTAATAATTGGCTTAGTTTCTGGTGTCACTCCACGGGAATCAAATATCTGTTAGCAGGGATCCGTTTTTGGCGGCACTTGCTAATGCTAAAAAACTGCCTTACTGGGCCCTAGCAACATTCCTCGTTGCCTCCCGAGTAGTCTAAAACATGACCTGTCAGAACCACTTGAGGCACTGTTCAACTACAGCCTCAGTACAGGTTATGTGCCAAATGAATGGAGGACTGCAGTGCAGTGGTCATCCCCTTCATAAGGGTGGATCATTAACCGATCCTGGGAACTACAGACCCATCTGCCTGGCAAGGCTAAGATGAAAAGCCATGGAATTAATTATCTTGTAAATGATCAAGAAGAACACTGGCAGCTTACAGACGCTGGACCCATCCCAGTTTGGCTTTAAGGGGAAGATCATGCCTACTTAACCTGGTTGATTTCTTCAAGAAGGTAGCCAAGGCAATGTATGAGGGTAAAATGGTGCATACCGAATACCTTGACCTAGCCAAGGCATTTGATACAGTACTCCATTCAGGCTTTGTTGACAAAACTGTCTGAAGTAGGCATAAATCCCTACCAAACTCACTGGATTGCTGGCTGGCTCACTGATAATGACCCAGGAAGTCAGAATTGGCGAGACCACCTCCACCAGGAGACTGATCACCAGTGGAGTACCTCAGGTTTCCGTTCTGGGCCCACTCATGTTTAGCCTTGACTTCTGAGAAGTAGATGCCAATGTCAAAGGCCTTTGGCTCACCAAGGTCACAGACTATTGTAAATTGGAAGCTGTCATAGATTCCCCCATGACACAAACGTCTTGTGAGAGGGTCTAACACAGACAAATGACTGGTGCCAAATCCACAGTTTAAAACTCAAGAAATGCATTACAATTCTGTTTGGGAATTTTTCCACTCAAGTTAATTACTCTATTGGTAAAACAGTCTTAAGAGTCACAGAGGTAGTCAAGAGGTCTAGGAACATATTTAGATAGTAATAGGGGGTTTGGCCAACATGTAGCAAAGGTAGTAAGAAAGTCTATGTTGTCCACCTTATAGGTAGGGTTATGGCATCCAGGTCCAAAGAAGTTATAGTAACACTCTACTCAGGCCCTGTCAGACCCATCTTTGAGTACAGTGCCCCCTTTGGTATGTACCTAAGCAGACACTTGCAACAGTTGAAATGGCCATAAAGATTCCTTCACCAGGAGAATCCAGAGCATGAATATCCTGTCCTGCACAGACTGCCTAAAGGCCCTGTCTCTGTATTTGGTATCCTACAGGCTTCTAAGAGTTGATCTATGCCTGGTTTATAAGTTAGTTCCAGTCCTAATTTGTCTTGCAAATAAACAGCACTAGAAGCACTAAATCCAAGGATAGGATTTAAATTTCAGTTGATATAAATAAAACATGCTGGAGGGGCCGATATGCAACTCTGAATGATCCCTGTATTATGGAATAGGCTACCCATCCATGTGAAAGAGTTCATCCCTGACCCTGTTCAAACAAACCTTGACCATTGGATGGGAAATTGCAAATTCACCCACAGTCTTGCTCCCGTGAATCTCTCAGTAAGTATAATGTTTCTTCAATTAACATCCCCCACAAATCCCTTAGCTGCCTCCTTACTAACATATTCCCCCTCTTGAGATGCTCAAGGTACTCTGGGGCAAAATTGGTTTGGGGTGCATGGCTAGGTTTATAAAGGCCTAGTGGGCATTAGCCTAGTAACCTCTGAACCTGTATGTTTACCAGGCTGGATAAATTTGTTGACTATATATTTTAGAGGTGTACTGTTTTCCTGTAGAGCTGTATGTTTATTTTGCTTAGCCATTAGAATTTATTAGAAAATAAGCTTAAGTTGTGTTTGTTTAAACAGCCACATTTTTGCACATGTAGGTATTAAGTAGCTGCAGTTTTTGTGCAGCTATACCCTGTGCAATATTGCAGTTGTAGTGCAGTGTGAACTTCACATTTGCATAACATTGTTAAAGGGAAAAGGGAGAGTCTCCAAACAAAACACATCTGTTTGCCAGGTGCTTTGTCCAGAAGCTGTAAAATTTGATCTTTGAGAAGCCCAGAAGTTTTATGTATGTATTCTGATTTGTTTGTTTAAAAAAAAAAAAAAGGCCATAGCAAGACTATTATACAAATCTTTAAGTCTTTTGGTTGCTGACTGTCCTCATCAATACCGTATAAGTAATTGAAATTGGTGTCTTCCTCCTCCTTGCAATACTCTTAATCACCTTTTGTTTTGTTTTATTTTAAACAGTGTTTTCCGTAGCTTGCAGTGATAACATTTGATAACAGTAGAGAAAATGGTGTGCAGCTGTTTTTTTACTTTTGGTGGTGATGCTGCGGTAGCGTTGTCGCCTCATAATAAGACACTGTCCAGTTCGATTCTCAGCTAGAGCATCTTCTGCATGGTGACATGCATGAATGGTTGTACCTTCGTTGAAGGTTGTGCATCAGGGCTGGTAACTCGGCACGTAAAAATCAGCTACCAATCATTAGCGGAACGGAGTTCCGCTATGGCGACCCCTAACCGGGGAAAAAGCTGAAAGACACAACAACAACTTTCAGTCTGCACTGGACTTAGATGGTTGCAACAGTTTGACTAAAAAGCATTTGACTAACACCCATCTGACTGAAAACTTAGCTGTCTAAAACCCATTTCACTGAATTACAAATCATAGAAAACATTCAACATAAACCTACCAACATAAAACAAGCAAAGGAAAAGTGTAAATGTGTTCCTGATCAATGCTGGGAGGTTAATCAAGAAACTCCACTCCCTATAAGCCGTTTTCGCCCTGGAGGACGTTGACACCTGTGTAGGGACTGAGACATGGTTTAAAATAGTGGAGAGCACACCATCTGCACAGGGCTTTAACTCCTTCCACACTTTTAGACCAGCTGCTGCATAGGAGGGGAAAAAAGGTGAAGGTGCCTCGATCTTTGTTCAGAAGAGTCTTGTATAAAGGCTGGTAAAGTAGCATGATGCTCTATAACTTCATGTCTAGATAACCATCAGGATATTCCTGTACCATATACTAGCTAGTTGTAGAACTCTCCGTATGACACAAGAAAGCCACAGTGTCTAGCTACATGAACTAGAATCACTGAGCATTAAACCATTTACCATTTCCTAGGTGATCTAAACTTAACTATAAACTGGGAAACCTATACCACCACAAGTGCATAAGTAAAAGAGATTCTTCGACTTTGCCAATGCAAATGCCCTGGAACATCTTGGATCTTGTCCTTACTAATATGGGAGCATCTGGCATGATCCCTTGCGTATCTTCATAACTTGTTAGGTTTGACCATAAAGCAGTCTCCTTGGAAATACAGTTGAAACCAGAGATCCCTTCTACCCAAGTACCTTTAGAAATTTATTTTAAGACAAACTACTAACTCATGTTACATTGGCTTGCTTCAAGTCCCCATCAAACCCAGGTTAAAAAAAAATTTGCACTTTATTCATTTGCTTTTACTGTATTTGTGTTTCCTCCTACTTTATTTTGCTTTTCTTAAAAGTACTAAATTTTATTTCTTCTGCTGCATTTATTACTGCTTGGTCGTAGCCTGATTAAATTGCAACTGTTATTCTAAGTCTTGGTTTAAGCACTTGGGCTTCATATAGGCTGTTTTACATTAAGAATGTTTGTGGTCTGCACTGTTGTGGCAGGACAGGTAGCTTACATCCTTCTAAGCTGGAAATTGCTGATTGAAAGCCCAGTGTCTGCTATTCTAAAAATATATTCGTTCTAGCTTAAGCAGTTGGGCTTCAGGCCAGTTATTCTACATTAAGGTTTGTGGTCTGCACTCTTGTGGGAGGAGAGGCTGGATTCTGCCCTTCTGAGCTGGGAATTTCTGGTCACAGGCATATTGTGACTTGTTATTTGAACAGTTTCTTTCTGAAATTAGTACGCCTTGTTGCTGTAGCATAGACCAGATTTAGGCCTGCTAAATTTAGCTTTGTTTGTATAACTTGAACACTGATCCAGGCCATCTTTTTGGAGAAGGTTCCCCTGCACCCTAGTAAGAAGGGGTGTGCAGTTAGAACTTGTCTGATTGAAGACTGCTGAAACAGGGCTCAGTTTTGAGCTTTTTTTGGTTAACTGGGCAACTTTAAGTCAGTTTGTTTGTTTTCTATTGTTTTATTTATATGTATGTGTGTGTATATGTATATATATATATATAAATTTGCACTTTATTCATCTGTTTTACTGCATTTCTGTTTCTTCCTACTTTATTACTGGGGGCATTGACTACAACTCTGATCTGCGATATGTAGCAATAAGTTTCCTTTTCTGTGCTTTTAAACTTTTTTTTGAGTGTATCTGCTTTATTTTCTGGGGGGAAAAAAAGTGTGTATATATATATATATATATATATATATATATATGTATATATATATAATGTATGTATATATATATATATATATATATATATATACATATATATATATATATATATACTTGCTTCCTGCCTTTCTAAGCTAGTATAGTCCATTTTTCAGGTTAGTGCTGAATTCAGGGCTGTGTTACATATCTCTGTGTTTGCCCATACCTTACTTGGATAGAAGGAAGTTTCTCTGTTCACCTGTGAGAGAGGAGAGCTTTGAGCAGCCTATCTGTCCCTGGAGGAATGGTTTCAGCCCAGAAATTAGTAGTTTATTGGCCATTTTGGGCTAATTTCTCTCTCTTTTCTTTTCCCTGCTATAAATACCGTATTTGCCCGGTTTTGCACACCAGGCATCACCGGTTAGCTAGGGTAAAACTATTCCCGGCTCCACAAAGTCTCCTCTTCAATTTTCCCTTGGAACTAGACAAACTTTCAACTTAAGCACACAAGCTATTCATTTCTCAGCCCGGCATTTGCTCAAAACTTATAGCAAGCACTTATAAACCCTAGCACTAGACCCTCATGTACTGTACAGAAGGACAAGGCTCTCTATTCGACTGTAACAGCCATCCAGTAAAACGGTTCACTGTACCTATCCAGGCATGTCCAAAGGGCAGTTTCAGGTGTACTCTCCAGTCCAACTGGTGAATCTGGGCATTTTGAGGCAATGTTACAACTGCCTCATGTACACAGACAACTCCCCTCCTCCTACCACCAAACACTAATACATGAGAGAGATGCAGTTGTACAGCCAAACTAGAGGCTAAGCTCTCTCACCCCAAGACTGGATCAGACAGTCGAGAGGAGAAGGGAAATACTTGCATCACACAACCAGTCTTACATAGACCCGTGAAACCAGCACTGGCAAAAAACACACATAAATATATGAAAACATACTTGGAGGCTCTAAATAAGAATCTGCAAAACCAACAGAGACCTCCAAAGCAAACATCCAAGCAACCTCCACCCCCCAACACAACCCATGAAACACTTACTTCACAAAGCCAGTGTGACATGCAATCACAGCCCTTAAGGCAAAATAACATGCCCAACATACTAGTAATAGGTGACTCTGTAGTCAGGCACACTGACGTCCCACACACTAGGCTGAATAAGGAGAAGGTTACTGTTAGCTGCCTGTCGGGTGCCAGGACACACCACATAACATAAGCACTCAGGTCACTCCAGAATAAGTACAAATATGACTGTCACTGTTCATGTTGGTGTGAATGACCTGAGCCGTACCTCCCTGGACTACATGAAGAGAGACATGGAAGAGCTCTCTGATCACGTAGCCCAGACCGGTATGACCCTGAGTAGCATCCTGCCCTCACCAAGAATGATATCACGGTATAAAGAAAAAATTCTTGATTTCAACAATTGGCTAAGTTTCTGGTGTCATTCAAAGGGGATCCAGTGTCTGACCGCCTGGGATGACATGCTCAACAAGCCACGCTGCTTCGCTAGAGACGGCTTGCACCTGTCACCCTTAGGCTTTTGAATACTGGCCAAGGCTCTTGCCACCTCCGTAGTGCCTTTTTTAGGTAAGGCTCAAAAGACAAAAACCCACTGCCGTAAATAGCACAAGTAACAAAAAAACGGAGGGTAATGCTACTCAATGCCAGAAGTCTAAACCTCAAAATGCACACACTCAAGGCACTCCTCCGTATGGAGAAAATCGATATATGTGCAGTAACAGAAACCTGGTTTAAGGCTCCAGAGAGCACCCAAGCACTATCAGGCTACAACTCATACCATACATTTCGGCCACAGAACCCAAACCAAAATACAAAAGGCGGGGGCGTATCCATATTCATCAAGGATACCCACACCTCCAGGTTAGTGGTACAGCACGATGCTTCAGAGATCATCCACGTGCAACTAACAGTGGGCAAAACTGCAGTTCAAATTGTAGCTTGCTACAGATCACCCACCATGTCCCAGGACCCCCATTCTGCGTTTCTGGAAACACTGGGAAACATAAAGGTCCTACCAAACACCCTAATATTGGGTAATTTCAATTACCCAAACATTAACTGGGAGAACTATTCAAGTACTAACTCCCTTGCCCAACTTTTCCTAGCATTTAAAACGCCCTGGTTCAACTGGTCAACACTTCCACCAGAGGTGACAATATATTGGACCTGGTCATCACCAACATGGACGACCGGTGTTCCACACCAGAGGTCATCCCCTCGCTAGTTAAGATCTGACCACAAACAAATCACTTTGGATATCCATATTCCGCCCCCACCCCCTGACAAAAAAAAAGTGAAAAACTTTTCAAAAGCAAACTTCACGTTACTTAAAACCAAGGTGGAAAGTGTCAAAGCCCTCATGCTGAAGGATAACGCTGTCCAAGCTGCAAAATCCTTTACTAATGCATTCTATGGGCAGCTGCAAGAATGCATGGATCGTGCCATCCCAAGCAAAAACCAAGACTCACTCCTCCAAGAAAAGGAAACCAGTCTTGTGGACACCTGCCATAAACAAGCTATACAATAGAAGGAGGAAGCTAGTACAGAAAAGAGTAAAAATCCCAAGAAGGGAAGACATCCCTGATCAGCATCAGCAAGAAACTATGATCCCTCATAAAATCATTCAAGGCGAGCTATGAAAGAAAAATTGCCAAGGACTCAAAGATAACCACAAGGCATTCTTTAGCTATGTCAAGAATCTAAGTGGCAATGCTCATATCTGCTCGGAGGTAGTGCAAAATGGCACAAAATACACTGAACCGACCGATATCGCCAACATCCTAGCAAACGGTTTCAGCGCAAACTTTACCCCCCCCCCCCCCCATCTCACCCCCATAAGGGCCCATAACCATACCTGAAGAATGCAGAGACCCTGAAATCAGACACCCAGGTTAAAACAGCCCTCTCCAAAGCGAAAAACACAGCATCAATGGGACCGGATGGTGTCCCAGGCTGCGTCCTACACAAGCTCAAAGACGAACTAACCCCTCACCTAAACAAACTGTTCAAACAGCCTCTCCACAGGCTATATACCCATAGAGTGGTACACAACAATGGTTATTCTGCTTCACAAAGGTGAAGCCACAACAGACCCCGGGAACTATCACCCTATAAGCCTGACTGGCTTGGTCTGCAAGGCTATGGAGCACTTCATCATGGAAAGCATTAACAGAGACATTGGGAACCTCCAAACACTGGACTCTACCCAGTTTGGCTTTAAGAGCAGATCCTGCCTCCTAAACCTGGTGGACTTCTTTGAGAGTTACCAAGGCTATAGACGAGGGAAAGGTGGTACACACACAGCCTACCTAGACCTCGCTAAGGCCTTCACCATTCCCCATTCTGGTATTATAGACAAGCTCACCAGCCTGAACATAAACCCCTACGTCACAAGATGGGTTGCCAACTAGCTCATGGACAGAACCCACATGGTGAGAGTTGCGGGAGCTAGGTCCAACTCTAAACCGGTTACAAGTGGCGTTCCCTATGGCTCAGTCCTAGGACCCCTCCTGTTTGGCATGTACTTCTCAGAGGTGCAGGCAAGCACAGGAGGACTATGGCTGACCAAGTTTACAGACTACTGCAAACTAAGGGCTATAATTGACTTTCCAGCTGACGCAGACATCCTCCAAAAGGGTTTCACTGAGACGGATACCTGGTGTCAAAATCATGACCTCAAGCTAAATGCCAAAAAGTGCATAGTCATCCCCTTTGGAAAAAACAAAGTACCCACAAATTACCACATAAGTGGTAGTCCTCTAAATACGGAAGACATAATAAGGGATCTGGGGATCCAGGTAGATGGTAATCTCACCTTTGATAATCACATTGCCAAAGTGGTTAGAAAATCCTTCTACATGGCCCACCTAATCACAAAAGGGTTCGCATCCAGATCAAGAGGTCATTGTGCCCCTCTACTCATCACTCATCAGACCCATCATAGAGTACAATGCCCCATTTAGGCTGTACCTTACAAGACACCTGCAACAGCTGGAAAGACCACAGAAGTACCTCACCAAGAGGATCACTGGCCTCAAACAGGTGCCCAATGCAGCTCGACTGAAGAAACTCCAGTTGTACTCTGTTGCATACCGCCTACTCAGAGGTGATCTCTGCTTGACATACAAGGCCATGTCCAACCCAGAATCGATGGACATGCTCCACCTAAAGATAACCACATTCCCTCAAGCCACATGCTCTAGGGATCTAAACCTCACCACAACAACAAATAGGACGTGCTAGAGGGATAGATTCCTGTCCCAGAGACTTCCCATGCTTTGGAACAAGATCCTAATCTACATTAGGCAGAGCTCCTCGCTAACACTCTTCAAAAGAAACCTTGACGAGTGGATGGGAAACGGAAAGTTTACCTCTGGGATCACTTCATTGGTTCTGCTGGACAGAGGCACAGGGAACTAATCTAAGGGGGCGGCGAAAGCAAACACATTCTGGCTTGGCTTATAAATGCCTTCAGGTAGATAGCCTAGTACCAACCTATGAATACGCAGAAGCATACACAGTCACACTATACCAGCACGTAAACAGCTGTATAGATGCATTCTGATTACTTTGTAAAACAAAATCTGAGGCAAACTACATAAAACAGGCCAGCCCTCTACAGAACTGCTTCTCCCCCCACTAATATCATCAGAAGGTGGGGCTTGATGCCATGGAACCAGGAAGTAGTTGGACAGTTGCTCAGCATACAGTAAATATAAACACTAGATCTGATGCTATCCATGTCATTATTCATCACCAGTGGGTCTAGGATCCAACCTCAGATCTGAGCCTGCAACTTCTCAGACAGATCCAGAGCCCCTTCCCATAATCCCTTGCTACCTTCTAACCCTCAGATCTCATTTGCCCCTGAATCGCTTCAGATGTGATCCAGGCTCCAACATAGGAACTAAGAGATACGTGCTATTTTCTTGGCTTCTTTTCCTCTCTCTTTTCTGTTTTAGGGTATTGTTACTGTCTTACTGTTGTTAAGTTTAATTCCTCCCCTCGCTGTTAGAACCTAGTTTTTGGTGTAGGTAGGTTCTCCCCTCCCCCATTTCAGTGTGTGGTGCTTTACACCTTTTTCTTATAGCTGGTCTTTTCTCTTTAAAAAAAAAAAAAACTTTCCTTTCTTGTTCAGTGTGTGTGTCTGGGTATTGCAGTTAGGATGGCTGAAAAGTCTTCAGGTTTTAAAAGGTGCTCTTCATCTGGTCAGAAGATGCTGTACTCCAACTCACACAAGGAGTGTGTCTACTGTTTAGGGTCAGTGCACCTGGAGTTTGAATGCAACATTTGTGCCGTATTCAACCCGAGGGCCTTTCTAGAGTGCCGCAACAAGTTTCTCCTTTAAGGCTTGGTCCAGGGTGGTCCACTACTCTCAGACTCCCCTTTCAGGCCTTCTCAGGAACCGAGGAGGAGACATCCTCCTACCCCTGGGGTGTCCTCTTCTTCACTCCCCAAAAAACGAGGCTCTCTGATCGCAGATCCCCAGATCCCAGTCCAGCCTCTTCGGCGTCAGATCTGAGATCTACAGTTTCCTGGTCTTCAGAGCAGGCTTTCGGATACAAGGCCTCATCTGATTGGAGGCCTTTGGATCTGAGTATAGGCAGACCATCCCTGGATCCAACCAGTTTATCATATTCATCCAGTACTGCTCCTAAGTCTTTGGATCCTATAAAATTGTCTGATCCAGCAGTTGTCAGATCCTGTTGTCATAGTGGGTTCCCCTTCCAGATCCTTCAGGAGGTCGTATCCGAGACTTCTGAGCTGATCTCCTTCTCAGAGCCTTAGAACTTCGGGACTGTCCTGCACTGGAGACCGTCGGGGGTCGGCTTTCTCTTCACTCACTAGCCTGGATAAGTCTCACTTCTGTTCAGTGGGTGTTAAAAATCATTTCCAGGGGTTACTCCATTCCCTTCTCCCAGCCCCTTCCAATTTGGGGATTTCTCCCAAAAGTACCACCCCACTAAAGGGAGTTGGCCTATCTCGAGATACAAGACCTCCTTCAAAAGAGAGGTCCCGATAGGAACTTACTCTCATTTCTTTTTGGTGCCAGAAAAGACCAGGGACCTGCATCTCATTCTGGACCTCAGCCAGCTAAACCTTTCTCAAGAAGTCGAAGTTCAGGATGGTCAATGTACAGTCCATTCTGCCTGTTTTGCGCAAGGAAGATTGAATGTACTCAGTGGATGTCAAGGATTCATACTATCACACAAAGATCATCAGACGCTCCAGGAGACACCTACACTTTCAGCTAGGGGCCAATCATTATCAGTTCATGCCCCTGCCCTTTGGACTCACCACAGCCCCCCAGGTGTTTGCCAAATAGATGGCAGTGGTGGCAGCTCATCTCAGGCTGTGGGGTTTCCAGGTTTTTCCATACCTGGACGATTGGCTTTCCACGGCTCCCACGAGGCATTGACAAACACTGGCAACCAAGTATGTCCTCAGGCTTTTCCAGCCTCTAGGTATTGTGGTGAACCTGCCCAAGTCAAATCTAGTTCTAAGCCATAACCTGGAGTTCATTGGAGTCCTGCTGGGCATGGTATCAGAGACAGCAGCACTGCCTGCTCACAGGGTTCAGTTGATTCAGGATCAGGTTTCTCTTCTGTTGAATCTGTCACATCTACCTGTTTGATTCTCAAAGAGCTAGGCTCCATGGCGGCTGCCATTCGGTTGGTTCCACTTACCAGGTGGTATATGCGAGTTCTCCAATGGACCCTTTCTGTCTCAGCCCATGACAGTAAAAGTGGTGCAGGTATGCAGAATTCTTATTTGGTGGCTAAAGTCTCTGAACCTTTTTCTAGGCATGCCCTTTTGTCTTCCCCTGCCCAAGGGGACAGTGACCACAGATGCGTCCCTGTTGGTGTGGGGCCATTTTCAGGGAAGGATGGTTCAAGGTACATGGTCCCCTTATAGAGACCAAATTGCACACATCCTGGGGCTGAGAGCAGTCTTTTTAATGTTGCAAGCCTTTCAAGACTGCCTCCCTTTGGGGACCACAGCAATTCAGACAGACAAACATATTTGTAGTCTGGTACCTCAACAAGCAAGGGGGAACATGGTCTTATACTCTGTGCAGAAAGGCCATGAGAGTGTGGAAATGGGCTATGTCTTCCATGTGCTTTCTTCTTCCAACTCGTATACCAGGGAGTTCCAACGTGCTGGCTGACAAACTCAGAAGGTCCATCTTGAGTCCTCATGAGTAGTCCCTGAATCTGTCAGTGGTAAGGCAGATCTTCGACTGTTGTGGTCAGCCATGCTGCAGCCTTTTTGCTTCCCCAGTCAGCACAAATGCATTAGTTATTTTGCCCTGCTTTCCCATTGTGGGGAGTCACCCAGGGACACTCTTGTTCACTATTGGCCCTCGGGTCTCCTCTATTTCCCTAATACCCAAAGTCTTACAGAAAGCTTGTCATCCTCATTGCCCCTTTCCTGGCCTCGTCAGGCGTGGTTCTCCTTCCTCAGGTCTCATGTGAAGTATCCACCTTAGATACTGGATCCCATTCTGGATCTCCTCCCATCCCTGGGGGGCTTCCACTTCCCCATCTCAAGACCTTTCATCTGACCGCATGGTTTCTCCAGTTCCGGTAATCCCTGTCCCAGTCCAGGCTTCCTTCCCCAGTGAGGAGCATTATTTTGGCTTCTCAAAAGCTGTCTGCAAAGAAGGTGTATTCCAGTAAGTTGAAAAGATTTTCCATTTGCGTCAGACAGTGAAATCTAGATCCCTTTTCAGCCCCTATCCTTGATATTTTGCTCTTCTTATCTTCCCTTTTTCAGGGTGGGGTGAGGTTTTCTACCATTAAGCTGCAGTTAGCTGTCATCTCCAGTTTCAGTGTCAACGATGAGCCTACCTTTTCTTCCAAATTGTGTAAAGCCTTTTTGAAAGGAGTTTTTCTTAGACCTCCTATTAAAGATCCTTCACCTCCATGGGATTTGACTTTGGTGCTGCAGTCTCTGATGCAAAAACCTTTTGAACCCGCTAGTTCATATGATATTAAATTCCTGTCCTAGAAGACTGCCTTTTTTTAGTACCCATAACTTCTGCTAAAGGGGTCTTGGAACAACAGGCTTTGTGCATTAAGGCCCCATTCATGATCTTTCATAAGGACACTGTGCCCCTTAGAACAAATCCTTCTTTTCTTCCCACAGTGGCCTCTGAAGCAAATCTGAATCAGCCGATTCAACTAGCGGTCTTTTTCCATAATTATTGTAATAAAGGATAATATATCTTGCATTGCTTAGACGTCCACAGGCAATTGCATTTTTATTTAAAAAGGACTGAGTAATTTAGAAATTCAGACCAACTCTTTATGGCTTTCTCCTAGAACAGAAAGGGACAGGGCAGTTTCCAAAGTGGATTGCTGGTTGTATTACCTTCATTTATGCTAGTTAGCATTTAGAATTATCCAGACGAGTTGAGGCCCACTGCACTAGGCCTGTTGTTACCTCATCGACCTTCTTGGCTAGACTTGCCATTGATGAGATTTGTGCTGCTGCAACTTGGTCTAAACTACATACTTTAATTTCGCACTATAGATTGGACTTTGTCTAGGAACAGGGCTTCCTTTAGTTCCTCCATGCTCCAACATATCCTTACTTGAGGCCACCCAGAGTTCCTAGTAGCTGGGGTCTCTGACCCATCGGTGATGAATAATGACTGATGATAGCAGAGTTATGTACTTACCATAACTTGGCATTTGTGCTATCCAGTGTCATTATTCATCACATTCCCGCCCTCCTACACCTTTCCTTCTGTTGGGTATGGTGAGGCTGAAGTGGTTTGCATTTGGTGGGAAGTTTTTGTCTTCCGCTGTAGATGTTTGTTTCTGCTTTTCAGCTAATTTAACAGACTTGATCTGAGGGTTAGAAGGTAGCAAGGGATTATGGGAAGGGGAGGAGCTTGAGTTCTGGATCTGTCTGAGAAGTTGCCGTCTCTGATCTGAGGTCAAATCCTAGACCCATCGATGATGAATAATGACAATGGATAGCACAGATGCCTAGTATGGTAAGTACATAACTTTTTTGTTAAGCTTAATAAATGTCGGTCCACTGAAGTAACTGCACATTTTAAAATAAAGTCCACTTTACAAGTTGACGGAATAATAATACAAAAAGAAATGGTAAAAAAAAAAAAAAAAACCTTCACACTTTATCTTTAGGTGAAGTGGGCTTTAAGTCAAATTGTTTCAGCTATTCGGTTTCACTCAAATGATAATAAACCATTTTTGTTTGCATGCATTTTTGATTGTCTGACAAGAAATCATTGCTGTCTATCCTATAAAATCTAGTTGTTACGTACATTTTGTCTCATCATTCCTAGCTCTTTTTTAAGAAGCTCAAAGAATGTGCAATAGTCATTGCTGGCTGAAGCAGCAGTGTGATGAGCTGCTTCTCATAGAGTCTTAAGTGCATAGGTAAGTACTAGGCTAGCTGTACTTGAGGGTCATTTGAAGCTTAGCCAGTTTCCCTTTGGAAGGTGAGACTCAAACCCTGCACCTTGTGTCTGCAAGGTAATCATCTTAACCATTACACCAATCTCTAATAGTAGCTCCCATCATATGTCATTATGTACGGCCATAACTCTCAACCATACCGAATCACTCTATTATTTCTGAGGTCCAAATAATGTGGTGCCACGATTCCTGAGCAGCACCCCTAATTTTCTGAATTTCCCGGCCTTTTTTAAAAAATTTTCCATGTTTAAGACTGACGTCATCACATGGAGGTGTGTGCGGTGACGTCAGCTTCATGAGCAGCCTGCCAGCCTGTTGGAATTCGGCTGAGGGCTCCTCTGGGCTGATGGCCTTAATCCCCAGCCAGTAGTGTACTTCTGTAGGTGAAACCATGAATTCCATGGAAATCTTTAGATTAGAAGATGCTGATGCTCACAAGGGCACCACTTATTTGCTTGTTAGCAGTCTGCAATCAGTATTTTTTGGAGGGTGAACGGATTATTAGGTGGGTGAAAAAAAGTTTAAAAAAAAATCAAATAAATAATAACTTAGATGAGACAATGTAAAATTAAAGTCTGACTGTATGGTATTGGATTGGCCAGATTCTGTACTAATGAGCATAAGCAGCAGTTTCAGTTTGAGGGTCAACAGTTCACCTGAGGTGCCAGAAAATAAATATATAACAGGCAGCAGTGCACTCTGTTTTATAGCTGGGCTTCCTCTTAATGACCACAGTGATACCATTGTTGTGCAGTTTTTCTTTGGAAAGATCAGGCAGGAAAACTAACATACCTGTGAGTAACTCAGCTATCCTGTTTCTCGTAATTCCAACAGATGCACGCTCTCGCTAAATAGCAGTTTAACAAAAGCTGGTTAAGTACGATCATTACTTTCTAACGAAAAAAAAAAACTTTACACTTTTTCCTCGGAAGCTTCTCTCTCCATCTATTAACTATAAGGAACAAAGGTCAAAAATCAAAGACTGGTCTAGTGTTATTAGTTAGGAAACATTCCTAGTAATAAATAAGGCAGGCTTTGTATAAACAATGTGGTTGTGAATAATAAAACGTATGCAAACGTGACAGGCAATTATTGCAATCTAATTATAATAATACTAGACTAGTTGCTGTGTCAAGCTAACAAAGTAATGAGTTTATCATGAAACACGCAATCATTTCAGCTGCCTCGACCAAGGTCGGTGCAGACGTACAGTTCATGATGTGATTTAGAAGCAGTGAAGCATCATTTTAAAGAAGAAACTGACATTAGGCCGAACACAAAGTGTTACCTCTAGTCTAGTGAGTGAGAAATGAGTTGACTTTTACTTTTACACTAGCAGTGCATTTGCTGCTCTCGTCCTCACTCACGCGTCTTGCACGCTGCAACAGCCTGTCTGGAGTAGGGAATAAGAGAGGCGGGACAGACGCAGAAGTTGAACAACCGACGAGGGAACCAAACCAACTTGGCAGACAGAGACAAGACAACTTACAAGACAATGGACCAGAGGTTGTAGTGTAATACTCGCATGTCAGTATAACGGACTCAGAGCTGTGCTGAGGTCAGAGGTAGTACTAGGCTAGCAGCAGACTATAACAGTGTTTTTATTTAAAATGAGTGTTACACTACTGACTGTGTGTTGTCCTGGCTGAAACGCCTGATCCTCCATCGTGAATCACCTGTCCCCCGGCACCAGCAGCAGTTAGAGCAGCAAAACACGAATGCAATTGTAACAGACTCTGAGATGTGCGGTGGTGAATCTGATCAGTCATGAAAAAAATTACTTCTGCTGCTGCTTCTTCCCCCGGCTCCTCCACCAGTAGCAGGTAAAAAAAAGTAAAATAAAAAGATGGAAAAGATAAGAAGGGTGCATAATAACCAGCTGCTTTATTATAAGCTCCTATTTTTCCCATTAAATTGCATTCTTAATTTATGATTTCGACAGTTATCTTTTTTCAACATGTGTAAGATAGGCCAGCTGTTCATAACTGTGGAAAAGTGTGCTTTTTAGTGCCTATGCTCCTTGAAACAAATGTTATAGTGCACTGCATTGACTCTTGTATCTGTGTATTTGTTCTCTGACTTTCTCTTTTGTTCTCTCTCTTTCTGAATGTCTCCTTTCCTGAATCTCCAAATCTCCCCTTCTCAGTTTCTGATAGGTAATCAGGTGCTAAAAATGGTTATGAAAATATTGAAATGCTGCTTTAGACTCGCAGGTTTGTGTTTCTGGTCTTCGTAGATGTTAGCAGGAATTCTATAATCTTCAGCTGATTGTTTAGAGGCTTTGTTCTTCCACAGAAAAAGTTTATTTGTTTTTATTTTATTTGTTTGACATTTGTTTACTGGGAAATTCCACCCAGGTCAAAGAACTACCCATATGTTGTACGTGTTTCATTGTTGCAGTCATCACACTTGGGTTATCCCCTGATGCCCGCTTGTATGGATTCACAGGCCACTACCGAGATCCGTTCGGAGTCCAGTATCTCGCGAGACTCTTCTTTGACTACGAAACCTGAGGATGTCTCTACCGTGGATGTATCCGAAGCCGCGAGGAAGTTCTTCGCATTACTGATACTCGACACAGACTACTTCTTTCGCATCTTCAGATATACTTCATGTTTCACTATTACAGTCATCACACTAGGGTTATCTGCCTGCAGGTAGCCCTCAGTCGGCCCGAATACCAGAGATTTATATTTCTGGGTTGGTTGCTGTCGCTCCAGGACTGACGTCAGGGGTATAAAAACAGGCAGCCAATGCCATTATACCACTCTTTCTTGCCGAGGAGCCCAAAGCAGAAGCAGTTCACACGAGTGCCAGTCTGCCACTACCTGAGTTTTCTTTTCCGAATTGAATCATCCTGAAGTCTTCTAAAGGTAAGTACCCGTTGGGGATCCTTTTTTCTTGCTCTAACCGATGTCAGAAAAAGGTAACAATTGTCTTGCCTGTGGAAAGCAAATACCACACCGAGATTTCCATTCTTACTGCGTCACCTGTTTAGGCCCAGACCACGACATTCCTCGCTGTCGGTTTTGTGCTTTGTTCAACGCCTGAACCTATTCATCGTCAGGCCCTTATTGTCGCTAAATACTTTCGCTGTCTATCTCCGTATTCCGAAATGGCTTTGGTAAGCCATCAGACTATCGGTCTTCCGAAAAAAACGTAAGAATAAAGACCGAGACAAATACCGCACAGGTCCAAAACTGCCGAAGATGCTTCTGTTAAGCTAGTCGCCAGTTTGCCGTTACTCAGGCTCTTTCAGAGCCCCTGATGCCTGCTTTGATGGATTTCAGGCCGCTACCGAGACCCATTCGGAGTCCAGTATGTTGCGAGACTCTTCTTTGACTACGGAACCTGCAGATGTCTCTACCTTGGATGGGTCCGGAGCCGCTGAGCAGGCACCGGCTTCTGAGGAAGTTCTTCACATTACTGATACTCAAAACAACTTGACGACGACTTTCATGTCTTCATTTTTGTTTAAAATTACCGAGTTTTTAAGGCCAAGAGTATGAGCTACACCTAAAAAAAAAAAAAGACCCAATCTCAAGTACCTGCTTCCTTGCCACAATCTCAAATGCTTTAAATGGCAGAAGACCTGATCATGCTGATTAGAGGAAGCCAGCCTTCCCCAGCTAAGACAAAAAGGGACTTGTCCCCAGCAGCTTTAACTGACCAATAGTCCTACAACTCTGACGTTTATGAATACGAAGATATGCCTTTATCTGCTTATGAGGATTCAGATGCAGAGGAATCTATTCCCTCTGCTTCCCCTCCAGAGGTTATTTCCTTTTGGTTAAACCCTTCATACTTTGAGAGCATTTCCACTGGGAATGCCAGGATTATCCTCAGTCCAAAAAGAGACTCAGAGAATTTTTTAGATTTGCCACAACATAGACCCTTAACTATCCCTCCTGTTCTGGATGTTGTGGATGATGTCTTTATGGAATCCAGTCTGACTCCTGATACTTTATCCCCTGCTCCAAGGAAACCAGACAGGTACTACAGAGTTCCTGACTCTCACAAATTTATTTTCAAAAATCCTACTGCTGACTGAGGTCATTTCCCAAAGGCCTAAAGGTATAAAGGTAACTGCACCTAAGAATTCCACCCCTTCGAACAGGGATTCCCGAGCTTTAGACAGATGGGGTAAAAAAGTATACACCTCTGCAATTCTAGTCATTAGGGCGTTGAATTGCCAGTTGCATGTGCTGAAATTCCAGCAACATATCATGGAACTTAAGCAAAAATTATCTACCTTTACAGACTGTGCAGAAAATAAAGAATTACAGGAGCTTAAGCATTCTGCAAGCCAAGTCAGCAAGCATACCTTGCAATGTGGGTTTGACGCCCTAGAAGCATCTTGCAGGGCAGCAGTCACTGGTTCTGTACTGAGTAGGCATGCTTGGCTTAAGGAGCAGACCTTGCCAGACCATGTCAAATCAAAATTGCTACACGCCCCTTTGAATAAAGACAGTTTGTTTGGCACCAAAGCAGAAGAGGTTCTAAAAAAGATGGAAGAAAAAGCGAAGTCTATGCAGACAGTCAAAGATTTTTTGCAGGTGCAGCCTCCAAGATTCCGCAGGCATTGCCCCTTGAAACATTGGTCCTTTCCAGCTCCCTCAAGGCCATCTCAAACTAGACGCAGGGGAAACAGACCCTCCAGATTACAGTCTCAGAGTATGCAGAGATCTAAGCAATGGAGTACCTCCACTTCTAAAACAGGGAGTGCTAAGCCACCCCTTACGGAAAGAATTCACAATGACTTGTCAACCCCACTCCTCACCTCTGCCCCTCTGCTCGTGCCCTTAGGAGGAAAACTTGCCCACCATGCAAAAAACTGGGCCTCCATCACCAAAGACCGATGGGTCCTCAACATTGTATCCCAGGGGTACAAATTTTACTTCCAGACACTGCCAACCCCAAAAGGGTTCCGAGATCTTCCTCCAAACCAGTGGGCAGAGGCACAAAACCAAGTTCAATCCCTGCTCTCCATAAGGGGAATTCAACCTGTTCCTGCAGAACAGATAGGTCAAGGGCTTTATTCCAGACTTTTCCTGGTACCCAGAAAAGAGGGCACTTGGTGCCTAATCCTAGATCTTTCCATTCTAAATACCTTTCTGGTGGTACCAAAATTCAAAATGCTTGCCCTTCAGCAGCTTTTTCCTATGCTGTCCAATGAGGCCAAGCTAATCACCCTAGACCTAAAAGAAGCCTATCTGCACATCTTTATCAGGGAATCATGCAGTAAATATCTATTTTCAGGGCAGGATATATGCATTATCAGTTCTCTGCACTTCACTTTGGTTTATCCACTGCTCCCAGAGTCTTCACAAAATGCCTCGCTCCGGCCATTGCTTATTGCAGACAGAGAAACATTCAAATATACCCTTACTTGGACGATTGCCTGATTTAGGCAGACAGTCAGGAAAAGCTGATGCAGTACCTGACATTTGTAAAGAATCTTCTAACCTCCCTGGGGTACACTATCAATGAAAAGAAATCAAAACTAGCACCCGGTCAAAAGATTTTATTCCAGGGAGCAAGCTTGGACATAGCCTTCTAAATTACATTTTTTACTCCAGAAAAACAAGCCTATCTAACAGGCTATTTCGATCAAATGGCCACAAGAACCCAGCCTATCCGCAAGGAAAATCCTGCAGACTCTAGGGTTCATGGCCTCTTGCATTCAACTAATTCCATATGCCAGACTGCATTTGAGGAAACTTCAGTGGTGCTTAAAAAGTCTCTGGTACCAACATTCTCAGGAGCTGGAAACCATCATGCCTTGTCTAAGGACAGAGTTTCTTTGGTGGGCAGCGGCATGCAACCGCAACAAGGGGCTTCCATTTGCACAACCCCACAACGCCCAGACCCTATTCACAGATGCGTCAGACTATGCCTGGGGGGCACATCTGGACAACAGGTGCTTTCAGGGCCACTGGAGCCCAAGCCAATTTGTCATCTGCACATCAACCAAAAAGAGATGCTAGCTGTTCAGCACACACTGACAGCTTTCAGATCCCTTCTCTCACCAGGACCCCTGCTAATAAAAACCGACAACACCACAGTGATGTGGTACATCAGAAAGCAGGGGGGAACCCACTCTTGCCTACTCTGCAGGCTAGCCATGACTCTGGAACACTGCTTCGGCCATGCATATTCTTCTGCAAGCTCCATTCCTGCCAGGCAAACAATACTCTCTGGCAGACGACTTAAGCAGAAATCTCCTAGACCTACACGAGTGGCAATTAGACCCCAACACCTTCACTCTTCTAACCCAGAAATTTGGAACCCCGATGGTGGACTTATTTGCCTCCCCTACAATCACCAGCTCAGCAAATTCTGCACCAGGACACACCTCACAGCAGGGCCAGGAAAGTAGATGCCCTGTCCTTCCAGTGGTTAAACTTCTCGATGTATGCATTTCCACCTCTGCCTCTTCTTATAAGAATATTACTCAAAATAAGACAGGAGAGACCAAGGGCAATCCTGATTGCCCCAGACTGGCCATGCCAGCACTGGTACCCACTACTGCGCATTCTGTTACAGGTGCCACTATGGCACCTACCCCAGATCCCAACCCTCCTCACTCAGCAGAAAGGACAGATCTTGCATCCGCAACTGCAAACACTAAACCTTGCAGCATGGCTTTTTCCTTGAATTCTCCTCCAGTGGGCAGCCTAAGCAAGCAGGTGCTGGACATCATTCTTGAAGCAAGAAGACCCCGTACAAGGAAATCCTATGCTGATAAGTGGAAAAGGTATTATTCCTGGATTCACTGTAAAGGAGCGGACACGGCAATGCCCTACTTACCTCTCATCCTGGATTACCTAGCAGACCTACTCCACAGAGGCCTATCCTTCTCTTCCATTAAGATCCATGCCTCTGCCATCTCTGCTCTTTACAGCACTGAGCCACCTCTCTTCTCTCACTCTCTCATCGAACAGTTCCTGAGAGGGGCTAACAACCTAAGGCCACCAAGGAGAGCCCAACCCCTGCTTGGGACCTTAACTTTGTGTTGGAAAAGCTCACGCTACCCCCCTTTGAGCCTGCAGCATCAGCAGTGTTAAAATTTCTGTCTTGGAAAATAGCCTTGCTTCTGGCTGTCACTTCAGCTAGAAGAGTGTCTGAGCTACAAGCACTTATGGCTGTGGAACCCTTCATTATTTTTCATGCTGACAGGGTCTCCCTTAGGACCAACCCAACTTTCATGCCTAAAGTGGTGTCCAGTGTGGCCATCTCACTCCAGTGTGGTTCTCAACCAATTTATCCATTTGCCCTTTTCCCTAATCCTCAAAATAAGGGGGGAAGAATCCTGCACACCTCAGATGTGCACAGACAGCTCAGATTCTACCTTGATAGGACTAAGCCCTTTAGGAAATCTGACCAGTTACTAGTCAGCTTTCCATACAGATTTGTACCCATTTTTCATGGGCTTTGTCCAGATTTTTTGATGTTTCCAGGTTGAGAGGTACGTGTGCTACCATAAAAAGAGATCTGGAGCATTTCTCCCTGGGTCCCCAGTGAAAATAAGCTCTGTCCTAGTCTGATGTTCTCGGTCAACAAAATGATAAATAAGAAAGTGCCGTACATTTGATAGCATAGTACTAAATTTGAACTTTGGCTCTGTAGTATTCCTATTTAATCTTTTCTATACTGGCTGCATAATTCATTGTTTGAGAATGTTTTTAATGCATTTAATTATGACTGGGGAGAGCATTTTTACTGAATGTATGGTAATAAAACTGCAGCTGTGCTTATTAAACAAAACAAAAAATCTCCTGCCCAAATATTTTAATTCCCTCCCTCGTAACTTACTATAATTTTGAGCTCAGGGTGTCTTATTACAGAGGGTATGGCATATTTTTCCTCCCTTGGGTATGTAACAGGACACGGCAAGTAGCATGTACCATTTTGATTAACTTATTTCATTATCACTTACTTTGAATGAATCATCAGCTTACAGTCTTCTCCTTATTCATACTTGGTAGTAAACTTGTACATATGCAAACATTGTAATGTAGATAAAGTGTATGTTCATAGACATGTACATGAATATGAAAACACGTTGCCATAAATCATGTGTGTTGTGCAGCTTTTTTGAAATGGGTGAGGATTGTTTAAAACAATTTTTTTTTCTTTTCAGTCTAATCCAGAGTATAGTCAAGAGAAGAACCGCTGTGAATATCTGCACAACAAACTGGCTCATATAAAAAGACTTATAGCAGAATATGACCACCATCAGATACAGTCATGGCGCTAGCAGTTGAATTCATTCGGGTAGTGAAGAAAATGCTCCCGGCTTGCACTGTTTTTCAATGTTCTCTTAAAGTGCAGGGGGAAAATTCCCTTTGAGAAACTAGCACTAAAGAAACTGAAGGAAACACTGGGGGATTTTTCCAGTGGAAACGTCGTGTAGAGCATGATGTTTGCATCTGTGTATCCTAGAAAGTCAAAGCAGCACCTGGGCATTTTTTCTCCAGGTTTTCTAATTCAGATGCCACAAAGAGAGGAAAATCCACTAATTTGAGGCCAGCACTAAGTGAAAGCTTTGGAGAGGCATTTTGCATGACTCTGTTAACTGCTATACAGGAAAAGAGTATTAGTCTGTGAGGACAGTGACCAAATACTCACTAACTTTGTTAATGATGCAACTGTACTATTCTGCCAATGTGTTTCCCCATAGAAATGGAATGTTGCTGCTGCTTTAACCCCTCCTCTTCTAGCAACACTGATTACCATGGTCAAGATTTTTATGCAAACTCCCAGACTGCTTGTATTTTCCATTGGTGAATTTAACCAGTTGCTCTGGTGCCAAGGATTATTTCCAAGTTAAAAGTATTTGACTGTTCATTTCAGGCCATCATCCCGGGACAGTGGATTATTTTGAACTCTTCCTGGTTCTTAGGTTTTATTATAACATTATTTACTTTATACAGTTTTGTGGGAATCCAAAAATGATGCACTTCATCAGCTTAATCTTTTTTTTTAGCACAATAGTCCTGTTAGGTTTTGATAGTCTTGTGGCACCTTAACCCCAGCCCCCACTCTCAAGCACATGCACAAATTTTCAGCCTTTTACCAGGACAAAGTAAGCTTTGGGGTGCGTTTTATATTCTACATTTTATAAACGGGCTTTAGCCATCTGAAGCTGGTATATTTTTGTAAAAAAAAAAGAAAAAAAAAAAAAAGAAAAGAAAAGTGGCATGATTTTGAAACACTGTGCCTCTGTTCTCTTTAAGGCTACAGCTTAGGTAATTTTTAATGCAGTTAAATGTCCAGTATTAAGGCATTCCTGCATTCGACTGCTGTGCAAGTATGATAATTTTGCTTGCAGTTAGATAAATGGAAAAGTGAATTCACTTATCAGAGTTACAGTTTGTTACAGCTGTTGACAAGCTTGTATACGCTAGCATTTTTATTTTGCATCCTTAGAGTAGGAAAGGTTAACTGATCATTTTACATTTCAGCAGTAGCTGAATGAAAATGTGTGCCATCCCCACCTTTTTGGTTGTCAGGCCGCTGTGCCATACTTAAAGCAGCTTTAAAAAAATATAGCCACTTCAGTTTGTTTCCTAGAGTGATTTTACAAGGGCAAAGCAGTCAGTAAGACAGTACCAGTATCTCTAGAGCATTACTCCCACAACTGGGCGTGCAGAGACGTCTGACATAAAAATACCACCACTTCATATTACTACACAAAAGTTAGTAGTGAAGAACACCTGTGTGCAGTACTGGTAATTCATTATTATAGTACGTGATTAATTCCTGCTGAAAACCTGTAGGTATGCAGTAGAAGGCCATAGTGTCATTTGAAAAAATAGCACACAAGGTTTGTCATTATGGTAGCATATTAAGCTTCTTTGAACCTATTTATGGAAGCAAAGCAGTACAGTATATGGAGTTTCCCCTTTGGGTATCTTCCTTTGCTATTCAGCCATGGTATGTTTTGATGTTTCTAGAGGCCACTACATCTCCACATCAAAAGTAATATAGCTTAAAGAAAAAAGTGTCTCACCATTCCCCTGACTGATGTCTCATTTTTGAATTTGCACACAATTTTGTAAAATGGAAATAATTTATTTTTGCATATCATGCCTGCACTGATTTGGGTTTTCTTTCCAGGAGTTTGTCAGGTCACTACATGACATCACAGAATTCTGTGAAATATGCAACTTGACTTTGAAACTCGGAAGTGCCTTTAAGAAGGGGGGGTTTTAGAGGTTACATCTGCTGTTCTTGTTCTCTTAGAAGAGGCATGCTGTGTTTACTCACTTTTTTATACAACCCAATCCCTTTGTGTTTAAATTTTGCATTTGCTTCACTTGGGGTGTATGTAATTGCATAAATAGGAGGTACTTTTTTCTGCAGTAGCTTTAAATTTGGCACACATGCCTTGAAACAGGTGCTGTAGATTATCAGGAAGGCAAGTGTTCTTCAGAAAGACTGTTAAAAAATATCTAAACTTGCTTGTTCCCTTAATAGTATTAGCCCTTCTCCTGAGCATACCTCTCAACTGCCCAAATTTTTGCCTCATATTTTCCGACTTTTCCTCATGAACTATCTGGTTTTCTGGAAAATAACTGAGGACTGAAGTTGCTAAATAATGAGACACGTTTAAGTTTCAGACTTCATATCCTTCAGAAAATGCATGCTAAAACATATCCTTCATTGTACCAATTTACTAAGTTTATAAGAGCAGTATTTAAAGTTTGCCCCTTTTTTTGGGCCTTTGTCCCCCCCCATTATTTTAGGCTTTGTCCACATTTCTTGTGCTAAGAGGTTGAGAGGTATGCTCCTGGTATCTCTAGTATGTTAGGAATAACAGTAAGTAAAGAACCAGTTGTATGGTAGAGTCGATAGTGTGTGTATTAGTTTTGTCATCTCATTTGAGGGACTATCTTTGGATGTGCATTGTATTCTGCTTCACAGCCATAATTTTGCACATAAACTAAATGCATAGCATATCCTAGTACATAGTAGCCACCAATGTTATTTCTCTTCCATTTAATGCTAGAATTCCTTTACTGGATTCACTGAAATTTTCACCAAAGCACTCAAAGGATTACAAGTCAGAGTACCTTATAAATTTAGCAAGGCAGCAGTCAGACCAGTGACTGGGACTGTTAAACAGCTTTCCATTGTAGGGGATAGTATGTCTTCCCAAGTGCACTTTGCTTAATAGTATTAAATATATTTCAGTGCTGGGCATTATCTTTTCAGTTTGCATTTTTGAGCTTATGACCAGTTTTGTTGGAAGTGATGTTAGCTACAGAAAGAGCACCTTTTACACCACTTTACAGTTGTCAGAAGTTTAGAATGCAGAAGAAATGGTCGACTAGTACACATTACATTATGAAGTGTTAATACCCTGTAGTAGTCTGTAGTTGAACTCTGTCAGTTGCCTTTAAAAGAATTAAGTCAATATGGATGCACTCTGGATGTTTAAGATACATAGTAAAAAAGTTGTGATTCAGAAGTCCCAAAGCTGAACACAGACAAATCATCTTGCATCAAATCAGAACTGTTAAATACATATCCTTGTAGTGCATTATGAAAATGTGCAAAGGTGTTGATTGAATTCACTTCTACCAGTTCATTAGACAGTAGTAATTCATGATTGATTAATAGCCAATTAGTTTATATACCGTGGATAACAAAAGGTGATTTTCCACAGTTGATTTCGTTGTTTGTTCTAGAAGGAATTTATTCTTTATACCTAGCTGATGTGACGCATTCAAAGGTGGCTTTTTTCCTTGGAGGGTTATAAAGTACAACCAAGGAACTTTAGGCAGCCAAAACGTGAGATAGTCGTGAGAATTCCTGTAGTCAAGCATACAAAGTCTCTTATTCCACCTCCATTTGCCTGCTGTGTGATTTTTGTGAAAGTCACTTGACCTGACAGTGCTCCCAGGTTGCCCCTAAAAAGGGATGCTTCTGGCCAGTTAATTTACCCAGTTAACAAATAGTTAAAATAAATGTATATATGTAATGGTCACCTCCATGGGGCATACCTTCAGAATTTGTACTGTTGAGAAACCTTATAACAGTCAAGGTGTTTGTGCAGCTGTTTGTAAAATTCCATTATGTCATACCAGCTGTTTGATCAATCTGAAGGATTGTTTGTTATGCCTTTTTATATGAATCAACGTAAAAGGGTAAAGAAGTAAACAGTTATGTATTCTGCACTGTATAAAGAAATAACTTTGAGCTGCAAGGACGTTTCCTGTTAAAATGCTGTTGACTGTTCCATGTATTTTTTTTTAATCATTAGGGGATGCTAAAAAAGACTGTAACATGGTTTGGAGAACTGAAAACTTTTCAGTGATGTAGCTTGCCATGTAAAACCACATCTTTGGCCTATGTTGGCAGTACACTGGTTTGGAATCACTGTAGTTGTACAACCTGTCATATCCATTTCTGCTGGCAGACCATTTTGTCAAAACTTTTAACTTCTGTCAAATTTGTGCAGCCTTGGAGGATGCTATATTATTTAAAGAGGTACAGAAAGAAAAACTTTCAGTCAGGACTGCTTGTTGCATTTTTTAAGGCCAATTTCTGAAATGGTTCTTCATTAGACTGGGATTTGAAATATCTTACCATGTCTGAATTACACACTGTATCATCAGCTTCTTTTTGGGAGCAACTTGTATTTGGTATGGTTGCTCATTTAGAAAATCCCTTCTTAGAGGAGCTGTCCTCTTGATTTCCCGAATGTGTCTTTTGAGTGGTGTCTACACCTAGTTGAACCTAGATGTCTTGCATTTTGTAGAATCAGAAGGCTGTGAAGTAATAAGTGCATTGTGCAGTTGTGTAATTGTCCTGGAGCAGAAAATCTCCTCCTTACACATGACTTGTCACCCTCCTGCAGGCAAGGCCCACACCTGTCTTGATTAGATTCGTTTTGCAGAGTTTAGAACTATCACTCTGAGTCTACCATACCAAATTATTCTTTGAAGCTTTTGTCAGGTTAGTAGCAGTGACTTAACTTAATCATCTGGAAGGTAGCTGTAAAGACAGCAGCAAAGAACCCATAATAACGTGATATGCTGCAAAAAATGTATAATTGGCTACAAATAACCTTGACATAAACACAGATGTCCTGGATCTAGCAAAGTTGGCCAGGGCTCTGCAGTCTATGTGATTAAACATATCATGTCTTGTAATTGTATATTTGAAGATCATCATATTTCATTTTCTTCACTGCTTCCTCCATTGGATTTTGTAGTTTTGTTTTTCTTTAAAGTACTTTATTTCATTATAACTAAGCCTAGATGCATTTCCATCTTCTCATGGATGTTTATCATGGATCACTGTTGCAGTCATAACCTACACAGTATATTTGCCACAGGCCAAGTCTGACATCAAGATGTACTTTTCAGAACTGGAACCCCTCCTGCCATGGCTGGGCTGATATCACCTTATTCCACACATCTTCATGTATAGGTGACATTTTTAGTTCTTCCTTGTCGCACCAGTGTTCATTTCAGGAGAACACATCACACTCCATCAGTCCATATGTATAACATCAAGAGAGTACGTATCCCTTTGGGGCCCATGTTTGCTTTTCTTTGGCTCACTAAGACAAATATATACACACATTCACATACACAGTCACCGAGTGTGTGGCTGATTATGAACAGCTGATATTTAGGAACAGAGGTGTGTCCGCTCCCATAAAAGTTGACCATTGTACCTGAGAGTGCCAAATTCCCAGCAAGGACTTCCACATCAAGTGTGGCTTTTGCCTTAGCCCAGAGCACCATGTGGTTAACTGCAGATTTGCCAAAGGGGTTTCTCTAAAACCAGGGATGCCAGGCCAAGCAAACAGATTTGCACCATTACTGAAGTCCTCCTGCCATGTTTGCACACTTTTATTTGCAGGGTAGTGTGGTCTGCCAAGTAAAAAAAAAAAAAAAAAAAAAGAAAAGCAGTTATGTAAAGAGAGAGAAAAAAATGGGCACCCTTGAGTTTTCAGGTTCATTGGATACCCTTAGGTGTCAGGGTGTCAGTTCCATGGAGGTACTCATTGAAACGGCCCTGATGCCTATACTAGCTAAAGTCTGTGACATATCCCTTTGAGAGGACTTCATACCTGTGACCACCATGTCCCATAGTATTATAGACCAGGTCATGTGTGCTTCCTCTGACTCTAGCTGTACGTTGTCTACCTCCAAGTACCGTTTGATTGTAGTAAAAGGGGGATGCAGCATCTCTAGCGTTAGTTAAGAAAGACATCTGCACTTTAAAGTTAGAACTCAAGGATGTCCACTCCCAGGGTTCCAAAGGTGCTATCTCCCCCCCCCCCCAGACAGCTGCACCTTGATGGTCTGTTTCCCATGACCCCAGCCAGACTCCATTCTAGGACTAGACTAAATTGGTGTACTGCAGCCAAACTTGGAGCAGCTGTCAGGAGTTCCTTCTCCTAATAGGAAGTGGGAAGTCTCTCCAGTGAAAGTGTTGGACTCCAATTCTGATGAGGAAGAGGAACTAGACTGTAGTTCACAGCTGTCTTGGGGTGCATCTCAGATGGCGTTGGAGGCACATTGGCTTCTGCGACTTTGCTAGAGAACATGTCTTTAGAGACGCTTGTCATAAAAGAAGACTTGACGTAACAGTGTCAGGAGGCCTTAGACTCTTGAAAGATGTTGGAACCCCCTGGGTCTAGGGCACCCAAATCCATTCTATCTCTCTCCCACTCTCTCTTTAACCCACTCTCCTCTTATTTTTTTTCAAACTGTTTCCTTGGTGATAGGCTGTCAAACACCATCACACTACTGAGAAGCCTGACAGATGTGTATAGGGATGTGGAACCTCATACGTTTTGAATAAGAACTTTACTGCAGATCCAGGTAAGTATCCTTGGAAAATTGACAAGGAAAGTAGACTGGGTGCATTGTGGAATATTCTTCCAGTGACATGGAAGGCAAGATTGCTAGACCAGTGTGGGAAGAAATTGTATACCCATCAACCCTGAATGTTTAGACTCTCACACTATAGTATAAGCATATCATCAGTAAGCTACAAGAAATTTTTGGGGTATGCAAAATGAGCCCCTGAAAGCAAATGTCCTTGGCCAAACCCAGACTATTTTTAGTTGGGAAAATGGTGGGTTTGTTACTGTAGTTGCAGGATCCAGTGCTGCCGTTGCTACAGGTTAATTTAAAAGGAGACATTATTGGTTGGAGTCACTCCCTACCCGAGGATGTGGAGGCTCAACTCCTTAATGCCAAGTAGGTAGATTTAGTCTTTGTATACCCATCTTCAGGTGGAGGTCAAAGGGAAGACTCTTTTCAGAAAAACACATTTCACCCTACTATTCCCACATACTGCAGAAATTATCCATTTACTCAAGGACCTTTCTACTGGAAGCATGGAAAAAACTAGCAAAATATAGAAAAAACACAAGGGAAAATGGCAGCAGGAAGATGGAGGTCTTGGGACCTCCAGGGCTGAACCTCCCTGCCAAGGATCAGCTGTGATAATGCAAATCTCCTCCTCCCTTCCCTACTCCAGCCCTCACCAATCCTCTGTATCACTCCTAAGATAGATGGTTGACTTTCCCTTACCAGAATTAGTTAAACATAAGTGCCAGCCATCTGGTACCCCAAATTGTCACCAAGGAAGTACGGACTTCAAGTCCAAACCAGAAAAAAGGATCAGTACCAAAAGTCCAGGCACATTTAGTCCCACCCTGCTTTGCAGACATGAAGTATCAAGGAGCCATAGAGCTTGTGCCTTACATCTAAGAGGAAAAAGGTTTCACTCCAGGCTATTATTCCAAGAAAAGGCACGTGTTGGATACCCCTTCTGAACATTTCAAGATTACATCTTGAAATCTGGAACCTTTATGAATTTTGAACTTTTCAGGCTGGGGTCTCGGGCTCTACTGGTGACACTACATCTAAAGGTTGCCTGCCATCACTACCTTCTTGTCTTTGGATTGGGTGCCGTGCTTAGAGTATTTACAAAGTGGCACCTAGTCACTGTACGACCATGGGCAATCCCTACTTATGTGTGCTTGGAAGATTGCTTGGTACAGGCTCAATCCTAGGAGTAGATGTGGAGAGTGCTGGCGTATACTGCATACACTGTAGATTGTTTCAACAAAGTAGGATTTGTCCCTGAGCAAACAGAAGTTGGATCTCTGCCTAGCCAGGAAGGTGATTGGGCCACCCTTTTGGTATAATATCTTTCAAACTTTTTTCAGAATAAGCTGAGAAAATCCACATTGAGAGTCGGGGAGTTTGTCAGCATTATAGATCACATGGTATCCACTCTTCTGAAGGTGCTGTTAGCCAGACTGCACATGGAGAAATTTCAGTGTTGAAGACCACCTTGGACTAGCAGGTTCAGTTCCTGAAACATAGCACCCTAGTCCTACCCAGCATAAAAATTGATCTGTAGTGATGGATATTCTTTAAATCCAAAATAAAAAAGGCGTGCTGTTCAGACTGTCTCCTCCAAACTAGAGATGCCTCAGACATAACATGGGGGGGCACATACAAAGAACCTCAAAGTACAAGGCACATTGTATTACAGGCAAGGAAAGCTACTCATAAGCCTAAAAAATGTTGGCAGTGGCTCAGGTCCTCAGTGCATTTGGGACAGGCTGAGAACCTTGGAACCCTATGTGTCATACCGCAGTTATGCCATATATAAATAATGAAATATGCTCTGTTATCTCAACTTTGCAGATTAGCCATGCAAACCTGGGAACAGGCCTTTGGGGTACATCCTTCTGAAAGCCATGTGCATTCGTACTTGGGAGAAAACCACAGTGGATGACTTGAGCTGGACTTCACCAGATACATAGAAGTGGATGTTGGACAAGGGTCCATTCATTGACCGTAAGAACAGGTGAGTTGTACCAGAGATAGACCTGTTTGCGTTTCTGAGCCACAAGCACTTGACAGATTTCTGCTCCAGAGCTTCATACAGATCGACATTGGGCAATGAATGCCTTCTGTCTAGATTGAGCAGCACTTTTTCCATTGTTTTTTTCCTCCCATACTCTACATCCTAGGGAGGAACAAAATTGGAGGAGGAAAGGACAGAAATGATCCTGATTGATGGTTCGGATAATAAGGGGGGAAAAAACTTCTTGCTGCCTCAGCACACTTTTTCAGAGGAAAGGCTAAAAGCAATGAGAGAAACTGAAAGGCCAGGTAAAGGGAAATTATATCTAATTAAATGGAAAAGGTTGTTTTAATGCAAAAGGAGGGATCAAAAACCATATTACTTGGACGTGCCTATAATTTTACATTTCTTGTCTTAAGTTGCCCTCTTCAGGCCTAACATATGCCTTTTTCAGTAAAGACAGGTGTCTCCGCTATTTCAGCATGATTTCCTGTGGAGCCCTTAGTGTTCAGACCCCCAGTGAAGCTATTCTTATAGGTTCATAGGTAGGTACCAGGCTATTGGCCTTAGGGCCTATATACGCCTAGCCAAACGGTACCCTGGCTTTTGCCACCCAAGAAAATTATTTTCCTGTGCCCTTGTCAAGAAAAGTCACAGAAGTGATCCCCGGGGTGAATTTCCCATCTCCCATCCAATCATCAAGATTTTTCTTGAAGAGTGTTAATGAGCTTTGTTTGATATAGATAGGTAGTTTGTTCCAGAATATGGGAAGTCTCTGGGACAGGAATCTATCCCTCCAGCATGTTCTGTTTGTTGTAATGACAAGGATTTAGTTCCCTAGAGCGTGTAGCTCGGAGGGATTGGGATTTCTTTAAGTGGAGCATGTCCAATAGCTCTGGGTTTGACATAGCTTTATATTTAAGCAGAGATCGCCTCTGAGTAGGCGATATGCGACAGAGTAAAGCTGTTTTTTTTTTTGTTTTTTTTTTTTTATATATATATATATATATATATATATATATAGAAGGTCTGCGTAGGGCATCTGTTTGAGTCCGGTAATCCTCTTTGTGAGGTATTTCTGCGACCTTTCCATTTGTTGTAGATGTCTTGTGAGGTACTTACCAAAAGGGGCGTTGTACTCTATAATGGGTCTAATGAGTGATGAGTAGAGGGGAACAATGACCTCTTTTTTTTTTCCTGGATGAGAAACCTTTTGTAATGAGGTGTGCCACGTAGAAGGATTTCCTGACTACTGTGGCGATGTGATTATCAAAGGAGAGACTACTGTCCACCTGTGTCCCAAGGTCTCTTATCACTCTTTCGGTGTTAAGTAGACTACCACCTATGTGGTAGTTCATGGGTACAGAGTTTTTACCAAAAGGGATGACAGTGCACTTTTTGGCATTGAGCTTGAGGCCATGGCTTTGACACCAGGCATCTGTCTCAGTGAGGCCCTTTTGTAGGATGTTCACATCGTTAGGAGTTTTGATTATGGCTCCTTACCCTACCTTAGAGCTCCCCCCCCCCTGGTCTGGCCTCAGCCTGAGACCTCGGTTTTGTCTTAGAAAAACTGATCATGACAACCACTGACAACAGGTCATGCACCTTTGAAATTCATTATGTAAAAAACTGTGTTCCTGATAGCCATCACCTCTGCAAGACGATTCTCCAAACTACAAGCCCTCATGTGCAAGAAATCTTTCCTTGTAGATTCATAGAGACAGGGTACCTCTATATACTAACTGTTACTTTATGCTAAAAGTTAGTAGTTCTAAGCCAATCTATCTGTCAGTGTTCTTCCAAAATCCCCAAAATGGGGGGGTGGTCGGGTGATTGGGTATGCGTAGATACTTGACTTGAGGTTCTACTGAGTCATAACCAAAACTTTCAGTAAATCAGAGCAGCTGTCTCGTTTGGGATAACTAAGCAGGGATTGCCAGTGGCAAAACAGTTTATTTAAAAGTGGCATGCACATTACATTAACTTCTGTTATAAAACAGTTGGCAAGACATTATAGGACAAGTGCACACCCCATTATAGAAGAGGTGCTGCCACTGCTACAGCCTTCCTGAGAGGGGGTTTTACCCAGGACACCCAAGAAGCAGAGACTTCGTCTTCAGTTCAGTAGGCATTACTGGCTTAATGTGGCCGCAGAAGCCAAGACTGGATTTGCCTTTGGTGTCCTGAAGGTTTTATTTTAGTCTTAATGGTACAATTGACCAGCCTCCCACCTGGATGGAGTAAGCTTTGGAGAATTTTCCCTGTAAGTTATAACTGCAACAGTGACCCAAGAAGGACATTAGTGCAGCTGTGTAGGCAACTTGCCATGGTTGTAGAAGTTTGTGTGTGGCCATTTGCAATCCCGTTTGTTTCCCTCCTTCCTGTTTACTGCAGTCGAACTGTTTCTAGTTGGGGGATGGGTACTTTCTACCCCTTCCCACTTCACTCCTCTACTTTGCTTACCTTCTCTCCTTATTCAGGTTCCCTAAGGAGGGTTTATATTGTCTGTGACACAGACTATACCCTTGCATTCAGCCCGAGTAGACACTGGTATGGGCATGATATGGCCAGCAGAGAGAAATGTATGCATGGCTGTATCCAGCTTGTATGGGTGGGGACAAGAATGAACCAAAGATGGTGTGGGTGGCCACTGCTTAGATTACAGATGTGTGAAACTATCTCAAGTAAGGCAGTGCCAACATGGCTGGAGAAAAGTGTTCTGAGGTCTGAAAAAAAGTCTTGCCATGCGTCAATGCCTGCAGGTGACATCCTCTGTAAGGTAATGACTGCAACACTGACCACACTTGAACATCTACAGTTATATGAAATTTTATACACAGCTGTACATTTTGTTGTCCCTTTCAAATAAGTGGTATTTTAACATTTAGCCAGTTTGTTAGCACTTTGATCTTGTATTGGAAGTTTTAATTGATGGGGACCAGTGCTTGGTTCCTCCTCTCCACTGCTCAGAATTTGGCGTGTTTTCTCTTGAAGGTTTGTGGTCTGGGGAAGATGTGTGCCAGAGGTGTCTGAGTGATGTCACACATCAGCTGCATGAGCATACTCATCCCCTGTTCCTTGTACATCTTTTTTGCCACTCACATAGGTCGGAACTCAGCCTTTGTAGTCATAGATAAAAGTTCCTACATTCACACCATTTTCTTTTAAATTCTTTTTGATTTGGAAAGTTGTTTGAATTCTTAACTGGATGGTAGAACAAATCTTGTGGCATTGAAAGGGTCCTTCTCATGGTCCAAGAAAAAAAGGCAGTGCATCTTCATGGAGAATTTGTTCAAAAGACTGAGGCCTATTCTTTGTAGAGGTAAGTTTATATTTTACATAACCTCCTGATTCTTGTAGGAACTTAGATTGTGATCTATTAGCAAGGATTTTAGCCTGTGTAGAATTTCTGTCTGCTTTCACGGTTGGTAGAACCAGTTGCTGGTGGGGAATTGTACTGCTTATCCCTGTTTGGTCATCTATTAAGATCCAAGTACCATCATGTTAGGGGGCAGCAACTTCTAATTATGTTCCAGAGTTGAGGCTTCTGGGACTCTTCTACCTAGCCAGCATGATTGGGCAGTCCTGTATGAGTATGAACTATTTTGTGAGTTTGCATGAAGGGTATGTGACTTGTGTACGAGACGAGTATCTGTATAATTTTTGTTGGGAGATTGAGTCTTAGGTTTATGACTTTAGCATTATGGACTTCAGTATGATGCTAGATGTGGGCCTGTGAACTCACAAGTGAATACTGGTCTTCCCAGCTCCTGGCATTAGCATAGCTTACATGCATGTTTGTGTGTACTTTTCATGGCTTTAGGAGCAGTTGTGGCTCCTTATACCTTTGACTCCTAGGTGGAGAGACTACTGATGAGCATGTCGCCTAGTTCCTGTCATTTGGCAGCTCCTTAAGTCTTGTCTTCCTGTCCCAGTAACACAGGTTACCTCCCAATGTAGAAAGACATTACCTTCCTTAAAATCAGCTTTTAAAGAAGTTGTTTTTGCAAGTCTAAAGGCACCCTCAGTCTGCTTTTGCAGCCATCCAAGAAAGCCGATTGGTAGTGTCTCGCCTGTTGAAGTGATTTTGCTGTTTAAGCATCCAAGAGTTTTTTTCTTTTTTTTTATTTATTTTTTTGCACTGTGGGCTTGATTTGCTATCTAAGCATTCTAAAGCCTTTGTCAACACTGTGGGCTCTCAGGGGTCCTATAGACCACATTTTTTTTCTTCCATGCCACTTTACGAGATGTCCCAAACTTTGAACAGGTGTGTCAGTCAAGTCCACATTTGTGCCATGCAGTGGCTTGGGATAGTCAGTTCTGCATCTCATCTCTCTAGCTATGTCATTGCTCTGAGAAAGGAAAAGCTTCTCAGAGTCTGGGCTCAAGGAGGACTTCTTCCATATCCTGTGTACTGCCATTCATATGGGCTTCCAGGTAGCTCTGTGTAATGTGAATTGTGCTGATGCTTTCACCAAGACTGTAGGCTTGGACATGTGCATGGATGAGGTCATGTTCCTACAGTAATTGGCCCACTTGTATTTTTAATTCATCCTTCAGAGGTTGAGTGCATTTTAGTAAGACCTCTCATGCTTGGGTCAATGATATGATTAAAGGGAAGCTTTACTCTCCTTGGTGAATGTCTTGTATCTACTCTCTTTAGTCACCCTTTTTTCCAAGAAGAGGTGGATGCTCTGTGATCAACTTAAGTCAATGTAAAGTGTCCTTTCTTGGTGCCCATCTCTGTGTTGGCTGGTGTGTCTGCAAGCCTCCATGTTGCAGCCTTACTCTGGTTTAGGCTGGCATGAGTAGGTGATTGCTTCTCCTGATTTGCCTCGTCTTGGAGAGGCTGCTACTTCTGGTCTTCCTTTCCTGATTGCCTTCCTCTGGAAGTTTTGACTACAGAATTACATTTGTCAGGTCAAAACTCTACCACTCTAGAGGCAGTAGAGTTTGTCCCATTTTCAGGAGAAGGGTGGGAGTTGGCCCTTTCTCCTTTCATGTTCCCTAACTTGTTAGGTATTTTTAGTTGGTTCTCTGCCTTAGCAGCTCTTTTATTCGGAGTGGTCCTTTGCAGTTCCATTCTCCTGTTTATGCATGAAGTCGAATGGTTACTCCTCAGGATGCTTTGTTTCAGGGGTCTTCACTTTGGTTCTCACTCCAATGACTGGTTTCACATTGCTTCCAGAAGTAGTTGTACTTTGAGGTCTCTTCAGAGGCCAGAACCTGGCAGGTGTTTCATTTGCAACCATAGCCTGGAGAAAACCATTTTATGCTTCCTTATGAGATGACTGGCAGCCCCCTCAATGGATTCTGAAAAGGTTGCTACCTCGCCCTCCATTATTGTCTCTTAGGGCTGCCATGTTTTGTGATGGTGCCCTTTCTGATACCTTAGTTGGATTTTTAGAACTGGTGCTCTTGCCCGTTACCTCTGCCTTTTGAGAGAGCCTAGGAGTTCTTTCTATAGGCACACTTTGTAGCCCTAAGATTTTTATTTGATTTCATCTTCTATACAGGATTGCCACCTGTTCTTCATGCTGCCATATGGCTAATCCAGAGGCACATTGCTTTGGTAATTTGTATCTCATTTAGTTTACACAAATTCTAGAGGAATCAGAATGCGTACCTTTACTGTTTCTGTGCATTATTTATTTTGTAGCTTAGGGTACCATAGGACCATCAAGAAGTAAGAAAGAACAACAAGGTGCACATTTGAGAGATCCTGTTTCAGGGCTGACAACCTATTGCTGGTTTGAAGTCAGATTGTAATGTTTGTGCTCTCTGAGCAGCATTAGGAAATCATTCAAGGTGGCCCTATACACCTAGTTACTGTATGAACAGAGTTGGTGGTAGAGCAGGTGAAGTGGAGAGATGGGGAAACAAAATCTGTCCAGGAGTGATGACCCATCACCCCTCAGCTAACCAAACATTAAGGTTGTAATATTTCATATCCCATAACTGCAAACCAAAACATTTTGAATACACATCACTTTGTAAGATATATTCCAAATAATTCTTAAAAAACTTTGTAAGATATATTCCAAATAATTCTAAAAAAACTTTGTAAGATATATTCCAAATAAGTCTAAAAAAAGAGTATTTTGAAGGTTCAAAACTACCCTTCTTTCGTAAATGCATTAATTCTATTACACAAACCAGGAAAAGATGGATTTGACTGTTCTGCCCTCTCAATATTTGTGCAGTATTGGAAGGTTTGTAATAAAGTGAGGGATCACAAAAAAGAGAGCAAAAGCAACAACAACAAAAAATGTTTTATTCCCCTCAGCCTTCATTTTCCTACTGTGGAGCTCGTAACCAGTACTCTAGAGCACTTGGGAGCTTAGGCTAGTCAATGGTCTCCTAGATTGCATAACAAATAACTACCTATGAATCTAAAAATTCTCCTTAGTGCCATATCATGCCTGGGGTTTTGCAGGGGTTATTTGAATTTCTCTTGATGTCTGACCCTCTGCTCAAGGTCTTCATTTGGTGTATGTACCCAGATGAACCCCTGATGGGCTTCTTTCCTTAGCATTCCAGTCACATCCAATATTTATTTGCTTGCAAGGGGGGTTAATATGGTGTTTAGGCTTCCTTTTAGTTCTGTGTCAGACCAGACCAGTTGTTGAGTAGGAGCATCCAGAAAAAAATAATAAAAAATGATATATATATATATATATATATATATATATATATATATATATATATATGGGTCTACTTTAAAACAACGAACGTACGAATCACTAACACATAAATTACCGACCCCAAATGAACGAAAATTAACTTTGCCAAATATTCTGCAAATTGACTCCCATTTCACCGACGTGTCTTCAATAACGCTAAATTGACTAATATAATCTTCAATTGAAATAATATAACAGTGATTTCCAACACTGTAACTTGAATTCTTCATTCACAAATACAAATATCTTCAGGAAACAATATGAATGTATAACCATCACAACATCGCTAATAAACATATATAGTAGCAACAATTTCTCCTCTGAAATTGACGTAATTCAACAAAAAGCATTTGTACGGAAGTACTTCTTGTAGTTTTCTTAAGTAGACTCCAGAAAGACACATCATGTAAATTCAAACCTTGCACCAGTATACTGCAATATCAGAAAATCAAATATAAACATATATGTCATCTGTTCATATCACCCAAACTTGCAATTGGAGCACCACTTCATGCGTGTTTTCTTTCAAAAACAAAATAGCAAATCAAACTTTTAGCAATCTCGCTATAGCTTTCACAAATTCTATTGCAGTATATTCATTCCTTACCTCTTTGTGATAAAATACAACTATAAACATGTCCCAGAATTCCTGGTGCAAATTGCGACGTCTCCGCCATCTTGATGTGATTTACTAAATCAATGAAAACACTTTATAGCTATTTATCTACTTATTAACGGAACTACAAGATATATTATTGTGAACATATGCCAACTGTCGGTGATTCGACCTTCGATCATTAACCATTTTGGCTAACTGGAATTTCGGACATTTAGTCTCGTAGTACTAGGTGTCGGTGATTCGTACGTTCGTTGTTTTAAAGTAGACCCATATATATATATATATATGTATATATATATATATATATATATATATATATATATATATACATACATACAAACACACACATGTTTGGTGCTTTAGAACACATCTGTACAAAGGGATATTTCTGTGGCATTTGAAGAGGTTGAGGAAGCAACTTTACATGTTTTAGACTTCCTCTTCATGTTGGTTCCTTAACTCAGGGACCTAAATTGGTGGACTTGTTGCAACAAGCCCTGAGAAGGGCTTTCCATTCCAGTCTCAACACATGTACTCAATTGAGAGGGGCAGCTCACCTAAACTCCATTTTCGTTTTGGGTGGATGTTCTTTTGTCTGTGCATTCCAGCTTGTTCTGTTTTCTCCCCTGTGTATCAACTGCAAACATGATCCTTTAACTTTCCAGGCAAGTATCCTGAGTCTGTTCACCTTTGCCAAAAGTAGTCTGAGTAGTGCTTTTATCTTGTCTCAGACATTGCTCTTAACAGCTTTTACTGTTGTGGAAGAGAACCATCTTGTGGTCATGCAGAGTCGCTTATCTCATATTTTAAGCTCTAGTGACAGTGTTTTAACTGCCTCTTTGATGTAAAGCACTCGAGATCAGCTCTTCTACTACAAGGCTCTCCCCTTCTACCTTTATTCACAGGAATAGTTTTGATGTGGTCATGATCTCCCTTTTGTGACTTGATTGTCATTGGTTGTGCTTATCGTCATAGTTTTTATTTATAGAGATTAAAATATTTTTGGCAGTGTGCAGTGGCTGAGTTGAAATATGGATGGTCGTAGCCAAGGATGCTCTCTGCCTCTGTTTTGAGTGTTAACTAGCGCCACCTCAGGGCATGGCCCAGGACTTATTTCCCTTGATCTTGCTGGCCTTTGCCTGTGGTTATTTGAGCATTTGAAACTGCTTAGAAGTCTTCTGTTGGACTTCCGAGTAGAAATGGTTATCATTTTAGAAGGAGCAGTACCCTTTAACCTCGCAGTTGATCACTTGATGCAAAAACATGTATGGTTGGATCCATTTCCCACAAGGTATGGCTGATATTGCAAGTATACCTGAAGCTTCTGTACCAGTTTAGTTAAATGGATTATATCCTATCAGGTAGACATGTCTTGATGACCTGACAAGTATGCTTACTTCCTCTCCAGAGTAGCTGCTATCATTTCTTGCTTTTTTGGCACATCTGGGTACTGCAGTCTTTGGTGTACAACCCACATCCTTTCTCCAAGTGTTGCCACAGCCTTTACCTTAGGAATCTTGTCTTTTGACTAGTGTTCTCCAAAACGTGGTTTTCTCCACAAACTTCTGATGCAGTCCTTAGCTTCTTCTACGTTGTTGGCTTTTACTGCCTGTGATTTTTTCCAACCATGGAACCTGCCAGAAAGGTTCATCAGTGCTGGATTTAGCCAGTACATTGTTATATTAGTTAATCTACAAAGGGATCTTCCATGACAAGTCAGAAGTACTTCTGCTCATCCCCTTATAAACTGACAGTCCTGCTATTCAGCCTTGGCTTTCTGAGAGTTCTTTGTAAGGCAGATGTATACTAATATGTTGCTTGTTAGCAGTGAAGATAGCAAATTTTCATTAATTTATTTGCCTTTGTTAGCAAGTTTGACTGTGGACCCTTTTCAGCCATTATCTGGGCACTGAGGTAGTTGTTTACCTACTTTGTCGATGGTGCAATAAATAGCCCATATTGAAAAGGCTTAACATTAAACTGTGTTAAAAGGATACATTAGTGTGATAGCATATGTGACTCTTATTGTATAATGAGTAAGTGTTGTGTCTGTAACTGTACTCTGGTAAAATGCTTTTTTGTTTTCTGCTTTGCAGAAATTTGAGTGCGAAAGAAGAGGGCTCTTGTGTAGTCTGGTGGAATCACAGCACGCACCTTCTTAAGTGCATCTCCATCTCTGAGCTTTAGGGATTAAAAAAGATAAATTTGATTAGTGGAAACAATGAACCTAGTCAGAGGACTTGAGGATGGTTTCCTCGTGTAGATCAGGTGAAATGATGTTTTCTGTTCCATTGTCTTATTACCTCTGTGCTTGTGAGTAAGATTTGATTCTGTTAGCTGTCTTCTAGTGAGAATCTGCAAAATTTATCTTTTTCCTTGTCTACAGCAATTCTAGCAACCAGTTTCTTGTTTGTTTACCCCTATATTTTATCCATCATGCTTTGTTTTTATTGTATGCATTACGTTATCCCTTTTGGCCTGAAGAGTGCATCTTTTTACCGTTCATTGTGCCATTAGTTTTCAAAGTTACTTTTGACTAAAAGTAGAGCTTAATTCTGACAGCTTCTTCTTTGGACAATTGAATTTTTGAAGTGAGCTGTATGGCTAGAGCATTACCAGTGTCAGGTTACTAAAACATTCCAGAAAAAGCAATGGAAAAGTTGTGGTGTACATATCAAAATCTAAATGTGCAGCATTTCAAGTGATCCTTGCAGGCATGCTCTGGTGCAAGACTGCAGACTTTTTTTCTTTGAGCTCAAAACACAGGCCTGGTTAGAAAAATATGGAAAGTTAATTCCAGGAAAGAAAACCTTTTTAGTCCTGATTAATTTTTTAAGAAACCTTTACTTACAAAAAGTTTTTTTTTTTTTTGAGAATCAAATTGCGCAAGTGCTAAATGTGAATTTATACAGTGATATAAAATATTTTTGCAAATAAAATGTGATACTGTGTACAGACATTACTTTATGATCTGGAAAAAGGGGGCTGAAATCAGAGAACACATATTCCCTGAATAATTGTGTGACCATTTTGGCACAAATGAGTTTTCAAATGTGATTATATTGTTTTGACTTGTTTAGACATTTATGTTTTTACTTCCCACAGCACCGTAGTTTGTAGGAGGATGGGTTAATTCTGCGCTTCTTGAGTTATGTTTTTCTAAGCAGTTTGATAAGGTATTGGATATCGTTTTATGTTGCATTGTTGCACTGTGGGGAAAAATGCATTGAGCCATGGACTTGGAGTTTACACAAGCTTCTCACTTTGCCAAAATGTTACAGAATAAAACTTGCAGTCTTCAGTTTTTCAGACGTCTTCTAAAAAACAAAATGGTGTCCCTTTTGTACACTAAACAGATGAATGTTTTTTTTTTTTTTTTGCAAAAGTGCTATATATAATAAAATTTGTTGTATGTAATAAAGTGTGGGTGCTGTACTGCTGTTTGGTATTGTTGCAGGTTTTTGCTTTAGATTTCCTTCCATCTGCTAAGAGCAGGGGAGTTTAATATTTCTCTGTAAGGTATGGTAGTCCCTTGACTCATCTTAGAACTGCAGAGTTTTTTTCTCTTGAGCTCAAAGCTTTTTTGGTTTTAAAGGTTTCTCTTTTAAGCCTTTTCTGAAGCCCACAAGTTTCATAGCGGCTAGCCCTCCAATGCTTCTGTTTCTGATGCTGCTGGTTCCACCACAGGCATCTCTTGAGCCTCCCAGATCCAGCAAGGCTGCCTGGATAGTAACATTAAAATAAACAGGGCTTTGAAGGGTGTGCTGTTGTCAGTAGAATTACATTCTTTTTAGTTTTCCTTGTTTTGCTGTGAGGCTTCATGCATATTTGCACAAATTGTCTTAACTTCTAGTTAGCATTCCTGATTAATGTTTTTGCACCTTGTTAATGTACAAAAGAACAGTGTACCATACATATGGACAAAATCATGCTTCCTAAAGTCTCTTCCTGGAGTCAGCTTACAGCTTCACAGGCATTGACTTAAACTTCACAGGCAAGTCTTCCTTACTGATTTGTCTCGGATCGTTGACAGCAGCCATGGTAGTAGAGCAAGAGTAATGTCACCTTTTAGAGTTGCAAGCTAATTGTTTCAGAATACAGAAAGGCTTGTGAAATCATTGGGGATAAAACTTTATTTAATATGTCTCTCAATTTTATTTTAGTTTTTTCCCATTTGTACCTTCCGGCTGACCATCTGCTTCTTTCTAGTTTTGTTGATCCTAATTTGTGTCCCTGGTAACCCCAAATACTGAGACTAGCTTTGTCATATGTGGGCCGGAAAGGGGATTTGGAAACACACACACACACACACACACACACACACACACGAGTTTTTACTAGTATCATACAGTCTGGGAGGCAGGATTCATAAAGGTTACCATAAGGTACACCTCTAGGTAACCTTTCTGAATTCATAGACAGCTGTAACACAGTGCTTTTAATGTTTATTCATTCAGAAAGTTTACTGAAGGTGTACACATCGTGGTAACCTTTATGAATCACCCTCCATCTTGTATGTTTTTTTTTTTTTTTTTTTAGGGGGATGCCCTAACTTAGCAGAGCTGTTGATATGTGCTGCACTGCAAAAAATATCAGTTCCTGCCCTACTGTCTAATGCTGAATTTCAAATGGAAATCTGTTTTGAAATCATGGTATACCCCCCCCCCCTTCACTATGCCAAATCACAGACAGAATTCCTCCTGGAGTGGGTAAGCTGGCAAAATTACATTTATTCCTGTCCCACTCCACCCTCCTCTAGTGATCAAGACTCAAATCAATCTGGGTCATTTCCAGGGCTCCATTTCTGTATGCCACAGAGCTGGGGTTTAATTTCTGTCTTTTTAAGATTATTCTGTTCAGTCTGGCTTGGTTTTAATTTTTGTGTTACTGGATTTTTGTAGTAGCTTGCATGTTACAAAAATGTAACAGTGGTTTTCATAGTTTGTAGATCTAATTAGAAAATGAAGTCAAGCTTACTGAAGCAAGGACACATTAGTATCAGTACTTTCTAACTTCCATTGACTACATCAAAACTGTGTATGAACTATAGTATCTGTTGCCATTTCATGTGGCTGTATAAGATGTTTGTTTTCCCCAGACGAGACCTACAGCAGCTTTAACTGGCTTGGCTGTTTTCACTGTTTTGTATTTTGCAAACCTCAAGTTCAGAAACCATTAAAAAGAAGTTTGTTTTTGCTTCTCTTGTTTTTAGCATTAGCCACAGCAGATCGTAAACTTCTGTAATCCAGTAGTGGAATAATTGAAAACCTGACCAGGAGTCCCTGGGTAACAGGCTTTCCAAGCATGAAGGAAAATCATTTTTAAAAGCACATCATCTCAGGTGATACCATCTGCATTGGACCTGTCTCAATAAGTATGTCCTGCATGCTCTTCTGTCTGTAACGTTGATAAAGTTTACAGAATAATTCTCATACTCCATTAACTTGTTTGCTATACATACTCTTTCCTTGTGCTGGGTCTCCTGTGTCCCTTCTTAAATCAGTTTAAGGCGGGGTAGCATAACAATCACAGTTTCACTAAACTTGAAGGTTATGATTTTGAGCACCATCTGGGGGTCTCAGTTCTGATTTTCATATAGGAGCTGAAGCAGTCACCGAGTTATGCAGTAGAAATCAGAATAATGTGTTAAACTGTAAAGGTCTCACCATTATCTTAATACTTTCTCATAGTAGAACCATATTTAGAAATACATGAGAGTTATGGCTTCACACACTTCTGCAGCTACAAGCAAGAAAAATGAGAGGTTTGGTGGTCCAAACTATGGGACTTGGGTCCACCACAGATATCACTAGAGGATGTTCTTCATTAGATCATAACTGCAGTATTCCTTACTAATGAGAAGCATCTTGTCACGGATACAGTAGTCAGTTTACAAACGCGTGGGCACCTTCCCCTTGCACTGTTAAGTGTGAACTGTACATTAAACTTGCTTTTAGCTACATAAGAGGCATACAGGTGTAAAAGTTCTTAGAACTTTCTTGCTCCCAGTCCATGAAGTAAGACTGTCTCTTACTGTGGTCTGTCAGCCATATGTTCTGTACCAGTTTTCATTCATTGTGAATAAGTAAGGATCCTCGTTGGGGACCCCTCCTTTTTCTCTCTCTCTTTTTTTTTTTTTAACAAAAAAATTGCTGAATTTCATTGCAACTAAGTTAGGAAACTACGATTTCAGTCTGCAGATCCACTATAAGAGGATAGTTGCACCACATTTGTTTTGTTCAAGAACATCCTTTTAGGAAAGTGCTGCATTTCAGTCATTCCTCCCTAAAATGATCAGAAGTTGTTCAGCTGCTTTAAAACACGAGAACAAAAGGCTGAAGGGACTACAACGAGGAAGGATAGCCTCTGAGTCACTTTTGGAAGTCCCTCTTCAGCCACGTATGAAATTTAAGCCTAAAGAATTTAAGGATGTCCTTCCATATCACTGTTGCAGTATTCATAACCAGTGGGATGATCTGCCAAGGATAGCACTACATCCGGCCAGTGTACCAAAGCCTTTAACTCTTATCTGCTTCATATGCCAGACGTGTCCTCCCACATCAGTATAGAGCATAAATGTGACGTATGGATGCTCCAAACTCAGAACAACTTTGCCATCCACCCAAATGCCATAGTTGAATGTCAAAATGCTGTTTGCCCTACTGGTTATACAGAGTCTATTTCAGATAAGTGTCCTGTTGGCATTCCTTTTACATTGTATTTTGAGAATTCATGTCATCCACGAAAGGGAATTGTCAGTGTGGGAGTCAATTTCCCCATAAGGATTGTCACGCAAGTGTTTGTTTTGTCTAAGCACTTCACGACCGCAGTCAGTATGCGATTTGTCAGATGTTTGTGCCGAAGAAGCTTCACAGACATCTGTCTTTCCTTTCGATTTATCTTGAAAACCATCTCAAGTTGTTGGCCCTGGGTACCGTGGCCAAATCTACCCACCCTAAGGTATAGCCACCACTTAAGAAAAAGGTCAAAAAGTCAAGGTCTGATACTGCTGCTGTCCAGCCTCCATTAAACGTCTTTCTTGAAGTGGATAATAACCCTGAAGACCGTCCAGTGTTGACATCTGTTCCCTCTGCTGGGACCCTGTTGGAGGCCATCATGGAACTGGCTTCTCACACATCATCTGAGGCTTTGCAGACGTCCATAGTGAATGTGGAGGGAGAGCCACAGCTGGTTATATCTGAGGGTTAGGGGGGATTCCCCAGATCTTAGGGAGGAATTTCCTGGTACCCTGATCGAGTCAAGGCAGCATTCTGAGCCACCAAGGCTTGGTAAAGCTGACATCCCCTTAAGAAGAGACAGAAGACTAAGTGTATTTCCTCCACTTCCAAGGATCCTAAAATGGAGTGGCATGATTTTACTTGTGGCTTGATTAGTACCCTGATGGGTTTGAGACCACTGCAGGGGGATGTTTTCGTGTTTCACTGTTGCAGTCATTACATTTGGGTAATGTGCTGGCAGGTTGCCCTCAGTCGGCCTGAATAACAAAGTCTTGGATCCTGCGTTGGTTGCTGTCTCCTCTTCCGTGATGTTAAGTCGTCAAGGGTATAAAACATGCAGCAGACGCCATTTTAATCCATCTTTCTTGCCGCGCGGTGCCCAAAGCAGGAGCAGTTCGCAAGTGCCTGTTGGCCGACTCCTGAAATTTTCGTATTCGAGTTTCAGAACCAAAGTCTTCAAACTAAAGCTAAGTACCTCGTTGGGGAAACTTTTTCTTGCTCCTTACCGATGTCAGTAAAAGTTAATGATTGCATTACTTGTGGGAAGCAAATACCGCATGAGGATTTTCATTTGTACTGTATTCCTTGCCCTGGGCCCTGATCGCAACGTGCCTTGCTGTCGGTTTTGTGCTAAATTTAGCCAACGCACTAAACGTCTGTATATTTTTGCTTCTAAATATTTTGGTTCAAGATGTCTGTTAGCAATCCGACTACCGGAGTTCACAAAAAACGCAAGTAAAAAGACAGAGACAGACCGTCTAGGTCCAAAACAGACTAAGCTTCTCCTAAGCCAGTTTGCCGGTACTCAGTGAGGCGTTCTCAGCCCCTGATACCCGCTACTTTTGAGCCGCAGGCCTCTACTGAGACCCATTCGGAGTCTGATATGCCACGAGATTCGCAAAGTATTGAACCCGTGGATATCTCTCCCTTGGATGGGTCCGGAGCTACTGAGCATGCACCGGCTTCTGAGGGTGTTCTCAGGCCTCAACATTTTTACATTAAACCAACGCCAGCAACAAAACCAAGGTCAAAAACAACTTCTTTGTCTAAAAAACCGACGCATGAGCCATGTGCTCAGGCCCCTATGCCTAAAAAGCAGATAATCAAAATGGCTGAGGATTTAATTACCTTGATCAGGGGTTCCCAACCCCCCCCCCCCGCTAAGAGGCCTCGGCAAGGCACTGATTATGAATCTTCAGATCAGGTTTCCATTTCTTCTGATTCCTCTTCTGATCAGGAATTTTCTGTTCCGCCCTATGAGGATTCTGATGCAGAGGCGCATCTCCTCCTGAGGATTACTCTTTTGGAGAGACTTTGCATACTTTAAGGGAACATTTTCACTGGGAGAGTCAGGACTTCTCTGAATCAAAAAAGAGGCTTAGGGATTTCCTCCTTCTTCCTCAGCATAGGCCTTTGGCAATACCACCTGCATTAGACGTTGTTGATGATGTGTTCTCGGAATCAAGCATGGCTCCTGATTCCCTGCCTCCGGCTCCTAGCAAGTCAGACAGATATTACAGGGTTCCTGACTCCCACAAATTTCTTTTCAAAAATCCTGCTGCTGATCCTAAGACTATTTCTCAGGGTCCCAAGGGTGTTGAGGCTTCTACAGCCAAAAATCCTACCCCTTCAGATAGAGATTCCAGGGCACTGGATAGATGGGGTAAGAAGGTTTATACGTCTGCAACCTTGGCAATCAGGGCTTTAAACATGTTATGGGCTTAATGAAACGGAAAATAATGTTGATTTCTGATTGTGTGGAAAATAGAGTTACAGGATTTATTGCATTCAGCGGAACAGGTTGGAAAGCATACTTTGCAATGTGGTTTTGATTCCTTGGAGGCCTTGTGTAGAGCTGCCGTTACTGGATCTGTGATTAGAAGAGATGCTTGGCTCAAGGAGCAAAATCTGCCTGATCATGTTAGCTAAATTGTTGGATGCCCCTTTGCAGCATGATACTCTGGTAATAAGGCAGAAGAGGTTTTAAAGAAAATGGAAGACAAAGCTAAATCTATGCAAACTGTAAAAGATTTCTTGCAAGTGCAGCCACCCAGGTTCACTATGCACTGGCCTACTAAAAATTGGTCCTTTCCTGTGTCTAACACAGCCACTCAGGGCAAACCCAGGTGCTCAAAAGGCTCCAGATATCAATCACAGGGTTCTTACAGGTCAAAACAATGGGGTGCCTCCACCTCCAAATCTGGAGGAAACAAAGCACAACTCTGCAGTAAGAAGTCTCAATGACTTTCCTCTACCATCTCCAAGCACTTATCTTTTGGCAGCCCACTTGGGGGGGGGGGGGACTAGCACTTCATGCTCAAAATTGGCAGTTCATTATCCAGGACAAGTGGGTATTAAACATAGTATCCCAGGGGTACAGATTTCATTTCCATACTTTGCCAATTCCAAACGGATGGCCAGATCTGCCATAACACCAGTGGGTAGAGGCCCAGAAACAAGTCATGTCCCTCATGGATATGGGGGCTATTCAACCGGTACCAGAAAAGGAAAAAGTACAAGGATTTTATTAAAGACTTTTCCTGGTACCCAGAAAAGACAATTCATGGCATCCAGTACTGGACTTATCAATTATGAACACGTTCCTGGACATTCCAAAATTCAAAATGCTGACTACAACAGCTACTGCCTATGCTAGGCAAGAATGCATGGTTAAAAACTCTAGACTTAAGAGGCATACCTGCATATCCCAATAAGGGAATCACGCAGAAGATACCTCCGCTTCAAAGCAGGTTATTTGCATTACCAATTCTCTGAAATGCCCTTTGGCTTATCTACTGTGCCCAGGGTCTTTACAAAGTGCCTGGCACCAGTAATTGCATTCTGCAGACAAACCTTCAAATTTATCCTTATCTGGACAATTGTCTCATTCAAGCAGAGGACAAGGACACTCTACGTCAACATCTGGCGTTTGTAAAAAGGCTTATAGCATGCCTAGGGTACACCATAAATTAAAAGAAATCACAACTGGTACCCTCTCAAATAATTACATTCCTGGGTGCAAGCTTGAATACAACTGCCCAGATGGCTTACCTCATGCCAAGACAAAGGCAGTTGACAACATATTTCAAACAAATGGCAACAAAAACCCAGTTATCTGCAAGACAAATTCTGCAGACATTGTGGTTCATGGCATTCTGCATTCTACTAATTCCATATGCGAGACTGCATATGAGTAAACTTCAATGGTACCTAAAAAGTTTATGGAGTCAACATTGTCATAGCCTGGAAACAATGATTCCTCTCATTCCCTGCCTACAACAGGAGTTTCTTTGATGAGCAGAGACATTACCAAAACAAGGTGCTGTCATTCACTCTACCCCCTGCCACCCAAACCCTCACTACAGACGCATCAGACTATGCTTGGGGGGCCCACCTGGCAGTGAGATGCATTCAGGGCAAATGGAGCCCAAACCAAATGCATTTGCATATCAACCCGAAAGAAATGCTAGCTGTTCAGAATGCTCTGAGAGCCTTCGAGGACTTACTTCATCCAGGACAATTACTGATAAAGATGGACAACACCACAGTTATGTGGTACATAAACAAGCAGGGGGGTACACATTCCTACCCCCTCTACAGACTAGCCATGGCCTTGCTGAACACAGCCTTGACTTACCGAATACATCTTCAAGCTCAATTCCTGCCAGGAAAGCAAAATACTCTGGCAGATGACCCAAGCAAAAATCTTATGGACCCGCATGAATGGAAACTGGATCCACAAATCTTCAGCATGTTAACACAGAAATGGGGGAGCCCAGACATCTATTTGCCTCTCCCCAAAACTATCAGTTGGACAAATTCTGCACAAGAACTCATCACAAAAAAGCATGGAAAGTAGATGCTCTATCCTTCAGATGGAAAAAACTATCGGTCTATGCCTTTTTCCCTCTGCCTCTACTCTCCAAGGTGTTACTAAAAGTCAGACAGGAAAAACCAAAAATGAATCCTAATTGCTCTGGACTGGCCTCGCTAGCACTGGTACCCGCTTCTAAGGAATATGTCACACCTTCCTCTGTGGTATTTGCCTCTAACACTTCATCTACTGTCTCAGCAGAACTATCAAATTCTGAACACTCAGCTCCAAACTCTGAATCTTGCAGCATGACTAATCAACTTATTCAAACCATATCTCGCAGTAAATCTGTGATGGATTATGCTGACAAATGGAAGAGATTCTGTGCTTGGAACCAAGCACAAGGAATAGACACAGCAAAGCCCAATATCCCTCAGATTTTAAAATACTTAACTGAGATGCTTGACAAGGGCCTATCTTTTTCTTCAATAGAAATCCATGCCTCTGCCATCTCGGCTCATTGCAACACAGAGCCTCTCCTCTTTTCTCATCCACTGCTTAAACAGCATCTCAGAGGGGCCAAAAATTTAAGGCCTCCCAGAACAACATCAACTCCTGCATGGGAACAATATTTTGTGCTGGAAAAACTCACCCTGCCTCCTTTTGAACCAGCAGCTACTGCAGATATAAAATTTCTATCTTGGAAGACGGCTTTTCTTTTGGCAGTCACTTCAGCAAGAAGGGTTTCAGAACTACAGGCTCTCATGGCAGTGGAGCCTTTCATTATATTTTACCCAGACAGGGTGGCCCTCAGGACCACTCCTTCTTTTATGCCTAAGGTGGTATCCAGTGTGGCTCTTAACCAGACCATTCACCTGCCAACATTTTCCCAAATCCGCAGAACAAGGGGGAAGTGGATTCTGCATTCATTGGATGTGCACAGACAACAAGATTTTACTTAAACAGGACAAAATCTCTATGAAAGTCTGAGCAACTACTGGTAGCTTTTGCTGCAGGATCAGAGGGGAAGGCTATATCAAAGCAGACTATTTCTAAATGGATACGCCACTGCATTCGTTTCTGATATTTGCACCATGGTAAACTTGTGCCCAAGGGAATCCGATCCCATTCCGCCAGGGCTGCCTCTACTTTACCAGCTTTTCTCAGTGTGGTCCCAACCAAAGACATTCTAGAAGCTGCTACTTGGAGCTCTGTTCATACATTCACAAAGCATTATAATGTATCTCTCTTCTCTAAATCCCAGGCAGGCTTTGCCACTGCAGTCCTGCAGGGCCTCATAGCTGCTCCTAATGCTGTTTAGTTCCATCCTCCCATCCATAGCTTTGGGATTCTACCCAAATGTAATGACTACAACAGTGAAACACGAAGAACATAATACAGTTGTGCACACTTACCATAAATGTGGATGTTTGAGTGTATTCACTGGTGCAGTCCGGGTTACTCACCCGCCATCCCCCATTCTATACATTTTCTTTCCTTCACTGTACTCAAAAGCCTTTGTGGTGTATTTGCTTTTAGTTGAAGGTAAATTTTATGTTTCTAAAGGGCATTTATATATTTACAGTTTATTTATATATATTTCTGCTCCCCATTTGGGGGGCACCTGACATCTGGGGCAAGAAAAACTGACTAAAATGGCGTCGGCTGCATGTTTTATACCCCTGATGACCTGATGTCACGGAAGAGGAGACAGCAACCGACGCAGGACCCAAGACTTTGTTATTCAGGCTGACAGAGGGCAACCTGCCAGCAGATTACCCAAATGTAATGACTGCAACAGTGAATATACTCAACATCTACATTTATGGTAAGTGTACACAACTGTACTTTTCTGTTCCTGCTCCCCCTTGGTCTTCTACTCATAAAAGATCTAGAGAGCTTAATTTTTCTGCTGAGTAATCTGACTCAGATGATGATTCCTTGGCCTACTCCTTTCAAATGCCATCACCTTTGGATTGTGGCTGTGAGCAGGAGGAATCTTTAAGTCCTGATTCCCCTTTAGAAGACTTGTCCTTTGTGGATACCGTGGTTCACATGATGGAACATTTCAAGAGGGACTGCTTCCAAGTTTCTGATGTCCAGAAAAGGTGGTACGTGTTGTTGCAGATGGACTTCCCTAAGCTTTCTGCTGTGCTAGACATCTTTCGACTGGTTCCTTGGCTCCTGATTCCCAACCTCCTGCTAATAAGCTTAATAAGCTTAACTGTTTCTATAAAGTGCTTGAGGCTTTCAACAGTCTTTATAAATGTCCTTCTGACCCAGCTGTGATCTCTATCTTTACTGATGATCCTTCCCGATTTTTGCCTTCTTCCAAGCTTCTCTTGGACAAGGACAGCCGAGCTATAGAGAGGCTAGGGAAGAAAGTCTATACTTCTGCCACACTGCCATTTCATGTCATAAGCTATCAAACTCATATGACCAGGTATATTTTATCCCTTTTGTTTCATCTTGGGTGGTTTATATCTGACCTCTCATTTCTGAGGCCAAGTCCACTGCTCCTTCCTTGGTGGGATCTGTTTCTCAAGTAGCTCTTCACTCAAGTGTAGCCATGATGCTGCTGTTCTTGGCCTTGTCTTCAGGCTTTGATTGCTGTAACAATGGTTCTTTACACTGATGAAGGCCTATGCAGCCGAAACCGGTATGTGAATTGTGAACATCAATAAATTATTTCCAGGAAGGAGGAATGCTGTCTTGTATTGTTGGGTGTTGGATTTTATAAGAAGACTGAGCACCTGGTGACTGTACCTGGACAGAACTTGGGTTTCTTGTGGTTTAAGACCTTACAGGTAATGAAGCATCTTAAGCAGATTTTTCTCTTCCCCATTCCTAAATTTCAGAGGAATTATCCTGCTAAAACTGCTATTCTTTGTCAGCCTAGGTATCCCTCCAAATGTAAGAAAGTTCCTAGGCATGTTAGTTTTCTGACAAACCCACTCAGATGTCTAGACCTCAAAAACCTGCTTTTCAGGACAAGTCTGCTTCCATCTGACATTCTGCCCTTCTTTAGCCCTGAACCAGGTTCCCTTGTCTCTGTTACTCCCTGTTTGGCAACAGATTACTTCAGACTCTTGTTCTGTCAATCAACCATCAGAGCTACTTTATGATCTAGAAATCCCCCCTTTTTTCAGGCATTTCTCAACCCCCTCCCCCCATTAGATCAAATTCCCCATTTTCAGGGGTACTGGATGGCTTACTAGATCAAGGTACCATTCAGCCTGTTACAGAGGTCTGGGGAGGGTACAGAGTTTTATTCTAGGATGTGTCTGGTCCCTAGAAAGGTGGGGTCCTGGAGGGCCTGTTGTAGACCTGCCCTTAACTTTCCTTTCCTTTATGAATATTTTTCTTAACATACCCACCTTCAGGGTGCCTTCCTTTGCGACACTGTCCCCACTTACTACCTCAGCTCTTTTTGGTTTCTCTGGATCTGAAGGACACTTTTCATCATATTCCCATTCACCCTGTCTTCAGGAAGTTTTTATGCATCTTTCTTCCTCTCATTTTCAGTTCTGTGCTTTGCCCTCTAATCTTTCTACAGCCTCAAGGTTATTCACCAAGTGTTTGGCTCTAGTTATAGCTTTCTGCAGGCTTTAAGAAGTAAATATATTTCTTTATATGGATGACCTGTTGCTGGACCTGCATTTTACCAGACTGCTTTTGCGCAGTTTGGGTTTTACCGTCAGTCTTCAGAAGTCTGTCTTGTCCTCCTCTCAGGATCACATTTTTCTGGGTTGCAAGATGCAAATTGTCCCAATGCTGGCTTCTCTACTTGCTCTTAAGGTTCTGTCTCTAACAACCTACTTCCAGTGTTTTCTTCTGTCTTTCATGCCTGACAGGAAATTTCTGAGAACTCTAGAGTTTTTGGCCTTGACCATCCCCATGCTCCCTTTTGCAAGCTTTATATGAGGACGTTTCATTGGTACCCAAAATCAGTTTGGCTTCATCATTGCCACTCTCTGGAGTTTCAAGTTCCCTTATTCCATTGTTCAAAATCGAACTTCATTGATGGCTTGGCATGTATCCCTCAATCCAGGCACCCCTTTACAGCCTCCTGCTCTCTCAGCTATTTACAGATGCTTTAGATTAGGGGTGGGCTGCTGCTGGCAGTATGAGGGTTCAGGGACTGTGGCCCCCCTCATTGGCGACTGAATCACATTAGCATCAAGTAGGTGTGGGCATTTATCCTTTCTCTGTAGGCCTTCCACTCTCTGGTCCTCAGGCCCTCTAAGACAACAGCACAGTTGAAGTACATCAGCAAGCATTGTGACACAAGGCCTTATTTTCTTTCAAACTAGCCCTTCAAGCCTAGGATCTAGCTATCCAACAGCAGGTTTTTCTTCAGGTGGTTTACATTTTTAGGAACAAAACCTGGTGGTAGAATCTGAGCAGGTCAAAGACACAACCTCATGAATGGATGCTTCACAAAAAGGTGTTTCTGGACATAGTTCATTTGTGGGCTATTCCTCAAGTGGATCTTTTTCTCTCTCCTCTGAAGAGACAGCTTTGCTGCTGCTATTCCAGAACCCCAAGTCTTCTGGCCTTGAAGGTGAACAGGACTCTCAAGAAATCTTGTTCATGACTTTCTTTTGGCTGGTGGGATAGATTCCTGTCCCAGAGACTTCCCATACTCTGGAACAGGCTACCCATCAATGTCAAGCAAAGTTCTTCATTAGCACTCTTCAAGAAAAATATTGATGAGTGGATGGGAAATAGGAAATACACCCTGGGGGATCACTTCTGTGTCTCTGCTCGACAGTGGCACAGGAAAATAACTTTCATGGGTGGCGTAAGCCAGGGAACCTTGTTGGCTAGGCTTACGTAGCCCCTTGGGCCAATAGTCTAGTACCTACCTATGATGGACTTACACAGGTCGGGCGTTGTTTGATACATCCTAATCTTCAATTTCTTCAACCCACTGCCTGGGTGATAGAGTTGGAATTCTTTTGGGCTCCAGTTTTTGAGAACGTACAGCAGGTATTTGAGGAGCCTAAGAAACCTGCTACTAGAAAACTATTTTGACCAATTGGAAAGTGTTTTCTAGTTTGTGCCAAAGCAAAAAGAAGGTTTCTTTGCAGGCCCAGATATCTCTGGTTCTACATTATTTGTGTAAGTTATCTTATGGCATTTGTTACTCTCTTATGAAGATTCACTTCTCAGCTGTCTTTCAGTGTCTGTCCATGGATCCACCCTCCCCTACTGCCCTGCCTCATATGATACAATTCTTGAAAGAGGTTTTACATATTCGCCCACCTAGAAGACTGGTGGCTCCTCCTTGGGATCTTGAAGAACCGCACCCACAGACTCAAAAAATGTTTATTTCATCATGGTTTGGCATTTTAACACCACTCTGGGACTATTAACAGGTTTTTAAATATTTTTATATGTAATTTCTGACTCTGACCACATGGATCCGGTATCTTGAAATAATTCTGATTGTTTAGTCTGTCCCATAATGCAGTGCTTGGCTGTAAAAAAAAATAGTCATGTGTGCCTATTTCTTCCTGAAACTCCTGTCACTACATTAATTTTACATGCATACACTGCTGTCTTTCAGTCATTTTTAAGTAACTTTTCATGCCATTCAGTCACTACTTAAAACACAAATAGTGCAAATGCCACAAAACTTACTTTCAAAGTACTTTTTACTGCTGCTGCTTTTTAGAATGGCCAAACTGCAGTGTTGTGTGAAGCCCAAGTGTACTACTTTGATTCATCTCCCATCCCCCTTCACACCTAACTTCCCTAGCTGTCAAAGTGCTAAAGGTAATTTGAGCTACCACCCATGATTGATAGGCTTCCTATTAGAACCTCAAATGCTTGAAATGTTGAACGTCATATGGTCAACACCATATGATTGACATTTCAAGTGTTCAAAGGTTAAGTATAACGGCGCCATTCAGTGCAGAATGGGAGAATTTCCCTTTTCTGCACTGAAGTGCGATCTCGGAGTTGGTATATTTAAGTAGGGGAGTGTGGGGGCACAGCCCCCCATGTGGTGGGTGCAGGGGGGGCTTGCCCCCCCCTGCCTGCACCGTTAAGGTAAGTTTTTTTTTTTATTATATATTCAAACTTTCTAAATTCCATCATATGTTGTCGAACATATGGGATTCGAAATTTCAAAAGTTTGATTATATAATATAGACCCGATTGATAGCCCACAGCAGAAGACTTGACTCATTTTCTGTTTCCTTGTTCTAGCCTTTGCTTTCTGTATGGGTAGGGAAAGGACCAGGCAGGTGTGACATCACAGCATAGATGGGCATTTAGGAAGGTCGTGGAAATGTCAGTTTGGGGAAGGAATTGGCCAGAAAACTACCTGTATTCATAGGTGTTGATTACATCAATGAATTGGAGACTGCAGCAAGCTTTATCAGGGTGGGACAAAAGTTTTTTGAAAGTGAAACCACCACAGTACAGTAAGGCACTGTATAGTGGAGAAACTGTCAGTTTAAAATGTTACATGCTGTATTGTTGTTTATTCATAGCAAGGAGAGTAAATAGGGAGAAAAATGACAGAGAAGTTGAGCATTTAATAGCAGAATCCCATTGTTGTCCTTTGTGTACTGGAAAACTTAATATTTTTTCCTTTTGAACCTGTTCCAGAAGTTGATTTGAAGTTCTTAACTTGGATAACAGTGTTGCCCATTGCTGTGACTTCTGTAAGAAGAGTATCTGAGTTGCAGGCTCTAATGGTTTTTCAACCTTGGCTCTTTTTTACAAAGATAGATAACTTTGAGAACAAGCCCTTTGTTTACACTTACAGTATTTTCTGAGTTTATCTTCAGGCTGACCATCTCCCTGTTTTCTTTCCAGATCCAAACTATAGGATTAGGTAGAGAGAGTGAGAATTTTACACCCACTGGATGGCCACAGGTAACTCATAATACATTGACGGGACAAAATCATTTAGGAATTCTGATCAACTTTTATTTTCTATGAAAGTAAGAGAAAGGGACAATTTGTATCAAAACACGATAATTTCTAAATGGTTGTACAATTTTACTTTTTCTTACTCTTGACCATAGTAAGATACTTCAGGCAGAGTTGGAAGGCCACTGTACTAGAGCTTTGGCTACTTTTGTAGCCTTTTGGAAAGGAGTGAACTCTAGAAATGAAATGTACTAGAGACAGCAGCTTGATTATCTGTGTATATTTCCTCCAAGCACTTCAAATTAGAGATTAGTTCTAGAACAGGCTTTGCTAAGACTAGTCTCCTGGAACTCCTGGGCTCTGATCTTTTCTCTCCCTTTGTTTCTAAGCCCTGTTTTTCTACTCATGTAGTTTAGGCTACTATAACAGTTATCTAATGATGAACATGTTGTGTAACCAAACATACTGTAAAAGTGGATGCTCATGTTAACTGTTGCAGTATGTCACCCTCCCTCCTCCTCATATTTTATTCTGGGTTGTGGATATTATTTCTTTTTCTATTTCCTGGTGCATACATAGTAAACAGGGCTTAGGCTCCCATACTCTTTGGCGAGAAAAAAAATGTGAAGATTTGTCCCTGACTTTTATACCACTCTTATCAAACTGTTTAGGGGCATGGAAAAGTACACTTTAGATTTGGATGCTGGCCATTTCTTATCTTGGCCAAGATATAACCCATATAGTATGAGGGCTACTGCAGCAGTGATCTAAGTGAGAAAATATTGTTACAGTAAGTTTATTTACACATCTACTTTAATTTACCCAAGTAGCAAGACTGTTCGTCTCTTTGATGCTGCTGATGTCTCTTCCAGGGCAGCTACTACTGGACCTGTTGTAAGTAAATATTCCTGGCTGTGCTTAGTCTTTATCAGATGATGTAAAGGCTAAATATTTGGATTCTCCTGTTAGACAAAACATCTTTTTGGACCACTTTCTACTGAAATTTTGTAAAAATTGCAAGAAATGTTTTAAATGTTTTTTTTCTCCTCTGTTACCCAAGTTGCAGAGTAATTGTCTCACTAAAGTTGGATTGATCTTCCATAAAAAAAAAACAAAATACCAGCAAAAAGTAAAGATATGCGCCAAGTAAAAATGTCAGGACAAACCTAAAGCAAACTTTAAAGGACCCAAAGGGCCCTTTGGTGGCAAGAGTTCCAATTTTTGACTACCTTCTTCCCACAACCTGTGTGAACTCCATACCATGCTTTACGGAAGAATTTCTCAGTGCCTTCACATTTGGAGAATAACATCAGACACCTAGGTACTGAACATCATCCAAAATGGAACAGAGTTGAAACCTAACCAGTTTCATCAGGGATTCCCCAAGTGCCCACAAGCCAACAACATGTTCTTTCAGTCTCAGTAGAGTAATTAAACTACCAGGGCACCAGAAAGGGAAGTGGTTCTTTTTGACATTTTTCCTCATACCAATAAGAGGGTGCACAGAGACCCATTTAGACTTATCCACTCTAAACACATTCCTAAAAATTCCAAAATTTAAGATGCTGTCTTTTCGAAGTTTACTTCCTATGCTTTTTCCAAAGACTTATTTGGTTACTTAGAAGGATGCCTACACTTGTATTCCTATTCATCAAAATCATAACTTTTTTTTTTAAGATTTTGTGCTGTGGGATTTAATTTTCAATTCTGTGTTTTGTCCTTTGGTCTTTCTGCAGCTTCAAGAGTATTCACGAAATGTCTAACCCCATGTTAGCATTCTACAGACTCCAAGGTATTGACATCTGTCCATATTGTAAAACCATTTGATCTAGGCTGCTTTAATTTAAAGACCTTTTAGGACTTGATTCTTTGCCTTGGTTCTACTCTAAAGCTGAAGAAAGCCATACTCCAACTTCTCAGAACCTAGTTATTTCCTGCATGATGACCTTTCTTTTTCAGTAAAAAAAATCCAGTTTCTGACTTCTTACTTAGTATCACTCCCCAATCTGGAAATTACTTTTGCATGATAGATTCTGAGAGTCCTAGGGTCATGGCATCAGTAGCGTAAATAATTCTGTTTACCATATTTCACAAAAGGAAGATTCATTGGTACTTCAAATCAATTTAGGTACAGCAGTGTCACCCCTTACCTTCCCAATTCCTTCTTTCCTTGCCCTTTCTGAAGAAAATTCCATTGGTGGGACAGCCACATAAGGCACACCTGGATTGAGGGTTCTGTTACCTTCAGATGGTTTCCATAGATGCATAAGGGTTGGCTTGATAAGTTTCTTCAGTGGACATGAAAGTCCACAAAGTCTGGTCTAAGCAAGAGAGGTGTAAGCACATAAACAGTTAAAGAAATGGATGCCCTTATCTTTGCTGCCCAGACTTTCCACTACTTCTGGTCTCTAGGAGCTATACAAGTCCTGACAGATAATACCACAGTTTTGGCACATCAGCAAACAAGGGGAAACAAAGTCCTACCATTTCTGCAGGCTAGCCTTGATGGATTGGAATATTGCTATTCACCACATCCTTTTTCTTCAAGCAACTTACTTTACATGAGAGATTGAACTCAATGGCAGTTTATCCCAACAGATCCAAGGCAGACTCTCTCAAATTGATGCTGAACAGGCATCAGATTGTATGTCCATGGGGAACTCCCCAGCTAGATCTTTTCTCCCACTTGAACAGACAGCTCAGAGTCTTCTGCTCCAAAGTTCCATGCATGGAAGCTTAGAAAATGGACACCTTATTAATCTCAGGAGACATTCCTTTATGCATTCCATCCCTTTCCATTGATTGATTCCAAAGGTCATTCTGTAAATTCAAAAGGACACTTAAGCAATTCTGCTGGTACCTCCCTTTTGGCCCAGGCAGCATTGTTTCTTCTTATGTACCACATGTTACCCCACAGAACGGACCTACCCAAAAAGCCAATGGGCTGTGTTATTCATCCATGTGTAAAAAAATATTTGATTGCTAGGGTGATGGGCTTCTAATTCCATTCAGGGCACCTTATTCTGCAGTGTGCTTCAGGTAATAAAGGAGGCAAGAACATCTTGTATTTCCAAATGGAAAAGCTTTTTTCTTTGGTGCCCATAAAACAGGATAGGACCCTTATCAATTGGGTATCCCCATTTTCCACATGTATTTGCATAAGCTTCTTAATTCAGGGCTGATGCACTCCTGTCTCAGTGAGCATCCATCAGCCATTTCTGCCTCTTTGCTTATGAACCTCTCTCCTTTCTTTACATTATGAGGTCAGAAAATTCCTGAAGGGAATCTTTCATATCAGTCATCCAAGAAAATCCTTTAAAAAGTAAAATCTTCCTCCTTTTGATGTAGCCTGTTCTGGATGTTTGCACTTGGAAGATGGTCTTATTGGCTCTGACATCTGCTAAAAAGAGTGTTTAAGTTACAACCTCTTTTATGCTGTCTGATATTTCATAAGGACAGGGTTACTTTAGGACTAATCATTCTTTTGTGCCTTAGGTATCAACTGAAATGCCTTTAAACCTGTCCCTTCGTCTTCCTAATTTTTTTTCCTGGTACCCAAACTAGGAGGGAAAGAATTCATTTGCTGGATATTCAGACAACTAAGAGTCTAGTTGGACAAAACAAAGGGGTTCAAAAATGTGACCTGTTGTCATGTTTGTTTAACAAAAAAATAGATGGTTCTTGTGTGTAAAAAAAACCTCAGTGTGAATTTCTCTTTTGTTACACTTTCTATGGAAAATACCTCTTTGGTTAGGGCAGAGTTCATTCTACTAGAGCCATTGCTTCTTCATGATATTTTCTCAAGGGTCTAGATCCACCACTTTACTAAGAATTACAAGATAAATGCTTTTTCAGGATTCAGAATGGATGTTCCCAGATTAATTTTTCATACGATACCAGGCTCCAGCTCTGCACCTTCTCCCAATTAGTATGAAAAGTCTGAGAATTTTCCTATTAGTAAGCAGTATTGCAACAGTGATCTAATGAGTTATAGTATAGCTGTGTAAAAATTTACCATAACATTAATCTATGAATAGATAACTCTTGTATGCTGACCAGTTGGCATAACAGTTAAGATCTTCGCTTTCCATGCATAAGGTACAAAGTTCAATCCTGACCTCCTGCCAATGCCTGTATGGAGTTTGTATGTTTTTCCTATGTTTTTGTGGGGTTCCTCTCAATTCCCCAAAATGTACATTGTGTTTCCCCCTCAAAACGTACCCCAAAATGGAGTTGTGGGCAACAGCATAGACTGATGGCACCCTATAGGGGGAAGAGTTGTATAGGCCAATCTTTTGGGGCATCAGTTGTGGTATGCAGTATCATCTAGATAGGAGAATGAGGATCACAGATTGCATGCCATATCAGACCTTGTAAAAATTGGCTTTAACTGATTTGGTTATGCTAACCACTGTCGGCAAAAATGATAAGTGGGTTGAGAACTCAACCTGCACCAGGGATTCTTGTTAATGGCGGAAGGGGATTTGTGCCCCTATTGGCAAGTGTTTGCCCTTCATAAAGCCCAGCAGCCATGAGTCAATAAGCTGCTGACTGGGATAAATCTGCTGAGCAAAAACCAATTCACATGCCAAACAGGAATCAAGGATGTCCTCCCGTTTGTGTTCCTTACAATATTGGGATCCCCTGCAAAGGGTGGCCCGAATTCCAGCCAGTATACCAAAGCCTTTGTTGCTTTAAGGAACATCGTACGTCACAAGTATATTCCCTGCATATAGCATAGGGGTGACATCCAGACATAGCATCCTCAGAACATCTTTGCTGCCAGTCTGAACACCATCTTTTGATCATCAGTCTGAACACTCGCTTCATTGCTGGTTCACCAAGGCATTTTTTGATAAGTGCCCCATTGGGGTTTTTTTGCTCCTCTCTTTTTTCCTTTTTTTGTTGCTTTTAGGGTTTCAAGTCATCCAGAAATGGTAAATGCCAGTGCGGGGAGACAGATTCCCCATAAAGACCATCATGAGCAGTGCTTATTTTGTCTCGGTGCATCCCATAACCATATGTCCTGTTCCATTTGTCAGGCTTTCATCCCAAAGACTATCCATAGTCAGCTTTCATCTTTGGTCTTGTATTTAGAGAACCAACATCTTAAGTGCTTAGCAAAAGACACTATGAAGGGAACTTCCTGCTCTGAGTCAACCGTCCATGAAGAAGACCAAGAAGTCTTGGTCCAATTCCTCTGCTGTACCACCTCCTCTGGACATCTCTCCCAAGGATAGTGGAAAACCTGTAGGATCACCCAGCTCCTCTGAATTCCTCTGCCATGACCCCTTCAGAGGCTGGCATGGATCCAACCTCGCGCACATCACTGGAAGCCTTGCAGATGTCCACTTACCGGAAGGCCTAGGGGTGTTCCTCAGATTTTGGTTAGACATGAAATTCCAGCTACAATTGTGGAATGTCACCTGGCATCTGATCCTTCTACAAGGCAGACATCCCTTTGATAAAGAAAGAAAAAACAAAGTATCTTTCTGCTATTTCTAAGGACCCTCAGAGTGAATGGCAGAATTTCACTCAGGGTTTGTTTAATGCCCTTATAGCTTTGAAACCTCCTCAAGGAGCTTCTGCTCCAACTCCACCTTGGTCCACTTAAAAGGCCTAGAGAACAGAATTCCTTTGAGGAAGAGGGCGATTCACATGAGGAGTCCCTTGCTTATTCATCCTAGGTTCTCATTTTGACTGTGCTTCTGAGGAACATGAGTCTACTAGTCCTGACACTCTCCTTTGAGGAGATTTCCTTCAGGGACACAATTTCCAGGATGATGGAATTTTTTAAACGGGATTGTGTTTAGGTTTCTGAGGTGCAAAAGAGGTATTACAAGCTTCTGCAGATGGACTCTCCTAGACATTCCACTCTCCCTCCTGTTTTGGCTGCCTTGTATGCCTTTTCTACTTGTATCAGGCTCCTGACTCCCAGTCCCTTGCCCCCAAAATACCTGACCGGTCCTACAAGGGTGCTTGAGAATTGCAAATTCCTTTATAGATGTCCTTCAGCTGACCCCTCCCTTCTGTGGTGTCTGTGGCATCTGACAAGCCATCTCAGTTACTGCCTTCTGCAAAGCTGCTTCCTTCCAACAAAAGACATGACTATCAAAAGGCTAGGTAAGAAGGTTTATTTTATACCTCTGCTACTTTGGCTTTTTGGGCTCTTAATTACCAGACTCATGTCCAGATATATTTTGGCTGTTCTTTCTCAGGGCTACCAGGTAAATGTTCATCGTGTTTCACTGTTGCAGTCATTACACTTGGGTTATCCTGCTGGCAGGCGACCCACAGTCAGCCCGAGTTCCAAAGTCTTGGTCTGGCGTCAGTTGCTGTCGCTTCTTCCCTGACGTCAGTGTGCCAGGGGTATAAAAGTTGCAACCGACGCCATTTTCTTCAGTCTTTCTTGCTGTGCGGTGCCTGAAGCAAAAGCAGTTCGCAAGTGCCGGTCGGCCGACTCCTGAGATTTTCAAAATTGAGTTTCAGAACCGAAGGCTTCAATAAAGCTAAATACTCATTGGGGAAACTTTTTCTTGCTCCAGACCGATGTCAGTAAAAGTTAATAATTGTATTTCTTGTGGGAAGCAAATACCTCATAAGGACTTTCACTCTTAATGTATTCCTTGCCTAGGCCCTGACCATGAAGTTACTAGTTGTCAGTTTTGTGCTAGATTCAATAAACGCACTATTAAACATCGGTTTGATTTTGCTTTACATTATTTTGGCCGAAGGTTTAATAACATAATGCCATCGGAACAACCAATGACCGGAATTTATAAAAAACGCAAAGACAAAGAAAAGGACAGGCATCCGAGGTCCAAAACCGACGACGAAGCCTCCTCTAGGCCAGTCGCCGGTTCTCAGTGAGGCACTTTCGCAGCCCCTGACACCCGCTACCTCAGAGCCACAGGCCGTAACCGACAACCACATGGAGACACTGAAGCCTGTGGAAACTCAAGGTATTAGGCCTACGGAATCTATACCCTCAGATGGATCCAGAGCCGCTGAGCAGGCATCGGCTTCTGAGGGTGTTTTCAGACCTTCACAGCTTACAATTAAGCCCACTACAGCAGCAAAGGCAAAGTCAAAAACACCATTAAAGACAAGGAAACAGGTACAGCATTCTCCAGAACAGTCATCCACTCCAAAGAAGCAGATACTTAAAATGGCCGAAGACCTAATTACTTTAATCAGGGGTTCCCATCCCCCTCCTGACAAAAGACTTAGGCAAGAAACCGATTATGACTCCTCTGACCAGGTTTCCATTTCCTCTGATTCCTTTTCTGATCAGGGATATTCTCTCCCTCCCTATGAGGACTCTGATGCAGAAGAGTCCATACCTTCAGCCTCTCCGTCTGAGGATTATTCTTTTGGGGAAACCCTGCACACAATGAGGGAGCATTTCCATTGGGAGAGCCAGGATTATTCAGAATCCAAGAAAAGGCTCAGAGACTTCCTACTATTGCCTCAGCACAGGCCCCTGGCTACCCCCCCCTGTGCTTGATATTGGGATGATGTTTTTTCTGAATCCAGCCTATCTCCTGATTCTTTACCCCTGCACCAGTCAAGCCTGACAGGTACTACAGGGTCCCGGACTCTCATAAATTTCTTTACAAAAACCCCGCTGCAGACCCAGAAACAATTTCTCAGGGTCCGAAAGGGGTTAAGGCTTCCACTGCTAAAAATCTTGTACCTTCAGATAGGGATTCCAGAGCTCTGGACATATGGGGGAAAAAAGCTTACACCTGTTACTTTAGCTGTAAGAGCTTTAAACTGTCAGTTTCACGTGCTTAAATATCAACAGTACCTCATGTCATTGTTAAAGCAGAAAATGGTTTCAAATACAGAAAGTCCTGATAGTAAGGAAATGCAGGATTTATTGCATGCAATTGAACAAGTAGGAAAAGCATACTCTGCAATGTGGTTTTGATTCATTAGAGGCTTCTTGTAGAGTCGCAGTTACAGGCTCTGTTATTTGAAGGCATGATTGCTTGAAAGAACAAAGTTTACCTGACCATGTTAAATTAAAATTATTGGATGCCCCATTACAGCATGATACTTTGTTTGGTGTTAAGGCAGAAGAGGTGTTAAAGAAAATGGAGGATAAAGCAAAGTCAATGCAGACAGTGAAAGATTTCTTACAGGTTCAACCACCTAGATTTAGTAGAAATTGGCCTTCAAAAAATTGGTCCTTTCCAGTGTCAGACAGGCCACAAAGAGGCAGATACAGATGCCCAAGAGGCAGATCTCAGCCCCAAGGCTCCTACAGACCTAAACAATGGGGTGCTTCAGCCCCCAAAGGAAAGGAAGACAAATCGCAACCTTCTAGGAAACAGTCCCAATGACTTCCCTCTGCAAATGCCAAGCACTTAACTTTTGATAGCACCTCTAGGGGGAAAGCTAGCACTTTTCTCAAAAAATTGGCACATGACCACCCAGGACAAATGGGTGCTGAATATTGTTTCTCAGGGTTACAGGTTCCACTTCCACACACTTACAAAACAAAAAGGTATGCCAGACCTGCCACAAAAACAATGGGCAGAGGCACAAAAGCAGATTGCTGCTCTTATGGACATGGGAGCTATTCAAAAAGTTCCACAGCAAGAACAGGGACAAGGATTTTACTCTAGACTTTTCTTAGTACCCAGAAAGGACAAAGCCTGGAGACGAATACTGGACCTGTCAATCCTAAATACTTTCCTGGATGTTTCAAAATGTTAACACTACAGCAACTTCTGCCCATGCTGGCCAAGGCGGCTTGGCTAGTTACTTTGGACCTCAAGAGGCATACCTGCATGTTCCAATCAGACAATCTTGCAGAAGATACCTCAGATTCATAGCAGGCTCAATGCATTACCAATTCTCTGCACTGCCCTTTGGCTTATCTACTGCGCCCAGGGTCTTCACAAAATGCCTGGCACCAGTAATTGTATTTTACAGACAAAAAGGAATTCAAATATATCCCTACTTGGACGACTGCCTTATTCAAGCAGAGAGCAAGGACGTTCTTCTAAAGCATCTGGCATTTGTAAAAAGATTGCTAATTTGCCTAGGGTACACAACAAAAATAAATCAAAACTAGTGCCCTCAGGAGATAATATTCCTGGGTGCAAGCTTAAATACAACTGCCCAGATGGCTCATCTCATGCCAGACAAGCAAAGGCAACTGACTCATTACTTTCAAATGATGGCAACAAAAACCCAGCTCCCTGCAAGAAAAATTCTGCAGACCCTGGGCTTCATGGCATCCTGCATTCTACTAATTCCATATGCAAAACTGCATATGAGGAAACTACAATGGTATCTAAAAAGTGTTTGGACTCAGCATTGTCACAGCCTGGAGACGATCATAACTTTAATTCCCTGCCTACAACAGGAGTTTCGATGGTGGTCCCAGGCCTGTCACCACAACGAGGGACAGCCTTTCACCTTATCCACAGCCAGCCAGACAATAACAACAGATGCATCGGATTATGCCTGGAGGGCACATATGGCAGGAAAATGTATTCAGGGCACATGGGCCAAGGAACAAGTGCATCTTCACATCAATTAAAAAGAGATGCTAGCTGTACAGAATGCCCTGACAGCTTTCAAGGACCTAATACAGCCAGAGCAACTATTAATAAAGACGGACAATACCACAGTTATGTGGTACATAAACAAGCAAGGGGGCACACATTCCTACCCCCTATGCAGACAAGCCATGACTTTGAAACACAGCACTGACCTATCAAGTATATCTGCAGGCACAATTCCTGCCAGGAACAAAAAATACACTGGCAGACGAACTAAGCAGAAATCTCATTGATCCTCATGAATGGAAGCTAAATCCACAAGTGTTCAGCATGATAACGAGGAAATGGGGAAGCCCAGACGTAGATCTTTTTGCCTCCCCTCACAATTACCAAATACAGAAATTTTGCACAAGAACTTATCACTCTCAAGCATGGAAAGTGGATGCTCTATCAATCAGCTGGAAAGGCTTGACAGTCTATGCCTTCCCTCCGATGCCTCTTCTCACCAAAAGTCAGGCAAGAAAGGCCAAAAATGATCCTGATTGCACCAGACTGGCCACGCCAGCACTGGTACCCAATCCTAAAGAGTTTGTCGCAAGGCCCAGCTTGGCTTCCACCTCAAATTCCTCATCTTCTGACACAACAAAACAATCAGATTCTGCACAGTCAACTCAGAACCTTAAACCTGGCAGCATGGCAGATAATGTAGCCACTCAGACTGCACCTCTCTCTAAAGCTGTTATGGATGTCATTTTAGAAGCCCGGAGGCCCAGCACTAGGAAATCTTATGCAGAAAAATGGAAGAGATTCTGTGCTTGGAACCAGGCACAAGGGCTCAAACCACTTGTCCCTAACCTATCTCAGATTTTACAATACCTAACTGAGATGCTGGACAAAGGCTTATCTTTCTCATCTATTAAAATCCATGCCTCTGCCATTTCAGCTCATTACAATACGGAACCTCCTATTTTTTCACATCTTCTACTACAACAGTACCTCAGCGGGGCAAAAAATAGAAGACCCCCAAGGAGAGCACCAGTACCTACTTGTGACCTCAATTTTGTTTTAGAAAAACTCACACTGCCTCCTTTTGAACCAGCCAACACAGCTGATCTAAAATTCTTGTCATGGAAAACTGCTCTGCTCCTAGCAATAACTTCAGCAAGAAGAGTCTCAGAGTTGCAGGCATTAATGGCTGTGGAACCTTTCCTCATTTTTCATCAGGACAGGGTTTCTCTTAGGACAAACCCAACATTCATGCCAAAAGTGGTCTCCAATGCGGCCTTAAACCAAACCATTCATTTACCTACTTTTTACCCAAATCCCCAGAATAAAGGGGAAAGACTTCTGCACGTTCTGGATATACATAGACAGCTACGATTCTACTTGGACAAAACAAAAGCTTTCAGAAAAACTGAGCAACTGTTTGCAGCATATGCTGCATGATCACAAGGAAAGCCTATTACAAAGCAGACAATCTCGAAATGGATAGGACACTGCATCCGCTTCTGTTGTGCACAACATGGCAAATCAGTGCCTAAGGGCATTAGGCCTCATTCTACCAGAACAGCAGCCACTTCAACAGCTTTCCTCAGAGGAGTACCAACCAAAGACAATTTAGAAGCTGCAACCTGGAGCTCAGTGCACACTTTCACCAAGCACTACCACTTACCTCTCTACTCTAAATCCAGAGCAGGCTTTGCCACTGCAGTTCTGCAGGGCTTGTTAGCCTCTCCAAATCCAATTTAGACCCAGCCACCCAACCTCAGCTTTGGGATTCTACCCAAGTGTAATGACTGCAACAGTGAAACATGATGAAAATAGTACAGTTGTGTACCTACCATAAATTTAGATGTTCAAGTGTATTCACTGTTGCAGTCCAGGTTACCCACCCACCATCCCCCTTTCTTCATTGCTGGGACTTTTCTGTACTTCTCATCTCTATACTACCTATGTGGTGTATTTGCTTGTAGATGAAGGAAATGTTTATAGTAATATATGCATGTTTTTTGGTGTACTTTTATCTTTCCAGCCTTCCTATCTGGGGGCACCTGACATCTGGGGCAAGAAAAACTGAAGAAAATGGCATTGGTTGCAACTTTTATACCCCTGGCGCACTGACATCAGGGAAGAAGCGACAGCAACTGACGCCGGACCAAGAATTTGGAACTCTGGCCGACTGCGGGTCACCTGCCAGCAGGATAACTCAAGTGTAATGACTGCAACAGTGAATACACTCTAACATCTACATTTATGGTAGGTACACAACTGTACTTTTCTGGCCTTCCTGATTTTGTAAGGAAGATTTCTGCTCTCTCCTTGCTGGGGACGACTTCTCAGGTAGCTCACCATTCTGTTAAGTGTGGTTATGATATAGCAAAGGCCTCTTACAGAGCTGCCGCTTTTGGTTCTGTGATGAAATAATTTTCCTGGCTTCGGCTTCAACCTTTGGCTGATATTAAAGCTAAGTTGATGGATGCTTCTCTGGATAACAAAGACATATTTGGTGCAGCACCTGCTGATTTGTTTGTCTCTTCAGGATAAGGACAAAGCTTTGGAGGAACATAAACATGTTTTTGTTTCTCCTGTACCTAAATTTCAAAGAAATTATCCTAATAAGTCGGCCTTTGTTCATACAGTCTTGTCCTCCTCCCAAGGGTAAGGAGGAGGTAAAAGTAGTCTCCTGCTAAAGCTACCCAGACTCCTGTGACCCAGAAAGCTCCTTTTCTTGACAAACCAGGTACTGTCCGACTATCCTGGTCTTCTCAGCCACATTCCTCTTTCTCTTTGTATTTCCCTATCCCTTCCAATTTGGTTTAAGATTACTCAGGATTCCTGGGTTCTTTCCATTTACATGGTCTGGAAATCTCTTCCCCCTTTCTAGGGGATTCCTCAGCCCCTCTCAGGAACAGTTGGATTTCTTTCCATGGGTGCTTCAGGATCTTTTGACTTGGGGGGGGGGGGTATTCAGGAAGTTCCAACTTATCAAAGGGGGAAGGGGTTTTACTCCAGAATGTTTTTTGGTTCCCAGGAAAGAGGTCACTTGGAGACCCATTCAAGACCTCTCTCATTTAAACACCTTTCTGAAGATCCCTTCCTTTTGGATGTTGTCCCTTCTGACTTTATCTCTGCTGCTTCCTTAGGCTTTTCTAGTGTCTGTGGACCCCAAGGATGCTTATTTTGACATTCCTATTCATCCCGTTTTCAGGAAGTTTTTACATTTCTGTGTTGCTTCCTGGCTTTTTCAGTTCTCTGCTTTGCCCTTTGGCCTTTCTACTGCCCCAAGGGTATTCAGCAAATGCCTTGGTCCTGTGATTGCTTTTTGCAGGCTAAGGGGGATACAAGTCATTCCCTACGTAGACTGTCTATTGCTTCAGGCATCCCCTCCAGACATTCTACTGCAGCATCTTCACTTTGCCATTTTCGTTCTGTAAAGCCTGGGATTCACAGAACATTTCCAAAAGTCCTTTGAGTCCATCACAGGATCATGTATATGTCCTTCAAGAATGCAACTGCAGTCCTGACATATGGGTTGTCCTGCCTCAGGCAGCCCTTCGGTCGGCCAGATTCCAAAGTCTGGGTCCGGCGTCGGCCGATGTCGCCTCCTCCCCGTCAGAGCGGCTGGAGTATAAAGGCATCAGCCGACGCCGTCTTCTTCAGTCTTTCTTGCCACGCGGTGCCCGAAGCAGAAGCAGTTCGCAAGTGCCGGTCGGTCAGCTCCTGTGTTTTCAGTTACCGAAGTCATCTTAAAGCTAAGTACCCCATTGGGGAACATTTTTTCTTGCCTCAGCCGATGTCAGAACAAATTGAGAAAGTTAATAATTGTTTGTCTTTTGGTAAACAAATACCTCATAAGGACTTCCATTCTTACTGCCTCCCTTGCCTGGGCCCAGACCACGACGTCTCGGCCTGTGCTGCCTGTGCTTGCTTTAATAAGCGCACTCTCAGGTGCCGGGCAGAGTTTGCCGAAGACTTTTTTGGCGATTCCTACGCTTACAACATGCCATCAGAACAATCGACAGCACAAACTACCAAAAAAACGAAAGGACCGGGACCGAAATCCTCGGCCCGCGTCTTCCACAGATATAACGTCTAAGCCCTCCGCGAGTGCTTCGGTCCCTTCAGAAGCGGTAATTCAACCGCTCCAGGCCGACGACACCGCGTTAACTCATCCCTCGGTCTCGGAGACTACACCGGTGCCGGTTGTTGATTTTCCTCCGGAAACCGAAGTTCTGGATCTACCCGACACCATTCCGGTGGACAAAGTTACCTCTGCACGTGGGGCAGCTAGGCCTCCTGTATCCATGTCAATCAAGGCCTTTGCACGTGCTAAGGCCGCCAGCCAGGCCAAGGCCCATCCTAAACCTACTTCTCAGGCCCCTTCTTCTGACAAACAAATCATGTCTCTGGCTGCAGATCTAATCTCTCTTATCAGGGGGTCTCAGCCTCACCCAGACAGAGGTTCTCATCCACCTGCAGAAAAAAGGCCTAGAACTGAGCAGGCTGACAACCTTTCTTCAGATGAAGCCTCTGGGGATTCAGAGCATTCAGATACCCAAGAAGAATCCTTCCAGGCCTATGAGGACTCTGATGCTGAGGAATCTATTCCCTCTGCCTCTCCTCCAGAGGATTTTTCTTTTGAAGTCCTCCACTCCATGAGGGAACATTTTAAGTGGCAGGGTCAGGAATTTTCTTTTTCTAGGAAAAGGCTCCGTACCTTCCTTAAGTTACCCCAGCACAGACCTTTAGCTATCCCTCCAGTTTTGGATGTCCTTGATGATGTTTTCTCTGACTCCAGTGCTTCCCCTGATTCTCCCCCTCCTGCTCCTGTCAAGCCAGACCGATATTATAGGGTCCCTGACACTCACAATCATCTCTTTAAGGCCCACTCTGTGGATCTAGAAACTATTTCACAGGGCCCCAAGGGAGTGGCTGCCTCCTCAGCCAAGAATACACTGCCAGCTGACAGGGAAGCAAGGTCCCTGGAGAGATGGGGTAAAAAAGTTTATACCTCTTCCACCCTTGCCATGAGGTCACTTAACTGCCTTTTCATGTGTTTCAGTACCAGGATTATTTACTGGATGATTTGCAGAAAAAGATAGCCTCTCCTGAGCCTATAGATAGAAAGGCATTGCAGGATTTGGTGTATAATACTCAGCAGGTTAGTAATCATTTTCTACAGTGTGGTTATGATGCATTGGCGGCTTCATGTAGGGCAGCTATGACAGGGGCTGTTATCCGTAGACATGCTTGGTTGAAAGAACAGCCACTGCCAGATCAAAGTAAAGCTCCTGGATGCACCTCTGGATAAACAGAAGCTTTTTGGTGCTACTGCTCAGGATGTGTTGAAATCTATTGAGGAGAGGGCAAAATCAGTACAGACAGTAAAGGATTTCCTCCAGGTTCAGCCACCAAAGTTCAGCAGGAATTGGCCTTCAAAGAATTGGTCCTTTCCAGACTCTGACAAGTTTCAAAGGGGAAAGAACAGGCATGCACGAGGTAGAGGGCAGTACCGAGGCTCCTACAGGGGACGCCAATGGCAACCACAAAATCAGAGAAGTGGCACAGGTAGTTCACCTGCACCACAAGGACAATCTCAATGACTTACCTTTCACTCCGCCTACCAAGGCTCAAAGAGAAGCACCTCTAGGTGGAAAATTATCTCTATTCTCAAAAAACTGGCACATTATAACAAAGGACAATTGGATTCTGGACATAATAGACAGAGGTTACAGGTTCCACTTCCGTACCTTACCAACAGGACAAGGCATGCCAAACCTGCCACAAAATCAAAGGGCAGAGGCACTCATAGAAGTCTCAAAGCTGTTACAAATAAAAGCAATAGAGAAGGTTCCTCCTCAGGAACAAGGCCAGGGATTTTATTCAAGACTGTTCCTTGTTCCAAGAAAAGAAAAACAATGGAGGCCTACATTGGACTTGTCCGTTAGGTGCCAAAATTCAAGATGCTGACGTTACAGCAACTCTTCCCATGCTGGGCAAGGGGTCTTGGCTGGTTACTCTGGACCTCAAGGAGGCATACCTGCATGTCCCTATCGGACACAGTTGCAGAAGATACCTCAGATTTCTTGCAGGAACAGAGCACTATCAATTCTCAGCATTGCCGTTTGGCTTATCTACTGCGCCCAGAGTATTCACGAAATGCCTGGCATCAGTAGTGGCAGATTGCAGACTCCAGGGGATTCAAATATACCCTTACCTGGACGACTGCCTAATACAAGCAGACAGCAAACAGACCTTGATAAAACACTTGGATTACGTCATTCAATTGCTGCAGGCTTTGGGATACACAGTCAACATTCAAAAATCAAGATTACTGCCATCCCAAGAGATTATTTTTCTAGGAGCAAAACTGGACACACAGCTACAAATGGCTTTCCTCACAGAGGAGAAACAAGAGCATTTAACAGCTTACTTCAAAGGCCTAGCAAAATTAACCCACCTGACCGCAAGGAAGACCCTGCAGGCCCTGGGGTTCATGGCATCTTGCATTCTTCTAATCCCTCTGGCAAGACTACACATGAGAAAGCTGCAATGGTACCTAAAAAGCTTGTGGTCGCAACACAGCCACAGCCTAGAAGACATAATACCGCTTATACCATGCCTGCAAAGGGAATTTTTGTGGTGGGCTCAAGCAAGTCACTTGAACGAGGGCATGCTTTTCAGCAAACCTCCAACAAGTCAAACTATTACAACAGATGCCTCAGACCATGGATGGGGGGCGCACATGGATGGCAGATGCATTCAAGGGCAATGGACTCCCATGGAGATGCATCAGCACATAAATCAAAAAGAGATGTTGGCAGTGATGCATGCAATAGAAGCCTTTGGAAAAGCTCTTCAGCAAGGTCATCTGCTAATAAGGACAGACAACACCACTGTCATGTGGTACATAAACAAGGGGGCACTCATTCCTACCCCCTCTGCAGATTAACAATGATTCTTTGGGAAAAGTCCCTGAAACTGAACATCTACTTGCAATCCCAATTTGTTCCGGGCAAGGACAATGTTCTGGCAGACAGGTTGAGCAGAAATTTCTTGGATCCACACGAATGGATGCTACACCCACGCATTTTCTCACAAATAGCATCTGCATGGGGAAGACCAGACATAGACCTCTTTGCATCTCATCTCAACCATCACCTGGAAAGGTTCTGCACAAGGATACACCATCCTCTAGCTTGGAAAATGGATGCTCTTTCCTTCAGCTGGAATGCTCTAACAATTTATGCATTCCCTCTTCTACCTTTGGATCACCAAGGTGTTACTGAAGATCAAGGCAGAACAACCAAGAGGAATCTTGATAGCTCCAGACTGGCCAAGGCAACACTGGTATCCACTACTACTGAGCATAACTCACACCAAACCATGGCCCTTGCCTCAATGGCCTCTGCTCCTGACTCAACACAGTTACAAGACTGTTCATCAGAACCTGCAAACCTTAAAGCTGACAGCTTGGAGAGTTCCATGACTCCCTCTCCGAAAAAGTTCAGGAAATTTTGCTGGAGGCACGCAGACCTTCCACCAGAAAAACCTGTTCGGCCAAATGGAAGAGATTCACCATCTGGAATGTCAACAAGGGCCAGGATCCATCACTGATGAACATACCTCAGATATTAGAATACTTGGCAGAAATGTTTCACAGTGGCCTCTCATACTCTTCCATCAAAATCCACGCTTCAGCTATCTCAGCACATTACAACTGTGATCCACCTGTGTTTTCGCATCCCTTGCTAAGACAGTTTCTAAGAGGCATAAGGAATATCAAACCTCCAAGGAAGCTACCAATTCCTGCATGGGACCTCAATTACGTCTTGGAAAAATTAACTCATCCTCCTTTTGAACCAGCAGCATCTTCAGAAATGCAATTTCTCTCTTGGAAAACGGTTTTCCTGTTGGCAGTCACCTCAGCAAGAAGAGTCTCGGAGATACAGGCCCTCATGGCAGTTCCTCCTTTTCTCATCTTTCATCAAGACAGAGTTTCCCTTAGGACCAATCCTTCATTCATGCCTAAGGTGATATCCAGTGTGTCTCTAAACCAGGCAATTCACCTGCCTACTTTCTTTCCTAAACCTCAAAATAAAGGGGAAAAACTGCTGCATACTTTAGACATTCACAGACAACTACGCTACTACTTGGACAAAACAAAGTCCACCAGGAAGTCTGACCAACTGTTTGTAGCCTATGCTGTGGGAGTGCAAGGAAAAGCAGTCACCAAACAAACCATCTCAAAATGGATTGGACACTGCATCAGATTATGCTATTCTTTCCATGGAAAAAGTGTGCCAGCTAATATTAGACCAAACTCCACCAGAGCTATGGCCACATCCACAGCTTTTCTAAGAGGAGTGGCTACAAAAGATATTCTAGAGGCTGCTACATGGAGCTCCGTGCATACATTTACCAAACACTACAACCTGCCATTATACTCCAGATCCCGAGCAGGCTTTGCTTCGGCAGTCCTGCAGGGCCTTCTAGCTACACCATCTCTTGCTTAGTCCTACCACCCCCAGCTTGGCTATGGTATTCAACCCATATGTCAGGACTGCAGTTGCATTCTTGAAGGACATAGTACAGTTTTGTACCTACCATAAATGTAGATGTCCGATAGATATGCAACTGCAGTCAGGTTTTCCCTCCCTCCTACCCCTCTGTTTTTCCTCTTTTGGGTCCTTTCTCCCCTTACCTATCAGCTGGGGTTATATATTATGGTGTATCTCTTTATTACTGTTGTGCATGTCTGGTTTTATCTGTTTATCCATTCACAAAATTTAGCCTTCCTTGGAGGGCACCTGGCATCTGGGGCAAGAAACACTGAAGAAGATGGCGTCGGCTGATGCCTTTATACTCCAGCCGCTCTGACGTCGGGGAGGAGGTGACATCGGCCGACGCCGGACCCAGACTTTGGAATCTGGCCGACCAAAGGGCTGCCTGAGGCAGGACAACCCATATGTCAGGACTGCAGTTGCATATCTATCGGACATCTACATTTATGGTTGGTACAAAACTGTACTTTCTGGGGTGCAGGATCCAGACTATTCCAATGATGGCATCCCTGCCTCCTCCCAAGGGTTTGACTCTTTTATTTTCCTTCACTTTCTTTTTCCTCTGGGCTTAATCACAGCAAGGCAGTTTCTGAGTGTGCTAGGTTTTATGGCCTCCACTATTCCTATGTTCCCTTTTGCCAAACTCCACATGAGAAAACAGTGGTTTCTGAAGTCAGTGTGGCTTCAGCATTTTCATCCCCTGGACTACTTAGTTCCTCTTCCATGCCTCAAGATGGAATTTCAGTGGTGGATTCAGCAGTTGATTCTCAATCCAGGGCTTACTGTTTAACCCCCTCTTTCCTCTCTGGAGTTGTTCACAGATGCTTCAAATATGGAATGGGGGGCATCCTTTGATTCTCTAATAGTGCAGGGTCCTTGGTCACCTCAACAAAGGGAAGGCCACATCAATGTCAATGAGATGAGAGCTCTTCTGCTAGGTCTTTAAGCATTTCACCCTCTCTTCTCCCCAGGGCATCTGAAGGTGTTTAAAGACTACCACATTGATGTATGTCAGAAAGCAAGGGGGTGGATCTTACCTCCTTTGCTGGTTGGCTTTTCTAGTTTGGGATCTTACTATCCAGTACTGTGCGACCCTTCAGGCAGTTTATATTCCTTCAGTCCAGAACATTGTGGCAGACTCTCAAAGTGGGTCCATGACACAATCTCATGAGTGGATGTTTCACAGGGATGGGTTTCTGGACATTGTTCACCAGTGGGGTACTCCTCAAGTAGATCTGTTTGCCTCCCTTCTGAACAGACAACTTCCTCTTGTATCCGTGTCCCAGGTCCTCTGGTCTGGAAGGTGGACGTCCTCTCTTTTTATTGAAAGGCGATGTTTCTTTGTGTTTCCTCCCCTTCCCCTCATTCCAAAAGTCCTGTTAAAAATGCAACAGGATGCTCCCAAAATCTTGCTGATGACTCCAGTTTGGCCCCGACAGTATTGGTTCCCTCCTCTTTTGCATTTACCCAAGGGTAGTCATCACAATTTACCTGACAGGGTGGCCTACTCATCTGTTCACTCTTCAGATGACACTGTGGATGATAGGATTTTGATTCCAGACAGACACCTTTCTTCTGAGGATGTGCTTTGGATCCTGCAGGAGGCCAGTAAGTCCAAAACTAGTAAATCCTACTTATCCAAATGGAAGAGGATTTCTTATTGGTGTCTTTCTTGTAATCTGGAGCCACTGTTTGTGGATGTTCTTTTGGTTCTCTTATTTGTGTGAACTGCTCAATGCTGGGTTGACTTATTCTTGTTAAGGCCCACTTATCGGCTATTTCAGCTTGTCCGTATTTACCTTCCTCATTTAGTTTCTAGATTTGAGACTAAACAGTTTCTTAAGGCTTCTTTCATATTAGACCTCCAGGGAAACCTGCCCCTCCTCCCTGGGATCTTAATTTAGTTATAAAAAAATTGACCCAGGCACCTTTTGAGCCTGCAGAGCTTCAGCTTCCAATTCTTTGCAGCATTGTTCTTAGAAGACTATACTTTTGTTAACCCTTACTTCTGCCAGACAGGTGCCTGAGCTTCAAGCCCTTATGGCTTGTCCTCCTTTTTTAGTTTTCCATAAGGACAGGGTGTTCCTTCATTCTAATCCTCCTTTTATGCCCAAGGTGGTCAGTGAGTTGTCTGTTAATCAGCCTATTCATTTGCCATTTCCCTTCTCCGGAGTCTGCTAATGAGAAGGTGCTGCACACTTTGGATGTGCATAGACAACTCGGATTTTATTTGGCTAAGACTAAGACTTTTCGTAAATCTGATCAGCTCTGTTTCCTTTCATCCTAGGTCCTTAGGTATGGCTTTTTCCAAGCAAACTATTTCTTCTTGGATTTCTAAAGCCATTTCTTTTTATTTTGCATTCCATGGCAAAAGCCTTTCTTCTGTTATGACTTATTCTACTAGAGGTGTGATTTCTTCTGGTGCTTTTGCAACAATTTGGATACTAACTCTTTTCTTGAGGTGGCTACCTGGCCATCTGTTTTCACCAGGACTTCTGAGAAATAGTTTCCAAACAGTAGGGGGGGCAGCACATATCCTTGTGGTATACCACTGGTAACTGGTCTGCTGCTAGAGGTGGAATCCTCAACTTTGACGTGTACATTATTTCAGTGAGCCAGTTGGCTACCCTTCTAGTGACATATGGGTTTATTCGGGTGCCAGGATCTGTCACATAACCCACGCACTCAGGTCACTGCACAACAAGTACAAATATGACTCTGTCACTGTCCATGTTGGTGTGAATGACCTGAGACGTATCTCCCTGGACTACATGAAGAGAGACATGGAAGAGCTCTCCAATCTTGTAGCCCAGGCAGGTATGACCCTAGCCCTGAGTAGCATTCTGCCATCGCCCAGAATGATACCACAGTACAAGGACAAAATGATTGACTTCAACAATTGGCTAAGCTTCTGGTGTCATTCTAAGGGGATCCAGTATCTGTCTGCTTGGGATGACATGGTCAACAGACCACGATGCTTTGCCACAGATGACCTGCACTTGTCACCCCTGGGATTCCGGATACTGGCTAAGGCTCTTGCTGCCCCTATAGTGCCTTTTTTAGGCATGGTTCAAGTAACAAATTCACCAGCATAACAGGAACAAGCAAGCAAATACTGAGGGTAATGCTACTCAATGCTAGAAGTCTAAATTTCAAAATGCACTCACTCGAGGCACTCCTTAAAATGGAGAACATCGATATCTGTGCAGTGACTGAGACCTGGTTCAAGGCTCCAGAGAGCACCCCTGCACTACCAGGCTATAACTCTTACCACACTTTTCGGCCATGTAACCTGGACCGAAACACCAAAGGTGGGGGTGTGTCCATATTCATTAAGGATATCCACACCTCCAGGCTAGTTGCTCAGCATAATGCATCCGAGGTTATCCAAGTGCAGCTAACTCTTAGCAAAACTGCAATCCAAATTGTAGCTTGCTACAGATCCCCCACCATGCCCCAGGATTCCCACTCCTCTTTTCTTGATGTACTGGAAAATATTAGTGTTCAACCAAACACTCTAATAATGGGTACCCCACCATTAACTGGGAAAACTTCTCATGTACCAACTCCTTAGCGCAACGCTTTCTGTAATTCATAAACTCCAATGCCCTAGATCAACTTATCACCACCCCCACCAGGGGCAACAATATCCTAGACCTAGTCATTACCAACATGAGTGACTGGTGTTCCACACCTGAAGTCAACTCCTCGTTGGTCCGATCCGACCATAAGCTAATCACCCTTGATATCCACACCCCCACCCCACACCCCCATTAAGGAAACCACAGTAAAAAAATTTCTCCAAAGCCAACTTCATGCTTCTTAAGACAGAAGTAGTGAACTTCATGACACCCATGCAGATGGACAATACAGTTACAACGGCAGAATCCTGCACAAATGCACTCTATAAGCACTTACATGAGGGCATGGATCGTGCTATCCCAAACAGAACCAAGACGCTATCCTCCAAAAAAAGGAAACCAATCTGGTGGTCCCCTGCCATAAACAAACTGTACAACAGAAGGAAGAAACTGTTGCAAAAGAGAGTAAAATCCCATGAGTGGAGGAGCTCCCTGGTCAGCCTCCGTAAGAAGCTGAGATCCCTTATAAGATCCTCCAAAGCTAGATACGAAAATAAAATCGCCACTAATTCCAAGGACAACCACAAAGGATTCTATAGCTATGTCAAGAATCTCAATGGCAATACCCAAATCTGCTCTGAGTTACAGCACAAAGGCACGAAAATTACAGAACCAACTGATATTGCCAACATCCTGGCAGGTAGGTTCAGTGCTAACTTTACCTCCCCCTCACCCACTAAAGGGCCCATATCTATACAGGACAAATGCAGAGTCCCTGCAATCACAACTACGCAGGTGAAAGCTGCACTGTCTAAATCCAAAAATGCAAAATCCATGGGACCGGACAACATCCCAGGCTGCATTTTACATGAACTTCAGAATGAACTGGCTCCCCACTTAAGCACCATATTCAATAATAGCCTCACATCAGGCTTTGTGCCCACTGAATGGCGCACAGCAACAGTTATCCCACTCCAGAAAGGGGGAGCCACCACTGATCCTGGGAACTATAGACCTATTAGCCTGACAAGCCTGGTCTGCAAGGCCATGGAACGTGTCATCATGGAACTCATAAACAAAAGACATTGGTAACCTCTAAACTCTGGATTCCACCCAGTTTGGGTTTGTGAAAGGCAGATCATGCCTCCTGAACCTGATCGACTTCTTTGAGGCAGTTACCAAAGGCGTAGATGAGGGTAAGGTGGTTCACACAGCCTATCTTGACCTCGCCAAGGCTTTTGACACCATCCCCCATTCTGGAATTATAGCTAAACTCAATAAACTAGGCATAAATCCCTACGTCACAAGATGGGTTGCCAACTGGCTCACTGACAGAACCCACACTGTAAAAGTTGCAGACTCCAAATCTGACCTCAAACCAGTGACAAGTGGAGTACCACAGGGTTCCGTCCTGGGACCGCTCCTGTTTGGTATCTACTACTCTGAAGTACAGGCTAACACAGAAGGCCTCTGGCTAACGAAGTTCGCAGATGACTGCAAACTAGGAGCCATAGTCAAGTCCCCAAATAATGTGAACGTCCTACAGAAGGGCCTCTCTGACAGATGCCTGGTGTCAGAGCCATGGCCTCAAGCTCAATGCCAAAAAGTGCAGTGTCATCCCCTTTGGTAAAAACTCTGTACCCATGAGCTACCCAGGCAGCAATCTCCTTAACACCAAATGTGTGATAAGAGACCTTGGGACCCAGGTGGACAGTAGTCTCTCCTTTGATAGTCACCGCCACAGTAGCCAGGAAGTCCTTCTATGTGGCACACCTCATCATAAAAGGGTTCTCATCCAGGGAAAAAAGAGGTACGTTCCCCTCTACTCAACACTCATTAGACCCATTATAGAGTAAAACACCCCTTTTGGAATGTACCTCACAAGATATCTGCAGCAGCTGGAAAGGCCACAGAAGTACCTCACAAAGAGGATTACTGGACTCGAACAAATGCCCTACACTGACCGCCTCAAAAAAACTCCAGTTTTACTCCTTAGCATATCGCCTACTCCGAGGTGATATCTGCCTAAGATAAAAAGCTGTGTCAAACCCAGAGCTGTTGGACATGCTACACCTAAATAAATCCCAATCCCTCTGAGCTACACGCTCTAGGGACCTAAACCTTGTCATCACAATAAACAGGACATGCTGGAGGGATAGATTCCTATCCCAGAGGCTTCCCATACTCTGGAACAGGCTACCCATCTATGTCAAGCAAAGTTCTTCATTAGCACTCTTCATGAAAAATCTTGATGAGTGGATGGGAAATAGGAACTACACCCCAGGGAATCACTTCTGTGTGTCTGCTCAACAGTGGCACAGGAAAATAACTTTCTTGAGGTGTATTTGTTCTTAATGAAGATGGCTACACCTCCACCTTTGGTTCTTTCATGGTCATTTTGCGGTCTGACCACGTGGAAGACACAGTGTAGCCTTGCATGGCCAGGGTGCTCTCTGCAGCCTTGAGCCATGTCTCTGTGACTGCACAGATATCGGCATCTTCCAAGGTAATGAGTGCTTTGTGTATGCAATTTCTGATTTAGTCTCCTAGCATTAAGCAGCATAAATTTGAGTTTGTCTGTAGTGGGTATTTTTACATCAGGGTTTTATGACATTGTCTAAAAAAGGTACTATGGGGAGGCAAGTACCTTTGCCAGTAACTGAAAGCCAAGAGGTAACAGGTGAAAACCATCTCTGGCAATAATGCTAGATCCCTCCCTTGCCTGTTTTTTTTTCTCATCTGGATGTACTGGTTACCTCTTTTTTTCCTTGGAATGGCGTTCCTACTAGGGCTCTCAGTTCTGAAGATGGTATGTTCGGCCGTCACCTTTATGCCATACGCTATAAATGGAAATCATGTGTGTGACATACAGTGTACCTTAAAGGAACCTAAAGGCTTTAGTATACCAACCAGACCTTTGTCAGTAGATCTCCATATTGTAAGAAATATTGCAACAGTGAAGAGAAGGACATCTACTGTTATGGCACGATCTTATGCAACTGTACATGCAATTCAGTGTTTGTTCACTGACAAGATGCATCTTGGAAGTGGATGACATGATGATGATAATGAGACTGGACATCATATGTACCCAGGAGACAAGATGGACTTGGCAGTTCAATGAAGTCACTTGGTGTCTGTTCCAAAATCTACTACTTAGGTGGAGGACAGAATAGAAATAGTGTGGGAACTGTGGTTAGGGAGAGGCTTCAGAAGACAGTGAGGAAGTCAACATAATTACTCATAGATTCTGTCAGTCTGACAAGCCTGATCTGCAAGGCCATGGAACTTATAAACAGACATTGGCAACCTTCAAACACTGGACCCCAACCAGTTTGGGTTTGTGAAGGGCCGATCGTGTCTCCTGAACCTAATTAACTTCTTCGAATCAGTATCCAGAGCAGTGGATGAGGGTAAGGCAGTCCATACTGCCTATTTGGACCTCGCCAAGGCCTTCAACACCACCCCCCACTCTGGAATCATAATAAACTTACTAAGCTGGGCATAAATCCCTAGTCACTCGATGGGTTGCCAACTGGCTTACTGACAGAACCCACACTGTAAAAGTAGCCAATTCCAAATCCAGCTCCAAACAAGTGGAGTATCTCAGGGTTCAGTCCTGGGACCGCTCTTGTTTGGCATCTACTTCTCTGAAGTACAGGCCAACACTGAGGGACTCTGGCTAACAAAGTTCGCAGATGACTGCAAACTGGGAGCCATTATTGAATCCCCAAATGATGTGGATATTCTACAAAAGGGCCTTACAGAAACAGATGCTTGGTGCTAGAGCCATGGGCTCAAGCTCAATGCCAAGAAGTGTATATTTATCCCCTTTGGGAAAAAAACATGTACACATGAATTACCACATAGGTGGCAATACATTAAACACTGAAAGTGTGATAAGAGACTTAGGAACACAGGTGGACAGTGGTCTCACCTTCGATAACCACATCACCACAACAGTCAGGAAATCCTTCTATGCAGCACACCTCATCACCAAGGGCTTTTCATCCAGAGAAAAGGAGGTCATTGTCCCACTGTACTCATCCCTCATTAGACCCATCACAGAGTACAACGCCCCATTTGGTATGTGCCTCACTAGACATCTGCAACAACTGAAAAGGCCGCAGAAACACCTCCCTAAAAGAATCGCAGGCCTAAAGCAGATGCCCTATGCTGACCGACTTAAAAAAAAAAAAAAACTCCAGCTATACTCTGTCGCATGTTGTCTACTCAGAAGCAATCTCTGCTTAACATACAAGGCCATGTCAAACCCAGAGCTGTTGGATATGCTACACTTAAAGAAATCCCAATCCATCAGAGCCACATGCTCCAGGTACCTAAACCTTGTCATCACAATGAACAAAGCATGCTGGAGGGATAGGTTCTTGACCCAAAGACTCCCCATACTCTGGAATAGACTACCCATACATGTCAAGCAGAGTGCCTCCTTGGACCTCTTCAAAAGGAACCTTGACAACTGGATGTGAGATGGGAAATTTACCCCGGGATCACATCAGTAGCCCTGCTAGACAGGGGTCCAGGGAAGTAAATACTGTGGGAAGAAATAGCCAGGGAATTGTTATGGCTAGGCTTGTATAGGCCCTAGGGCCGATAGCCTGTTACCAACCTATGAACCTATTCATGGCAATCAGGCTATTACACTGGTAGGGTAGTGTTCATAATCTTGGTGTATGCTACAAAGCAGGGTTGTGGTAGTGAGAAAAAGAATGCATTCAGACAGTTGCAGGACAGCATGAGCTGGTGTTGATATTGGGTGACCCAAATGCACATATGAGGACAGACAACAAGATGTGGGCACTGCCTGGGGGAGCAGCTGGAATAAAGAGGAGGCTATTCTAGACTTCTGTCTGGAAAGGCTTGATGGTGTGCATCACCTGATTCAGTAAGAGAGAAAGTAACAAGGAAAGAAGTGGAGTGGAGTTGAAAAAGGTCACAGTCTCAAGACAGCATGTGTGAGGACTAGAGAACAGATATGCAGCTGAGCCAGGTATGGAAGTAAGGTACATAAGGAAAACTGGTGGAATGAAGAAGTCCAAGAAGCCATCAATAGAAAAAAGTAGTGCATGGAAAAGTGGGAGATAGAAAAGGACTGCCTAAACTAAGATGGCATATTAGCTGAGTAACAAACAAGCTAAGAAATGAGTTGCAATACCAAAGAAGGGAGCAGAGGCACTCTACCAGCTTCTGGAAATTTACTCAGTAGACGGCACAAAGATACTCTAGCCTGTTTTAAGGATAAAGCAGAAAAATAATGATAAACACCATTCATAAGGGATGTCAGGAAAAACTTGCTCAACAATCCACAGGACATGAAAGTCAGATGGAAGGAGTACTTCCCGCAGCTTCTGAATAAAGAAAGCTCCACAGAAGCTGTACTACCCTACACACAGCCAACAATGAAAAAAAAGAGGAGCTAATCCTACAAGAAGTAAGAACCTCACTAAGAAAAAGAAAGCCAGGGAAAGCAGCAGGCTCAGATGAGGTCACAGCAGATATGATCAAGATAAAAGAAAAGTGGCTCCTGAGGTTACACACGGCAGTATGGAGATGAAGGCATATCTTAGATGACTAAAGAATAAGCATACTAATGCCAGTGTACAAGAACGAAGAGGACATCTACAACTGTGGACAGGACAGAGGTGTCAAATTCCTGTTACACTGCTTGAAAGCTCTGGTGAGGGTGCTTGATACATAAATATGCAGAGCAATAGAAAGTAAAATGGGAGCCGAGTAGTTCAGATCAGGATGCAACACAACTGACCTGATATTTGCTGTGGGAAAAAAATGTACAGATAGAGAAAGAGTCCAAATAGGCATTCCTAGACTTGGAGAAAGCATATGAGAAGGTCCAAAGAAAGCTGATTTGGGCAGTCCTGTGGTGCTTTGAAGTCCTAGAACCTGATAGAATGCATGCAGGTTTGTACAAAGACCCAATGACTCAAGTATGAAGATTATTTGGAGAGACTGAGGGATTCATTTCCAGTGGGTGGGCAGGCATCAAGGTTCAGCTTTGAGCCCACTGCTGTTCATACTTGTGCTGGACATTAGCAAACAGTTTGGAGAGGACAGATTGGCAAAGTTGCTGTATGCAGACAATGTGGCATTACAAGCAGACCCTAAGTGAGAACCTCAGCAAAGGATAGGGGAATAGAATGTAAAGCTGAAGGTACATGGGATGAAAATGAGTACAAATAAAACAGTTGTAATGGCAGCAAATGGGGGAAATCAGAAAAAGATCAGAAATGAGATAAAAGGGAAATCAGTGGAAGAGATTTCCAACTTCAAATATCTGGGAGGGTTAGCAGAGGAGAATGGAAGTCTGAATGAAGAGGAAAAAGGAATCCGAGAGGAGCTACTGGATGGTATAGAAATATGGGCAGTGAAGGCAGAGGAATTGAGGAAGCTACAGGTGATATTTATTGACATATAATTAATGGGAAAGTCCGACTGGGTAGGAACCCATTTTCAGCAGAGGTCCATGCAGAAAAGCTCCAAAGTATTACAAAACATTTTAAGAACAATGATTTTATATTCTTCAAAAATAATACAAAACAAAAATCTACAGTTTAATTATACCAATTGGACATAATATGAAAACATTGGCTAAGAATAGAAGTTATATGACAATAATTTACTATTTAGAGACATTTTAACAGTTTATAGAGAAATTAAAGGTACATTAGTATAATACAATCAGGAATTACAATATGAAGCGAGAGAAAAGCAGGCTTACGGTATATTTAAAGAGAAAGCCAGGGGAGAGAAATTGATAGAAGTGAAGAAGGGAGAGTATGGAGGTGTAGCATATGAATAGATATGTGTTCACATTTAGGGATATAGTTTTTGGCTAAAGTGTCTTTTGTAATGGTTTTGAAGGATGGGAGGGTATTAACTTGATTAATACAGGTAAGGAACTGCAGGCCATTAGCAACTTGGTTTGACTATAGACAATGTCAAGCAGATTTGATGGGTTTATGGACAGGCAGGAGTTTTTAGTCAGTGGATCATAACGATTAACTGGGAAGATAGTTGTGTTGATTGTTATTTAGTGATGGACAAGCAGATGGCTGTTGGATAATTTTATAGGTGATAAGAAGATTTCTTGTTAGTTGATGGCATAGTTCTACACAGTTTAGGTTATTTAGTACTATACAGTGGTGGATTCTGAAATGTGTATTTGCTGCAAATTTAGCAACTTTGTTTATAGCACTGTTTAAGTTTTGATTTTTGTGATGCCTGAAGGTTAGTAAGAATTATGGCACCATAAAGAAGTGTAAGGAGGAGATAAGTAGTTGCAAGACAGTTTTTTTTTCTCTGTGTAAAACACCCTAATTTTTGATGATTTTTTCTTGTGCAGTTTTGTATATGCAGGTTGAATTTAATATCTTCCATTATCATCCCTAAAAGTTTGCTATAAGAAGTGACTTAAGTGGTTGTATTATCAAGAGAGGGGACTTTAAATTTTGTTTGTTTCATGAGAAAAGGATATGGGGAAAATAGTTGTAGTTTGTGTTTTTTTTTAGGACTGAGCTTGAGTTGCGAATTACAAAGCCATGTTTCAATGGTTGTTGAAGCTTCCTGAGTAATTCAGTGAAGGTGTACCATGTGTCAGATGTGCAAATGAGTATGGAGTCATCTGCGTACTGTTTTTGAGTGGCCTGTTGTGCAGATATGCGAAGACTGTTGGTCAGAATGTTAGAGGAGGAGACTAAGGATAAAGTGTTGTCGTACACCAGTGGTGACTGGGAGGTATGGAGAGAGTGTGGAGTGCCATTTTAATGACTCATGACTGTTGGATAGGTAGCTTTTGAACCACAGAAGTGTGGGCCTAGAGAGACATAATGAAGACATTTGAAGTAAAATTTCACTGCAACAAACTGTGTTGAAGGCTTTAGACACATCTAGAAATAAGGAGGAGACTAGTTTCCTGTTTATAGGTTAGAAGGATAGATAGAGATGAAGTGCCTGAGACAGGTGTTAGCTTATACTATTGAACAGATGAAAAAATGACATCAGAGCAGAAGGCAAAGTAGCTCCAATTGAAGAGAACATCTAAAAGAGCAAAATAAAGTGGTTCAGACTTTCAGAAAACAGTCTGCTGATGCAGGTTTGGGATAGAGACGGTAAGAAGGCAAGTGTTAAACAAGGGCATCCAACAGAGGTGGGTGGATTGTGTGACAGTAGACCTGCAACAGACGGGCATGACTGCCGAAGAAGGTAGGACAGTAGTATTGGAAAATAGAGGCCATCTTCCAAATATGAGACACTCCTGAAGTCAGTCTCTTGGCTATCCAGGAAATGTATTATTACCAATATTATACTCTTATCAGCATCACCAGATGGGAGAGTATTGTAGACTTGTTTTGCAGTAGAAAAGGGGATCTTCTTGTGCCTTTTAAACCTCACCTAGAAAGGCCATGTTGACTCACAACTGCTTGTTTCCAGATCTTTGAAACCCATAGTCTGAGTACTAGGAGTGCTGGCACTTTTGCATGCCAGCTACCTTCACTTCAGTGTATGGCTGCTGGTGTTCCTATACAAACACCAGCTTTAACCAAGGGAGTACACGGGGTACTTGAAGCTACAAGAATGACCTTCACTTGTTCAGTTTTGAGTTTGCTTCCTTAACACAGGCACTTTTTGATCTGAGCTTTGATTACTCCATTGTCATAGTTCAGATGCTGCCTTGGTGTATCATAATCTGGTGAAGGTCAGAATTATATCCTAGCATGGACTTAATCCATAGTATATTTTTTCCACCCTTTAAGAATCCTTCTGCATTATGGGACCATGAACAGCTGGTTTAAAACAGATTTAAAATGTATTTGCTGGATGTTTTTACTTGTTGGTTATCATCTCCATTCACCTGATTTTAAAGCTTCATGCCCTGCTGCATCAGATGCAAGGATGTATGCCATTTAGGACAAATTTTGGTGTCCTATCAAAATTATGTGCTCATATAATCTGTTCTGTCTGTATTTGCTTTACACACTAAGGAATGCTATTATCTATACAAAATATATGAAAGCAGGAAAAATACCAGTTGTGTTTAATTTGTCAAGGAAAGTTTTGCATTTACCATGCAGATCTTTTACGGACGAGCTGTATTACATTTAAAAGTAATGAATACACACAACAAAAATACCTTTACCCAGTAACAGATTAGATTTATTAGAATCTGAACCGATCAAAAACTAAACCAGTGTTGGCAACAGCCTTTCTCAGTACAAATAGTCTGTTCATATTACCACTGAGAACAATTTGTATACATACAATAATGGCGTCATCAACAACTAGTGAACTGTAAGTCTGTGTAGAAGAAAAAAAATGCATCAAATATCTTGAATAGATAGCTCATATTTCATAAACTTCAAATATTTTCATGTACAATGTATTTGTAATTCATATAAATTTATTTAAGACCAGGAGAAAACAATGCCCCTAATTTAATAATCCAAAATCATTTTTCTGAGAGAAAATCCTGGCAACCTAATTTATATTGTCCATACGCTTCTATTCTGTCACTACCCATGAATCTGAATTTGTTTCAATTGTTTTATAAAGTTTATTTGATTCCTTGTGACAATATCAATCAAATGTTCAAAAACCCATGTGTTCAATTGAATAGAAAGTTAAACAACATGTAGCCAAATAACCCATTCAGAATCACAATAAATCAAACGATGTAAACCAATAAAGTATTGGTGGAAGAATATTTACCCTTACTGCCACTTAAGTAGAATGATGACAGCATGGATAAATAACCATTTTATATTGTACCATCCAGAGATCTTTCTCCCTCAGATTACAGAGTCAAAAAGCAAAGGGGTTCAGTAAGAGATCCATAACCTGCAACCATTGGCTGACTGGGGGGGTCCAAATGTTTTTTTTTGTGTGTATTTTTGGCAACATATAAAAATGCTGAATACTAGAGTCATAAGTTGTAAATATTGGAATGGCTTAAAGGGTGACAGAGAGCAGATATTTTACCATCTAAAGGCCTTTTTGCCCATAGGTGAGGACAAACTATTGGTAATATGTTAAACTATTACAAGACCTCCATGAACATAAGCATTGCTACTAGCAACAATTAAAACAATGTTGACTCTGAATACAAGTATGTAGGCCTCATTTTTGATAGCTGTCTCACCTTCTCCTTTCACACTGATATCAGTAAAATATTCTTCCTAGCTGAAACTCTGCTATATAATGTCTCATCTGCTTTCTCTAATAGCTGAAATGATCTTAGCCAAAAATGAACTTCTTTCTAAACTGGAATATGGCCGTATTCCCTTTTGCTTTCCATTCTGCCTACAGCACCCAAAGACTGCATGCTACAGAAAATGTCTACAGACTCACCACTCTGAACTGGCTTCCCATTATTGAAACAGCAGCCATCTTAGGAACATTCATATATGAAGCATTAAAAGAGGGTTTACTCCCCTTTAGAGAACAGGCATACTGACTGCAGAATTCACAGGAGAACATCATCATTCTTGGCAGGCCCTATTTTAAAACTGCTGTGGTTAAACATGCTTTCGCCAGTCATGGACAGTAATATGGAATAATCTCCTTTATGATATAAAGAGGAGAGAGTCCTCGGACAATTTTAAAAAGCTCTTAACACCTCCAAGAAGACGCAGCTTGCAAATATTTTAGAGACTGTGGTTAGCACCATCTTGCTACTACTGCTGTTAGTCAACTGCATATTTTTTTTTTTATTTGTTCTCTGAAATATTTATATCACTGTAATGTAACAGCAATAATTTTATATTGCAAAAATGTATTTCATTGTTATTTCTTGGTGGTTAAATTTATATTTATAAATTTGTTTCTTGCAGTTCGGCATTTGTGTTCAAAGTCATGGCTGAAAAGAACAGACCAGACAACTTACCTAGTTATCAAATAGTAAAGGAAGAAAAAAAAAAACCTGAGAAGCCTTTTTTTTTTTGTGCCATCCCCTAAACTTTTAAGACCTCCACCATCTCGAGGCCTCAGCAATAATCCATCTGGGGGCCATCCTTGTCTACAAACTCTGTTCTTGTGCCTCTATGGGACAAATTCATTATACATGGAGGTCCCCTAGGAGGGAGTTTACCAGCAGCTGATCCAGTTAGAGTGCTCAAAGTTCCTTGTCTCCTGCCCTCCATCTATCCCTTCCTTTAGGTGTATCAGATCTGTCAATAGCATCTTTGCCATACATTAGGCTCTAATGATGATGACCTTTGTTAAGGCTTCGATAAACATAGGTATCATCACGTCCTCCTCCTGTTTCCCGGGTTGATCAGGTTGACCCTAGGACTCCTGTTTCTTCTCCAATACATGTCTTTTTTTTACATTAATGTCAGAGCTGATGTCTATCCTGCTGCATCCCTCTTTGGTATAGGTTGAATCTGATCCATCATTCCTGATGTTGCAGCCAACTCGCTCAATACTGATCCAGTTGATGCAAAGTGGGTCTTGGCCCAGGACCCTTGAGGCCAAGCCCTTGGCTTTGACCTCAGTACTGTCTCTATGATTTTACAGATTGCTTTACAGTATAATTTATAGATGTCACTTATGATAGGTCCTTACTTTTGCACTCATGCACAATATGCATAACCTACACAGTTCCTTTCACAGAAATTCCAAAGCAGTCCTCCTCTTCCAGGCATGCTTTTCTCACAAGAGAGTAGTGACACGAGATTTCCCAGATCCTTCAAAAAGCCATCAAGGACGTTGTTCCCAAAAGTCAAAAGGCCAGCCCATTGTAGATTTCAGTGGCTTAAAACCAGTATATAAAAAAAGACAAAGTTCCAGATGGTCATGGTGCAAGCAATCCCTCTGAGCTTAAATGGAGGGATATGTGCTCCAGAGACCTCCCCTGGATGCCTACCTCCACATCAAGATTGCAAAACCATCCAGAGGGTCACTTTTCTTTGGGTTTGGTACTAGTCATTACCAGTTCCAAACATTGCCATTCAGTCTCACTACATCCCCATGGATGTTCACTAAGTGCATGTTGGTAGTAACAGTTTATCTCAGGCTGAAAGGGATCCATGTTTTCCCTTACCAAACAAATGTCTCCTTGTCACAACAACAAGAGTCAAATATTTCTGCAAGAGACTCTTGGCTTCCTTTGTGTCTGTCATTGAACATTTCCATAAATCTCAAAGTCCAAGCTGGAGCCCTCTCAATATCTTGAGTTTGTAAGATGCCATCTGGAACTCGAGATTAAGAATTGCAAAATTTCCAAATGGCAGACTTCTCACATTCTCAGAGCCCTAATTTCAAAGCTCCATTAGATTACCTCCTTTCCTGCTTCTCTCATTCTTCAGGTATTGGTTATGATGACAGTTGCAATTACTATGTAATTAATCCCACATGCCAGACTTCACGAGTGTTGCACTGGACCTTTAGCATTTAGTAGTCTCATATGTCTACAGCCGCTTAATCATCTATATGTCTTTCCTCAATCTGCAATGACATCTAGTTTGGTGGATACATTCTTCCTCTGTGACTTTAGGATGACCCTTCATTCTACCCTTCCTGGATGCCACAGACACTATGGATGCCTTCTCTCTAGTTTGGAAGACATTTCAGGGGAGGAACAGTCTAAAGGATGTGGTCTCAGGATCATCTTCACAAAAATGACTTGGAGATGAAGGCAGTCTTCCTAGTATTGCAGGGCTCTACAGGACTTCTTTCCCTAGGTGTGCTGTCAGTCTACAGGGACAACACCAGCAGTGTGGTGTGTCAACAAAAAGGGTAATCTACTTTGTAACCAGTCTGCTAAGAGTCCATGAGAGAATGACAGTGGGGTGATAACTTTCATAGTGATTTCTGATCACAATGTATATTCCAGGTTGGGCCAACCTTCTAGCAAGGAGGCTCAGCAGTTGCATTTCAGTGCATCATGAATTATGCATCAACTGATCAGTGGCACAGATGATTTATTTTTCTCTTGTGGTCAGCCACTCTGCAACCTCTTCTCATTCCCATTAAACAGCAGGCACTTTGCCTTAATTCCTCCACAGAAATAGATACCCAAGGACAACTCCGGTCCATCCTTGACCTCCTGGACTCCTTTATGCCTTCCTACTTCTGATGACAAAACTGCTGCAGAAAATGACCGTTTCCTCCTTGCCCCTTTTAGCCCAGGCAGATTTGTTTCCATTTACATTGGCTTCACATCAAGAAATTCCTTGCTTACTCAATCTTTTTCTAGATCTGCTATCTCACCCATCCAGGAAGCCTTATGTGGAGATACCTTCTCTGAAACTAACCTCATGATTTCTCCACTGCCAAAGATGGCCAAAATGTATTTTTCTTTCAGGGTCTTTCACAATACACTCTGCCTCTCGGGACACAGCTAGAAAGATATACAAAGTAGAACTTTTTTTTCCCTTTGGCAGTACAGAATGTAATCTTAGAAGGCCCTAACTCAAGCCCCCTTCAGACCTCTTCTTTCTGTAGCTTAAAATACATTTTCTGGAAAACTTTATTTCTGGTTGCTGTTAATTCTTCCAGATGAATTTCCAAGCTACAAGATTTCTTCTGTAGACCCCCATATCTAGTTCTTCACAAAGATGATGTTTATCTCAGAGTTAACCCATCATTTTTGCCTAAGGTCACTTCTGAATGAGAATATTCACCTTCCATTGTTTCCACCTAGCCATACCAATTGAGCAGAGTTTTTGCTTCACTTCTTGGATTTGTATAGACTGGTACAGTTTTATATACATCATACTATAGGTCACAAGAAAAAACAACTCTTTGGTGCCTACTCTTCTTCTTCTGATCTGGTTTCCAGTGTTAGATTTTTGAGATGACCATCTGCATTACTTGCATTAATTCCATCAACAGTAAAGGTGTGCTGTCTAAACTAAGCCAGATTCTACAAGGTACACAGCAGCATCCATTGCCTTTTTCAAAAATTCCTTAATTGACGATTGTGTTGAAGTAATATCGTCAACAGTATATGCGTTTGTTAAGCACTGTAAGTTGCATGTGCTATCCAGATTATCCTTTGGCTCTGCCATTCACAAGTGTATTCTGTCATGATGCCACCTTGGAATACAAAATAGCTGGGATTGTGTCCTGTCATTTGAGGTGTATGGGGAGGATAAAGTAATATATGGAAGTTATGTACTTAACATAATGCTATATAATTACCCCATTCCATCTAACTTGACATCCTTCCTGCCTTCTGTCCCCCAAATTGTAACTTACAGGCTTCCTGATAGACCCAAGCCTGAAGCTTATAGTCCAGGTATTGTCCATTTATTCTTCCCATCATAAGCGTATTACACTTAAGGGAGCAAAATTGATCTGAGGCACTGAGGGGCAGGTACATTGTGGGAGAAAAGAGGAGCTTAGGCTGTGGGGTGTGCTGAATTAGTTGTCACTTTGGCTCTGACATGAGGTCAAATTACTCATTAGTCGAGGTGGACAGAGTCTGATAAAGATCCAAGATTACAGTAAATGCCTAACTACTGGGTTTCCCTCCAAATCCATGTAACATTTTTTTTTTTTTTTTTAAGTGTCAAGAAATTTTTTATGTACATCCTTTTCACATGTTGATCTTGCAGTCTACAAAGTACATGCATTTGTTCATGAAATTTAAGATCATAACATTAAGGAGCAGATACTGAACCCAAAATATTCACTGACATGTTGGTAAACTAACTGTTGACTCGCCTACTCGGGGGGGGGGGGGGTCTCAGTCTTCCAATTGTTCAAGCAGTTGCTGAATATTTTTAATGACTAGCATACTGTGATAAACTGTTTTGTAACTTCTGTACTTTCGTAGGGTGTCATTTTAAATTATTTCCTTTTCTGAGTCAAAGTTTAGGCCTTTATAGGTAGCTAACATCACTTCAATGAAAATAAAGTGCTTTTTAATAATGAAACTGATTTTTAGATGGGCACTTTCACTGATACAGCTTTGACCATCAACAGGAAATGCAATGTCAGATTCATTGTGCATTTTGCAAAAAGTGTTAAAACTGTCTAATTTATTCTTGCTGAAACATTTTTGATCAGAAAACACGCTTTTTTCCTTTACTTGAATCATTGGAAGTTTCAGCTCCAAGCCTTTTTGAAATTTCTGACATTCTGAATTCCTTTTCTTTCTGTTTCTCTCTGAACAGTTACTTCTGAGTCAGTGAATCTGCATTAGTCACTTCAGGATTTTCACATGATGGTTGGGTCAGTTTATTTTTCAATAATCAGTGTATCTGTCATCTTTCATGAAACTTTAGGGTAAAAGTGGAAGAGAGAAAGGTTGTATAGACCATTTGTCAACTGCAATGTTTGTTGTCATAGTTAAGCACATTTACAAAATAAGTTAACCAGTCAAATCAAAGTACACAAGTCTAACAATTTATACTAATAAAAATAAAAGACAGATTAAATTGTCATGATGCATAAACACATCCAAAAGATAGGTCTTTAGAAAGATAAAAGGTATGTCCAAGTATAGCATTACAGTAGCCCCTAAGGAGATCCTTGTTTTATTTGTCTTTGCTTAGAGTTTCATGCTTTGTCAATTCAAGAAAAAGCCTCTTCAGTTAACCCTCTTGCACTAATAGCCAGGCTTTTTTTTTTTTAAGTGCTCGTGTTCCCCTTTTTTGCATGCAGTCATGCACACCCTCTTTAAAGTCTAAACAAATGTGTGTGCAAGTATTGTTTGATGCAAGATCTGCATATGAGGACTTCCAAGATGCCTGTACACTGAGCAACTGCATAACTTCGGGTCTATATTACGAATGTTACAAATTGCGAACGCTCAAATGAGTGAAAATGCTGCAACTCTTTTTTTTTTTTTTTTGTTTTACTACAGTACAGTGAAGATCGGAATATTTGCCCTTTCTTCACTGTCGTGCGATCTCTGAGTTGGAATATATATTTAGCGGGGGTTGTGGGGGGGAGCAGCCCCCCACAATAACATTTTCGAGTTGCGGCATTTTCACTCATCTGAGCATTCGCAATTTGTAACATCTGTTGTTTTAATATAGACCACTTAACTTCAGCTCTCACAGTGTGAAGACAGAAATTGACAAAAAGAAGTGACATTGAAACTGCTTTTTTGGGTAAAATTCAGTACACTGTCTGGATGCCTGTAAAGAAGAAATTTGAAAAACCTGAAAGAAAATCATCAAAAAGCAGTAAGAGCTTCAGCTTTGGTTCAAGAGATGACTTCCAGTGATTTAGAGGGAAAACTAAATCAAATATATTAAGAAGTGATTAAAATAAATGAAACATTGAATGGATATACCAACTCAAATAAAAGGATGGAAAAATAGAAGCTTTAGCTACTCAGATGAACTGATGTTGTGTCTTTCAGCTTTTCCCGGTTAGGGGTTGCCACAGCGGAACTCCGGTCTGCTAATGATTAGTAGTTGATTTTTATGTGCCGAGTTACCAGCCCTGAAAACTGCAAAAATCAGATGTTGAAATGAAGATAAAGCTGGTTGAATATAAAGCTTCTCAACCATAATACCTGATGCATTGAAGCTGCTTTTTTCATTTAATCCTGCTGCTCTGAGCAATTACCACCAGCATTATTATTATGCAATAATATGGCTATACTGAGTCACGTCTAAGGTTAACAAGTGCGGTATGGTAACTAAACAGCTGTGATTCACTAGTCTCTATTATCTATCTTGACGGCGTAGGGATTTGGTGGTGGATATTTATTTATCACTGAATAATGGGTTATTGAATGTGTTTGTAACGTGAACTACTGCTTACATGTCATGCATGTTATTTTCTTTCCTATGTTATTCTTTGATACTGCTGTAGCTACGTTATTTGCACTGCATTTCTCTCGTGAGCTGATATTTGTAATTTTATTTAGGCTGTACTTATGTGGTCCTAAATGACAAAGTTTCTTTGAATCTTTGAAGAAAAGCTGTTTAAAAAAATAAGGGTTAGAAGACAGTGTGTGCAAAGAAAACGTGAGATGTTCTGCTGTACCACACAAACTAAAAGGCACAGACTGCATTCATTTTATGAATGCACAACACAACTAAGCAACTGGACTGATGTTTCACAGCATTATTTGTTAATTGAAAGGGACACAGTGTATACTCCAAATGTGACCATGAGAAAGCAGGTAAGACCTATATTTGTAAAGATGCAATCATACCAGCAGAGTTGATCCTGAAGAAAACTGTGTTAAAAGGGCAAAGTATTAAAAAATAAAAGCCAGCCAGAGTGTTTGCAGAAAAATGATTATTCACTGTACACCAGACAGAAGAAAAGTGAATTTATCCCAGCAATCAGGGAATGCCGAGAGAGGTAGTTGAGATTCAAGGTGCTGTATCTAGCTGTCTTTAGAGTATTTATTTTTTCCTGGAGGAACAAAGTCATTTTAATGCAGAACATGCTAAGAGGGAAATGAAAAAGTTTAACAAAAACTGAGCCAGCAAACAGGAGACTCTACTTCTCACTTTTCTGACAGTAAAGTTCATAGAGAGACTTTGCCAGTGAAACCTTTCCCAGTGGTTCAAAGGAAAACACTTGAGAGACATAAAAAGCACAGGAGTTGACTAGACAAATCAAGAGTATGTTGGATGTGAACCAGAGAAGACCAGTAACACTGAAATTACTGAATAATGGGAGTCTATAAAGCATCAATCACATTTGTGAGGTACGGCTCTGCAAAAAAAGTGAACTTTTGTTGACTTTGTTAAACTTGTGGGTGGAAGTGAAGCATATTTGCCACTTTGGCATTAATGTTTAGAAGGACACTAAATCTAAATGGGGGGAAACTAAGTAAAACTTTTTTTTGTAGTTTTTAGTGTTTGTATGAAATATGTCACAATATAAACTGCTCGTTATATATAGTAAAGTAGTTTTGTGTATTCTGCAGTGAGGGGTATTTTAAATGTGGGGTAGTCTTTTTGGTGACATGTATGTGTTCAGTATATTAAACAAGTACTTTTCTAGTTGTAAGAAAACAGTTTTTATAGTATAATGAGGCTGGTGAAAAGCAAGTTTAATGTTAATATACTGTGATCTTGGCTGTTGTGGCATAGGGTGTAAACGTGCACTAATATATTGTACATAGAGTTAAGATATTTTCTGTTATTTTTACAAGGGTGAATGTCTAGATCAATGCCTTTGATTTAATAAAAAATTATATTTTACATACAAGTAGGTTTTAAAAATATGGCAAGATGATGAAAGCCAACTGCAAAGATATTACCTTATTTTATTAGAAAATGTTTAGTGGAGTCAATATGTCTGCAGCTGAAGGCAGATGTACATTCTGTTCTGAGTAAAATTAAAAAGATTCATTGTTGAGTAATTTTCCATGGAGACAAGCTGTCTGTAGGTGCAAGCATTTAATCTTGAGAGTACTGAGCATTCTTTGCTGAAGGAAATGCAGAATTTAAAGGAACAATGTCAAGAAGTTCAGTGAAAAATTAAGTTTGCAATTATGAGAAGTAAGAGCCTCCCTAGCAGCCTTAATACTTTAATGCATTTACTAGAACAGTGTACAGTTTACTTTTATTCAAAGATAACCAATGCACTTTTTCTTAGGGCTAAAAGTTAATGTTTTCTGAAGGAATACAATCTGATTTTCACATCTGGGAGGGCAACAGAGAAAAAAAAAAGAACAGACAACAAATAGGTTAGGTAATCCCTGTGGGTGTAGCTGTCAGTTTTGGGCGGTTGCTCCTATCTTGAGGGTTAAACTTCATTTTTTGAAGATGTACACAGTTGTGTGCTTGCTCTAAGTTAATAAGGGCTGGGGTGTTTTGTTTTTTGTTTGAGAGTTTTCATTAAAACAAAAAAGTCTTGAAAGTGTAACATAAGTTCAAATGAAGATGAGGAGAAACAACTGTACAAAAGATCAGCCTGCTGAACAGTATTCATGCATGTAATGAAAACTGGAAGTACATATTAAAATAAAATTGTTATATATAATAGGTGGCAACAGTTTTTTTTATCAATGGCTACACTATCCATTTTTATCTTGGAATGAAAATGGCCTTATAAACAAAAAGGAGTGAGTATTGTATTATATTCAGAAATACAGAGTTGAAATAGTAGTGCTGCAGTAGACACATTTGGGGAGGAATGAGAATGTGAATTTGACAAAAGGATTTCTGGATGGATATTCAGTAAAATATCAGGGACAAAAGAAAAGCAGAACATTTATACTAATTACTAGAGGGGTTCCAGTAGTGATAGAAGTGGAGAAGACAGACAGTAATGATAGAGTTGTGGTAGTAAGGGACTATTGTCAAGAGAGGATGATTACATTGGTGTGCATTTTTATTCCACTAAATACTGCTATTATATGACTTAAGAACATGTGAAAATTAATCAGCTTTCAGCAGGGAATACTACTTTTAGGTGGGGACTGGAAGTTGATTTGAAATAATGAGGATGTATCAGGGGGACCTAGAAGGGGAAAATATAACAAAAAGGGCAAATTTCTGAAGCAATTTATGAAGTATTTGGTTTGGGTGATGTGAATTTAGTAGCAGGAACTCAACTGACAAAGAGTTGAAGGAAGTTATTATTTAAATATTAGGACATATAAAACATTGCATGATAGCTATAAGAATAAATCAGAGGAGGTTAAAAATTATTGAGAAGAGAGACTGGAAAGGCAATTTACAAGGGAGCAATGGAAGGCCATGTATATGGCTCCCAGGTATGCAACAAAATCCATAAGGTTTAGGATTTTTGTTTGGAAGTGTTTGCATAGGTATTTTTTTATACCCCAAGTAGAGTTAAAAGAATTTTCCTCAGCAAATGTCGGAGGTGTGATGGTGAAGAAAGAGGTAGCTGCGAACATGTTTTTTGAGAGTGTGATTAGCTGGCAGATTTTTAAAAATTCCTACAGAATACTCTTGTCAGATGTATTGGAGCAAATGGCTGTAACTAAAGAAATTATTCTTTTGAGCTGGGACACAGGAGCTGATTTGCATACACATAGTAAGACCTTAAGTTTAATTGTATTGCCTGCCAAAAAAGGAATTACTAGAAAATGGAAATCATAATATAAATCAGTTGTATTTGATGTATTGAATATTGAATGAGAGAGAAAATGACTGGAAATTAAATCTTTAGACAAAGGAAGGAGCAAATTACATAGAAATAAATGGAGTTTGTATTAATATGTGCAAAATAATGTTCAGCAGGAGGAGTGAGGTTTAATGGAAGGGAGGACATGGGCAATTTATGTAATGTTGGACTAAGTGAGATTTGTTGAAAAGAAAGAAAATGTGTAACACATGTAAATTAAAAAATGTTAATGTGGTTTGTTTCCTTTTCTACTAATGTATTTGTGACTATGTCTTAGATGATAATTTATTAAAGGCGTTTAGGAAACGACTATCTGACATCCAGGGGCTTTACAGGTAACTTAACTGTACAGTAGTGATGTGGAATGTAATCAGGCAGGGAAATACAGACCTTTATCACTGTGCAGGCTAATCATACTTGCTTGTGAGACTGTGTGGACTTTCACTTCAGACCATAGTTTGGTATCACAAACGTTGAGTAGGTTCACAATCAACAATGACAAATGGAAACTAGATTCATGGGTCATTTGTACCTTCAGACCAAAGTATGGGGGATTCTAGTCCTGGATCTTCTCTCATCAGAATCCATATATCAGAAAAGTTCTGCAGCAGGTTTTGCTGCAAGACAGCATGGCAGTGAATGCTTTTGCCATACATGGACAGGAGATGCACTGCATGCTCTTTTTCCCTTTCCTCTGATGCTCATGTTCCTCACAAAAGCAAATAAATACCAGACTAGGCTCATGTTGGTAGTTCTACTGTGGCAAATCTAGTGTAGCTAGGCAGGGATCCCAGTTTGTCTTCTACTGACCTGTACACTCCTGACTCAAGAAGAGGGTTTTTATTGCATTCCAAGCTGGTAACTCTTGGGATGGTACATGGATGATGTCAGGTTTACATTTCTCAAGGACCATTTCCGAGAGGAAAGATTCCATATCCCAAGAGAGTCCAGAATGCCTAGCACTAGATAGTACTAATAATTTAAAGAAATTATTTTACAGATGTGTTATCCAGTGGTGATGCTACTAGAAGCTTCTGACCTGGTTGTCCTGTAATACTTAGAACTTATCCATAGTGGGCTCTTCCATGCTTTTAAATCTTATCTGATTGAAACATGTCTTCTGTTTGGCCCTCTCTTAATCTTCCCTTTCTACAGTAAGCTCATTTTGGCAATGGATACTGCATTTCACACCTTCTAAGAAAACCGTAACATCATTAACCTCATGGCATTTCAGTACTGCAGTGGAAAAGTTAAACTCCCTCAAGCCTAGTGTTACTGAAGACATCAACTTTCTTTCCTGAAAGATACTGTTTCTAGCTGTAGTAACCTCAACATAAAGCACCTTGAATCCTCAAGCTGTCAAGACTAAGGATCCATAGTCTTTCATAAAGACAGAATTTAGCCACAAAGCAAATACTTCATGTATAGTAAGTATCAGAGCTGGCATTGAACTAACCTTGCACCATTAGTATTTTAGCTTGAACTGGCTTACCCTAGAGAGTGGAGGGGATATGCAGCTCTTGATAGTATTATCTGGAACAAGGAAACTAAATTACCAGCTATGAAAAAGAATTAAAGAATGGAAAATGTCAATAAAAGAAACAGCAGAAGCCAAAGTAAACATGAAAACGAAAAGCCAGAAATCAACAAATCCATTTGGAAAATACTCATTAAGCAATGTTGTAAATGGGAAAGAAGTTTCTCCCACTATTTAGAGCACAAACCTGAGTTGCAGATATACTGTCTGGAATGGAAGGGCATAAAATTTAGATGGTTTACATGTCTACCACAGTTTTTCCAGTCTTTTATTTCAGTTTTCTGTGTGACAAATACTCAGTTATATTTTCTAGTCCCCTGTCCTCATCCATGTCACTTACAGGCCCTATCACGTCAGTGTGTTAAGTGACTGTTAAGAGGTCCACCAGTTTATTATAAAAAGATCCAATTCTAAGGGAAAGAACCAACTTAAGCTGTCACCTAGGATGCATATTTACAGGACTGAGTACATAGTATAAAAACACTATACATCAGAGAGAAATGGTTCACACTACAGACTGTGTGACATGAGTTTGTGGGACCCAAGAATTATTATGAACTTTTTTAACATGCCTTCAAAAAACCATGTAAATCATTTACTCAGCATCTCAGACATGCAGCAATTTAGCTCCCTGCAGGATAATCAAGGCCAAAGAGACCATACCATCCTGTAGAAATGTGACAGCCCCAACACTTATGGGGTGTCTTGAATAAGTCACCATCTCTGGCATCTATGTTAGAGACCATTATCTCTTAAAGACTGCTTGGAAGCTGTCAGTAAGGTAATGCTTAAGATGTTTCTGCACTGGACCTTCAGAAATTACAACAGCATCATAGCTAGATGCTGATCCCCATCTGTCTGCTATTGGAATCACATGGTGCAGGCTTAAGGGGGGAGACCATTTCCCACAAACATCTTTGCAGTTTTTGTTCATCAGCCTTCATTTCCTGGACATCTGGCGATTATTTCACAGTTAAAGTAGATTTCCAGACCCATAGACTAGGAGGACCTTGCTTCCTCAAAACAGATGTCTGGTCCTGGGAGCTCATTCCACCAAGATCCCTGCCCTGACCTACTTCACTGCAAGACGTTTGCAAAAAAAATGTGTTATCCCCATACCCAGGATGAATGATCACATACTGGCAGCTACCAAGCCTAGTACTTTGGGTACTCTTACCCAAGCTAAAAGGAAAAAGGGCTCCCTTGCATATTTATTCCAGTTTGGACAGCAGGGAGAAAAAGGCCATTTTGGCTTTTTTTCCCAGATTGTATTCTCCTCTTGCCTATGACCGGGATTAGGAAAAACCTCTATTGTTAGGGTCTACACTGGTGATGTTTCTTGTGGTGATGCCTTGAATTCAGAAATTGCTTTCACAAGAAATTTAAAGGAAATCTCTGACTTACCCAGAGGATACCTGAAGGTGTTAAAAATTGACAAATCTAAATCTATCACCTTTTCCCCAGTGTTCCAAGCTTTTGAAGACACATTTGAGTGTGTTTTAGGAAGCCCAACCATTTTTACTGTTTGGAACAAAAGGGCTAATTATATCTATGAAAAACTCAGTATAAATCCAGCAGCCATCCTCCTCTATGTCACAAGAGGGTCCAGACTGGCAATGGTAAACAATACCCTTCCCAACAATAAAAATAAATTATCAGATCACTTTGAAAAAATAACATATACTTTTGTCATTAATATAAGGAGAATTATTTGCAAAACCCAAATGTTGCAGCTTCATTGAGCTATACTGAAACAAATGTTGGAAATGGCAAAGTCTATTCCAGATACTTAGAAGTAAGAATAAACAGAACAACTAAAAACAAGTGTCCGGTCCCAGTGCCAGATAGCTCGGGCAAAGCGGAGGTTAGTACACACAAAATAGATGAATCTCCACCAACTGGTAATGTGAAACACGATTTAATCCACAGGAACCAAAAAACGAAATAACAATATAGTACATCCAACAGCAATGGTTAAGCGCTTTCATCTGTCCTAACAGATTTCTTCAGAACCATTTTGTTACTGAAATAACTCTATATATATATTGGCTCTATATATATACATTTTGGCGCCACATTTAACTAAATTAGATGATTAATTGCATTCATTAAATAATAATACTCTTTTTAAAAAGACACCTAGTAAAAACGCTGTTTTCACAATGCTTAATTTAAAAAGTCTACAAAATGCCTTTTAAAATGATTACTATGTAAGAAATGCCGTATATAATAAAGATGATCTATGACTATAAAAATAAACTGTTATTACTAAATGTCTCACTGCCTGTACATACAGTGAAAGAAACTCTACTATTCATAACTAAACTAACAATTACTTAAATAATTGCAATTTAAAATTTAGTAACTAATATTCCATGAATGAAATGTACATATAAAAAACTAAACATGAAGAAATATAATCTATTATGTTAAAATCACTATGGTGTGACACATGTAGTAGCTAAAATCTTGTAATACAATAAAAGGCTATTATACAAAACTGAATGTGGTGATAAGACCCTCTACTAATTTGACATCTAACGTACTGAAGTACAATAGTACAAAATGTGTATAATCGAATATAATAACATAAACAAAATTATATATATTATAGCTAAAGGCAATGAACATAGGTTTAAATTTGCTATAATAGATCAGGTAGATAGATCTGTTGGAAGTGGAAATTGGAAGGCTAGATTAGGTTCGTTGGAAAGTAGATGGCAGATTTCTTGGATGCCACCACATTCTCAGGTCTTAACGAATATATTAGTTTAAAACCTTTTCTTATACTTGGATCCTCCTAACTTAGAGGACCTGTTTGTGGATACATATTGTTAAGAAGTCTTTTTCATTAGTACCCATCATGCTATACCAAGTTTAGAATATGTGTGAATAGAGAGCTTTTCAGTACTCCGAGAGATATATATTATCTATTAACAGTTTTATACAATTCCATAAATATGGTTACACACATTTTTTATATTTTATGTTTTATATTTATATTCAATTGTATATGTATATTTACCTTTATACACATATATATATATATATATATGTGTAGTATATGATATATATAATCTATGTGCATAGTTTTGTATATGTTATATTCGATTATACACATTTTGTACTATTGTACTTCAGTACGTTAGATGTCAAATTAGTAGAGGGTCTTATCACCACATTCAGTTTTGTATAATAGCCTTTTATTGTATTACAAGATTTTAGCTACTACATGTGTGTCACACCATAGTGATTTTAACATAATAGATTATATTTCTTCATGTTTAGTTTTTTATATGTACATTTCATTCATGGAATATTAGTTACTAAATTTTAAATTGCAATTATTTAAGTAATTGTTAGTTTAGTTATGAATAGTAGAGTTTCTTTCACTGTATGTACAGGCAGTGAGACATTTAGTAATAACGGTTTATTTTTATAGTAATAGTTCATCTTTATTATATACGGCATTTCTTACATAGTAATCATTTTAAAAGGCATTTTGTAGACTTTTAAAAGGGTATTATTATTTAATTAATGCAATTAATCATCTAATTTAGTTAAATGTGGCGCCAAAATGTGGTATATATACAGAGTTATTTCAGTAACAAAATGGTTCTGAAGAAATCTGTTAGGACAGATGAAAGCGCTTAACCATTGCTGTTGGATGTACTATATTGTTATTTTGTTTTTTGGTTCCTGTGGATTAAATCGTGTTTCACATTACCAGTTGGTGGAGATTCATCTATTTTGTGTGTACTAACCTCCGCTTTGCCCGAGCTATCTGGCACTGGGACCGGACACTTGTATTCCAGATACTTCCCTGAGAATAAGATTATACAGACTTTTGTAGGGGATTCCAAGTAAGCAAACATGCCATAAAGTTAACTAAGATGCCATAGAATATGCTTTGCGTACAGTTTTAAGAAGACACACCTGTCAAAAAATCCAGCCTTTACCTGAAGATATCGGGAGGCCAAATGTTTAATTCCCCCTTGGACAAGTGCTTGCTTTTTGGTCTGCTTTCTCAAAACTTTATAAAATGAAAAAAAAAAAAAAAACTTGAAAAACAGTGTATAAATGGTAAAGCAGCATTTAGCCAACCTGTTCTTAAATACAACAGAAATCTTTCCATCAAGCAATTGATGTTCTATAGAAAATATTTCAGTATAAGCACTGAATGATTTGCAAAACCCATTGCCTATCCCTGTCACCCAAACTTAGGTGGAATGCTAATGTTTTACAGCATTCAGTAGTTTAACCCTGATCATAGACATCTGGCTAGGGGAGCTTATTGAGTCAGACTACAAAGTCGTGTTCAGAAACTTCATACTTTTCAAATGGATGGATCTCCCAAGGCCATGTGACAGTTCCATCCCCAGTGGTAGACCAAGTGCGGACATCAACAGTAATTGTAAGGTTTCTACCTGGAAAGGTAGAAACAAGGTTCTGTTCTAGGTTGTTCCTACTTTCAGTAACAGCCCTTGGAGCTGATTCTTGACCTTTCTGTACTAAATATAGTTCTAATAGTTAAAAATAAAGATGCTAACTCTTTAGCCCTTGCTGGCTCCAGAAGTCATAACAATCACCTTGGACATGAAGGACATTTACCTGATGATCATCGTGTTTCACTGTTGCAGTCATTACTCTTGGGTTATCCTGCTGGCAGGCTACCCTCAGTTGGCCAGAATTCCAAAGTCTAGGTCCGGTGTCAGTTGCTGTCGCCTCTTCCCTGACGTCTGTGCGCCAGGGGTATAAAAGATGCAGCCGACGCCATTTTCTTCAGTCTTTCTTACAGTGCGGTGCCCGACGCAAAAGCAGTTCGCAAGTGCTGGTCGGCCGACTCCTGTGATTTTCAAATCCGAATTTCAGAACAGAAGTCTTCATTAAAGCTAAGTACCCCATTGGGGAAACATTTTTCTTGCTCCAGACCGATGTCAGAAAAAGTTAACAATTGTATTTCTTGTGGGAAGCAAATACCTCAAGGATTTTCACTCTTACTGTATTCCTTGTGTAGGCCCTGATCCAATGGTATTCAACAAAAGTTTAGCCTGTGTGTGCCAACCTCATAGCACACAGGGAGCACATCAATCCATACCTGTATAAGTCATACAGGTCCTGACCCATGTGAGGCACAAAGGGAAAGCATTTTATATAACCATGTACTTTCTCTCCTATGTGGTTATGTCTGTCAACCGCCAGTATTACATTCTTGCCAATATAAAGGTTTAACTGGGAGCAGTGATACAGTAAAAGGACCGATCTTGCAGCACAGAACTCCCTTCTCATCTCCTTCTTCCTTAACTTTGCACGTGAGAGTTACCTGGCAGCCATAGAAGCATTAAGGGTCCTGATGTCCATGTTTATATCCATACTTGGTCCCCTTTTTAAAGCTACATATGAAGATTCTTTGGTATCTCAGGAACTTGGGGCTACAGTACCTACATTCTGTCAACAAGGTTATATCTATTATCCTAATCATTGTAAGGGAATTCAAGTGGTGGGCACACCAAGGCTTGCCTGAACCAGTTCAATTCCCTTTACACCTCCTCAGACTACCCAGACCGTCATGCCATTTCAAGGTTTGGGGAGGAGTGAACCTAAAGACAACTAGAGTTGTATCGAAGTGTTGACCTTGATTTATGCTCCACAGGGTTTCAGAAGTGTTTGGACGTCAGGAATAGTAACAGTAGTCAAAGATAACACCACATTCATGTAATATGTAAGTAGGCAGGGAGACACTCATATTTTTGTACAGACTGCCTTCATCAAAACGTAAATTAAAGGTTATGCTGCTAAACGCTAGTAGTCTAAACATGAAATTGCAAACATTCTTAACCCTGGAAGAAGCTGACATTTGTGCAGTCATAAAAACCTGGTTCAAAGCTGCGGAGAGCACCCCAGCCATACCAGGTTACTCATCCTATCATTCATTCAAACCCCAGGATGTGGGCAGCAAAACAAAAGGAGGTGGAATTGCAATATATATAAAAGACATACACACCTCTAGGCTGGTCAAACAGTATGATTCACAGGAAATACTCTAGGTGCAGTTAATTGACAAGACCCCTATTCAAATCATAGCTAGTTACAGCCCTCCAACTCTGATTCAAGATGCCCACTCTACCTATCTGGACCTCTTTGAATCTATCAAGATTCAACTCTTTACCTTGACCCTGGGCGACTTTAACTATCCAACTATAAATTCGAAGAAATACTATGCCAAAACACAAATGCCCAGAGATTCCTTGATTTCAGTGCAGATGCCTTGGACCAGTTGGTTGATACCTCCACAAGAGGCAAAAATATCTTGGACTTGGTATTAACCAACATGAGTAACCACTGCAGCATCCTTACAGTGTCATCATCCCCGGTAAGATCCGACCACAGAGCAGTCACTTTCTAAGTCACCATCTCCCCTGACCACCCCCTAGCTAGGGTCAAGCAAAAAGACTGCTCCAAAGCTGATTACAACCTCCTGAGGGAAGGTATAAACAGCTACACAGCCCCCTCCCCCCTCCAAAGAAACTGGTACATATGTCCAAAGTTACACCAAAGTACTATATGTGCATTTATTTAGCTGCATGGAATCAGGAATACCAGACAGGACTAAATCATCCTCCTCAAGGAAGAGTAAATCTGTCTGATGGATATTTACAATAAATTATCTCTATAATAAAAGGAAAAAATTGTTGTCCAGGACCAAGAAGGAGCAAGTGTCTAATTGGAAGCAATCTCTCCTTCACCTGAACAAGCAAATAAGAGCACTAGTAAAATCCTGCAAAGCAAGTACAAACTGGCCACATCTACTAAAGACCCTCATAAGGCTTTCTTCACAGATCTGCTCAGAACTGGTGGTCAAGGACACCACATACACAAACTCTGTAGATATAGCCAACCTGCTGGCAGATAGGTTCAGTGAAAACTTCACTCCTCTGCCCCCCCCCCCATCAGTAAAACAGGACATCCCCAGTACATGCCCCCCTTTATCTCTAGGGAGCAAGTCATCAATGCCCTCTCAATGGCAAAAAATACAGCTTCCATGGGACCCGATAACATCCCAGACTGCATCCTACATGAACTCAGGCAGGAACTTGCAGCACCATTAGGCACCCTATTCAACCAAAGCCTGAGTACTGGCTTCATCCCAGCCAAGTGGAGGACAGCTACTGTCATCCCTTTGCACAAAGATGGAGTATCCACCAATCCAGGAAATTATAGACCCATCAGCCTAACTAGCCTGATCTGCAAGTCCATGGAATGGATTATCATGGACTTCATTAACAAGGACATTGGCAACCTCCAGACACTTGATCCCACACAGATTGGTTTTGCCAAGGGGAGGTCATGCCTGTTAAATTTGCTTGAAATCTTTGAGACGGTCACCAAAGTCATAGACAAGGGGAAGACGGTGCATACCGCCTACCTTGACCTGGCCAAGGCCTTCGATACTATTCTCCACTCAGGTATAACAGATAAACTCTCTCAACTAGGCATCAATCCATATGTTACCAGATGGGTAGCAAACTGGTTCACTGATAGAACCCACCTAGTCAAAATAGGGGAAGCCACCTCAAATAGTAGACCCGTAACAAGTGGTGTACCTCAGAGATTGGTCTTGGGGCCTCTGCTGTTTGGGATATACTTCTCAGAGATGCAGGCTAAATCTAGTTGTCTATGGCTGACCAGATTTGCAGATGACTGCAAGCTAGGTGCTGTCATCAATTCCCCTAGTGATGTGGACATCCTCCAAGAGGGTCTCACCCAAACAAATGACTGGTGCCAGAAACATGGCCTTAAAGTGAATGTCAAAAAATGCATCATCATCCCTTTTGGGGAGAATGACGTCCCCACAAATTATCACGTTGATAATAAGGCACTAAGCACGCAATCAGTCATGAGGGACTTGGGAATTCAGGTTGATAGCAAACTGACTTTTCACCACCATATTGCCTCCATTGTACAGAAAGCTTTCTACATGGCCCACCTCATTAGTAAGGGTATCCCATCCAGGGACAAGGTGGTCATAACATCCCTGTATTCTTCCCTTATAAGACCAGTTATTGAGTACAATGCCCCTTTCGGCATGTATCTCACAAAACACATGCAGCAGCTGGAGAGGCCACAGAGGTTCCTCCCCCAGAGAATTCAGTGGCTCAAACATCTACCCTACACAGATGGAGAGACCACAGAGGTTCCTAATCCAGAGAATTCAGGTTCTGAGATTGCTTTGTATGCCAGACAGAGGTCACCTCTGAGGAGTCTGTAGGAGATTGAGTAGTGGAACAGGGCTTTAGTCCATCTAATAACTTCCTGTGATCCTATGTAAGATATAGAAATACAACATAATCATTTGTAGGCAATCTGTATAGTGGGGAATGTTCAAGCAGACCATCTGAGTAGGTCTTCATTCTCCAGCCCTGGATCAGAGGGTTTTCTACTGCTTAGGTCAGCGCTGGGGAAGAGGGTTCTAGAAGTGGATCTCTTTACCTTACCTCAGAATTGCCAGAACAAGAGGATGTCCTTCTGTATCACTGTTGCTGTATTCTTTACATAAGGGATCTCCTGCCAAGGATAGCCCAATATCTGGCCAGTATACCAAATCCTCTAGGTCTTACAGGTGCCGTACATCATATGCATGATCCCCACGCAAGGAGTAGGGCATAAAGGTGATGTATGGATGCAAAACCTCAACTTCTTTGCTGTCAGTCTGAATACCCTTCAGCTGTGCTACTTACCAAGTATCTTTCATACAAGTCCCCTGTTGGGGTTTCTTCTCTATTTTTTCTGTTTTGTATGGTATTTGTGCTCATGTCATCCAGGAAAGGAAAATGTCAGTGTGGGAGGCATATTCCCCATAAAGACCATCACTGCCAGTGTCTTTTTTGCTTGGGTGCTTCTCACAATCAAACAAAATGCTGCATCTGCCAAGCATTTGTAGCTAAGATCCTACATAGTCATCTCTCCTCCCTGTCCATACATCTTGAGACTTAAGTTGTTGGCTCATGGTGCTATGGCAGAATCTTCCCATCCTGAGGGCCAGCCATCTACCAAGAAGAAGAAGGACAAAAAGAGTAGGCCCAATCCAGTTGCTGTCCAGTGTGTGTCCTCCATAAGTCTCTCTAGAGACTAGTGAAATCCCTGAAGACCGACTGGTGTGTGTTTCAGATTCCTCTGCCATGACCTTGTCAGAGCCCACTACAGATCCAAATTCTCACATGTACTCTCAGTTCTTTTCCACTATCTGCACCTGACATTGAGGGGGAACCACTGCTGATAATATGAGAAGGACCGAGGGGGATTCTCAGATTTTGGTAAGAGAAGAAATGAATAGCACCATGACTGAATCTCATTAATGGTCCGAATCTCCAAGGCTTTTAGGACAGACATCCCACAGAAAAAGAAGCAGAAAACTTTTTCCTCCTGTTATTGAACATCCCCAGCATGAATGGTAGCATTTTACTCAGGGTCTGCTTAATGCTTTAGTGGCCTTGAAGCTTCCTCAAGGGGTGTCTATCCCTGCTCCCCATTGATCTTCTACTCCTGCTAAAAGGCCTAGAGAATTGGATTCCTGGGATGAGGATTTGGATTCTGGAGATGAATCCCTGGCTTATTATTCCTGTATCCCTTCCCCTCTGGGTTATGGGTCATAGGAAGAGTATTCCTTGAGTCCAGACTCCTCCTTGGAAGAGTTGTCCTTTGGGGATACTATTGGTTGTATGATTGAATATTTTAAATGGGACTGTTCCCAGATCTCTGCATTCAAAAAAAGGTACCATGAGCTCCTACAAATGGAGTCTCCCAAACCAATAGCTGTCCCTCCTGTTTTGGCTGCCATTCTGGGCACTTTTTCTAGTCAAAGTAAACTTTATTGTCAATCAGATAATACACAGCAGTGCAAGATGAATGAAGTTATGTTGCTTTGGTCCCTGTGCAAGACATAACAATGACGCAGTTTGAATGACAGACTAATGCACTTACAGTAATAATTAAATATTAACAGCACAATACATGTCCACATTTGGACATGAAGACATTATTATACTTGTAGGTATTACAAGACTATGACTTCACATTGTGATTGCTTAGAATATTGCACTTCATTAGTTGTAGTATGATATATTCTGATATTCATATTGCACATGTATGTTGTGGTGACTCACTCCTGACTATTGCACATTTAGGAAGTAATAGCATAAGAAATCAGGCTAACTGTACTAGTTATTGAAGCAATTTGCCAGAGTGATTACTATAGCTGATGCATCATAGCAAGTGGCATATTTATCCACTGTTCAGTCTAGATGTTTTGCAGTGTAAGCTGCTATACTGCCTACCTGAGGAAATGCAGAAGTACATGCCATAGGCAGGGTGAGTCAGATCATTGATTATCTTCCTAGACCTTCCCACATACCAAGTCTTCTGTAGATCATCCATGGATGGAAGCGAGGAACCAATGACTTTTTTTTTTTTTTTTTGCTGTTCTCACTACCCTCAAGAGAGCCTTGCAGTTCCCATACCAAACTATGATGATATTTGAAAGGATGCTCTCTATGATCCCCTCTGTAAAAGACTTTGAGGATGGATTGAGACAGGTTTGCCTTCCTCAGTTTCCATAGGAAGTGCAGATGATGTTGTGCCTTCTTCACTGTGTGGCTAATATGAGTCGACCAGGATAGGTCATCTGAGATGTGCACCCTCAGGAACTAGGTATTTTTTTACTCTCTCTACTGCCAACCCCTTAATTTCCAGTGGGTTGATGCATCTCCTGAGTCCTCCTGAAGTCCACTATTAATTCTTTGGTCTTGCTTACATGTAAGGCCAGATTGTTGCTGTAACACCAGCTTATCAGTTGCTCCACCTCATCCCTGCAGGCTGTTTACTCACCATTTCTGACAAGACCTATGATAAGGGTATCATCCGCGAACTTTAAGATTTTGTTGGATTCATGCTTGGCCATGCAGTCGTGCATCAACAAGGTGAACAGCAGGGGACTCGGGATGCAGCCCTGAGAGACACCCGTGCTGAGTGCAATACTGATTGAACTGTTATTTCCCACACATACTTTCTGGGGTCTGTTGATGAGAAAGTCCAGTATCCAGTTACATATGGGAGTGTTGATGCCAGGCTGGATCAGCTTCGATATCAGATTCTGGGTGTTGCCAGTGTTAAAGGAAGAACTAAAATCGATGAACAGCATTCTGACATAGCAAGTCTTGTTCTCTAGATGTGCCAAGGATTCCTGAAGTGCTATAGCTATTGCATCATCCATGCAGCGGTTAGATATATAAGCAAACTGTAATGTATCCAGTGTTGCAGGTAGGCTTGAAGAGATATGGTTCTTGATCAACTGCTCAAAACACTTCATTACTGTTTGTAAGAGCAACTTGCTGGTAATCATTTAGGATTGTTGGATGGGATTTTTTTGGGTAAGGGAATGATTATCATATTTTTGAATCAACTGGGTACAATAGCTAGTTGCAGGGATGTGTTGGATGTATCTGTTAGTACAGTGGACAGTTGGGTAGCACAGTCTCTTAAAACCCTACCCATAATATTATCAGGACCAGCTGCAACTAGCCATTGTACTAACAGATATATTCAACACATCCCTACAACTAGCCATTGTACCCAGTTGCTAGTTGCAGGGATGTGTTGAATATATCTGTTAGTACAGTGGAGAGTTGGATAGCACAGTCTCTTAGAACCCTACCCATAATATTATCAGGACCAGCAGCTTTTCTTGGGTTTACTCACCTCAGGGTCTTCAGAACATCAGATGTTTTTAGACATACCACCTCCTCACCCTGTATGATGGGGAGCTTAATTGGCACAGTGTTGTTCTCCATATCAAATCTGCTGAAGTAGGTGTTGAGTTTGTTCAGAAATTCTGTGTTGTCATCACATGGGGAGGATGCAGGCCTGTAGTTGTTTACAGCTTGAATGCCTTGCCAGAGACGTCTGGAGTCCTTTTGGTCAGAGAAGTGTCCCTGAATTTTACGTCTGCAGGTTTTCTTAGCCTCCTTTATACTTCTCGTTAGATTTGCTCTGGACTCTCTTAGGGCATCCTTGTCTTTTGATTTAAATGTAGCATTTCGTGACTTTAGGAGCTCATATATTTCCAGATACCAGATAGCCAGGGTTTCTGATTAGCACTTCTGTTTCTGATTTCTGCTGCTTCTGTGGCTCCGGACTCCTAGCCCCCTGCACCAAAGAAACCTGGTAGGTTCTATAAGGTCCTTGAGGACTGCAAGTTTTTGTACAAGTGCCCTTCTGCTCATCCTTCAGTGGTCTCTGTTTACTCTGGCAAACCCTCAAAGTTGTTGCTAGCCACCAAACTTCCTTCTAATAAGGATACTCGAGCCATGGAAAGGTTGGGCAAGAAAGTTCATACTGCTGCCACCTAGTCTTTTAGGACCAATAGTTACCAGACTCATATGACCAGGTATGTTTTGCTCCTCTGTTATCAGGTATCTAAGGTGATGTCTGACCTTCCTGATTCTGATGGGGGGAAGGTTTCTGCTCTTTCCCTGCTGGGGTCTACATCTCGGTTTGCCCATTCCTAAATAAAATGGCAGTTGATGCCTCTTCCAGGGCTGATGCACTTGGGTCGATGATGTGTTATTGTTGGCTGCGGCTTCAGGTTTTGCCTGATCATATTAAGGCCAAGCTTTTGGATGCCACCCAGGATAACAAAAATCTTTTGGGGGCTGCTGCTGACTTATGTCCCGCCAGGTATGGGTAAGACCTTGCAGGAACTTGAACATATTTCTGTCTCCCCTGTCCCTAAATTCCAGAGGAATTATCCTTCTAAGTCTGCCTTTGTTTGCAGATGGTCTCGCCCTCCTTCTAAAGGTAAGAAGGGTTCTAGGTGTGTTCCTCCTGCTATGTCTACTCAAACTCCTCCTTCCCAGAAACCTTCATTTCATTACGAGCCTGTTTCTGTTTGACATTTGGCCATCCCCTCTTCTCAGCAAGGGCCTCCTTGTCTCTCTGCCTTTCTTTGTCTCTTCCAAATTGCCATCAGATCACTTCAGACTCTTTTGAACTGTCTGTTATCTGTCAGGGATTGTCATGGTTTGGAAATCCTTTCCCGGCATTCCTTAACCTCCTCAAGAACAGCTTCCTCATTTTCCAGAGGTCCTACAATCCCTTTTGGATCTCGGCACCATTCAGCTCACCCACACCATCCTTAAAATTGATTACATGTATAGATCTGCAGTCGTGGGACTGCATATATATCTTCTGTCCTCACAAGACCCAAACAAAGTGAAAGTTTTGAAACATGAGAAGAATAAATCTAAGCTGACTTCCCTGCATAGTCTAGCAGAAGCATATTGGCATCAAGAAAAAATGGAAATTTAAACCAGAAGTAGATAAAAATCAGGCAACAACTGAATGTGCCAAAAAACAAAAGAAAGAATATAAGGTGAAGGATCAGATGAGAAGGCAAGAAATGTGGAAAATGCATAAATATAGTTGCAAGTATAGAAAACTCCTGGAACAAGTTCATGTTGATCAGGATCAAATGCAGGAATGGTTAAGGAGAGGCAAATTCAAGCCAAAAGATGAAAGGTTAATATTGCCGGCCCAAGATAGTGGACTGCACACACATTGGTTTACAAAGTCCATTGAGCATGTGGGAGAAACAGACAAATGTAGATTTTGTTAAACAGAACTGGAAGCAGTTGCACACCTTGTTGCTGGCTATGACATACTAATGGCAGAAGGACTGCATACTGAAAGGCATAATAATGTGGCAAGACTGTTGCACTGTGGATTGTGCAAACATTATGGTATTGAAGTAGCTAAAAAGCCATAAAGCATCAGAAAATGATGGTTTACATCACATGGGATCACCCATTACCAACAGTTGAAAAGATAGATGCTAGAAAACCAGATATAGTGCTCCATTAAAAGAAGACAAAAATAGCATTGCTCATTGAAATCACCACACCCGGTGACTACAGTGTCTTGCATAAAGAGAGAGACAAAATCATAAAATATCAGGATTTGCAGGCAGAAACGAGAGGAATAAGATACCCAGACAGTTCCAATGGTAGTAGGAGCAACGGGTCTTATAAAAAAGAATCTACAATCGTATTTAGATATGTTATTGAAATATGTGGGAATATATTATATAACTGAAGTTTTATAACTTCGAATACCATATGATTGAAGTTATAAAACTTTGAATATGTATACAAAAAAAAAAGTTACCTGACACTTTAAAGCTGCACCCCCCAAGTGGGGGGCTGCACCCACCTCTCCACCCCGCTCGTTAAATATACCAACTCCGAGATCGCACTACAGGTGCAGTAAAGGGAAATCTTCCCCTTACCGTATTATAGGGCGGTCTCGTAGTTGGTATATTTAAAGAGTGGAATGTGTGGGGGGTGAGGGGGGGCTTGCCCCCATGCTTACAACCCTTAGTTTTTTGTTTCCTGGTTTTATTTTTTTTTATATTCGAAGTTTTATAACTTCAACCATATGGTGTCGATCATATATTCAAAGTTATAAAACTTTGATTATATAATATAGACCCGAAACATGTAACTTTGTACAAATTGCAGGAGGAGTCATTACCGGGCACATTGCGGGTGCTGCGAAGAGCACTTCTGGCTGACATCAAAGACTGAAACAATACTAATTTCATGAACTTTAATCATACTTTGGCTTAGGAATGGGTCCTTTGCTGTCATCATATTAGAAACCCAAAATATTTGGAGAAATCAAAAAAGTGGGGAAGGAGATTTACTTCAGAATGTTTTTGATTCCTCGGAAGGGGGGAACCTTGGAGACCAATTATGGATCTTTCTCTGCTCAATACCTTTCTCAAGGTTCTTTCTTTTCAGATACTGTCCTTTGAGACCATGTTTCCTCCTCTTCTTCTCCACACACCTCTGGTTTCTCTAGATGTCAAGGATGCATGCCTTCACATCCCTATTTACCCTCCATTCAGGAAATGTTTGTTTCTTCCTTGCATTTTCAGTTCTCTGCTTTGCCCTTTGACTTTTCTACTGCTCCAAGGGTATTCACCAAATGCCTCACTCCTGACATTGCTTTTGCAGGTTTCAAGAGATACAGATTTTTCCTTACCTAGATGACACACTTAATCAAGTTCCTTCTCCCAGCAGTGTTTTGCAGGCTCTCCATTTTATAATTTGTCTTGTACACAGTCTGGGGTTCTCCATAAACCTCCAGAAATCAGTCCTGATGCCTTCCCAGGATCATGTTTTCCTCAGATGCAGGCTTCAAACTGTTACCTGCTGGTATCTCTCCCTGCCTCCAAGGTTCTGCCCTTGAATCCTCCAGTGGCCTCTAGGTTTGAGGTCAAGCAATTTCTTAAAGGTATTCTTAATATGAGGCTTCTCAGGAAGCCAATTTTGCCTCTTGGGACCTCAATTTTGTACTTGGAAAACTTGATCAAGGCTCCTTTTGAGTCTGCTTCTTTACATCATTGTACTTGGTAGAGTGTTCTTGTCTTGGCTCTTACTTCTGCCAAGACAGTGTCTGAACTTCAGCCTGTCATGGCTATTCCTCCTTGTTATGTTTTTTTATAGAGACAGGATGCGTCTTCATACTAATCCTTCTTTTATGCCCAAGGTGGTCAATGAATTGTCCCTTAATCAGTCATTCCATCTTCCTTCCTTTTTTCTTTTCTGCATTCTGCAGATGAGAAGGTTCTTCACACCCTGGTTTTGCATAATATAGCTCAGGTATTATTTGGATAAAACTAAAGTTATTTGCAAATCTGAGCAGCTTTTTGTTTTTTTATCTCAGAACTTTGGGTTTGGCTGTTTCTAAGCAAGCCATCTCCTCCTGGATTTCTAAAGCCATTTCCTTTTGTTATTCTTTTCATAGCAAAAGCCTTTCCTCATCTGTAGAGGCACATTCAACTATGGCAGTTGCCTTCTCTGGTGCCTTTTTCAAGGGTTTGGATATCATCTCCATCCTCAAGGCTGCTACTTGGCCCTCTGTTCATATGTTTACTTAACATTACAAGTTGGATGTTATTGCCAAGGCAGGCTTTGCCAGGGCTATCCTGCATGGGGTTGTAGAGGGCCTTCCTCCTCCCCGGCTTCCTCTTAGCTCTTATAATCTCGCTTATGTAAAGAATACTGCAACAGTGATATGGAAGGACGTAGTACAGTTGTGTAAAATCTTACCATAACAGTAGATGTCCTTCTTTTCACCATTTCACTATTTGCCCCTCCCTTCCCCTTCTGTTTTAATTCTTGCCCTGTGATTTTATTGCCCTTCTGGCTGAGGGGTACATATTCCTTTCCTTCTGCCTTTTCTTCTTCTGGATGTACATGCCTCCTTTTATCCCTGAGGGTATTCTGTTTCTCCTGGGTCTTTTAAGTTCTGATGGTTTGCTTCTGTATGTGACCTTTATGCCTTGCACCTTGCACAGGAAGCATGTACGTGACACATACAGCACCTATAAGACCCAAAGTCTTTGGTATACTGGCTGGACATTGGGTTATCCTTGACAGGAGATCCCTTATGTAAAGAGTGCTGCAACTGTGATGAGAAGGACATCTACTGCTATGGTTAGATTTTACACAACTCTGTTTTATCTGCTCGTTTGCAGGCAAGTCTAGGCAATAAATGCATTCCTCTTCATGTGGGATGGAATTCATATGTCCCCCTCCCCCGAGTTGTCTCAGAGTTTTGGAAAACCAAACAGAGATGGAGCCACATGGGTTGCTGTTCATTTGTGGGCCAGTTCCTGTCCGTCATAAATAGTGCAGCTGTGTTTCTTATAATCACTTATTTACTGCTGTGGTAAGTTGTTGTTCAGAAGCAGCAGCATAAACTTACATCTCTCATGTCATTTGCTTCCTCACAGCCAGATCTGTCACATGGGTGCCATCACAGCCTGTAATCAAAATTTTCAATAACATGTATGTTTGTATATTTGAAGTATTACCTTGCCTAGACATGAGAGTTTGTATTACTGATCCAGTTTCTCCCCAGGCATCCTTCAGCAGCAGTGCAGTTCTCAAAATTTCAAATGAAAATCCGTGCATACTTTAATAACTCTGTGCTGAACATTAATATCCTCATTTGTCATTGTCAGTTTTTTTCATGGCACTCAAGTTTATTACATAATGATCATTGGTCAGCTTCATAGAGCTGTGGCACTGTAGTATTACAAGCCCCTTTTATTGAGAGTACCACACTGTACTTGGCAGTAATAGATACACTCAGGTAGGTAGGTAGATAGATATACTGCATTAGAAATAAAACTTTACTGCCATTATATTTTATGTCTGGGCAGTACCATAGAGGAAGACTCTACCAGATTTCACTTGCCCACCTCTGCAGTCAGTCAGTCAGTCATAAAAACTCTTATGAGGATCATTTGGTGGGGTCTCATAGCTTCAAATCCATGTTAAACCAACTTTTGAAAGTGGTAATCTTCCTGAAACGTCAGCCTCTACTGAAATATTCTCCTCATGGTGTTTTCCACAACTAATGTTAAACAAATGGCCTATGTTCCCAGGAACGTTTTCCTTCTGTTTATGCTGTGGTGCAACTGGTGCATTCCGTCAGATCAAGTACCACTCCGTCTGTCAAGGACCTATTAAACAGTCACTAATATTTCTGCCAGATTATTGGTTATCCTTAGTTGCAGCCCTTCTAGATTGTGGGCTTTATTTTCTCTTGGTCATTTAAGGTCCATTATCTGCCAGCTCCCTTCGTATTAGCACAACTTTACATCTGCTTCCATCTTTATGGTTTTTTTTCCATTACTGGTGCCATTTGTTCATTCTTTGCAAATATAGATGAAAATAATTAATTTCACATCTTTTTTTCATCTTTGTATCCTTTGCTTTCTTCAGATTGTCTGTCTGTTAACCAGATAGCTGCAGTGGTACACAAGTTACTTTTCAGTCATAACCTAGTCTCAAAAGTGAACAAAGTATATTTACATAAAAGTTAAATAGATCTAAAATATAATTATGAATAACATGACATAGAAGTGACTAAATATAATATGTTGACAAAGTGCAGTCCAAGAATAGAACAAGAGAGCATAAATAAACCAGCAAAGGTTTAAGTGTTGCCAAGCTGTGTGGAAAAGCAAACAAAGATGGAGCCACATGGGTTGATGATCACTTGTGAGCTAGTTCCTGTTTGTCATAAATAATACTGCTGCAGTGTTATATAATTAAGTGCACACAGGTGAAGCAGTGATTATTTGCAATGACGATTTAGAACTATTTGTTTATTGATGTCTCATGGTTATTTACTGTTTACTCCACAGTAATATATCTTATAGAAATAACCGACAACTGGGTGTGGTATATTGAAGATTTACCCACAGTTGGTGTGATTTAATCATGAGGGCAAAGTCCTTGTGATTAAACAAAGGCAACCGTGGGTAAATCTTCAATATATCACACCGAGGAGTTGGTTATTGCTATTATACAATGACATTATTTAAGAAAAAAATACTTAATTTTCTTAAATAATGACTTTTTGTTCTGTTTTTCTGTAACTGTTTGGTACCTGCCCAATTGGACCATCCCAGTAAACAAATGTCAAATATATAAATAAATAAATGGTGCCATGCTGTTCTTCTGCGCTGTTTCCGGATTCTGCCCTTTGATGATGTACTGCGCATGCGTATGGGATTTGCGTTCCCAGGCTTACACATTACATCACTGCTTTACCAGGAAAGCAATGGGGAAAGGACAATCTCTGTTGATATATATTTTTTAAATAAAAAAATGTAACATCCTGCCAGTTTAGAGATATGAGAGAGACCAGGGAAAATCAGGTATGTTTTAGTTTGCAGAATGTATCCGATTTTCCTTGTATTTTGTCTGGTCTTCTACATACCGCTCAATCTTTTATTTGAAAAAATGTGGACAAAGCATAAATAAAGGTAGAATAAGTGTGCATTATCTAAAAGAAAGGAAGTCTGAAACTGAAATATCCATCTTTATTTAGTGACTTTGTTCCTCAGTGATTTGTTGGAAAAAATACATTTTATGAGAAACAGTCACTAAATAACACACATTTTAGTTTGAGTCTTTCCTTCAGACTAATGCTTGTCTAAGAGATAGTAATTAAAAAAAAAAGTCTGGCCATTCAGTGATACCTTAATGGCTGGATTTTTGTTGTTGGTATATGCTCGATTTACAACGGGTACACTGGTTGGGCTGGCCAATCAGAGTGCTCCTTTTTGAATATTAATGACCAGTCGTATAATCAGTATATTTGTTTTCCTTTAGTTTTGTCTTCATTCTCACCCTTCTCCTTCACGCCACGTATTTAAATAATTTCTTTATTTAACCAAATCCATTTTCACTTTCCACACAGCTTTTTCTTGGCTTCCTCCTTCCTCATTTGTACTCCATATCCTGTAACCTATTTCCGTCTCTTTTACTGCTTTCCTTATTGTATCCATGAGTCATACTATTTTTTTTTTGCATTTCTTTTTAAACTTTCCTCCTATTTCCATATGCCATGTTTTTACATCCCAAAACTTGGTTATCCCTGTTACCTCCTTCGAGTTCTCCCAGCATTGTTTTATTTCTGCTATTTTGCTTATGCTCGCACTTTCTTAATCCCCCATCAGTTTTGTGTGTCACTACAACTCTCTTTTCTTGCCAGTCTGAGCCATAAATTAGCATGTGCAATGTTTTCTAGTGGGACCTGGACCTCAACTTAATCTGCAGAATAATTAAATTCTTATTCATTCTAATTCCATCTTCAACCTTTTTCAAAACATTTACACATTCTGTTATTTAGCCATGTAATTTTGCTTGCCTGTTTTCTAAGATGAATGCTTCAGTTTCTTTTAATATGCTTCTGGGCAGCTGGAAATCTCCTATTGTAACTACTTTACTCCTGATCCTACCCACATATATGTATTCTAATGTCTGTACACAATGTTTCACCACTGAGACTCTCCCATTTTTCTTTCTAGTCTTTATGTCAGCCCTCTGACCTTGGAGACCTCTTCTCCCTCAATGCCCTTATTGTTGTTCATTGCTTCTTCAATCATTTCAAACCTTATCTATTTTTGTGACATACACTGCAACCACTCTACCTGCCTCCATCTCCTGTCTCTTCTGAAGACCACCACATTACAGTCATTTTTCTCTGCTGACTAAATCAGTTACCTGCAATGTGTCTGGTCTTCTTTCCACCACAACTACCTGGAGTACCCTCACTTTCTTCCCAAAACTTCTAGCACTGCACATTAGCATTCAAAAGCTTACCATATGGTCCATTCTTGTATCTTGTTTACCCCTTGCTTTCTTTCTCCATCCCTTTTTTTTTTCCTTCTCTATTATTTTATTCTGGTTACTCAGTTTTCTAACTTCTCTTTCAGAATTTGAACCCCTTAAGAGATGTGATAAATGTGGTCTCCCCACAATGTTCCTTATTTTCCTAGTTCCTTCCTCAGTCCCCACTTATTCTGAATTCTGTTCCATCAGAATTGGATTGGTTTCAATGGTCTGTGGCTCAGCAGGTAGCAAAATGATCTTTGATGTTAGAAGATTAGATGACTGTTCGTTCGGTTTCCACACCAGCTGCTTGAATTTATTTTCCGTTACTGACACTGCAATGGAGAGGCTGCACTCCTTAGTACACTGTCTGAAGACATATTAAACCGAAGTCCCATTTTCCTGACTAGTTGGTAGCTCAAACTGATGCAAAAGAGCCCATGGCAGTTGTTGAAAAGTAGGTGAATTTCCCCAGATCCTGGGCAAGTTTCCCCACTTTGACTACCACATTGGGTCTCTTCTGAAAAGAGACTACTGGCTTGGATAGACTAGCTTAGTCAGCAAAGCATAAATAAATAAAATATTAGTAGCAGTGTGATTAAGAATAAGTCAAAAATATAAAAAAAAACATCAGTTAGGCAAACTTATCTACTAATCTGCACACTGACGTGTGTAATCATTGCAGTCACATGGATACACACACACAAAACTCACAGTCAAATTCATAAAACATACTTCTTACATAGGGGGCAAGCACCTCACGTCTTATGGTGGGGTGTGACCCATTCGTACCGTAATGATTGGCAGTATATTTTTATGTGCCGAGTTGCCGGCCCTGACACACAACCTTCAATGAAGGTACGCCCATTCACGCATGTCTCCACACAGAAGACGCTCTAGCTGAGAATCGAACAGAACAACGTCTTACTGTGAGGCGACAACGCTACTGCAGCACCACCACTGCAGTCTTTTGATGATTTCTGTTGCACTTCCTTATTGCTAATCTTCCTTTTGTCTCTCCCTCCTCCCTCTTGCCTCCATTTTCCTTTGTTTTGTTACTTTCTTTACTTGTGGTTATCCTCCACCCAAATTTCGTCTTTTTTTATTTTTTGCATTTTTTTTATTCCTTCCACTGTAGCTCACGGACTACTCACTACCTCTCCCATATCCTTCTGATCTTCGACACCAAAAAATCAATAAAACTGGTAAACACAAACAAAAGCGAGCAAACTTCTTAAAATGGACTCCTTTATTCAATATTGGTAAGCGCTTTCACTGACAATAGTACGCCAGCTTCATCAGACCAACAAATCAGTTTGAGATATAATTAAGATTTTTCAAACTAAACTTTTAAATACATCCAAACCATACCAATTAGTAAATTAGATACTTACATGCTAATTGGTCATGTGATCAACTTCTTTTAAAACTTGCTTAAAAGACACTATCTTGTAAAAACACTGCTGAACCAAGACTTTACAACAAGCTAACAAAGTGCAGACATAATATGCACCAAGAAAAATGTACAAAACCAAACCCTAGCCTGGGCTATATATGTCTAAATGGCAAAACTTTATAAAAGTAAAGGTTGTGGGCCCCACTATAATATCAGATACTTCTAAATGTACTGACAAAAAGATGTTTAATATACAACTCTTTTTTTATAAACCTTAAAAATAATTGTTAGTAAGAATATTTTACCTCATCCCCTCTTATAAAGCTCTTATAAAAGTTGTTTATTATTATTATTTATATTTTTATATTTATCTATTTAAAGCTTTAATTTTGAGAAGACATTTTATTGGATATGTATTCATTAAGCCCAGGGCAAATGTATGCCATGGTGCGGATCTGCCACTCAAATTCTGCCTCCTCCAGTTTGAGCTGCCATGCCCCTCCTCTAATACTTTGTTCTACCTTTTGCAGGGCAACAAATCTAAATTTATGTTCTGGGAATGTCATAACATGTCTTGCGAGGGCATTGGTACTTATTTGTCTATCTATACTATATTGGTGCTCATAAATCCTTTGTCTGAGTTTACGCTCAGTTTTGACAACATAGAACCCTTCGCACTGGGTGCAAATTGCACAATATACAACTCTTTGGGAATCACAAGAAAAGTGACCCCAAATTCTATAATTCCTATCTTTGATGGTTATGTTATTGGTAGTGTTAATATATTTACATTGACCACATCTACCACATTTAAACATACCCTGTTGACCTTGGGGCACTTTCGTTGTTCTCTCCATTAGATTCTTCAGGTTAGGGCCTCTTCTATATGTTCATAGGTTCATAGATTAGTACTAGGCCAACTGCCCTTGTGGGCCATTTTAAGCCTAGCCAATTATCCCTTGTGAGACTCAAACCCTGCACCTTGTGTTTGTAAGGCAAACACCTTAACCTTTAGGCCACCCATGTTATAGACAAACTTGGCCCTAGTTTATTCCTAATTTCGTTATCCTGTTGGACGATATCCCAATTCTTATGCATAATATCTACAATTCTGCCTGAATCTATAGAAAAGGTTATTAAAAATCTTATAACCTTTGAATCTTTTTTAGTTACCAAGGAACAATTATTTACAGATTCCCCTATTTGATCTACTTGTGCTTGTTTGTCCTGTATTAGGGGCTGGAAATGCCCTGATACTCTTTTGTTGCACACTTCCTGCATCACTTGGTCAATCAGGGTTAAAGGGTATGCTCTCCTTGAGAACATTTGTTTGAGAAGGGCGCATTCATCTTGAAAGTCTTCAAACCTGGACACCATCCTAGCTGCTCTTACTGCCTGCCCCTTAACCACCGCCCTCTTCTGGTGGAAGGGATGGCAGCTAGTAAAATGTAAAAACGTATTAGAATACGTTGGTTTACAATGTATTGTGGACCTAAACTGACCTTTCGTATTGTCTTTACTTAAGTGAATGTCCAGGATATTGATTTCATTTTGGTCCACCTGATAGGTAAACTCCAAGAATGAAGTAGACGAAGATAACTCCAAGATGAATTGCTCAATTATGTCACTCGGTCCTTTCCACAGAAAGAACATATCGTCTTGGTACCTAGTGTACCAAGCGACATGTTCTCTATAGGTAGGGCAATTGAACAAAAAGGAGGTTTCCCAGTAGGCCAGGACACAGTTTGCAAAACTACTCCCACACGGGGAGCCCATTGCAATGCCACATTTCTGGAGAAACAATTTGTTTGAAAATAAAATATAGTTGTTCTCCAAAACTATTTCCAATAATACTTCTTTTAGATTAATGTGTTGGTGCTCCATACCTTTAGTGTGTAAAAATTCCCTAACCCAGTCAGTCCCTATTTTATGTGGGATAGATGTGTAGAGGTCTTTAATATCAACTATTAGAAAAATATATTGCTCATCAAATTCCAAATTGTTAATGTTGGCTAAGAATTCCCAAGAATCACGACAAATTTGTGATTCCGATGTAACAAATGGTTTTAGTTTACAATCCACAAATTTGGCACAAGCATATGTTATCGAACCCCTACCATCTACTATTGGTCTGAATGGTGGGTTTGTGGCATTCTTGTGAATTTTAGGTGCTCCAAACAAAGTTGGAACTACTGGAGCTGACATTATCAGATAGCAGTATGTATCAACATCTATGGTTCCTTCAAGAAAAAGGTCACTTAAGATGTTGTTAATTTTGTTATATGCCCCATTTAACTCATTTCTACTTGCACTGACATAGGCTTCACTATCTAAATGTGCCAACATTTTAGTTTCATAGTCTACCTGGTCCATAAAGACCAACCCATCCCCTTTATTGGGTTTCATAACCCTTACATTGCAAATGTTTAGCAATTTGAGAAGGTCCCGCTCGTTTTTATCAATATTGCTATTTTTATTTTTATGATTTATTGTACTATTATTCAAAAAATGTCTGATGTCCATTTCACAAATCCTTTCAAATAATGCCAACACTGGTTGTAGGGGTGGGTTAAACAGACTTGAAACTCTAAGGTTTTGCATAAGTCCAGAACTTTGTCCCAATTCACAAGTTAGATTAAGTTTACGGACAAAGATTTTCAAATCTAGCACAGATTTAACTATATCGGCTCTCAAAAGTAGATTTGCCATTTCCTCATAGACTTCCAAAGAACTAAAGTTGAAAATGTGGAAGTCTCCTGAGTTAGTCAGTACTTTAAGGCCCACAACCTTTACTTTTATAAAGTTTTGCCATTTAGACATATATAGCCCAGGCTAGGGTTTGGTTTTGTACATTTTTCTTGGTACATATTATGTCTGCACTTTGTTAGCTTGTTGTAAAGTCTTGATTCAGCAGTGTTTTTACAAGATAGTATCTTTTAAGCAAGTTTTAAAAGAAGTTGATCACATGACCAATTAGCATGTAAGTATCTAATTTACTAATTGGTATGGTTTGGATGTATTTAAAAGTTTAGTTTGAAAAATCTTAATTATATCTCAAACTGATTTGTTGGTCTGATGAAGCTGGCGTACTGTTGTCAGTAAAAATATCCTTCTGATCTGTTAACTCCTTTTATATTTTAACTCATTTTATCTTTTAGTCTGTTAACTCCTTCACACTTTGTTTTGTCTCTTACAACCCTGATCCTTTTAACTCCCAGTGCCCATCCTTCAAGTGAAGAGCAAAAAAAAAAAACCTTTCACTGTAGCAAACCAACTGTTACATTTGCACCAGTCAGTTTCCTACTGCCAGTTCATGCCTCCCTAAGCTCAAGACTTTAGCTTTTACGGTAGCATTACTACTGTGATAATTTGTTAATATAAGATAATCCGTGGTGGTGCAGCAGTGGCGTTGTTGCCTCACAGCAAGAGGTTCTCCCGTTCGATTCTCAGCTAGTGTGCGGGGAGTGCCTTCTGTGTGGAGTCTGCATGTCCTCCACACGAGTCGAGTGGCATTCCGAAAGACATGCGTGAATGGGTGTGCCTTCGTTGAAGGTTGGGCGTCGAACTGGCAACTCGGCACTGTGAAAATCTACTGCCAATCATTATCAGACCGGAGTTCCGCTGTGGCGACCCCTAACCTGGAAAAGCCGAAAGACAACAACAACCTTTCAAGTGCTGAAAGTGGTTCCAAGGGCATGTAACAGTGTAATGTATACCATGACACCTATTTCACTGCAGTTACAAAATGCCTTTGCAGGACAACCACTGCCACTTGCTCTAGCCTTGCTTCTTGGACACAATGTGACTCCTTAAGTACTGCCATCATTCTGTTCAGAACAATCATCTCAAAAGTCTTCTAATGGAAACTGTGATCTCTTTTTCTGCTTAAATAACTAATTGCACTTAAGGTACCACTGCAAAAGTACACCCCCCACACTATATTTTTGTCAGCACTGATTGTTACTTCCTGTTTTTTGTTTTATGTTGACAAATGTAAGAAAACTGAATCATTTGCCTTAAGTTTGTAAACTGTTAGAGGCACTGAAGGCAGGACATTTCTTCAGCTAAATTAACCATGCACCAGTTTTAACTCTAAACCACTGTCATGTGGTTCTATACGAGCCACCCCACAGCTCTTCAAGTGAACAGAAAAAAAGTAAAATGGAATTCAGCTTTCACTGCACATTTGCACCAATTGGGTTCCTACAGCCAGACTCATGCCCCCTCAGCTCTTAAAGTGAAAAGCAACAAAAAAGATAACCAAAAATGCAGGAAATGCACTTCTCAATCATGCCCACTGGCACTTTATGCCAGGACAGCTGCCCCCTTTGCCACATTACTGCTTCCATTGTCCTCTGCTGACTGCATCTCCCCCTCTATCTTTAGCTGAATTTACATCATCTCTGCTTATCCTATCTTCCTTAACATCCAAACTTCACTTTCAGACTTCTACAGGCTCCACCATCCCCACTACCATTTTAGCCATACGTTCTATGATCCACACCATGGAACCACATCCTGCTTCCTTATTTCTTCTGTTGTCCCATTTCTCTAGGCTTACACTTTTCTCGTGACTCTACCACTGCTCCCATGGATCTAACCTACAACTGCAATATTGCTCAGGAGCACTTGTTTTTACAGCTAATACTATTAAATGCGATCATAATCTGCACTAGGAGAGATCATCCCAGTTTAGCTGCACAAAAAATGCTTTTCTGTTGCTGTAGTTAAGTGTGTAGAATCTCAGTCTAATTTCTCAGGAGCACTGTAATGGTCTTGTAGGCCTCTAGAAATCTGACTGCAGTCCTTTCCTGCTTAATGAGGGTGCAGACCCTTTGCCTTAAATGCCTAAAGGAAAACGCTCATATTAATGCCATGATGGCAATATGTTGAGGGGGTATGGATGTGGTGGGGTCTAGGGTTAGTGTCTGGGTTACCACCTTTTAAAAGGCTGAGGATGAGTACTTCTACAGAAAGTGAGACAGCGGTTTCCTCATTTTCAGGTCTGATTGGCAGCAAACCAAAACATTTTCTGTATTGCTTATTTAGATTAGAGAAGCACCATGACGTGGTAGGCCAGCAGCATATCATATGCCATAAAGTGCTGAAAAGTCCTTGGTTTACAGATATTTCAAGCTTTTTCTAATGGCTAAACTGTTTTGTTCTGTATTAAGCATTCTGAATATTCATTCCTGCTGTCCAACACTGTCGTTGAAGATGTACTCTAAAGTCCAGGCTGAGTGTTCCATTGATCTGCTAGGCATTCTGTTCCTCCATTTCCTGTCCTACTCCTAGCATACTTCTGTTTTATTGTCTTGTACACTCATATCCTGTTTCTTCTCATATGGAGTAAAATCAGATCCAGTTTCCCTAAGGCTGTCTTCATATATTTACTCTGTTCACCTCCATCGCTACTGAGTAACCCTACGCTCATGCATTCCTAAGTAATTTTCATGTGATATATTGTCCCTGCTCTTCATTTCTGTCCCCTGACTTCTATTCACTGGTTACCTTCATTCATGTTTTAAGTAAAGGACACGTCACACTTTAGCTCTTGCCTTCCTTTACTCTGACATCTCATCTCTACTCCTTTCTCACTTTGTTTTCTGCCTCTCTGCCTACACTGTTCACTGTGTTATTATATATCATGTTTATTCCAGAGTTTTGCATCATCTTCTGCTTTTTGGCTTATTATTTTGTCCTTTTGCCTCAGTACCTGTTGTTTCTTAAATAGGGGAAGTAATCTGATTCTTTTCTCTGGGACTGATGTCCTGTTTTCCTCCTGCCATCTGTCCTTTCCTACTATGTTCCTCTGTTGGCTTGCTCCCAGCTGTCTGAGTCGCTGGTCGCATTAGAAAGTCTAGTATTTCCTTCACACTATCGAATGTCATCACCATCCCCTGTGAGTAAATCCTCAGATATGCTGGATGTGTCATCCCCCATGCATATCCTTGATCTCTACATGATCTCATTACTGGGATGAATACATTCCTCTTCTTTGGGCAAGACAAATCATAATCTATATAAATGTTGCCTTTTTCAATGTTCAACTTTCTCTCTGGCTTCCAGAGTTCCCATAACATTCTCTCTCTCAACCAAAAAAGTCTAAGACCTTCCCGTTATTGGTCTCAACCATTTTGACTGCTCTAGCTGGCCAGGGCGCCACACAGTTCCGTGTTCATGTTCTATTAAGACTCCTTCATTCTGGATCCTAGTCCATCTAGACAGTTCCCTCATATTTCTCTGGTACTCCACTGATATTAATATTCTTTTGCCTTGCTCTATCTACAGACTATGGCCCTGGCTTCCCAGCAATCTAGCCTGGCTTTTGCCGAATCTGCCAAAAAGTCTTGTACTACTCCAGTATGTTCATTCAGTCTTTCTGTTATTTCCTCAGTCCTTTTCTGTTGTATCATTACATTGTCCATTAATGACTTTTTGATACTTCCACTATGAGTGGATGAATTCCAGCTCAACAAGGACTGTAATCCTCAAAACACATTCCTGACAAAACTGGCCAGAAAAATACTTTGTTTTTGCAGGAAGCAAACTCCCCTGCATCCCCTGATGTGACAAGTAACCCCCCCACCAAATCCATGAAGAATTACCACCAAAAATGGCATCAGTTTCAGCATAACTCGCAGAAGTGATTACTTATAGAGGAGCACTGATCCTCAGCTAGTAGAACTTTGGTCAAATGACACTTGAGAGTTCAGTCTCTGTCCACCTGTACGTAAACACTTTTTGGCATCTTTTAGTTCAAGCCATATTTTTACCAATGTAACTTGTTCGTGTTGCATTTTTTCTGCTGCTGGTCTCTCCATTTTCTCTTCTTTTTCACTTTTTTCCCCTTCCTGGACTTCCAACACATTTCCCCCTCCTTACTGCCCTGTCCTTAGTTTCTTTTCTTAACTTTTGTGGGGTTTCTAACAGTTTCTTCCTACTACAGTGCAAAGCTCTGTTGGCCTTGCTGTTTTCAGCATGGCACAGTACTGGAAGTCCAGTGCCTCGTAGGACACCACTTATTACCTCCACCTTGCTACTAACCTTTGTGTCCAACCAACCACTAACTTCTATACCCACCTGCACAGTTTGCTGTTCACCCCTTCCCTCTGAATTTCCTACATGGCCTGCGGTGGAGAATGTGCCATCTGTAATTGTTTCACATACTGTCTCAGATTCAATGAGTTTTCTCTTTATTGACCACAAATAGTACACTGTTTGAGACAGCTACTTCTGTTCATGGTTATACCATCTCAGTTTCTGTGTGGTATGACTTTATTCTGAATGTCTGTCTGCCAGTTCTTGTCCTGGACTGCATCATTTTCTGGCCATCACAGTCAGTCATTGAACTTTTTATTGCTATTGACATTATTTTTGGCCAAATGCTATCATCCTGGGCTTAATGTCTGTCTCATTCATGGACTACATTGTTGCAGACTTGAGGCTTTACATCCTGGGTTTATTGAATTTATTGTAACTTTCACAAAAGGCCTTGTTGAGTTTTACACTTAAGAATTTGACCTTCAGGCTTGCACAGCATCTCTTTTATTAGGCTGTCCCTCCCTGCTACCGTTACATGTTACTTTGGACATTAGTCTCATATATAATCTAGGAGAGTTTAGTTTACTCGGTTACCCTTTTAGTTTGCGTAGATCTTCTGCTAACTTTTTTTTCCATTAATCCTCCATTGATTGTATTCTTCTGTCCTCTGATAAACCAACGACTGTAAATAGGAGTCTCTTATATATGTTCAGTAGTCGTATAATTTTACACTTCCCTATGCACGACATTATAATTATATGTGTTAGTCAAAGGTATGTTCTTTAATTAATTTTAGACCCACTATGTTACTGTTTAGTATTCTTTATTTATTCTACATTAATCTGCCTTATATTAATGGCATTTTCTTTTGTGATGGTGTAATGGTAAATTGCATTATTTGCATTTCTCTGAAAAAAAAAAAAAGATGTGTTCAACACAATGACCAATCTTTACCTGTCTAGATACTGGTGAAATGCAGTTCCATTAAGAAAAAAAAGTCCAGTCACTATGTATTAGATTTGTTCCTACAATCAGTGATATTGTTCAAATAGTTAAGACCTGACCAGTTTACTCACCCAGTGTTGAAGCTTTCTGATATACCAAAAGCTCCTTCATTCTGGGGAAGGGGTGTGTGTATGTGCGTGCTAGAGTTGAGTAATTGCTAGGGAAGTATATAGCGTTAGTGGTATAGATGTGTGCTCCTGTCTGTGATGTGTGTCTCAGTGTCTTGAGTAGCAGCAGTTACATAAAGGATTTGCCTAAGGCAATGTGTAGGTTTGGGGTTAGGTGCAGGGTTTATGTTAGGGTTAGTACACATTAGTAAGGTGGTTTAGGCACCGTATTTAACATTAACCAGTTTTAATATGTTCTTAAGCTGTCATTTTGCTACCCCATCGGCATGGCTATCCTTCTCTTATATCATATGGTTAAATCCATATTAACACGTTTGAAAACATTTGCCATATTTGTATATTTGTTTTTATTTTTATCTTGTTCTATGCCTTCATAACATCCACTTATCACATTATGTAGCATGCTTATATTTTTTAAGAGAAACTTTAGCAGTAACCAGAATGAACATGTTAAGAAATTTTTTGCATATAATGTCCCTCATATTTTTTAAATGTTTAGAGAGGCATATTTTTGCATAGTCTGTGGTATCTGGAGCATAACGAATCCAAGTGGAATATAATGAAGCACTGGAAGATGTTTTTACTCTAGGAAAAAGGTTAATTTACATATCCCACACCACTGCATATCCTCAACATACACAAACCCCATTTTGTTTGTTTGTTTGCTTACTATTTAACAATATCACTGCTGCATTTGGAAAAGATCCAGAAAGCCATGTGCAATTGGACAAACAACAGTATCTCAGGATTTAGCCTGTAACTATATTGGTTATGTGAAATGTAAACTAGTGACTTAAATGCTTACCAGTTATCTACTTAAAGCAAACACAAAAATTGCTTTTCAGTAGCACTGGGTGAGATCTGCTTTCCCTTAGAACACATATCTGTCCCCTTGGAGAACAATTTTACAGCTTTTGTCTCTTGGTATATTTTGTCAGAGTTGAAATTATTTATGTAACAAACTTTACAATTACCATTGTATAACTATAAATGCAAAACCCCACCCCTCCCTTATCTCCAGAATAGAACAACAGTGGTGAAAGGGCATTTTCAGTATTTTGAGTTTTCACTCTGCAACCCCTGAGTATGTCGGCTAATTGTTGCTATGAATGACAAAGGCTACAGATCTTCCAACATCAGACAAGAGTAGTTCCACAGTGTTGGTATCACGTAAAGATTCACCTGTGAATACACCAAAGCAAAAATTATCCAGTGTAAGTATGACCAGAACTACAACCAACATGCAGCTAATATCTTTACAACTATAAACATATCATAAAGACTAATACCCTTGACTATACCTGGTGCAGTCTGTTGTTCCTGTACACTATAAGTCAGACAGATATAATGACTTTTAGAGTACATATTTAGGATGGAGGAATTGTAGCTACTGGTGTTATGAAATAAGACTACCTACCTGAGGCATCTGTAGTGGTTTGTCTATGGGACCTAGCCGGTACTGCCCCAACATCCAGCACCACCCTAGGGGACTCTGTGGAGGTGGCAACAACTCAGACTCCATAAGCAGCAGTTCAGCTAGTGGCCCATCACCTGGCCTGTGTTTCCATGCCACAGTTTCCACTCTGTCGATGGCAGCAAGGATCATATTTTTGTGATACTGTGTCAGACAATGTCATAGCTACAATCATGACCATCTGCTACATTAACAGTGATGGCAGAGCTGGTTGGTGGCATGGACAGCAGAGAGCTATTGGCCATGGAGACAGAGGGCCAGTAGTACCACCTCATTGTTTGCATCACTAAATTTTGGTTTGTGAGTGGATGTTGATGATTCACCAGAGTCAGCACTTTGTTGCCTTATTCCCTTTTTTTAGGCATAGTTCTGTTGTTATGGAAAACAGTGGAATGATCTGCCTTGTTGCAGTATGGGCCTTTCTAATCCTTACACTACTACTGTCTTAATGGACCATGTAGTATATTGTAGTTGTGCCTGACAGATATCTGTATCCACAATTTTTTGGTAAGTGCCAGGGATGTATGTGTACTGAGCAAATACTGCCCCCCCCCAAACAAAATGAGCACATAACTGCAAATAAACAATAAGAACTGACCATTACAAAAGTACTGTTACAAAGATTGTGGCTACTGAAGTGTGTAAGCACACACTAGAATAGTGTTGGACATCACTGTGAACTTGAACTCAAGGGTGTGCCTATCATCTGCCTTAACAACCCTGCATACTACTACATTCAGTACACTTGCAATGTGCCCCTTAATATACCTTTGGACAACACATTTAGGAGGACTGACAAATTACATCCGTTATTGGCATTAGAGTAGAGAGCAGTCCAAAAGCGAAGGTTGTACAAAGTAATCGATATGTAAAAAGTAGTATTTACCTTATTTACATAGATATCCTTTTGAGAAGGAAATTTCTTAAAAAGTACCTTTAGCAGGATTCATACTCTGGTTAAGAAGTTTTCTTCTGTAGCATGAAGAGGCTCTGTGCTTCTCATTGCACTTATATTGGGTAGATTCACCCATCTGGGTGTGATGACTATGCTGTAATTAAGGCTCATCTCGTTACTGTTTCTATATCACGCAATCTGCATGACAAACATCTTTCTGCGTAATACCATGCCCACCCTGGACACCTTTGGGCAGCTCCACACATGTGAGAAGCCTATTATTTTAAGTCTGAAGGAATTGCTTTACCATTTTTAACTTTCTACAGATGGACTCATTGAAGATTATACATAGGAATAGAGGACTGTTGTGTTTCATACCTTAAAGTGCCATTGTAACTATAATAATGCACTACCTATATGCTATGAATTTGCTATTTATCGTGCAAATGAGGTGGCTGATTTAGGTACCAGTTCCCTGTCATTTTCCTGAGATTCTTCAAGATGAGACATCAGAGCAGGAGAAAGACAGGATAGTGTTGCTTTTAGAAGTGCACAGAAGTGGTGTATGGAGGAGACAAAACTATTTCTGCATCTTCTCCACCAGAATTACAATCAGATGCACCTGCAGAAGGGATACAAAGGGCTTCAGTATAAGGCTGAAACGTGAAACAGATTGGGGAAGGCTGTCGCCTGTGCAACTGGCATCTCACACACACACACACACACACACACATGGAAACAGTGCCATCACCGCTGTAGTGACATAATATCACATCAAGTAAAGTAAAAAAGTAGAATCCGGTCTGGCTGCAAAGAAAACCGTTTAATTAAGATAATCCAAAATACAATAAGTAAAAGCAATAATCCAGGTAAACGCTTTCGTTTGTCACACTGGCAAACTACTTATGACAATAAAAAACATCACTTCCTTCTGTTAAAACCATTTGAAATTCCCTCCTTCCAATACTATTGGTCCATTTCGCAGAAATACGTGATGTCAGTAAAATGACCCCCCCACCCTAAACACACAAGGCTGAAGCATATCTGAAGGGTGTAGTCATATAAATGATGATAAATGTGCTAATATACCTCAAATAAATACATTATAAAACCATAAAAATATGGTGAACAACCCAAATACTAAGAGTACGTATAATGCTTACGTAAGTAGTTATAAAATATAAACCTAAAATAATAAGTTATAACCACAATATACTGAACCCACGCATGGCTTGGCAGTGTATATATGTTTATGTATGAATATTGTGAAATTCACGTATAGTGAATGATGTAAAATATAATAATAATAAATATAATAATAAAGTATAGTCGCCATTGTTAATAATGATGATAGAGTAAATTACCTCTCCAGACATTTTAATTTTAATATGCTGTTAAGGGCAGACCTGGCCAAAAATGTGCGCACAGGCGAATTTGCCACCCCAATTCCATTTTTTCTAAATGAGCTGGCCATGCTCCCCCCCTATCATAATATGACATGATGCAATCCAGACCTCCTATGCAGATGGGAGGATGAAGTTAGGCATTGGGAACCACCTATGTACTGTAAGTACAGATGTTACAGAAGGTCAGCCTTTAAACTGGTACTGTATGCTAGCCACAAATGTTACTCAGGTTACTGTAATTATGTTTATAGCAGATGCACAGCTAACTACAGGAGCATCTAAGACAACACTGGGGTGAGTATATTTGCTGTCATAAATGTCTGGCTATTAATGCTAACAGTAGTAGGAATTAAAAAGTAATTATATAACTTTCAAACACCATTTCCACATCTGCCATTGCTAGCATAGCTCAAAAGTAGCAGTAGGACTGTGCAATGTTACAAGTGTTTTTTTGCATGCCACCTCCTGTCTAGGTGGGCAAGTGGATCTTCATGTTAAGTGTCTTTGGTCTTGCATATTGTGAGGACGCATGCGGGTTCAATCCCCACTGCCCCACAGTTGTGTTCTCACAGAAAGTTTTTCATGTCTATTTTTCTGTCCAGTAGTGTCACTGAAGCAGTAAAAACTCCATAAATGTGAAATCATAGGTATTATTTTGCTGGACACTTCCAAGTATACAATAGAAGTTGCTGTCCTTCGCCAGTCACGTGTCATTGAAATATGTTTGTCTGAGCAGCACGTTTAACTTGTATATGGGGAGTATTCTCAGACATCCAAATACATCTCTGACCATAGGCACATGTTGGTCTGACTAAATAGCTGTTACCATTAATCTATCTGTTGGACAGGTTTATGAAATTACTGATTATGTACCGTTATTAAAAGGTATTCTGTTTAAGTGTATCATTATCAACATACTTAAGAATGCAATTTTTATTGTGTTTGTATTTTTCCCCACATACTTTGTTTTACATACATTTATTTTATTGATTTGTTTTTTTCTCCATTTACTATTATATGCAGCAGTAGCAAAACCATCTGCACCTACCCACCGGCAAGGCCTATTGGCTGCCCACAGGTGGCAGCAGCAGCGGAAGCTCACAGCATATCTAGGCCGTAGCCTGCCAGAGTTGTATCCACACTGCTAACCCTACCCCACCACCACTGTCAGGTAGCCCTGCACAGGTGGCTGGTACAGTGGTGCCCACTGGTAGTAATTTGAATGGAGGTGACACCTTTGTCTGCCATTGGCAGGTGGCAGACCTTGCTGGGGAGATCTCACTGATAGGAAGATGCCTGCAACAGCTAAATGGAGACCATGCTTCAGTGACTTGAGTCACATCCCTGCCAAATACTGGCTGTACCTTCTGAGCTAGGACCCAGCTGTGGGAGTACCCAGGATGTTGAGTAATCTCCCACTGGATTTCATCTGGCAGAGACTGCATCTTCAAACATCCAGTCCTATCCCCGACCTGGTGCTCCACTCCCTTTTGTGTCCATACCCACCACTGTTGTTTAACAATCCTTCCGTCATAACTGTCTTCCCTCTGTTTGATGTAAAATTCACCACTTTCAACCCTCTCCCTTGTTGTGTTACCCCATATCTTGTTAGTTATGCTTGTTGTTTCCTGCTACTTAAACTAATCTCCTTAACTTTCTCTTACTTCCTGCCCCAACTTCATCTTCTCTTAAAAAAAAAAAAACACCTATTCTACCATTAAATAAATAAATAAATACAATAATAATAATGATATGCCTCCCATCCACACCTCCCAATAGTCCAGATATTTGTAGAATGTCTAGACATTTATCAATATTTTTGGATGGTGTGTTCATCATAATATTTTTATTACCAGAAAACTCATTGAGGATTAAAGTCAGTGAATAATGACGCACATTTGAGTTTTAGACTTAATATCTTTTGGAGAATACATGATGTAAAACCTAAAATTTTAGCTAGTTTCCACATTTATAGGAGCAATATGTAAAATCAGTCCCTGATTTTGGGCGTAGGCCCCACCATTATGTTTTGCATTGGCACAAATTCTGCAGCTAAGAAGTTGAGAGTATGCTCCTACTCCACCACCACCATCTTGCTTATTCCTTATTTTCTCACCTTCTGTTCCACTCCCTGCTTGCTTTGCATTTTCATCTCTGTCCTATTCACTAATTTCTAACCTTTAATCTGGTCAGCAAAGTAGATAAATAAACCACACGCAATAAAGGCTTCTAAATAACATCTTTTTGTGGTTATTACTGTGCGCGATGGGTTACAACAAGCTCTTTGATATGCATGCACAACTGACAAGAAATGACAATGGTCACTGTATAGCAACAGTGAAATCCAGTCAATGTCGGTCATGTATTACATATATTGGCCTCTATTGACATTGGTTGCACAAAGGAACTGAGTGCCACTGCGTAGTAGTTGACAAAGCAAAATGGAGTAAAGCTAATATGTTATGTTGTTCGTCCGTCATTGTCGATGATGACCAAGGACATCACGTCGAGGAGAGTGACTGAATACGGTGTATCTGGCTGTGGCTGATCAGTCTGGTGTGGGCTCAGAAAGCTCTGCTGCATGTCGGGCACAAGTGGTCAGTTGGGTTGGTTAAAGAGTTGGCTGTGAATTTATGCAGCACATGCTTCCTCTGTGCCTCTGCAGTCCTGCTCTGCCTATAGGAGGTCGCACCTTTGCTGATGCAGCTTCACCAGGCAGGGCAGTCTTCCACTAGGGTTTCCCAGGAGCCTGGGTCAATGCCAAAGCTCTTCAGAGAGACTTTTAGCGTGTCCATGAAGTGCTTTTTCTGCCCACCTTGTGTACATTTACCTCCTGCAAGATCACCATAAAACAGTCTCTTGGAGAGCCATGTATCTGGCATACATATAAGATGTCCTGCCCACCTGTCTTGGGCTCTCCTCAGCAGGGTGTAGATACTTGGCAGTCCAGCTTGAGACAGGACAACTGTGTCTGGAACTTTGTCCTACCAGGTAATTTTCAACAGCCTTCTTAAGCAGTTCATATGGAAGCGATTCAGCTTTTTGGCATGATGCTCATACACAATCCAGCATACAGTAGTGTGGGCAGTATGACTGCCTTGTACACCTTCAGCTTTGAGGACATTTTCACACTTCTCCTCTCCCACACTGACTCCCGCAGCCATCCAAATGTGGAGCTTATCTTGGCGATGCATGTGTCTACCTCATCATCAATGTCCACAAATCTGGAGACTGTGCTGGCAAGGTATGTAAACTTGTCAATAGCCTTCAGGATCCCACCTTCAGCGGTGATAGTTGGTTCTGTATACGCCTTCTGTTGTGCGGGCTGATGCAAAACCTTCTTCGGTATTAATTGTGAGGCCGAAGTTTTTGCAGACAGTGGAAAAGCAGTTCATACTCTGCTGCATCTGGGTCTCTGTGGCAGTGTTGAGTACGCAGTCATCTGTAAACAGGAAATCACGCACAAAGTCGTCTTCAACCTTGGTCTTGGAGCGTAGCTGCTGCAGGTTGAAGAGCCTGCCATCAGTCCTGTATCTGATCTTGATGCTGGTTTCTTCGTCATCACAGAAGCCATCTGACAGTATGGCCGAGAATGTCATGCTGAACAGCATGGGTGCTAGTACACAGCCTTGCTTGACTCCGTTGGTAACTGGGAAGACATCAGGGGAGTCTCTATTGTCCAGTACTCGAGCAAGCATGCCATCTTGGAAATGGCGCACCATACTGATTAATTTGCCTGGGCAACCAAACTTCTCCATGGTCTGCCATAGCCCCTCACGACTAATGGTGAAAAAAAGGCTTTAGTCAGGTCCACAAATGTTGTATAAAGGTCCCTGTTTTGTTCCTGGCACTTCTCCTGAAGTTGACATTCTGCAAATATCATGTCCACTGTCCCTCGGCGCTCTCTAAAGCTGCACTGACTCTCTGGCAGGTGTCCATCTTCCATGTGTTGAATGAGGTGGTTGAGGAGGACTCTGGCAAGGATTTTGCCAGCAATAACCAGTAGAGAGATTCTCCTGTGGTTGTTACAAGATGGCCTGTTTCCCTTTCTCTTGTAGAGATGGACATGGGGCGTATGGGGTGCCAGGGAGAGGTAGTACCTCTGATGGGCGAACATGTCGTACTCTTCAGAGTAATTCATCCACCTTGGTCCTCACCTGATACTCAGTTCTCACCTGTGGCTCCTCATAGCTGTCTGCATGCAACAGCGGCCACACCCCGGGCAAGTAAAGCTAATACCTTTAGTTTGACAGCTGTCATTGCTCCGCTTGTCCATGAAGTGATTTATATAGTGTTACTGCATAAATGGAGGATTCAGATGTTCTCAGGCTTGTTTAATTTTTTTTCATCCATTCTGTAAATGTGTAACAGTCACCTAATAAGTGCTTTCCAGACACCTTCAGTGTGAGTGCTTCTCTAGTTCACCTTGCTAATGCATTATCTGAGCAACTGTCATTCAACAAATTCATGGGTTCAGATCTCTTGAGGTCTGCCTTTTTTTTTTTTGCTTTCAATCTATAAATGTGTGGAAATCACTTAATATGTCCTTTTCTGACACCTCAGCGTGAATGCTTTTGTAGTTCACCTTGTTAATCATTGCCTGGAAGAATATCACTCAAGAAAGTCTTGGGTTCATTTTCCTTGAGGCCTGTCTTTTTTTTTTTTTTTTTTTTTTACTGCTTTCAGTCTGTAAAGGTGTAACAACTACCTAAATTATGCTTCCCTGACACCTTTAGTAGGACTCCTGCTATGGCTCATCTTGTTAGGGAAGTGGGCATGATGTAACTGGATGTAGAGTTGATGGGTCAAATCCCCTGATGGTTGAATATTTTTATTTTTTTTCATGACATTTACATTATAGCACAGGTACACTGATTAAAGTCAGGAGTGGTGTAGGTTGGTACATCATGTTTCTTTACTGTATCCGACCTATCACATCTCAGTTTTACATATTCTAAGTTCAAGTATTTTACATCATCATATCTGATTACATCATACCCCTTCTCCATTGCATTCTGCATCCTTGTTTTGGTCACTAGATCCTTTTCATTCTTCTGTCCATTTCTGTTTTCTGTTGCCCTACTATTACTGCTACACTTGGGCATCCTTCACTTATTTCCTTCCAAAGGATATTTCTCTACGTCTGTTGTCTTCAGTTACAACAATACATTAGCAATGTAGCTTTATCGTTTGTCAGGGAAGCCTTGTGACAACTAACAGAGACGCTTGTTCATGGTTGGTGCTTAATGCAGTTGTTCGTATTTTACTCTGGCCTTGGGGTGGTCTAACACAGTCTTGCTGTGGCTCCGTACTGCAGCCATGAAGAGAAGCTTATTGTCCTGCACATGGCCCTGGCCACATACACTGATAATAAGCTTCAGGACTCACTGTAAACGGTATTGGCTTGGCAGTGAATATGGCCAATGCATTTCTGAATCCCCAGGACACTTTTAAAGTAAAAAAGGCTAATTTAAAGTCTAAATTTATTTCTGTAATAAGTAACTCTTTTTCAAATCTAGGAATGCCTGAATGTTGCATCTGCTTATCTCCTCTCTGATTTTTGTCTTAAGCCATGGCACTTGCATCTCTAAGCCAGGCAGATGCAGGACATTACCCCTGGTACATAAGTTACCCCTGGTACATAAGGATGCCTAAGCAACAAACCTAGGTGCATGTACCAAATGTATGGACTCCTAGTTTATTTATTTATTTATTTTACATTTGGTAACTGGGTTAGTCCAGCTGAGCTTTTGGCTCGTTTTCAGTGGAGACCCGGGGAGAAAAGCTCCACAGTGAGATTTAAAAAAAGAAAAGAATTTACAAAAAAACAAACAAAACAATTAACATATCATTTACATTCTAGAACATTACATTTGGATGCTGTTAACAGGTAGCTGGTATTAGCTTAGTTAATGCTAGACTAGGTCATTACAGAACTTGTATAAGAAAAGGGAGAAGAATATTGCAAAGGGACAGAGTGGTTATAGCCAGAGAGAACTGCGGGTTAAGGGCAGGGAATGAGATAGACTGGGAAGCAGAGGGAAACACAGAAGTTATAGCTTAGGAAGTAGCACAGAAAGGAGATAGTTGAAGATCAATGAATAGGATGTGAGAACTGAAGTAGGGAAGGCTAGAGTAAAAGAGTTTCAGGGGGGATGGCTACAGCGGCAGGACCATTTCTTCATCGGGTGTTTTTTTGTGGCTAGCTTGAAGTGTTTGGTATGGATAAGGGACCTAATTTCCAGGGGTAGTTGGTTCCAAGCCACAGTAGTGTTATAATTATAGAGTAGACGGTCTGTTATGGCATTAGGTTTGTAGATCTGTAGCAAGTCTTGGTCAGAGGTGCGTAGTGTCCTGTTTGGAATATATTTAGTTATTATGGAAGATAGGCTGGGGCAGAAAGAGGGTCGATAGAGGATTGAGTGAATAATCTGTAATTGATGTAGTAGAAGCAGATGGGGGAATTCTAGCCAGGTCAGTTGCTTGAGAGATAAACATGGTGAGACTTGTATGTGTGATTAGCTGCAAATCTAGCCACCTTATTATAGGTAGTTATGAGTTTTGTAATGAATGAGGTGTTAAGTTTAGTGAATAGTGACAGCTATATAAGAGGGTGGGAAGAAGAAATGCATGGGAGAGTGTTATTCTGACTGTGTTGGTTAGATATCTTTGATTCCGGTAGAGGAGACCAAGTTTCTGGTGTATTTATTTAACAGTATTGGTAATATGGAGATCAGATTTAAGCTGATCATCTATTGTAACTCCCAGCAGTTTAGTACTGGGTTCAGGTGTGATGATGGTATTATTCATTGATAAGATGGTAAATGTGATTTTGAGATTGGAGAGGTTCTTGGGGAGGAAGCTTTGTTTTCTTTGGATTGAGAATTAGTTTATTGCCACTAAGCCATGCCTCAATGATGTTGAAAGATGCCTGTGTGGCAGAGTGAAGGTCTGATGTATTATCTGCAGTAGTGATGACAGTAGAGTCATCTGCATATTGTACAAGTGTAGAGTGCAAGGCAGAGGTTTGTAGTAGATTTGTGAAGATATTAAAGAGGAGTGGTCCAAATATGGATCCTTGAGGGACTCCCTTAGACACACTGAGTGGAGGATATAGAACAGATTGCCATTTGACAGCTTGCTGTCGATTGGAGTGGTAGCTAGAGAACCAGGAGATAGTGGAGAGAGAGAAATTCAGGCAGGAAAGTTTGTCCAGTAGGAGAGGATGGGAGACAGTGTCAAAAGCTTTGGAGAGGTCTAGGAACAGACAGGAGACAAGTTTATTGTTGTCACGGGCAAAGGATAAAGTATTGATGAAAGATATGAGTGCAGTAAAGGTGCTATGTTTGGGACGGAAGGCATGTTGAGTATTTGTGAGAAGGTTTTCTTGTAAAAGGTAATGAATTACCTGCTTGTGGATGTATTTCTCTAGAATTTTAGAGAGAGGAGAGAGTACAGCAATTGGTCTGAAGTTAGCTATATCAGAGGAATTCCTACCTTTATGTATGGGTAGTGTGAAGATTTTTTTCCATATTGCTGGGACATGAGATTCAGAGAGAGAGCGCTTGATGAGTATAGAAACTGGAGAGGCTAGGGGTTCAGCAGCAATCTGTAGGAAATAGGAGGGTAGATTGTCAGCTGAGGGGAGCAGGGTTTAAGTTTGGATAGTAAGGATTTTATGTAGTTAGTAGATACTGATGTAAGAGAAAAGGAGTTTTATTTATTTATTTATTTTACATTTGTTGACCGGGCTAGTCTAGCTGGATGCATGTCCATTTTCAGTAGAGGCCCGGGGAGAAAAGCTCCAAAAATAAACAATAGAAATAATAATAATACATACATACATACTTTGAGTAATAATGATAAAATGTGCAAAAAGTAAAAAAAAAAAAGTTATTACATAAAAAAGCAGTTGTTACAAAATAATATATATATATTTTTTTTTTTACAAAATAATTAGTCTTAGCAGGAATGGAATTTGCAGTAGGAATCAAGGGTATTGTACATAAGATACAATATCCACGTAAACATTCATATTCTTTATGATAACATGGTATTATGTTTGTTTAGGAAAAAGTTGGAGGGACTGGTAGGAGAAGATGGGAGTGGGGAGTCCTTGTCTTTTTTCCTGGTGGGAAGAGAATTGATTATGGTTGTTACTGAGTCAGTAAAGTGATTATTAAATGTAATGGCTGTTTCTTCTGGTGTTAAGTTTGGGCATGGGTTTGGTGGGCTAGGGTTTCCTGGGTGCAGTATGTGGTTGATAGAGTTTCAAAATTCTTTGGGGTCAGATTTTAGGGAAGTGGGAGGATTAGCATAGAAGTTTGTCTTGTCTTTGTGGATAACTGTCTATATTTTATTTCTTAGTTCTTTGTATGTCTGTAAGAGGGAAGGGGTCTTTGTTTTAGTCCACAATTTCCATATCCTATCTCAGTTTTTCATAAGGGTAGATTTGGTAGGCCAGGGAGCAGTCTTGGATCTGATTCTAATTGTGCGAAGAGGAGCCAGAGAGTTTAGAATGTCGAGAAAGGTGGTGTTAAAGGACTGGACCACAATATCTAAGGGGAGAGTGGTAAGATGAGACCAGTCAATTCTAGAGATTTGGTCAATGAAAGAGTCTGGGCTAAAGGATGAGGTATTCCAGGAGAAGATGAGCTTGGAAGGTCTGGAAAAATTGGATGTTTTCTTGGTCACTGTGATAGCACAGTGGTCGCTAAGGGCATTTGGGACAGTCTGAGGGTTATGGTAGTTATGTGGGTGGGAGACCAGTATCCAGTTTAGAAGTGAGCTAGGGAGATGTGACATATTAATAAAGGTGGGGGTACTGATAAGCTGCTCAAATCCATGTAGGTTAGATACATGGGGTATATTGAGAGCCAATCAATGTTTGTCACCTAGTATGATGGTTTCATTATGGATGGTCTGAGAGAGGTGGGATAGGATTTTTTCGAGAGAGTTTGTATTGTCTTCAGGGGGGATATAAGGCACTACAACAGTTATGGTAGTAAACTTGTTAAGTTTAAAATTGGCAGGTAGGAGTTCCGCGTTTGGAAAAGGAGGTAGTTGGAGGTTTGGACTGGATAGGGAGAGGTGATCAGGATAAAGTATTGCTACTCCTCCTCCTTTTTTTTAGTCTATCCAGTCTTAGGATGTTAAAGCCGGGAGGGGGGTGATTTCACTGTCTTGGTAGTGAGGTTTCAGCCAAGTTTCAGTTAGAACAACTATGTCTAGAGTATAGGTAGCCAACCAGGCATGGAATTCCTGGACTTTATTTACCATACTTCTGAGGTTAATAGCATAGAATGCTTGCTTTTTAGGGGCAGAGAGATTGGGTGTATTTGTTACATGAGTATTATCTTTTTGGGTAGGGTGAGTAAGGCCAGGTTGGGATGAATGTCCCCAGATTGAAGTAGAGATTTGAGGCAGTATACTAGTTTGAGAGGTGGTGGGATTTGCGTCCTTGTTGTCTTATTCATCTTGGGATAGACATTCACAAAGAGATTTTTGGAGGGAATATGAACCCTTCAGTGTCTTGAACAGTTTAATCAACAAAGAGTCTTGCTTCTCATTTTTTATTGCAAATACAGGTCAGATAAACTGGTATCCTTTTACAGAAGATACATTGCAAGCACAGAAAATTAAGCACTTTAAATAATAGTCGGAAGACAATGGTACTAAAGCTACATTGGGATTTTTCCCTTTTGTATGTACCTGTTCATTGTGTCATTGTATTTATTAACATTTCATTATGTTTTATTATCTTTTATTTAAATCATTATCTCCAGTTTACAGAATTAAATCGTATTTGGCTGGTTTTAGCAAGTTCCAAGACTAGGCTATTTCTTGACCAGGACAGGTTGGCAGTTATCCTGTGCACTGCAGTGACAATCACCCAAAAGGGGACAGTAGCTAGAGACCATTTTTGAGGAGATGAGATGCTTTTTTCAAGGTTTGTGATAGGAACCAAATTTTCTTAGAAATGACCTGTCTTGTGGACGTACTTACATTGAAGAGAAATACTAAGTTCCCTGCAAATGGCAAGACCTAAACATATACAAATACAGACAGTTTTTCATAGAGGCTCATAGTCATAGGTAGGCTAGGTCAGAGAGGAAGGCTGCCCTGGGAGCCAACTTGTTGGGGGGGAGGGATAATTTATTGGCATATGCAGCTTAAAAAAATAACAAATTGACATTTCACAAGCTTGCATTGCGATCACTTTTAATGACAGCTTGTGAAATGTTAAACAGTTATTTTCTATCAAAGACAGCCACTAGTTATTAGATTGCTGCATAATGCAGCAACCTAACTTGTGTAGCAAACTAACTTATTGCTACCCCAAAATTATGACAGTTTAAAAGCAATCATTAAGAAATTATAATTGATAATGGGGAGGTATCAAACAGGTGTACTGCCTGGGGCATCCTACTGCCTTGTAATAGCTCTTCAGGGCTGTTAAGTTTTTTTACAGGCAACGATCACATATCTGGCAGTTCTGCTTTTCTCTGGCCTACCTGAACTCCTTTGTGATTGATGGTTGTGTAGCTTTAAAACTAAATAGTTAACTATAATGATTAGCATCATGTCTGTGTGGTACACCCTCGCTTCTAGAGAAATCGGCTGGAATGTAGACATCATAGTGGTTAGACCATAGGTCAGATTCATTAACACCTACACTAAGTATACACATCCTGTGTTCATGAACATCCCTACCACATTGTTTGGGTTTTCTAGTCCCTCAGAAAGATTACACTGTGTACACATAATCTACACTTTGTGGTAACCTTTATGAGTGCCCCTCAGCATTTCATGCTGTAAGAAAATCTGTAGGAAAATTAAAATTAGGAGGAAGAAGGTGCGAGTTTTACTTGTATTGTCTGTTGACTCAGAATGGTGTACACTTCATGTAGGTGTTCATAAATCTGCCCCCCTATTTATCAAGGTGTGTGTGTCAGTTAGACCTCTTCAAGCAGATTAATACCTTGTTTCTGTTTATTAAGATTCCAAACCTAATAACTGTTTAAGTAAAGGAAAAAAAGTTATAATGTTTAACATTTTAACAAAAACCTCTCCTACTCCATCAGCTGCCATGATAGCTACAGGGAGTTATTGGTAGCCATATCATACTGTAATCTTTCATCCACTTAAATTCCACTGGATGCTTTCCATTGTTGAATACCAGGAATGTTAAGTGCCTTGTGAAAAGCAGCTCACTGTACTGCCAGATATGTGATAAACATAGTACACATAACTCTCAACCGATCGGGGACAAATCCAGAAATAATTAGGTGCAATCACAGGTATTTTTGAAATGTTAGTATGCCACTAACGTGAGATCTTGACAGAATAAGAAAATGTGAATTAATATACATTTCCTCCAAATGTAACCAGTTTTAGCAGGGATTAAGAGGAAAAGAGTTAAAATTTGAGTCAAATCAGTGATGTCCCTGAAAATTAGTTGGGCACCAAACCGTTTAAATTTACTGCATTGTGTTGCCTGCAGTGTGCCATCTGCTCCACTAGAGGGCACGTTTGGCTAATTAAAAACTTAACTGCTGTTTGAGTAGCTAGAATACCTTTTAAATGTGTAGTATCAAGCTGATTCTTGCTGTTGAAGTAACACCCCAACCCCATGTGCAAAATGGGAAAAAGAGTTTGAGGATGGATGGCTGCATTGTGCTAAAATGACGGATCAGATTACTAACAATAGTCCTACGTTGCATAGTATAAAGCTGGTTCCTAGCAATTACATTTATGCATTTTTTTTTCTGTATGACTTCTCCCTTCGTGTCTGCAAACCATCAAGACTTCCTTGGTTGGCATAATGGTAAAGTTGTTTAACTCACAGACACAGGGTATAGGGTTTGATTCTCACCTCTGAGGGAAATTGACTAGGCTTAAAATGGCCTGTAAGGGCAGCTAGCCTAGTACTAACCTATGAACTTATTGGTTTTCAACCCAGTCATTTCCCCATATAAGCTCTCTCTACCACAAGGGTGAGAACCAACTACAATGGCCATCCCACAGAAAAACATGGAGGTAGTTTCTGCCCTCACTGGCTTTCCAGCAATGAAAGTACTTCTAGTTAGGCTCTAACCCTACTTGGTAGTTGACATGAGCACCTGTGTCACAGTGAGGTATAGGTTTATAGGTAAGTACTAAGCTAGTTGCCTTTGTCGGCCATTTTAAGCCTAACCAGTTTCCTTTTTTGTGCTCAAAATAACCTACTCCATTTGGTTATAGATTGGCTTTACTCATCCCATAGTCGATAATTATATATTACCCATAAACAGAGTACCTTGCTAACCCACTTCAAGGGCAGCCTTGATAAGTGGATGGGAAACCATCTGTCCCAGGGGTTCCACCTGTGTCCCTCACTGACAGGGGTGACAGGTGCTGACTGAGGTTTTTCTGGGGGGATCAACTCTTGGCTAGGCTTGTAAGAGCCCCAGGGTCATTAGCCTAGTAACCTCCTGTGATCCTATGAGAATAATTGTGATCAAATTATAGGTAATTTGAGGGGACCCATGCATGGGATAAAGTGTTTAGGGGCTGCCTGTGTCCATTAGTAGTACAATAAGCAGTCCTGGGGTAAATTTTCTGTTTCCCATCCATAGATCTAAGTTGTGCTTGAAAATGGACAGGGATGAACTTTGTTTTATGTGGAAGGAGAGTCTGTTCCAGAGCTGCTGTATCCTCTGTGAAATATACCTTTCCCTCCAAACTATTCTGTTGATGTTGCAGGAAAGATTTAGATCCCTAGACTGAGTATTTCTGATGCCATCTGACTTGCTGATGTGCAGAAAATCCATCTGTAATGGGTCGTAGGATATCCTGTATGCCAGACACTGGTCACAGCAGTCTGTACAATGCTGGGTATAATGACAGGGGTAGGAGTTGGTCCATGTAGGACATGTTATTTAGGCCTTATATCCTTAAAATAAGATATGTCTGTGGGTGTTCCAGTTGTTGGCAGCTGTCTGGACAGATACATGCCAAAGGGGCATTATATTCAATGACTGGCCTAATTAGGGCTGAGTAAAGGGGGGCAGTGACATCCCTAGATCTAGACACAATCCCTTTGTTTATAAGCTGTGCAATATAGAAGACTTTCTTAAAATACACACATGTTGGACAAAAATTAGGTCACTGTCCACACAGGTTCCCAAATCCTGAACAACTGGGTCAACTCTTAGGGGTGATAATATACCTCCCTGTTCATCTGCATGCTTCGACCCACTTGCTGTAAGGCTTGCCATTTCCAAGATAATTTCTTTGGTTCTGTCTATTTCGAGTTTGTTGTTGTGCAAACTTCTATTTGTATGATGGTGATCAAAACCACCACTCTCCTACCTAGGATGAACAAGCCAGCAGCAGTCATTCATCCTCACTTGCATGGCTTTTCCAGTGCCAAAGCTACTATTTGAACTCATGTTATCTAGGCTATAGTCAGAGTTTTATTCCTCCATCCTAAAGAGTTGGCTAACAAATGCATATAATTTTGAAACTTCAGACAGGATAGCTGAGAGGTTAAGGCGATGGGCCACTAGTCCATTGTGGTCCGCACAGGTGGGTTAGTATCCCACCCTTGTCAATGTTGGCTGTTATGCTCAATGAACCTTCAAAGCATGTGTAGCTGCACTGATGATAACAAGTAGAACATGAGCTGACAAAAGGTAAAGGATTATGATAACAACATATGATTTAAGTAGATTCTTTTATTTTTACCTTTGGCATTTTAGATTGGGTCTCTATGCTTGAAGAAAGCCTACCATTTAAGTGCTATTGCTCTGTCTTGCATTAAATACATACTTTCTTTGTTAAATAACATTTCACTGACATTTGCAACTCTAGGGCAGGCATGCACAGGAGTGCTGCAATACAGTCTATAGACCAAATAATGACCTATCTGTGCAGCTCCAAGTTCTTTGACGTATGTTGCACGATATTCTGTTTTTTATGTATGCAGTTGCCTGATTCTACTTCCCATTCTTTGTGCTGGACTAGTCTACATTAGCTTGACTGATGAAAACAACCCCTTCTTTCTAATCAGAAATATTATTTACTTTACAATAATTTTTTTCAGATTTGTTAGCAATGGCTCTCTACTGCCTACCGTTGCTTGGTATCCATCTTTGTCTTGGCAGCAAGACAGAGAAGAAACAGAGCCATCCCAGTCTGGTGCCATCCTGATGGGAGGGAAACCCTTTCACCTCTTTAGTCTACCCTTATCACCCAGCCCTAGTTTGCAAATCACAATGGTGTCATTGCATTTTCTGTGCATGTGCTACCACATGCACACCCGTTACAGGACACTGCTACTGTGGATGATCCATCTGTGTCCCTGTTTTGCTTTTTCTTCTACCTGAAATACAAACTCTGACCTCTACTGGGGGCAGTAACAGACAGGAAATAACCACAAAATTTCCCCCTCAAGAGAAGGAAAGCTGTTCAGTGCTACACAATTGCCTCCCTCTCCTGCCCAGTGGCATTATGTCCACTTGTCACAAGAGGGTTGCTAGTCATTATGCGATAGTTAAAGAAAACTGTCAGCATTTTAGCCTGTTACTCACATCTGTACCCACAAGTACCTGCATGAGAGTTAGCAGTGCCCTATCTTACAGCATCAACTATCCTAAAACTGAACACTGGTGAGTATCTATAGCTCTCCTTCATCCCTCATGTGAAAGAAACTGCACCTTTCATTTTTTAATATTCTCTTCAAACATCCCATTATTTTCCCTTGCTGCCATCAGTGATATTAGGAGAACCAAGTCCTTCACTGCACTTCCAACACTGACCACTGAAGACCCTGTCCAATGGCCATCTATCTCTGAAATAGAATAATGTTCCTCTGTTCCCTTTCTAATTTCTCTCAATCATAATTGTCCCTCAAACACCATACAGTATCAGTGACACTGGATGCTGCCCCAGTCGTCAGTGCTAGCTGTTGTAATACGGAACTGGTTTTAACACCACCAATGCATTTCCACCCTGAAATAAAGCAAACCATTGTAGGCTAGTGTTTTATTCCCTCTGAGACAGAACTACTGCTGTTTTATTTCTGCTTTCCTATAACTCATTGACAGTGTGTGATACCCCCCCCCCCCTCACACACACACACTGCTAACTCCCTTTTATAAGACACTGGCAGGTGGAAGCCATCCAGTACTGAGATGTAAAAAAAAAATTCACAAAGTAAGAAACTGTACTACATCCCTCCTGGCTACCCACCCACCTGCTTCCACTGGGGACCCAGCAGTACTTATGATCTAGATCTGCAGAACAGAAACATTTTCTACATGCAAGATTTATGATCTGTGGTAGGGAACACTTATTTATGAAGGCTGCGTTACTTAATATCGCTGCTTCCTGAATGGTGAATTCACATCTACTATGTGAAATAATCTCAGCATAAATGAAACTTTTGCCCCACAATAATCACAAACATAAGCGTGGTAAGAATGAAAAAGCCAAAGCTGGCATGCCTTTAATTTGGCAACTACATTAGTACAACTTCGGATATTTTCATTATTTGGGGTTTTCACCCAGAATGCAATGTGATAGTTAAGTTTTCTGAGATTCCAGACACAAATGCAGTTTCCACCTCAAAACGAGACTTTCTGCTGATTTACCAAGAACTCCAATGCTTTCTTTGCCAGATATACAAATGTTTACTGCTTACATTTTTAAGACAATGTCATAAAAAGTATATCAAAGGTTGTGGATAAAATATTTCAGAGTATCAAAGCTGCAAGCCAGTTTAATACGGTGGGCAAAAATTTGGAAATTTGACAGTTTTCAACCCAAAATGTGTAACGTAGCTGTCCCTTAACCTCCAAAAAAGTTTGTGAATGTTAGTTGGCATTTTTCAGTGTTAAAGCAATTTTTTCACCACTCGTGCATTATTTGCACTCATTGTGCAAATTCACTTAAATGTAACATGTTTTGTTTTATAGACAAAGTAGTAAAATGCTTTCTACTTTCTTGGCTAATGACTGCTTGTGACCTTCACCTTACTTTAAGAGCTTGCATAACAAAATGTTTAGAATGCAAAGCAATATTAATGTCCCAGTGTCAACAACATCTCTTCTTTATACTTGTTTACAAAATTTATTTTGACTTTTCTCCTTACCAGCCTGTTCTATCCCTGGACAGCTGAGAATGCTATGCAAGCCATCTATTGTTTAGTTGTATTCGTTCCTTAAGTAAATCGGAGCTGAGAAATGTCAGTGGGAGCAGGGACAATACTGATGATGGTTTTATGCTGCAGAATGATAGAAGTAACTGCATTCCAGCTTATCTTTTATCCACGCAGCCTTAAACCCTGTTGGAACATAGTGTACAATCATATGATACTGTCTAACCACAGGTGCCCTTACATCTGCACTCCCAGCATGTGCTGTGAGACACCAGGTTATACAAAAGGTCCCAGCCCTTCCTTAGCTGGCTTTCCGGCACCTGGGATATTAGTCAATCCCATGTCAACAATACTGGCAATGAGAACATGCCCTGTGCAATAGAAAGAGTGGCCTTCTGCCTGTGTTACTTCATTTCATCTATGTCCACACATTTTCAGAACTGATGAATGTTTGCTTTAACTTGTCATTAACCACAATATCAATTGCACAATGTTTGTTTTTGAACTAAGAATACATACATTTGGCAGATATCTTGTATGTGTATTAAAATATCACTGACCGATGGCTTTTATGCGGATGCAATTTTTTTGGTTATAGTTTGTTAAACTAGATATATTTTCTACTGGACATCCAGCTTAGGTGGTATTTATAGAGAATGAAGAATATGTTGCAGATGGGACCTCACTTGCATGTGGGAACTGCCAGCTTTATGTTTCAGAAGGTGTTGAACAGATGTCTGCCCACATTACCAGCTTTAATAAAGCGTATTTTATTAAAACAAGTTAGGTTCCTCTTACTTTTCCTTTTTAAAAAATCTGTTTGCTACTGCACATTCGGTGCTAACAGCATTGTTGACAACAGAACATGCAGTGTTCCCATTGAGATGTATGTTCCAAAAACTGCATTGGTGGACAACAGAACATGCAGTGTTCCCACTGAGATGTATGTTCCAAAAACTGCACTGGTGGATAACAGAACATGCAGTGTTCCCATTGAGATGTATGTTCCAAAAACTGCATTGGTGGACAACAGAACATGCAGTGTTCCCACTGAGATGTATGTTCCAAAAACTGCACTGGTGGACAACAGAACATGCAGTGTTCCCACTGAGATGTATGTTCCAAAAACTGCACTGGTGGACAACAGAACATATGTTCCAAAAACTGCATTGGTGGACAACAGAACATGCAGTGTTCCCACTGAGATGTATGTTCCAAAAACTGCACTGGTGGACCACAGAACATGCAGTGTTCATGTTCCAAAAACTGCACTGGTGGACAACAGAACATGCAGTGTTCCCATTGAGATGTATGTTCCAAAAACTGCACTGGTGGACAACAGAACATGCAGTGTTCCCATTGAGATGTATGTTCCAAAAACTGCATTGGTGGACAACAGAACATGCAGTGTTCCCATTGAGATGTATGTTCCAAAAACTGCACTGGTGGACAACAGAACATGCAGTGTTCCCACTGAGATGTATGTTCCAAAAACTGCATTGGTGGACAACAGAACATGCAGTGTTCCCATTGAGATGTATGTTCCAAAAACTGCACTGGTGGACAACAGAACATGCAGTGTTCCCATTGAGATGTATGTTCCAAAAACTGCACTGGTGGACAACAGAACATGCAGTGTTCCCATTGAGATGTATGTTCCAAAAACTGCATTGGTGGACAACAGAACATGCAGTGTTCCCATTGAGATGTATGTTCCAAAAACTGCACTGGTGGACAACAGAACATGCAGTGTTCCCACTGAGATGTATGTTCCAAAAACTGCATTGGTGGACAACAGAACATGCAGTGTTCCCATTCAGATGTATGTTCCAAAAACTGCATTGGTGGACAACAGAACATACAGTGTTCCCATTGAGATGTATGTTCCAAAAACTGCATTGGTGGACAACAGAACATGCAGTGTTCCCACTGAGATGTATGTTCCAAAAACTGCATTGGTGGACAACAGAACATGCAGTGTTCCCACTGAGATGTATGTTCCGAAAACAGGGACACATGACAAACTGCAAGTTTCCCTACCTGTTGACATGCTCACTAAAATGTCTCCATCCTAGCATCCCAAGCATCTCCCTGCCTTGAGTTCTGTTCTCTATCACCCCTGTGTAAGCTCCTGACTGTACCACCTCTACTAACAATTTTAAGTCTTTTACTAGCCTGAAAATGGAATACAGCTGCACCAGAAATCAGAACTAAGAAAAATTCTGCAACTTCATCCTAAATTCACATAACAAACTGTAGGACGAGTACATTTTTCATCTGGTCACAACTGTTAATAACTAATACAGTGCAGTACATTTGTTTGCAATATGTTTGCAACAAATGTGGCAAATTAATTTGTATCAGTACACACATCAAAAAGCTTAATTAAAACCACATGCTTCGATGCTAAACCAACAGGAGCATCTGATTTAATGTGTTTTCTAACTTGTACCATTAATAATCATTTAGCACTTGTTCATATTTTTACAGAATAGAGGGTCTGTATAAATACCACCTGCGGTCTCCTCTGAAAAGGGGCCATTGGCCTACTGGGACCAATCTGGCTAACAAAGCATAAATAAGTAAATAAATAAGTCTGTTAATCTCAGTATTGGGAAATATAATTTATATTATAATAGCAGTTTCTGACATCTACCAGTCAAGTGGTCTACTTTACTTTGGTCATGCATTTTTAATACATTTATATTGGTAAAACTGAGAAGACCCTATTCAATTTTCGAACATTTGAGAGATACCACAAAGGGCAATGAACTGGATGCTTTTCTTAAACTTTGCTGTTAGGCTGACAATTGTGGTAAGATCACATTTGAAATATAAATCAGTAGAAAGTGCATGTGGGGTCTATTTTATTTATAGATAACTAATACAGGAAGCCTCAGCAGCGGCTTCTGTCCTTGTTAGCATCTTTGCAATAAGGGTATTTACACTAGGGCCTAATTCCCTGGGTGGAAAAATAGACAACCTGTATAACTGTGGGGACCGCCATACTCTCCCAAATGTGGGGATATAGTCCTGTGTACTTGAAGTGACAGCCACTGTTGGAGTGGCTTTGTGGTTAAATGTCTTCCGCAGAACTGTCTCCTACAGTGCTATCCCTAATCCTTGGGATTGTGGCACTGGATGGCTCCAGACCACATCTCTCTCACTCAGGATGGATACACACATTCTTCTACTAGCTCTATTAATTAGTATACGATCAAATGGCTGTAGTCACAGCTTTATCCCTCTATTGCAATGGAGCTGGCTAAACTAATTAGCCATTTTTATTGAAAAGTGTTGTGCTGCGTTTTATACGGTTTTAATACCTCTCACCAAATGAAGGAAATGCAAGTCTGAAAGATTGTCTTTTTTATTTGATTTTATATTAAAATTTAAATGTTTTACTTATTTTTGAATTCTATTATGGCCATATTCCATGTTTAAGTTATTTACTCTGTCAACGCCCAACTAGAAAATAGTCATTTACTTCTCAATTTTTTACTTGCCATTTAGTTCCCTTCCTCTACACTTAAGCTCGTCAGTTCATAGGCTATTACTACAGAATTCATTGATTTGATCGTCTTTAACCCAGCCATTACCATTCCCACTACTTGCATCCCCTTCCCATGATGATTTGTGGGTGGATGCTGGAGGTGTATGTGCAAGTCCATTCAGGCTGCATTTCAACAGGGTGAGAGAATTTTTTTGTTTAATGTAGAATCTGTTCCAGAGGACAGGAGAGGAATTCATCGAGTGATGTAAATTGTTTATGTAATTTAGGCTTATCTCACTACCTGCACTCCCAGTGAACCCAGCTACTCTGCACAACCCTTTATATAAACCATTTTCACCCATGGCCTCAAACACCTTCCTCCTATCTGCTGTTTTTCCAATATATTATCTTCCCGTATCTTGCTCTGTACTATTTGTTTTACCACATTCCTCCCTGACAGCACCTGCTTCTCACTCCTCTCCATTTGAGGTAAATTTCCCCCATTAGTCATTGTTTTTACACTTTACTGAGCACTCAGAACTGGTAGAAAGAAAAATAAAAACTGAGCAGCTTATGGAACATTAAAACCACTTAATTCTGCCCCCCATTAGAATTGTTTTACATATCATTACAGTCCTTATTTACCCCCCTGGCTGCAATGTATCTGATGACATGCTCACCACTCCTGGTAAATTGCCTCTGATGCAGAGGAAACTGATCAATACACAGAACATTTCAGGTGATAAATATAGATAATACACTTCAAACTCCTTGCTTAGCTGACCTTGCACACATTTCCTCCAAACATAGATACCTTGAGGTCTTCTCTGCAGGGCTTTGTTATCCTCTGCACCTTCCTCCTCCTCCTGCTTACATCCCTGTCTCAACCAACAGACTCATTCCGATTACGTCAAACTTCATAATAAATGCAGCGTCATTATGACATTACCAGACAGAGATATATCAGTGTTGACCATCAATATTACATGTGCAGTGCTTCATATGATTTCCACATTCAGTCAATATTCAGTTACAATATTGTTTTTTTTATGATCCTAACTCCTACTTACCCATTTGCTACTCCTAACCATTATTGTATTTGGATAGCAGGAGAAGAAGGTGAGAGCCTGGGATTATGACAGTCACTTAGCCGGGGTTATTGTATGTTTTACATGCTTCCAACACCACCGTCTATTGGTCATCATGGATTGTTTCCTTTTTCCTGAGATGTATTTATGGTGTCGTTTAAAGGTTATCTGACTATCAAGGTCCATTCCCACATATTTCAATGCATTAAGAGATGGCTCTTTCGGTGCAGTTAGTTAGTACTTTCAGGTAACATTGTTTGTAAGATTTTGGTCCTCCCCATTCAACCCACCCACTATCTCCACTTTCCTGTTCGGCCTTTCTCATATCTTCCAGGGAAAAATCGCTTTATCAGAACTCTCATGGAGTGTCAAGCATTTTCAAATTATTCAGACCAGAACTTTCTCTGAAGACTCTGCAGACTAACTCATCCCTGACCTGGCCAACATCAACTGTGGGGCCCTTATATTCTTATACTGAACCTGTCTCTGCTCTCTGTACATTTTGCAATATTCTTTTTTCCATCAAACTCAATAAATAGAAAACATAATATACCTAATGTCTGGATGACTGATGATATTAGGAAGATTCTTAAGCTTGGGAGCAAATCTTGATCCAAATATCAAGCCAATTTTTCCTATCCTGACAAGTGGGATATATTTCTTATACTCAGAAAGGGGGCCACATTATCAACTAACAAGGCCCAAGTTGAGTACTGTGGAAACTTCAAAGGATAATGCTAAGTCATCCACCCCAAGAAAAGTTATGGAATACTCAAAAAATAGTTTCTTCTACTCTCTTCCCCAAGACCAGTTCTAGTCACAAAGTGCCCATATGCCTTCTCATAGAAATAGAAGATATTAGTCACTCACATCATACTCTCCCCCCATATTCATCAATTCCTCTCACTCTACCCCCTCCCTCCCACTGCACAAGTACTTACAGTATCCCTTTTCCATTTCAAAGTCATTACCAAATCTAAAATCTACCTGATCCCATCAAGCTGGCAGATAACCTTTTCTCAGCCATAGAAATCATCTCATTCCCACTTGTTGAAGAAAACATATGCACTTGTTTCAGAGGTACAGCTTAATATAGTATTTGTCTCCTTTCTCAGCTAACCCCTTCTCCGTGGCTATATACTTCTATTCCCCTCTTATCATTGTCCTTCTGTATCTCTTCTCCTTATTGGCAAAGCTTAGACATTTCCCTCCCAAACATTCTTTCTGTACAATGTATTTGCAAAAGCTTGCCTTTTGTATTTCACCTGTTTCTTCAGTGTAGGTGATCATTGATTGCTACATTTTTGCTGTATGTTGTTGTGTCGTTTGGCTTTTCCCGGTTAGGGGTCGCCACAGCGGAACTCTGGTCCGCTAATGATTGGCAGCTGATTTTTACGTGCCGAGTTGCCAGCCCTGACGCACAACCTTCAACGAAGGTACGCCCATTCAAACATGTCTCCATGCAGAAGACGCTCTAGCTGTGAGTCGAACCGCACAGCGTCTTACTGTGAGGCGACAATGCTACCGCAGCACCACCACCGCGGATACATTTTTGCTGTATGCATCTTGTTTTTGCCATCCTGCCCTGGGTCATGATTGAAGAGAGCCCTCAGACCGGTCCACTTATCTGGTAAACAAGCATTAAATAAATGAATACATTTTATGGACCACCATCCTTGACTGCCTCATCCCCTCTTTTGGTGTTCATCAGATGTGTTGTATCAGATCTTGTAGGGTCTCAGAATGAGTGAGCAAGCTGTGACCATTCACACCCAACACCCATCGACTGGCCTCTCTAGAGCCTAGGCCCCCACTCAAACCCAGGATGGCTGAGTTGCAGGATCAGCAGCCTGAAGCTGTACTGAGGTCTGATTAAGGCAGAAGATACTCAGTTATACTGAAGAAGCTGAATAAGGCTGTTTATGAGAAGAATGTCTGGTTCAGATGAAGGGACCAAAGTACACCAGTGCACAAAAGTAGTTCTACATGAAGATACTTCTGCTGTGTTTTCACCAGTTTCTGATCCAGAAAGAGATCAAAAGTCCAGAAAGAGCAGTGCTATTAAATATTCTAGATTTGGAAGACTGTTGAAGGCACCAGATGGATATACGGACACTTTGGGAGCTTGTCATTATACTAAAGAATGAAAAGTTACATTCACTGTAATGCCAGTTGAATGCAAATGAAGGTCTGCTTTGCTGTAAAATGAATGTGATCTGCTCAGTATAGACTAAAAGATAATTTAAGCATGATCTATGTATATTAATAGATGTCACCTCAAGGAATCTTTATAAAACCATATAACTGTATAACTGGAAAAAAGAGGGTGAAGTATATTGGGGACATGCACCTTTAAATATTAAAGAGCTCCAAACACCTCCTTGAAGAAGTCAGAATAAGACTTCACAGATGATGCTCACACATCAAGGGTGCCTTAGTCTTTTGCAAGAATCCTGATAGACATTACACATTTTACAAGCTGTAATTAGGAAAACCTACATATTAAAAGTCAGAGGAAGAGGATCGCACAGACTTCTGTAGATAGCCCAAATGTTTTCTCTGTGAGTTTTCTTTGACATGTTTTTTAGAATTGTAAGTTTTAGTACTCTTCAATTACAGTTTATGCTTCGTTTTCCTTTATTGGCTGTCAGTCATTCCTGTTTGCTAGTGGCCTTGGACTGTTTGGCATCCTAAGAACGTGTTACTAAGTTATATGTTGAATTATCCGCTTGTGACAGATCCAAACGTTTTCCTGTTAATTTTATTTTTCAGTGCACTGGTTTAGTCTTCAACAACCCCATTATTTACAAGGAACAATTGCATTTTAGAGTCCCCTGAATATTTCACTAATGGTATTCACAGCATTTTGTTAATGCGCTTCAACTGTTTTTTGTCACTCTGGATCGTGTGCTGGCTTCTCCAGGTGACCCTCTAGTGACTTTTTGTCTGTACTAGCAGGATGTGATGCATTTTTGATGGTAACTTGAAAGAAAACCTTGCAATTTCTGACTCTGTTTTGCATCTCCCATTAAGCTGTTCTGAGGCACCTATGGACATTGTGACAGGTATTCATAAACTCATTGCACACCTGCAAAGGCAGGTGCATAGTTAGAAGCACATATGGACCCCTGCACATTTCATAAAATCACTTGAGCCTGTGGCTGAGAAAACATGCTCAACTACACAGTTGGAAGAGCCCAGGTATGTAGCTGTCATGCAAATAAGCTTTCACAGTATAGTTCTCAAGTCACAAAAATGTCAGTCTCTTATGACACTGTGATGTATGGCAGGAATTTACAGGTAATTAACTTCATATATAAGTAACACAAAGCACAGCCTGGCACCCAATGATCATGTAATGTTGATGTGTTGCTCAGCATGCCATAGGTGAGCAGTTACATCACCATTACATGTGGTGATGTAACATGGAACAGAATTTATGAACATAGGATGTTTTGGTTGCTCATGATGAAAATTTGGTAATAACATCTTAGAAAAGCACCTTGGAATTTTTGATAACGTGTACTTCATTCTTCAATAAACCTCCCAATATACTTGTGGGCCCTGTGCTTTTTTGTTAGAGGAGCCACTTGAAGGATCGCAGTGCCTTATTTGTACACTAAATGTCTACTAAGGCAAATTTTTCCTCTGTGTTGTGCCCTACCATCTCTGTATTTACTTCGAGAGAGCTCTGTTTTACTAGAATATTTTGGCCTTTTACTATGTTGTTCCCTTGCTGTGTCTAAGCCTCTATGTCTAGATTGGTTTATTATCAACAGTGCCTTGTTTCATAGCTAGTTTTTCAGTAACATTTTTAAAGGTGGCATGGGTACTCAATTTATGGCAAGGCCAGTGATCTGCTCCTTTGGTGATTGATAGTTGCTGTTTTAATGGATGTGGAGCAATGGTTATACCTGAGGTTTCTTACCTTAGCAGTGGTCTGATTTTGCTGTGCTGGCTTCTCTATGTGGTCATCTGGTGGATTTCCAAATGTACTGGCTAGCTGTGATGCATTTTCAGTGATAACATTTTGGAGTTGGGAATTTGTGTACTTTCTTCAAAGTTGACTGTTTTCTACTGCCTGATGGCTAATGTCTGTTACTCTGGGTAACATATAATTTGGCTTAAAATACTTGCTACCGTTTAGGTCTTTTTCACATTAATGTACCTGAATTAGACACCTTATTCCATATTTAGCCTTGGCAACAATAGTTCATGTGCTGATTATCTCACAACTGGACTACAGTAAGTTAGCACTCATTACCTTGGGCTTTCAAACAGTAATTTCCTGATACTGAAAAAATGAAAGCAGGAACAAACCAAGAATCAGATGTAGGCGAGGAGTCAGCGTACCAGAACTCCTGATACTGTCTGTTCTAGATATATCCCTTTGGTCTTGCAGGGTCTGCACTGAGTTCCTATTGTGGCTAGAAACATTTTTAAAACTTCAATCCTCATCTTCTCTGTCTTTCGCAATCTGGGTACTGCTTCTTTCTAGTAGCTGCTGAGGCAGTATACCCTGGCTAGACACCGCAAGTTGTCATCCCAGAGGCTGCTGATTGTTCCATGGACAGACTGGAGACATCTGGCAGATTACCTTTAGCAAGTTGTGCTCTAGCTCTCTTGAATAAGCTACTTTTCTTGATTCAGAGTTCAGACAACTGACTCTGAGTACAACTTCAGAAGGTCCATGAAGCTCAATCTCTATGGGATGGTCAATATGGACCTTCTCAAGTGCAGTTCAACTACCATTAGATTACTTAATTATATCTCTTGCAGATGTTCTTCGTGTTTCAGGACTGCAAAAGCGCCTCACTGTACCGGCAAACTGGCGACTGGCTTAGGAGAAACATCATTGGCAGTTTTGGACCTCGGCAGCCTGTCTCTGTCTTTATCTTTGTGTTTTTTTAGAATCCCAGTAGTCAGATGGCTAACCAATGACATTTCTGGATAACTAAACCAAGAACCGAAATATTTAGAGGTGAAAATATACTGACGACAGATAGTGCGCTGATTAAATAAAGCACAAAACCGACAGCAAGGTACGTCGTGGTCAGGGCCTAGGCAAGGAATACAGTATGAATGAAAATCTTTATGAGGTATTTGCTTTCCACAAGTAATGCAATTATTAACTTTTACTGTTATTGGTAAGGAGCAAGAAAAAGTTTTCCCAACAGGGTACTTAGCTTAGTTGAAGACTTCGGTTCTGAAACTCGAAAATGAAAATTTCAGGAGTCGGCCGACCGGCACTTGCGAACTGCTACTGCTTCGGGCACTGCATGGCAAGAAAGACTGATGTAATGGTGTCAGCTGCATGTTTTATACCCCTGACGACTTGACGTCATGGGAGAAGGGACAGCAACCGATGCAGGACCCAAGACTTTGTTAATCAGGCCGACTGAGGGCTACCTGCAAGCAGATAACCCAAATGTAATGACTGCAACAGTGAATACACTCGAACATCTACATTTATGGTAAGTGTACACAACTGTACTTTTTGACTAGGATGCTCCACCTTTCAACATGTATCCTTTTTATATAAGATACCTAGGACTGAGGCATCTAAATATTTTAATAATTAAATTAAAAATAAAAAAGTAATACTTGAATAGTGGACTTGTTTTTTAACTTTCTTTTTTAATAGATTTTTTTCTAGGTGATTTTTGCCTCCAGGGACCTGCTGACTCCATGCCAGCCACAGCCCATTTGGTCCTTAGTTCCAGGGCTTATCCTCGGAGCTGGTGCAAGAGCTGTCCAGGGAAGACCATCATTCAGGCAAGCATGGCAGTGCTTTATGTGTGAGCAGGCACCCTGGCAGTGACAGGCTGTTAATGGCCTAGTCCCCACTCCCTGGCCAGGAGGACAAGTGATGTATACCATGACGGAGACCCAAAATGCCCTCCCACATGGGTGCATACTACTGCACACCCACTATGAAGGATACCACCTATCAATGGCTTGAAGATCCTAATGTCCACCCCCAGGCCATGTATTTGCATCCCTGAGATTTTTCCCTGGGGACTTCTGCAGTACATGGCTGGCTTCATTATCCCTCCAGGATGGACATGTCCATTCATTCCTGCCTGTGGCATCAAGCAGCTCATCTGCAAAAGGAACTTGGGTCACCTGGACAATAGTCAGGGATTTATCCCTTTATGTCACTAGTCCTGCATTTTTCAGTAGATCCAGGAAATAAAAACTTGGAAGTTCTGAGTGATGTGCTGGTGTATCTCCTAAAGTACTGAGTGACTGATTTATGGGTGTGGATGATTATCCACAAAAGTAAGTCTGAAAAGGTAGAAAATAAAATGTAACTCTGATGAACATATATGTTCCTTGCTCTGGAGGGGAAATAGATGGTAAAGTTTGGATGCTTATAACCCACAAATACGAAAATGGGAATACCACAATAAGTGAGAGGAAGAGGGCAGCATAAAATGATTCAAGTAATTGTTTTTGAAATTACAGTCTTGTTTTGCAACTTTATTTTTCAGTGGATTTTTTTAAGTCAGATAAGTGATGAGTCATAATGGGAAACACTTCCTTTCTAAAACAAAACCTTCTGCTGAGATCCTGTGGAAAACTACGGCAAAAGGGTGCACTGTTTTCTGAAGTATACATCCTATTACCAAATACTTTGTAAATGCTATTTTTGTGCTGTCTGGGTCTGGCTCAAAGTTGCTTCTGAATAAACTGATTAACACAGTTTTAAGTAGAATTTTTCCACACCTGCATATTTCACAGCATTTTCCTTCTCTTCACAAGTTCATATCAACTAAAGCACTTTATAATCTTCAGATACTTTTGCTTGTTGCATAGTGTATTGCACAGTAACAGCTGTATATTTCTTGCTTATGTGCTTGAAGCCATCATTTATCTGAGTTACTGTGTATTACTCTTTTGATTGGGGAACTTGGAGATGTTTTCTCCTTTTTTATTATGCATAGCATTCTTACTGAAGGCTAGACTTTGCAACTGTGATGCAGTTTCTTGTATGCATTGTCTACATTCAAAATTCATAGACTTCAGGATTCATATGTTTCCACTAAATAGTCCTTTACAGGGGATTATTATCAAGGAAAGAGAAATCTATAAGTAACTTGGTAACCCTGGGTGGTACAGTAATGCAGTGTGCTATAGACTCCCTGTGTTTGGATGGGATTACTCCTGGTGCTGGAGTTTCTTCCCACATCCCAAAAACGTGTGTGTGTCTGCATGTGTATCTGGGTGTGTGTGTGTGTGTGTGTGTTGGACAAAAGGCCTGACAATCTACTTTTGTTCCCCTCTAGTCTATTAAACTCTGTGAATGGTGTTGGCTGTCCCTGATGTCACTAGATAGATGTGACTCAACAGTGATAGATGGAACTTATCAGCAATATTGTCTGTCATGGAGCTGCTGTCTGATAAAAGCAAATCTAACAAAAAGGCAGGTAGATAGCATGGAAAGTGCATGAATGAATGTGGCGTGGCCTTATGTTTTTCATTTACTACATTATGGAGTCATAACTGTTGATAACCCAACTTTCACTTCATAACATTTATACTGTGTATGTGAAAATTAAAGTACCCAGTGACTGACGAATGTATACAGAAATGATGTCCTTCATGAGGTTCTATTAACGTTAAAGGTGTGCCACATATGACCATACTCCATTTCCTCACCACTTGTGCAGTAAGATCAGGCACATGCTTCATACACATTACCTGCCATTGATATCTGAGCCCTATTTCTCTATTCTTCCCTGTGCCACTGTAACTGGGACATACCCTAAGTATAACCCATCTTTTGGTGGGTCCCCCTTTTTAGTGAAGAAACGCCTGCTTCTGACATTGATTCTGCCCCATACCTGGGAGAGAAGCAAGTGTATAGGACCATCACACTATGACTGGGTAGGTTTTCCAATTTAGTCTTAACTCAGTTGATGTGTTGGGTAATGTAAGCATGGGTGGACATGCAGTGGGTGTTATGAGGGGATTTATTTCCACCTATAGGGCGACATGTACCCTCTAGTGTGCCTTGCCCACCATTACCAGTAGATTCCAGTTTCCACTGAAAGCCATTACATAAGCACATCCATGCCCCCCCCCCCAGAGACAGGCTAGCACTTATCATTCCTCTCACCCAGCATCGCCTCCTCCAACACCCAGGCTACTGAATGAACTCAGCTTATGTAGGTCACAGTCAGGGCTTCATTCCTCTTTGCCACACAGCTGATAATCTGCTATCAGTTCCGTTGGAGAAAATATCCTGGAACACCATTTCCTCCTTCCATCAGTCCTGTTTTAATTACTGCCGAACTCAGTAATTACAGAGATGCAATTTTGAGCCCACTCCATCCTACCACTCCTACATAATTTTTAACTATTGTTTACTTTTAAGCGATGTTAAGTTCCCTACTGAAATATTGTCATTTGTAACTGAGTGCCAGGACTGAACATGCAGCAGAAGATCGAATATCGAACATTGCTCTTCTCTTTTAAACTTGCTTTTTTTGCAGGGGGAGAAAACCACTCTGTGCCTCCCCAGTGTGGAGGGAAAACACCCCCCACACACACACATACAAACTTACTTAAATCAACTCCGAGATCACTATACCTAGGAGAAAAGGGAATATTCTGGAGAAATAGCCATCTCAAACTTGATATATCCAAGTCTGTTTTTTTCATTCATTCAGTCTCTGTATTTCGGGACTCACTGATGCAGGTCACAACACTTCAAATTATTAAGATTTTAAGTGCCTAGCTGAAGTTGGTGAAATTCTACTGCTATTTTTAGATGCTGTTATTTGAAAGATGCTGACTTTGATGTTTTCCAGCAGTTACTCTTGGTTACCATTTTAGCAGTTACGACTGCTTTTCCTTATATAATTTAAACAAATCCATTGTTGCCTTCTACCTTGTATTCTACTGAGGATATTTCATCTAATGGTGCTTTCCTGTAGTGCAAAAAGTTATTATTTCATTTTTTTTAGTTCGGGATATTAACTAATAAAAAAAAGAACTGTTCCTAAATAATAATGAAAAACAAATAAAAGCATTATTCATAGAGTGCTTTCATCTTAAAATTCCAAAGGACTTCCTCAAGCTCTAAATAAGACTAGCAGGAATACTACCTTAGGTACAGTACTAATTAATGACATCACAATTAATAACAAAATGGCAGGATTACCACCTTAGGTACAGTGCTAATTAATCACATCACAATTAATAAAATGGCGTAATTACCACCTTAGGTACAGTACTAATTAATCACATCACAATTAATAAGAAAAGACTGGCAGGAATACCACCTTGGGTACAATACTAATTGATGGCATCACAATTAATAACAAAATCACAATTAATAATAACTCATGAACAATACAGCAATGATTTTCTTGTTGAATAGCATATATGCTAAAACTGGCATGGAATTGTTTTAATTTTTGTTTCTTCAGTTCTCATTTAAAATTAATATGTTCATTCAAACCTGGTAAACTCTGATCATTTATTCTATCTTGCCAGTAATATTCCTTCTATTCCAGTAAGTTTAAATGCTTTATGTTCAGGTCTGAATTGAGATGTGACAGTGACGTATGATTTAAATGTGGTAGTTACTCATAAATCTTGTGTTTCAGTTAAGTTCATATTATTTATACATTATTCTCACTCCTATTTATCCCTCTGAGATTTGAAGCTCACCATTAATGTAGTGGGCTGCTAAGATTGTTTGTTTTTAATATTACACAAGTGTGCTGCCAGTGGTATGCAAGTAGTCAACTTTGTCATTTTTATACCCATGGCATATGGTCTGTCCCACCTCCTCACATATGGTCCTGTTGTAGGGCACTGCACATACATAATAAAGTATACCACACCAGACAACTTGCAGGAAACAATGCCTTAGATTTTGTTTTCTGTTTGGGGCTGTGTTATAGGTACTCCATCCATGATTAAAATGTTGATTCAGGTTTCACCTTTTTTCCTCTAAGTGGCTACAATAATGATTATTCACAATTAATACTTGCAAATGCTGCACAAAATTATGCATGAACTTCGGTCTGTTTTTCATACCTTTGGCAGATTAAAAAAAATATTCCCTGATCTTGCTTTTCTTTCATGCAGATGGCCAGTTAATCTGAAATAACTCTCTGTAAGGAATTTCCTCAAGAAGCTACCAAATATAGCCTATATCTATGTTTATGTATCACCGGTTTTGCCGCTATTAGCCAACAAATGTATCAGTCAAATTCCATCTTTCCTTTATTTTGGTTGTCAGTGGATAACATGGCACAACCTCATCTTCCTAATTTTTTTAGCTGGTAACAGAACATGGTCATAGCTCTGAAGTTCTTTGCTCAAGAATCATGGACAAAGCCAAAAACACTGAGGGGTAAAGGCCCCAAATCAGGGACATTTTTTAAATATTATTCTAATTCACTTAGAAGGTTTGTAGAACAATTGGTTTTGTATCAACATGCAGTCTCTGAAGAATAAGAAGTTGAAACCTTTAATGTCTGATATTATTGCCTGACTGTAATCCTGAAGGATTTACCAGAAAAATATTTTTTTATGATGAATGGGGCTTAAATATGAGGAAAAATCAGAGATAGCTGAGGGTGCAAACATGACTGATAATTACTTTGGACTAATTGTAATCTGTTTTAAAGTAATTAGTTTATATACTAATTTAAAATCCATTATCTTGGGCTAATGCTGAGATCTGTGCCCAGTAACATCACCCACTTTGGCCATCTTTGCCGATACCTTCAGTGATCATTAGAGGACCATATTGCACTCTAAAATAGCATCACTTTATTGAAATTGGATGGGTTGTGGGGTAGTCTAAAGATGCCTATATTTCAACATCAAAACTCTGCAACTGGAATATATTTAAAAAAACTACCTCTAGATGAAGCCACTATTTATTTCAACTCCTCCATTCTCTCTATCCTAAACAGCCTAGTCTCAGCCAAGAAGAAAAGAGGAAAACATGACATGACTAAACCGTAATCCTGGCCCTGGGTAAAGAAAAACTCCAAACAGGTAAGGAGGAAATTAGTCAATTTATGAAAAGCACGGCTCACACAGACAAAACTACTCAAAACTTACAAAATGTTAGGCAGCTAAGCCATCTCACTAAATCAAAAATCATCTCCAAGAAGACGTATTACCAGTGTCTACAAAAAATGCACAAAAATAACCCTAAACGTTTTTGGAAAAAAACAATAATCTACATTCTGGCAAATCTAACCGAACCCATCCCCCAATGAATCACCTCAGTGTATCACATCCAGATTTAATACCCATTTTAAAAACACAGTCGCTTCACTCCTAAATGATACTGATAGCCTTAATCCTACAGCTCTACCGACAGCTAGCTGCCCCATTTCCACCTTCACTTTGAATACTGTCTCAAAGAATTTGCTTAAACTTAAACCCACCACACACAGATGATAATCTCCCAGCAGAGCACTATTACACTACATAAGAGAGGAAATTCAATTGAATTTTCCAACTACTGGCCAGTGGCCATCATTCTCCCACTATCAAAATAATACAAAAGTATATTCACTCGCAGCTGCATAAATATCTTCTGGATGCACCCCTCCTATTCCCTATCCTGTACAGTTTTTAGGCCCTTCCATACAAGAAGTACATCTCTACTCAGCTTCCTAAATGCAATAAAATTCAGCAGAAATGCAGGTACGAGAGTTTCTGCCTCCCGGACCATTTTGAAGTGTTTGATACTGTCTCACATCAATGTGCATTTGTAAGTATTATCGAACCGCATATCACTAGTCCAGTCAGTACAAAGTTAAAGAATGTAACATAGCCCTAATGGGATACACAGTAAGACAAACACTGTACATTTTCTTTCTTTCTTGTTATCAAATGAAAATGTAATGCCAGAAAAAAATGTTGCCCAATACTTAGGCCAAGATGCACAGAAATGAGTGTGAACAGGAATATGCAAATGGTGACATTTGGGCAGCTGACCAGCTAGCCATACAAGGCAAAAAAAAAAAAAAAAAAGATAAGAAAAAAAACACAAGCTAACCAAAGTAAATCAGAGGAAGCAATACATTGTGGAGCAAGATATTGGCCACATGACAGTTAGTGCAGATTTTGTGATAATTGAAAAGTTATCACAGCCGGGAGTAGGACGATGATAAGCCCCGGATACATCTAAGCTGCAGCACAATGCAAATGTCTGCTATCAGGTGATCAGTCCACAAGACATGCACTGTCCCTGAGAAAAGGAGAGTGTAGAACAGTAGAAAAAGGGGGAATACAGCAAGCAAAGGTACATACAGAAGGGAAGTATTAAGCAAAATCAAGAGGGGTGCAGGGAAGGCAAGATTCATTTTAATATGGGGATAGGCACCCATATTTTATATATAAGTAAACAGAAGGGATGATACGAAGGGTGACATGGAAACAGGGGTTAAAAAGATAGGGAAGATTAGATAGTGGGGTGCACAACCAAACACACACAACACAGTACAGGCAATAAGGAGTGGGTTATACATAGACACTAGGAAGGAGGAACATAGGCAGTTACAGACAAAAAGAAGGTGGACAAATGGTGATAGGGAGGAGTGGAAAATCCACAATGGTGTGGCACAACAGGATATGGTCATACCAAGCTGTGGACAGGGTGGGATGCAGGCAGTGTGTTGACTGCCAACTGGTGCACAGGAGTGTCAGTTTGCTTCTGAAGATGGTTGTGATAGATCGTGTTAGCTGTTGATAGGAATACAGCTCTGGTGGCCTGATGATAGGGACCTGCAGGTTCAGTGCACTCCAAGACAGGCATGATAGTGGCCATGCAGTGTGCCATCACAGAATCAACTGCTTCCCACACCCCCCCTGCTGCACTGATGGCTGGGCTACCTGCCTAGAAGATACTGGAACCCTTGTTGAGGCACTCTTTATCCTGTCGCATGTCACAACCACAGCCATGGAAGCAGAGTAGATGACTGGATGGTTAGCCACAAATTAACTTGACTGCCATGACCCTATAGGGTACTGGCAAGTCATGAATGATCATGAGACTCAGGGGCCTTGGAATATTTATGAAATCAATGAAGTCATGCTAATGTGACATCTAGAGCTATTTGCTAGAATGTGTGAGGACTATGGTGGCACATGCTGCCTTATCTACCTAGGTAAGGAGGCTGCCCAGGTGTTTTCTATCTGGATGGTGAAAGTAAATACATTGGGTGATCATATTGGGATGCCATTGGAGGGTATACAGTATGCTCTTGCAGGTCTAGCGGTCTATCAGTCTCCCTTCCCGTATGACGGGTGGCAACGTCTGCCAGACTCCAGTGGCTGGATACTATCCCAGTGGCATCCTTTCAGGTTCCATTCTCAGAGCATTACAATTTTCTTGTCACAGGCATCCTGTAGTTGTGTCACAACAGGTCAGTGCAGTGGCTTCAGATCATGGTCACACAGTGGTACCCCTTCCCAGCCATGTTCCTGTATGCCACACTTCTCTGTCATTAGAAGACATTGTTTATGACACAAAATGCACCTTGACAAAAGACCAACATCTCTACCTCAGGTGGTATGCACCCCAGATTATGATGTCAGATGTGTTATTATGTCCCTTATCACCTTTGCAAGTCACTGCTGTGACCGTGCTGACTGTGTAGTTTATATGGAACTGTCTGATGCACATTAGGATTTGATTATTCACTGCCTGCACAGTGTATAACTAACACGCTGCAAGCATCACGTTTACTCTGTGTGAGTGCACACTATCACTGTGTGCTCATTATGGACCCACAGAGATAGAAATGGTACTGCCACTTTGCCTTCACTGCCATGCACTGTGTCCATCATCATCTGAAGGATATGAAGGGGCTTCTGCATGCTGTTTCTCAGCCTCACTGTTATCACTAGATGCTGTTTGTGTGCTGTGCAGTAGGGGAAGCTGTAATGGGCCTGATAGTTCCATGGACAGATGGCTGGTCTGCATGCTTTCTGGTAATCATGTTAGCATGTTACAAATAGCTTGCAAATGGTGAGGGGTGTACTTGCTGTGATGCCTTAACTTTAAATATATTTTTTCTTTCACCTTTTGCTGGCTCCATTTTTTTGATTTCATTTGGGTGTACTGTAGAGCCACCCAAGGCATATCCAGGTAGTGGAGCCATGCTTTCAGCTGGCTGGACACACAGCAATGCTTATGGTTTGCATATGGGCAATATCATACTACTGTTTGACAGTGGTGTGTGGGTTTCTTATGGACACCATCAACCAGGTGTTACTCTGCATCACCTGAAAACAGTAGGAACATATGACAGGGGTGAGCTGTATGTGCACATTGTCTATATAGTATGTGTGTGTGTCGTTCCCACAGTGCTAGCACTTACCAACTAAGTGGATTCATGGAATTTTCCTGTGCAGGTAGCTGTGATACAGGTGACTTGTATACCAAATATGAGAATCATAGGCATTGCTGAGGTGCTGTGCAGACACGCTGGTAATCGGCTCCTGTGTGTTGCCAACTTTTTGTTAGTTGAGGGAGAGATAGCCCTTCCTATTGACATCAATGTCTACAGACACCAGGTGGGCCTCTCTTGTCACATGTGTGCTTTCTATAGCACCTGGTAGTTTGAGGAGGCAAGTTTGTCATAAAAGCCATGCATCATGGTGGATTTCTCATCTGGTGTGCTGGAGAAGCAGATATGCTCTTCCACATGTGGAAGTTATGTATTGTAAAGTGTGTTAAGTATTCTGCAGCCAAACTCCTGTGATATACCCAATGTTTATCAGTGTGTCTCCTGTTTGTCTCTGGAGTTTAATATAACAAGGATGGTAAGAACTACATATATCTTTGTACCCATTGGTATGGGAAGTCCATGCATTCCTCCAGATCCTGTGTGTGTGTGATGCATATGTCAACACCCATATGATGTCTCCGTTTATACAAAAATGATCTGTCAAACTCTGGGCAGTTAGCTAGTGGTATGTAATCCATTGATGACACTGTTGTCACTTGCACTGCCTGCCTATGCTTTGTACCACTAGGTGCAAGTTAGTAGCCTTTATAATCACTGACTGTTGGTTCACAAATGCTACTACTGCACTGAATATATTTGTTTGTTGCAATTCCATATGTTTACATGTGTACGTTTTCTACTTAGTACTGCTCAAATTGCCGTAAAACCTACTGCTTTTAGGGGTGCATATTTGCATGCATTATGCACTCACTGGAATATGTGCATCCATTTGCATACCATTATGCCAACATTTCAAATGCTCACATTGTTTTCTTCACTGCCCCATAGCGCTACTTGGAACAATGAACTTACCAGTGTGTGGCCACTTCCTGCACCATAGAGGTACCACACACCTACACACAGAAACCTTTGGAATTGCAAAAATAAAAAAAAAATGTTCAGACCAGTAGTAGCATTCATGAACCAGCAAAGTGCTGGGGCCTAAGTGTCTAAATTATTCCATTTCAGAATGTTTACAGTTGTTTGGTGGCCAGTTATGCATAAATGCATAATAGTCTTGTATTTTTCTAAATATTTCCAAACTGGAATAACGTTAACATAATTGTTTCATATCAAAATGAAGGCCAAATCTGCATAAACTAAACTGCTGTCAGTTATAGGGCTCTAACTCCAATGTTTACATTATCAAAATTGCTTTTTGATCCTGCTTTGCAGGGTGTGGGTTGTTCTGCACGCTGCTGTTCATGTCTTGATTGTTATAATTAATTTTTGCTGCTGAAATGAATGCGATGAGGGCGTATTGTATTTTGTTGTACCATATGGCTTTGCAGTTAGTACAGTTGTTGGTGTCTGTTTCATACTTAGTTGCTGCTTCGTATTGCCCATGCTATCACCTTCTGGTCCAGTTTGTGTCCTAGTTCCAGTAAACAGGCCACCTGCAGTGCAATGCAATTTCTAGCCTCATTTGTGGTCTGGGTCTTTTAAATGGGTCACCTATAGTATGCTGCAAGATGTCAGAGTTGGAGGAGTATAGTCTGGTAAGGCATGGACCAATGTCCATGCACAAGGAGTTTCTGGTCTTTCACTAGTCATTTTCTAGTAAATAAGTCACTTCTAGTACATTGCATGATCTCTTATTTTATGTACTGTATTTTATTTCACTTCACCAGGGTATAACTACTCCACCTGCACCATTTTCTGTTCTTGCAGTTTGGCAAGGTATTTGTGTGCTCCTGTTTTGGTGAATTTCTTTGTTATTTGTATTAGTTTTACTGACCCTTTTGTGATCTGTATCTTGTTTTACTATACAACTTTGTTGATGCATTAAGTTCAGATTCTTCCTACTGGCATGTCACCTACCCTAGGTAAACCTGTGTCTTGTTTCACCTCTAATTCTAGCAAAAGGAAATGTTTAAGTGGGCTACTGTTTGCCACGTGTGTCCACAACTGACTTGCTGCATTATGTTGTTCAAGTCTGCACTGCTGAAATTTTGGCTCTTAACTTTTTCTTTGGATGAGGTTTGCATAATTTTGCACAGCTATTGAAATGCAGATTGTTAATAATTAATTTTTGCTGCTGGTTTGAAGGGAGCTGGAGTGTTGGCATATCCTGATATTAATTAGCTTGCCTGACTGTAAATGCTGTTCACACTGGTTACTGTGGATTTCAGCTTTTGTTTTTTTAACTGCTATAAGAAGATAATACTTAGAGGCAAACTAATGCTGTCCATGCTATATGTGATGTCCTTTATGGTCTGCTTCTGAAAAACAGCTCATCTGTTTTACATTGCAGGACCTTAAGGGTGGGATTGGGCCCATGGCTGTGTCTTGCTGTTAAATTGAGTTATTGTTTGCCCATTGTGCCTGGAGGTGGTCTTCTTTGTAGTCTTTTTATGTTTGCATTGGTAAAATTATTTCTTACTTTTAGCTTCTGTGTGTGTGTGTGCATGGCTAGGGGCTGCATTTGCTGAACTGACTGCGCTCTGATGCTCGTGTGTGTTATTATTCATAGAAATGTATTCCATTATACTATGTAGTGACTTTTAGACATCTGTGGTGACTTTACAAATGCTGTCATTCATTAGGTTTTTATTTTGCTGTTCATACATGGTGGCTGCATAGATATGTTCCTGCTGTCAGTTTCAGTTCCTGTTTAAAGACTAGTTTTGGTAAATCAGTAATCTACAGTATATTTCAAATTAGGGCTCATAGTCTGGGGGTGGTGGTGGCATGTGACAATGTCGATATACATTGAGACTTTGGCATTAATTGATTGTAGTACCCCTGGGATGATACTGCACAGGTGTGGCATGATAGGCATGACTGATAGTACCCCTAGGATGGTACTGCACAGGTGTGGCATGACAGACATGACTGATAGTGCCCCTGGGATGATAGTGAACAGGTGTGGCATGACAGACATGACTAATAGTACCACTGGGATGATACTGCACAGGTGTGGCATGACAGACATGACTGATAGTACTCCTGGGATGATACTGCACAGGTAGAGTATGACAAACATGACTGATAGTAGCCCTTGGATGATACTTCACAGGTGTGGCATGACAGACATGACTGATAGTAGCCCTGGGATGGTACTGCACAGGTGTGGCATGACAGACATGACTGATAGTACCCCTGGGATTATACTGAACAGGTGTGGCATGACAGACATGACTGATAGTACCCCCTCGGATGATGCTGCACAGGTGTGGCATGACAGACATGACTGATAGTACCCCTGGGATGATACTGAACAGGTGTGGCATGACTGACATGACTGATAGTACCCCTGGGATAATACTGCATGGTGTAACATGACAGACATGACTGACAGTACCCCTGGGATGATGTTGCATGGTATGACATGAGAGACATGACTGATAGTACCCCTGGGATGATACTGTACAGATGTGGCATGACAGATATGACTGATAGTAGCCCTGGGATGATACTGCATAGGTGTGGTATGAGAGACATGACTAATAGTAGCCCTGGGATGATACTGCACAGGTGTGGCATGACAGACATGACTAATAGCAGCCCTGGGATGATGTGCACAGGTGTGGCATGAGAGACATGACTGATAGTTCCCCTGGGATGGTACTTTACAGGTGTGGCATGACAGACATGACTGATAGTAGCTCTGGGATGATCCTGCACAGGTGCGGTATGACAAACATGACTGGTAGTAGCCCTGGGATGATACTGCACAGGTGTGGCATGAGAGACATGCCTGATAGTACCCCTGGGATAGTACTGGACAGGTGTGGCATGACACACATGACTGATAGTACCCCTTGGATGATGCTGCACAGGTGCCCCCCCTTGGATGATGCTGCACAGGTGCGGCATGACAGACATGACTGATAGTACCCCTGGGATGATACTGAACAGGTGTGGCATGACAGACATAACTGATAGTACCCCTGGGATGATACTGCATGGTGTAGCATGACAGACATGATTGATAGTACCCCTGGGATGATACTGCATGGTATGGCATTAGGGACATGACTGATAGTACCCCTGGGATGTTAATGTACAGGTGTGGCATGACAGACATGACTGATAGTAGCCCTGGGATGATACTGCACAGGTGTGGCATGACAGACATGACTAACAGCAGCCCTGGGATGATGCTGCACAGGTGTGGCATGAGAGACATGACTGATAGTACCCCTGGGATAGTACTGGACAGGTGTGGCATGACAGACATGACTGATAGTAGCCCTGGGATGATACTGCACAGGTGTGGCATGACATACATGACTAATAGCAGCCCTGGGATGATGCTGCACAGGTGTGGCATGAGAGACATGACTGATAGTACCCCTGGGATAGTACTGGACAGGTGTGGCATGATAGACATGACTGATAGTACCCCTGGGATGATACTGCATAGGTGTGGTATGACAAACATGACTAATACACATACATGATCTCACAAATGAGGCCAAATCAAGGAGAGATGAAAAGTATGTATACAAGTAGCAGGTCCAGTCAAAATGCAGGACAGCAGCCAGAGTGGACAAACTTAGCTTTTTCATGTTTGTTCCTGATAACTTATGTGCTCAAAAGAACTGAACTGGAACAAACAGCAGGACAGAACACACTGGCTGAATACTGTCCATAGTATTTTAAAATATTCCCCTACTGGCAACCCATATTAGCCAGACAGTAAAATGTGCAGTCTTATATTACTCTGATGATTAACTCAGCATTCTCGTAATGTGAAGAACTAGCTGGTCTGCTTTTAGCTTTTCTTTGGAATTGGTTTTTGCAGGTGGGTCAGGTAAATATCTCATACAGAAATGGGGAAGTCAAATATGTTACACCCACATATATGTAGATAGTTCTTTAGTAATTAGAAACTTAGAAAGTTGCTAGACATACATTAGTATGCATTTTCTGAAGGATGTGAAGTCTGAATCTCACATGACTGTTACCACCAATATACACACTAAATATTCATGAGGAATACTTGTCCAAACCTATGAATATTCATTATGAATGCATTATAGGTTCATAGGTGTACTAGGCTAATGGCCCTGGAGGCTTTACAAGCCTAACCCATAAAAGTGCCCTGGCATCATGCCGCCTGACATTAGTTTCCAGTGCCTCTATCAAGTAGAGCCACTGGAGTGATCCCCGGGGTGAACTTTCTATTATCCATCCACTCATCAAGATTTCTCTTGAAGTGTGACAGCGAGGTGCTCTGCTTGACATGTATTGGAAGTCTATTCCAGAGCATGGGCAGTCTCTGGGTGTGGAAAATGTCCCTCCAGCATGTTCTGTTGATTGTGGTAATGAGGTTGAGGTTTCTGGAGTGTGTGGTGCAGAGGGATTGGGATTTCTTTAGATGTAGCATTTCTAACAGAGCTGGGTCAGACATGGCTTTGTAAGTCAAGCACAGCTCGCCTCTAAGTAGGTGATATGAGACTTTCTGTGTAGGACATGTGTTTAATGCCTAGGATCTTTTTCGTGAGGTACTTCTGTAGCCTCTCCAGCTGTTGCAAGTGTCTAGTGAGGTACATGCCAAATGGGGCATTATAGTCGATGATTGATCTAATGAGGGAAGAGTAGAGAGAGATGATGACCTCTTTCTTCATGGATTCAAAACCCTTGGTAATGAGATGTGCCACACAGAAGGACAACCGGCAATTAATTCAGGAGCCAGACCTAAAGATTCTAACATCATGGTTCCTTCAGGAACCCCTACATCCGAAAATTTTTTACCCTATCCTGTGAAACAGAGATTTCAGCACAGAGGACGTTCCATGAGCCGAGGCCCAAGGAAAAGGAAGCTATCGACAGAACATTTTCAACCGACAAGACGAACGAAAATGTGACTGACTTACTTTACAATTTTTCTGACTTTAATTTTTCTAAAGCGGACATTTCTCTTTTAAATCGTGGACTGAATTTTATCCCAGCTAGTACTGATAAATTAAGTGATGTTTTAATTGATCTTAGACTGTTTTGTAGACGAGTGGCATTGAAAATGTTTTTTAGAGATCATTCTGATTCTACCAACAATACTGCTCTTAACATTCATAAAAAGAAAAGCACTTTTATGCCCCCATCCCCGCATAATGTAGAATGTTTTTTAAACCTTTGTGAACAGGATTTTTATGAGTTATTTTCCAAGAAGATAAAACCCGGTTTTTATAATTTAAGTTTGGATGAATTTAATTCTTTGAAGTGTTTGAAACAATGTAAAGAAATTTCCATAAAACCAGCTGATAAAGGAGGTGGGATTGTGGTTCTAAACACTTCTGACTACAATTCCAACATGTGCTCTATGCTTAATGATGACGTAACTTATATGAAATTGAAGTTATATGAAGTGAATACAATTATTAAGAGTGTACATAATACACTATATGACCTACTTATGTGCAGACAAATAAGTGAAGAAATATATAGATATTTACTCATAGACTACCCTACCATACCTATTATTAAAGGGCTCCCGAAAATCCACAAGAATACATATCCCATCCCACTGAGACCCATAGTGTCTGGTGATCATTGGGTGACTGCCAACATTTCTAGTTTTATAGAGTTCTTACTGAGACCAGTGGTTGATTCCTTCACCAGCATTTTGAAAGACACTTATCATTTGCTTGACTGTCTCTCGGAAATACATTTGGACATAGATAAACATGAGTACATTCTTATAACTTTAGATGTGAAAAATCTTTTCACATCAATTCCCAATGACTTAGGCACTGAAGCTGTACGTGACATATTAGTGACAGAAACGTCTTTTACAAGTGATAGGCAGCTACTCATAGGCCAACTACTTGATGTGGTTTTGACCAACAATGTATTCATGTTTTTGAATGATTACTATTTACAGAAATGGGGGGTAGCTATGGGCACCCCGTGTGCTAACACGTATTCCAATCTAGTTGTGTTAGCATGGGAGCGCCTACACCTTTTCACTCACCCACAATTTAAACAGATAAAAGCATATAAGCGTTTTGTGGATGATATTTTTATTATATGGGAAGGCACTGAGATGGACTTTAGGAAGTTTTTAAGTCATCTTGAAAGCACATCTACTTTTTTACGTTTTACGATGGAGAGCTCATCTGACTCCATAAACTTTTTAGACGTGACAATAACTATCACTAAGGATGGCACTATCAGTTCTGCATTATATAGGAAACCGACCTGGAGGAATACGCTTTTAACATTTGATAGTATGCATCCCAGATATGTCTTCCCTGGCATTATCAAGAGCCAATTCACTAGAATAAAAAGACTCTGCAAAGATACTTGTAATTTATACCTTGAAGCAGATCGTCTAGAAAGTTTATTTAGAGAGAGAGGATATGACCCCAGCTTAATTTCAGCCATCAGAAGCAACATAATTGATAATACGTTGTCTGAGAATCAGCACATACGTACCAGGAAAAGCAATAGTTTTATTAGACACAAAGAATTTATATCAGTAACTTTAAATTACACCAGTATGGTTAATGACATCAAGGGGATTTTCTACAAAAATTGGAAAATATTAACTATAGACCCCATGGTTAAGAAACTGGTAGGGGATAGACCCCATTTTATGTTTAAAAATAGTTTGAATCTGAAACAATTACTTTGTAACGACAAAAACAGTGTTGAAATTTCACCCTTGCTCTCTAGCCACAAGAGAGGCACGTTTCCCTGCTACAATTGTAAGAGATGTAGCTCCATTTCAAAAAAGATAGAATTCCAACATCCCACATTGAATTTTGTTTTTCAGCCAAAATTTTTTGCCAACTGTTGTACCAAGAATCTCATTTATCTCGCCACTTGCAAAAATTGTTCAGCTTTTTATGTAGGCCTAACTAAAAGATGCCTAAAAGATAGGATCTATGGCCATTTGTATGATATTCGCAAGAAGAATAATCTAAATGCTCTAGCGAAACATACCATGGAGTATCCTCTTCATGACTTTGAGTTTAGGGTACTTGAGATAGTTAGTCTAAACAAGAGATGTGGAGACAATGTGCTTTTGCTGAACAATAAGGAATTAAAATGGATTTTGAGATTAGCTGCACATATACCTCCGGGGATTAATAATCAGGTTTCGATTAAACCAGTGTTGGAAGGTAGATGAGCTCTCAACACTGCTTTCTTTCTTTGATGTCTTTTTGATGTTCCTTTGATGTTACATGATATTTAGTTTCTATAATAATATACATTTTTAACGACACATTCTATTTATTCATATATATTTATATTTATATATATTTACATACTTTATCCTGTTCATTCATCTTCTTATTCATATATACATTTATTTATTATTTTTTAAATACATCTTCTATTTGTATCTATATACACATGTATTTGACTGAATATTCATAATGGCTAGTTTTTACACATTCTAATAATAATTTATATATAACATGCATCAATTTATTAAATCAATCTACTAAACTAATTAATCTCATATACATACAAGTATTTCACTTCTCTTTGTACAAAAAATATTGAGCTTCAACATATATTTATTTATTTATTTATTTATTTATTTATTTATTTATTTATTTTTTGATGAATTTATACATACATTTTTATGGTTTCTTGATGGTTTTTGATATTACATATTTTTTCAGACTCCTACATATGAGCATTATCATGATATATATTTATATTCATATTTATAATTATCATTTAAATAGGAGTTTTTATCATGAACATTCATTATGAATATTTGTGCTTCTTTGTTCTGTATATGAATATGGTGAGATACTTTTGCAATTGTTGGCTTGTCTAAATACATTTATCTATCTATTCGCCGTGAGCACTCAGCTGCAGACCTGAATACTAGCTGGAGAAATTGCCTACAAATACTATTGCTTACTATAGAATTTTGTGTTCTTTTCAAGCTTGTGCACTCACATTAAGTTCTTAATTGACTAATTATTTAATTAATTGGTAAAGTGCCTAATGTATTGGTTTTAATTTGGCGCCTTTTTTTACCTATCTGTATAAATAGATGTACCAGAGATGTTATTTGTACTGTCTGATGAAGCGTGGTGGTGACCACGCGAAAGCGTTTACTCATTAAAATTGTTTTGTGTCTACACTTTGGATTCGTGATTATAACAGAAGGGAACTGTTGTCATCTCATTGACTGTGTTATACTGGCTGTTCAGGAACTCTGAGTTGTTCATTGATTTTCGTTTTTCCGTGGTGGGAGTACCTGGTTGTTATCATCATCACATGTGTTTAATGCCTAGGATCTTTTTCGTGAGGTACTTCTGTAGCCTCTCCAGCTGTTGCAAGTGTCTAGTGAGGTACATGCCAAATGGGGCATTATAGTCGATGATTGATCTAATGAGGGAAGAGTAGAGAGAGATGATGACCTCTTTCTTCATGGATTCAAAACCCTTGGTAATGAGATGTGCCACACAGAAGGATTTTTTGACCACAGTGGCAATGTGGTGGTTGAAGGAGAGGTTGCTATCAACCTGCATCCCCAGATCTCTTATAATGCCTTCAATATTCAGTGGGCTCTCCTCGATGTGATAATTAGTGGGAACTGAGTTTTTACCAAAGGGGATGACAACGCATTTTTTGGCGTTAAGCTTAAGGCCATGGTTTTGACACCAGTCATTGGTCTCAGTGAGGCCTTTCTGTAGGATGTCTGCATAACGTAGGAGTTAATAATGGCTCCCAGCTTGCAGTCATCTGTGAACTTGGTCAACCAAAGTCCCTTTGTGTTGGCCTGGACTTCTGAGAAGTAGATGCCGAGCAGGAGAGGACCCAGGACCCATCCCTGTGGGACTCCACTTGTGACTGGTCACCAATCTGACTTGGAGTCAGCTGCTTTCACACTGTGTGTTCTGTCTGTGAGCCAGTTTGTAACCCACCTACTGATATAGGGGTTGATGCCTAGTTTGGTGAGTTTAGCAATAATTCTTGAGTGAGGAATGGTATTAAAGGCCTTGGCCAGATTGAGGCAGGCTGTATGCACTTCCTTACCTTCATCCACAGCCCTGGTGACTGACTCAAAGAAGTCAACTAGGTTAAGCAGGAATGATCTCCTTTTCACAAAGCAAAATTGTGTGGGGTCTAGAGTTTGGAGATTTCCTATATCTTTGTTAATCAGGTTCATGATTATACATTCCATAGCTTTACATATCAGACTTGTCAGGCTAATGGGGTGATAATTCCCAGGGTCTGTAGTTGCTCCCCCTTTATGGAGAGGGATGACTGTAGCAGTCTGCCATTTGGTAGTGACAAAGCCTGAGATGAGGCTGTGACTGAACAGGGCACACAGATGTGGTGCCAGTTCACTTTGTACTTCATGTAGAACACAGCCAGAAATTTTATTGGGTCCCATGGAAGCTGTATTCTTGGCCTTGGACAATGCAGCTTTAACCTGTCCTGCAGTAATGCTGGGTGCCTGGCATTCTTCTGGTATTGTGATTGGTACTTTGGGGGGAGGGGTAAAGTTGGCACTGAATCTGTAGGCCAGTATGTTGGCAATATCTGTTGGCTCAGTATAGGATGTACCATTGTGCAGCAACTCAGAGCAAATATGGGTATTGCCATGGAGGTTCTTGATATAACTATAGAAGGCTTTGTGATTGTTTTTAGTGTCTGCCGCAATACTACCATCATAGCTGGCTTTAGAGGATTTGATGAGGCATCTCAACTTTTTGTTGAGGCTAATAAGGGAGTTTGCCAGTGTTGGGACTTCACCTTTTTCTACAGCAGTTTCTTCCTACAGTTGTAGAGTTTATTAATGGCAGGGGACCACCAGATTGGCTTCCTTTTTTTGGAGGAGAGCGTCTTGGTTCTGTTGGGTATGGCTAGTTCCATGCATTTATGTACATGTTTGTACAGTGCATTGGTGTATGATTTGGCAGTCATGCAGCTATTTTCCATTGGCATGGGTGCTGTGAAGTTAGCCACCTCTGTTTTTAGGAGCCCAAAGTCAGCTTTGGAGACGTTTTTCAAGGTGGTTACCTTTGCTGGGGCTGTGGATGAGATGTGGATTTCCATGGTGATTAGTCTATGGTCGGATCTGATCAGGGAGGGATTGACTATTGGTGTAGAGCAACAGTTGCCCATGTTAGTAATAACCAGGTCAGGGATGTTGCTTCTTCTAGTGGGGTTCAGAATGAGCTGGTCTAAGGTATTGGAACTGATGAATTCCAAGAAGCGCTGGGCCAGTGTATTGGTGCTTGAGTAGGTTTCCCAGTTGTTGGAGGGGTAGTTGAAGTCTCCTAGTATGAGAGGGTTGGGCTGGACCTTGCTAGATTGCAGGGTGCTTAGGAATGTGAAGTGAGAGTCTAGGGACATGGTTGGGGACCTATGGCAGGCTATGACCCGGATTGCCATTTTACCCAATGTTAGTTGTACCTGAAGTATCTCAGATGTGTTATGCTGCGCTACTAGTCTGGAGGTGTGCATATCCTTCATGAATATGGAAACACTACCGCCTTTGGAGCTTCAGTCCATGTTTTGGGGCCAAAAGGTGTGGAATGAGTTATAGCCTGGCAGTGCAGGGGTGCTTTCTGCCGCTTTAAACCAGGTCTCTCTTACAGCACAAATGTCAATGTTCTCCATTTTGAGGAGTGCTTTGAGCGAGTGCATCTTGAGATTTAGACCTCTAGTGTTGAGAAGCATGACCCTCAGATTGCATTTATTTATAGCTGTTACAGTAGTAAGTTGGTCTTTGAAACACCGCCTAAAAAGGCACTATAGTGGTGGCAAGAGTCTTAGCTAGTACCCAGAAACCCAAGGGTGACAGATGCAGGCCATCTCTGGCAAAGCATCAAGGTCTGTCAATCATGTCATCTCAAGCAGACCGATACTGGATCCTATTAGAATGACATCAGAAACTTAGCCAATTGTTGAAGTCAATTATTTTTTGTTTGTCCTGTGGTATCATTCTGGGTGATGGTAGGATACTGCTCAGGGCTAGGGTCATACCTGCTTGGGCCACATAATCCGAGAGCGCCACCATGTCTCTTTTCATGTAGTCCAAGAGAGACAGAACTAGCAAGATCTAAGGGAAAAAGTGAAGGGCAGATTTTCTGGCACCAGTAATAGTTTACCTCAGCTTGGCACCACTGCACAGAGCTTAAACAAGCTCAAACCCACGCAAATGTGAGCTTTTAAATCAGAAAATTGAAAGGGATGGAAAAACTGCCCAAACATCCAATAAACTACAATTTCTGGGACAGAAACCGCTCTTCTTGTAGTAGATAGGCTACCTAGTGCCTACCACTCCCACTGATAAGCTAGAAGGCTTCCCTCCAACACAGAAAGGCTTGGGGGGGGGTGGGCTCAGAAGCTTACAAACAGTCCTGGATACAGCAAATCTGTATCTGGACTTGACTAGTTACAGAAAAGACAGGAAACAAGCTTAGAACCTTTTTTTTTCTTTTTCTTCTCTTTGGGTGGTGCAACACTATGCTGGAGGTGGGATTTAGGAGGGATTTGCTATTGCATATCCCAGGGGTACTACAAAGAAGTCATGCTGAGTTTTTTTGTCCTGTTTGTGATATGTTCTAGTAAATGGGATGCCTGTAGTATAGGACCACATGTTGTGGGGGTGGGATGGGGGGGCATAGTCATGGCCAAAGTCCATATACATTCGTAATTCTGGAACAGCTGTGAGTTTATAACTCAGTGTGCAATATAATATGCATAGCAGCTTTCTTTTTAACCATGCTCATGATAAATATAGTCATATATCAGTAAAAAAAATGTCGGCCACGGTGGTGCAGCGGTTGGCATTACCACGTTACAGCAAGAGGTTCTCCGGTTCGATCCTCGGCTGGGGTGCCTTCTGTGTGGAGTCTGCATGTCCTCCCTGTGGTCGCGTGGGTTTCTTCCAGGTGCTCTGGTTTCCTCCCACATCCCAAAGACATGCTGTAGGTGGATTGAACACACTAAATTGGTCCTAGGCGTGAGAGCGTGCGTGTGTGTGCCTTCTGTGGAAGGTTGGACGCCGGGCTGGCAACTCAACACCGTAAAAAAAACTCCACTGCCAATCATGAGCGGATGGTGATCCGCTGTGGCAACCCCTAACTGGGAAAAGCCGAAAGAAGAAGAAGAAGATCAGTATATAAAATACATTTTCATTGCAGCTTTTACTTTTATAATAGCTTAAGGCATATGGCAGCAATAGGGTCAAGTGCAACAGTTAGTTGCACTGCATTATCAGGTGAGAACAATATCTTAACTGTTGAAACATTGTTGATGTGGAATGTTAAATGTGTGCCAGGCTTCAGAAATAATAGTGCAGTCCATATTATTGCAATGTAATGGATTGCAGGGCATTGGTTGTTTAAAGAAAACAGCAGTCTACAGATCAGGAAAGAGCAATACTAATTTTCTACAATGACTGATTCTGCAAAAAAAAAAAAAAAAAAAAAAAAAAAAAACTGCAAATTGAGTATATTCAGTAAAAGAGACCCAGATTTGTGAAAAATGGATGTCTATCAGACCAGTACTGTTGATAGCTACAGTAGCAATATGAAAATTTGAATTGTTTTCTCTGACTCTGACAATAAATCTGACTTTTTCACCCTCCCTGAGAATGATACTTCTGAGAATGAAGATGACATGCCACTTACAACATCACAAAAACAGCTGCAATACAGTGATGATGATGATGATGATGAAGAGGATGGCCTCGCATTTCTGATAATTAGAAAGCAACTGTAATAATTACTATTATCAGTCATTTATACAAATGCAGCAAAAGGCTGGGGAGGAATATATGGCTGTGCAACTATATCACAGTACGTCTAATGATGGCCTAAACCATTCAGCCATTCGCTGTGCTATTGGATCACAGCACCTCCGATGATGGCGTAATACATTCAGCCGATAGCCTAATGCATTCACTGCGCTATTATCACAGCATCTCTGATGATGGCCTAATGTATTCAGCCCTTTGCTGTGCTACTGCATCACAGTATCTCTGATGATAGCCTAATGCATTCAGCCATTTGCTGCAATACTGTATTACAGTACATCTGATGATGGCCTAATCCATTCAACCATTCTGATGATTGCCTAATGCATTCATCCATTCGCTGCACTACTGTATCACAGTAGCTCCGATGATGGCCTAATCCATTCAGCCATTCTGATGATGGCCTAATGCATTCAGCCATTCGCTGTGCTACTGTAGCACAGCACCTCTGATGATGGCCTAATGCATTCAGACATTCGCTGAGCTACTGCATCACAGTACCTCTGATGATGGCCTAATGCATTCAGCCATTCACTGTGCTACTGTATCACAGCATCTCTGATGATGGTGTAATATATTCGGCTATTTGCTGCGCTACTGCATCACAGCACTTCTGATCCTGGCCTAATGCATTCAGACATTCACTGAGCTACTGTATCACAGTACCTCTGATGATGGTCTAATGCATTCAGCCATTCTGATGATAGCCTATTGCATTCAGCCATTCGCTGTGCTACTGTATGTATAGGATGTATGTGCATATAGAGACGTGTGCAATAATATCAATATATTTTTCTTATTAACTTGTGCTCTTGTTTCTGAGATTGCCACATTAAGACAGTACTGCATACTGTAGCCTTAGCACCTTGTGCAAAAAATTCCACTCTAAATATGCGACTGTGTCAGTAGTATAAAAAATCAAGATCAAATGTGCACTGTTATTCTTCTACCTCAGATGAGGGAGAACTGAGAAGATGGCTAAAGTTATTGCCTCCAGGACTGACTTGCAAAAATCATTGAGGTATATCTCTGTAAATCAACACTACTATGACTATCTAATTCTGTGTGTTTTTGCTATTCTGCAGTATGAGTCATACCTCAGAAAGGAAGCATACAAAGGGAACAGTGCTTCTGCCACCTGGCTGCAAATCCTTGGTGCTTCCTGCTGTTTAAACATAGTTACTTTATCCTGTTCAGACATGTACACCTACTCAGCATGAACACTGGAATCTTGCTCCATCTAGCCTACACTGCTACATCAGACCTTTAGTCCACATTCTTCTTTACTACACTGACATGGTAGGTGGAATTTTTCAACCAAAACCAGGGCTAAGCAGTACAAAAAACGAGGCGACCCCACTGATAGACCTTAGATTAACAGTGACATTTTTGTGATCACTGTTTGGTCATGTGGTAGAAACCTTTCTTGAAGATTAACTCGTAAGATCAGGTGGACATCTTGTATTCAGCAAACCCCTTGACATGGAGACAGGTTAATTTCTGTAGGAGTGGGCATTTGTGGAAGCACTTAGGAACAAACATGATAAATGGTGTGGGGCAGTTTTGTAAAACCTGAAGACTTTTGTGTGTCAGAACAGGTAGCATATACTAGAAGGATGCTGTTGTCTAGCTGTACCACTGTACTCTTTCATTGGTTTCTGTAGCCCATGTAAGGAATCTCCTTTGTAGCAGACCATCATGGATTGTATCCTTTTTCCTGAGATGTATTTATGGTGTTTTTTAAAGGTTATCTGGCTATCAAGGTTCATTCCCACATATTTCAGTGCACAAATAGATGGCTGTTTGGGTGCAGTTAGTAGTTGCAGATAACATTGTTTGTAGGATTTTGGTCCTTCCCATTCAACCCACCAGTTTCTCCACTTTCCTGTTTGGCCTTTCTCATCTTCTAGGGAAAAACTGCCTTATCAAAACTCTCACTGAGTGTCAAGCATTTTCAAATTATTCTGACCAGAACTTTCTCTGATGACTAACTCATCCCTGAACTGGCGAACATCAGCTGGGGCCCTTATATTCTTATACTGATCCTGTCTCTACTCTCCTGTCTCTACTCTCTGTACATTTTACAGTATTCTTTCTCCCATCAAAATAAATAAATAGAAAACACAGTGTACCTAATGTCTGGATGACTGACAATATTAGGAAGATTCTTAAGCTTGGGAGCAAATCTTGGACCAAATAGAAAGCCAATCTTTCTTATCCTGATAAGTGGGATATATTTCTTATAGTCAGAAAAGAGACCACATAAGCAAATGACAAGGCCCAAGTTGAGTACTGTAGAAACTTCTGAGGACAAAGTCATCCTCCCAAGAAAAGTTATGGAATGTTCAAAAAATCATCTTCCCTAAGACCAGTTCTAATCACAAAGCTTCCACATCCCGTCTCACAGAAATAGAAGATAACATCACTCACTTACCTCATACTCTTCCCCAACCTTATTCATCAATTCCTCCCACTGCACAACTACAGTATCCCTTTTCCATTTCAAAGTCATTACCAAATCTAAAATCTACCTGAACCCATCAAGCTGGCAGATAACCTTTTCTCAGTCATAGAAATCATCTCATTCCCACTTGTTGAAGAAAACATATGTACTTGTTTCAGAGGTACAGCTTAATATAGTTTTTGTCTCCTTTCTCAGCTAACCCCTTCTCCGTGGCTATATACGTCTATTCCCCTCATCATTTTCCTTCTGTATCTCTTCTCCTTATTGGCAAAGCTTAGACATTTCCCTCCCACCCCACTTAATCCCCATACTCTCTAGTTTGCTTCCTATTAACCTTAACATTCCTTCTGTACAGTGTATTTGCAATGCTTGCCTTTTGTATTTCATCTTGTTTTTGCCACCCTGGCCTGGGTCATGGTTGAAGAGGGTCCTCAGACTGGTCAACTTATCTGGTTTACAAGCATTAAATAAATTAATACATTTTATGGACCACCATCCTTGACTGGATCAACTTTTATTTGTAGGCCTCATCCCCTCCTTTGGTGTTCATCAGATGTGTTGTATCAGATCTTGCAGGGTCTCAGAATGAGTGAGCAAGCAGTGACCATTCACACTCAGCACTCGTCAACTGGCATCTCTAGCACTTAGGACCCGCATTCAAACCCAGGATGGTTGAGTTGCAGGATCAGCAGCCTGAAGCTGTACTGAGGTCTGGTTAAGGCAGAAGATACTCAGATATACTGAAGAAGCTGAATAAAGCTGTTTATGAGAAGAATGTCTGGTTCAGATGAAGGGACCAAAGTACACCAGTGCACAAAAGTAGTTCTACATGAAGATACTTCTGCTGTGTTTTCACCAGTTTCTGATCCAGAAAGAGATCAAAAGTCCAGAAAGAGCAGTGCTATTAAATATTCTAGATTTGGAAGACTGTTGAAGGCACCAGATGGATATACAGACACTTTGGGAGCTTGTCATTATACTAAAGAATGAAAAGTTACATTCACTGAAATACCATCTGAATTGCAACTGAAGATCTGATTTGCTATAAGATGAATGTGATCTGCTCAGTATAGACAAAGATAATTTAAGCATGATCTATGTATATTAATAGATGACTGCGGTGGTGGTGCTGCATTAGCATTGTCGCCTCACAGTAAGACGTTGTCCCGTTCGATTCTCAGCTAGCACGCGTCTTCTGTGTAGAGACATGCGTGAATGGGCGTACCTTCGTTGAAGGTTGTGCATCAGAGCTGGCAACTCGGCACGTAAAAATCTACTGCCAATCATTAGCGGACCGGAGTTCCGCTGTGGCGACCCCTAGCCGGGAAAAGCCGAAAGACACAACAACAACTATGTATATTAATAGATGACACCTCAAAGAATCTTTATAAAACCATATAACTGTATAACTTGAAAAAAGAGGGTTAAGTATATTGGGGACATACATCTTTAAATATTAAAGAGCTCCTAGACACCTCCTTGAAGAAATCAGACTCAGAATAAGACTTCACAGATGCTGTTCACACATCAAGGGTGCCTTAGTCTTTTGCAAGAATCCTGATAGACATTACACATTTTACAAGCTGTAATTAGAAAAACCTACAAATTAAAAGACAGAGGAAGGGGATCGCAGAGACTTCTGTAGATGGTCCAAATATTTTCTCTGTGAAAGTTTTGTTTGACATGTTTTTTTACAATTGTAAGTTTTAGTACTCTTCCATTACAGTTTATGCTTCGTTTCCTTCATCGGCTGTTAGTCATTCTTGTTTGCTAGTGGCCTTGGACTGTTTGGCATCCTAAGAACGTGTTACTAAGTTATATGTTGAGTTATCTGCTTGTGACAGATCCCAACGTTTTCCTGTTAATTTTATTTTTCAGTGCACTGGTTTAGTCTTTCAACAACCCCATTATTTACAAGGAACAATTGCATTTTAGAGTCCCCTGAATATTTCACTAATGGTATTAACAGCATTTTGTTAATGGGCTTCAACTGTTTTTTGTCACTCTGGATCATGTGCTGGCTTCTCCAGGTGACCCTCTAGTGACTTTTTGTCTGTACTAGCAGGATGTGATGCATTTTTGATGGTAACTTGAAAGAAAACCTTGCAATTTCTGACACTGTTTTGCATCTCCCATTAAGCTGTTCTGAGGCACCTATGGACTTTGTGACAGGTGTTCATAAACACATTGCACAACTGCAAAGGCAGGTGCATAGTTAGAAGCACATATGCACATTTCATAAAATCACCTGAGCCTGTGGCTGAGAAACATGCTCAACTACACAGTTGGAAAAGTCTAGGTATGTAGCTGTCATGCAAATAAGCTTCCACAGTATAGTTCTCAAGTCACAAAAATGTCAGTCTCTTATGACACTGTGATGTATGGCAGGAATTTACAGGTAATTAAATTCATATATAAGTAATAAAAAGCACAGCCTGGCACCCAATGATCATGTAATGTTGATGTGTTGCTCAGCATGCCATAGCTGAGCAGTTAGATCACCATTACATGTGATGATGTAACATAGAATAGAATTTATGTCCATAGGATGTAATGGCACATCCCACGGTATAGTAAAGATCACACTCACTCACCAAGACCCTAATGCTTACCACCCCTTCACTCACTCACACACACACACACACACACACACACACACACACACACACACACACACACACACACACACACACACACACACACACACACACAATGATTTAGCAGTGCTACTGCCAATGAGAACTCTATCTGTACCTTATCCATTTATTTGCTATGACAGTCAAATCAACCATTGCTGTGACTGCACAGTATGATTGAGAAGAGGGTAATATCTGTATATAGTGGGAAGCATTACTTTCCCTTGTAACAGAAACGTGCCAGCTTCTGGCAGAGCTGGTTCAACTGATTGATATATACCTGTTTTGCCAGTACAAGATCACAGAACAGTGGGGACTGGGGAATATGCCCTTTTCCCACTGTAGTGCGATCTCAGAGTTTGGGTGCAGCAGAAATGGAGTTTTGCAGAAATTATATTACCATCTAGGGAAGTTTGGTTTCTGATGTATTTATACTGTGGAAATGGGTATATAGACTACCTTTTATTCTTCTGGTGTTCACTGTTTTCTGTATTAATTGTTACTTCTGTATCACCAAGTAGTATTGTTTAACTGCAAGCTCATTCATAATTTTCTAAGATGATTTAGATATATGTATTCCAAAACTCAGAGTACAGTTTACTTCAGCTGGATACAGAATGGCAAATGAAAGTTTAGACAAAATGGTAGGAGTGTGTTCTGCATAAACACTGTCCACTGTCAGTGTCTATATGTGCGATGACATTAGTCGCTTCCTTTTTCCACTTTATCATGGCCGAGGACTACCTGTGCTGGGCTGAAACATTTTGCGGGACTGAGCACAGCTGTGTATGAATCTACCAGCCCATTTTTTGTTGTTGGAGATACTTAGAAGAATTCCCTGCCCTAACAGGTTGGTCATTTGTGTACCAAGGCCTTATTCTTCCCCATTACTGGTGTCTTTATTTTGATTGGAGTGTTCTTCTTTAATGAAATGTTTTGGTTGCTCATTATGAATATTTGGATATAACATCTTAGAAAAGCACATTGGAATTTGTGATAATGTGTACTTCATTCTTCAATAAACCTCCCAAGATACTTGTGGGCCTTATGCTTTTTTTGTTAAAGGAGCCACTTGAAGGATCTTAGTGTCATATCTGGACACTAAATGTTTACTAAGGCAATGTTTTCCTCTGTGTTGTGCCCTACCATCTGTTTTTACTTCAAGAGAGCTCTGTTTTACTGGAGTATTTTGGGCTTTTACTATGATGTTCCTTTGCTGTGTCTAAGCCTCTATGTCCATATTGGTTGATTATCAACAGTGTCTTGTTTCATAGCTAGTTTTGCAGTAACATTTTTAAAGGTGGCATGGGTACTCCATATATGGCAAGGCCAATGACCTGCTCCTTTGGTGATTGATAGTTGCAATGGATGTGGAGCAATGGTTATACCTGAGGTTTCTTACCTTAGCAGTGGTCTGATTTTGCTGTGTTGGCTTCTCTATGGTGGCTTTCCAAATGTACTGGCTAGCTGTGATGCATTTTCAGTGATAACATTTTGGAGTTGGGAATTTGTGTACTTTCTTCGAAGTTGACTGTTTTCTACTGCCTGATGGCTAATGTCTGTTACTCTGGGTAACATATAATTTGGCTTAAAATACTTGCTACCATTTAGGACTTTTTCATCTTAAAGTACCTGAATAAGACACCTTATTCCATATTTAGCATTGGCAACAGTAGTTCCTGTGCTGGTTATCTCACAGCTGGACTACAGTAAGTTAACACTCATTACTTTGGGCTTTCAAACAGTAATGTCCTGATAAATGCTGTCTGTTCTAGATATATCCCTCTGGTCTTTCAGGGTCTGCACTGAGTTCCTATTGTGACTAGAAACATTTTTAAAACTTCAATCCTCATCTTCTCTGCCTTTCACAGTCTGGGTACTGCTTCTTTCTAGTAGCTGCTGAGGCAGTATACCCAGGCAAGATGCTGCACATCACCATCTCAGAGGCTGCTGATTGTTCCGTGGTCAGACTGCAAACATCTGGCACACTACCTTTTGCAGGTTGTGCTCTAGCTCTCTTGAATAAGCTATTTTCCGTGATTCAGAGTTCAGACAACTGACTCTGAGGACAACTGCAGAAGGTCCATGAAACAAGATGTGATGGTCAATGTGGACCTTAAGTGCAGTTCAGCTGCCTCTAGATTACTTAATTATATCTCTTGCAGTTTTGACTAGGATGCTTCACCTTTCAACATGTATCTTTTTTTATATAAGATGCCTAGGATTGAGGCATCTAAATATTTTAATAAATACTTTAAAAATAAATAAGTAATACTTGAATAGTGGACTTGTTTTGTAACTTTCTTTTTCAGTAGATTTTTTTCTAGGTGATTTTTGCCTCCAAGGCCTGCCGACTCCCACCAGTAACAGCCCATTTGTTCCTCAGTTCCAGGACTTATCCTCAGAGTTGGTGCAAGAGCTATCCAGGAAGGACGATCATTCAGGCAAGCATGGCAGTGCTTTATGTGTGAGCAGGCATTCTGGTGGGGACAGGATGTGAATGGCCTAGTCCCCACTCCCTGGCCAGGAAGACAACTGAACTGCATACACCACATGGGTACATACTACTATACACCCACTATGAAGGTTACTACCCATCAGTGGCTTGAAGATCCTAATGCCCACCCTCAGGCCATGTATTTGCATCCCTGAGATTTTTCCCTGGAGACCTCTGCAGTACATGGCTGGCTTCACTCTCCCTCCAGGATGGACATGCCCATTCATTCCTGCCCCTGGCATCAATCACTTCAGCTGTTAAAGGAACTTGGGTCACCTGGACCATAGTCAGGGGTTTATCCCTTTGTGTCACCAGTCCTGCATTTTTAAGTAGATCCTGGAAATAAACACTTGGAAGTTCTGAGTGATGTTTCCGATGTACTGATGTATCTCCTGAAGGACTGAGTGACTGATTTATGGATTTTGATGATTATCCCTACAAAACTAAGTCTGAAAATAAAATGTAACACTGATGAACATCTATGTTTCTTGCTCTGGAGGGGAAATAGATGGTAAAGTTTGGATGCCAGGCATAACAGCAAACAGATGACATTAGGAATAACAGAGGATATATGTGCAAACAAAGATTACAGAATAAAATGAAGTGATAGGCTTGTTTTGCAACTTTATTTTTCAGTGGATTTTTTTAAAGTCAGATAACTGATGAGTCATATGGGAAACACTCCCTTTCTGAAACAAAACTTTCTGCTGAAATCCTGTGGAAAACTACAGCATTCAGGGTGCGCTGTTGTTTTCTGAAGTATACATCCTGCTACTAAATAATTCGTAAATGCTATTTTTTGTGCTTTCCGGGTCTGGCTGAAATTTGTTTCTGAATAAACTGATTAACACAGTTTTAAGTAGAATTTTTCAACACCTGCATGTTTCACAGCATTTTCCTTCTCATCACACATTCATATCAGCTAAAGCACTTTATAATCTTCAGATACTTTTGCTTGTTGCATCGTGTCTTTCACAGTAAGCTGTATATTTCTTGCTTATGTGCTTGAAGCTATCATTTATCTGCGTTACTGTGTATTATTCTTCTGGGAGATGTTTTCTCCTTTTGATATTATGCATAACATTCTTATTGAAGGCTAGACTTTGCAACTGTGATGCAGTTTCTTGTATGTTTTCTGTCTATATTCAGAATTTATAGACTTCAGGATTCATATGTTTCAACTAAATAGTCCTTTACAGAGGATCATTATCAAGGAAAGAGAAATTTGTAAGTAACTTGACACTCCCTGTGTTTGGATGGGTTTACTTCTGGTGTTGGAGTTTCTTCCCAGTGTGTGTGCGTGTGCGTGCGTGCGTGTGTGCGTGTGTGTGTGTGTGTGTGTGTGTGTGTGCATGTGTGCGAGTGTGTGTGTGTGCGAGTGTGTGCGTGTGTGTGTGTGTGTGTTGTCCCTGATGTGGATACAGATGGCTCAACAGTGACTGATAAAATCTAACCAAAAGGCAGGTAGATAGCATAGAAACTACATGAATTAATGTGGAGTGGCCTTATGTTTTTTCATGTGTTACAATATGGAGTCATAACTGTTGATTAGCCAAGTCACACTTCATAACATTTCTACTGTGTATGTGAAAATCAACGTACCCAGTGACTAACGAATGTATACAGAAATTATGTCCTTCATGAGGTTCTATTAACGTTAAAGGTGTGCCACATATGACCATACTCCATTTCCTCACCACTTGTGCAGTAAGATCAGGCACATGCTTCATACACATTACCTGCCATTGATATCTGAGCCCCATTTCTCCATTCTTCCCTGTGCCACTGTAACTGGGACATACCCTAAGTATAACCCATCTTTTGGTGGGTCCCCCTTTTTAGTGAAGAAACACCTGCTTCTGACATTGATTCTGCCCCATACCTGGGAGAGAAGCAAGTGTATAGGACCATCACACCAATTTAGTCTTAACTCAGTTGATGTGTTGGGTAATGTAAGCATGGGTGGACATGCAGTGGGTGTTATGAGGGGAGTTGTCTCCACCTATAGGGTGACATGTACTCTCTAGTGTGCCCTGCCCAGCAGTACATTCCACCATTACCAGTAGATTCCACATTTCGCTGAAAGTCATGACATAAGCACATCCATGCCCCCCCAGAGACAGGCTAGCACTTACAATCTTGTCATTCCTCTTACCCAGCATCGCCTCCTCCAACACCCAGACTATTGAATTAACTCAAATCATGTAGGTCACAGTCAGGGCTTCATTCCTCTTTGCCACACAGCTGGTAATCTGCTATCAGTTCCGTTGGAGAAAATATCCTGGAACACAATTTCCTCCTCCCATCAGTCCTGTTTTAATTACTGCCGAACTCAGTAATTATACAGTTAGAGATGCAATTTTTAGCCCACTCCATCCTACCACTCCTACATAATTTTTAACTATTGTTTACTTTTTTAAGTGATGTTAAGTTCCCTATGTTGTCATTTGTAACTTTGAGTGCCAGGACTGAACATGCAGGAGAAGATCGAATATCGAACATTGCTCTTCTCTTTTAAACTTGCTTTTTTGCAGGGGGAGCAAACCACTCTGTGCCTCCCCAGTGTGGAGGGACCCCCCCCCCCACACACACACACATACAAACTTACTTAAATCAACTCCGAGATCACTATACCTAATAGACAAGGGAATACTCTGGAGAAATGGCCATCTCAAACTTGATATATCCAAATCTGTTTTTTTCATCTCTTCAGTCTCCGTATTTCGGTACTCACTGAAGCAGGTCACAACACTTCAGATTGTTAAGATTTTAAGTGCCTAGCTGAAGTTGGTGAAATTCTACTGCTATTTTTACATGCTATTATCTGGAAGATGCTGTCTTTCAAGTCTTCCAGCAGTTACTGTTGATTAACATTTTAGCAGTTGCTACTGTTTTTCCTTATATGATTTAAACAAATCCATTGTTGCCTTTTACCTTGTATTCTACTGATGGCATTTCATCTAATGGTGCTTTTCTGCAGTGGAAAAAGTTATTATTTCATTTTTATTAGTTCAGGATATTAACTAATAAAAAAAGAACTGTTCCTAAATAATAATGAAAAACAAATAAAGACATTCTTCATAGAGTGCTTTCATCTTAAAATTCAGCCATTCTGCCTAAAGCATTTAGCCATTCGCTGTGCTACCGCATCACAGCACCTCTGATGATGGCCTAATGCATTCAGCCATTTTGATGATAGCCTAATGCACTCAGCTATTTGCCATTCAGTGTGCTACTGTATCACAGCATCTCTGATGATGACCTAATGAATTCAGCCATTCACTATACTACTGTATCACAGCATCTATGATGATGGCCTAATGCATTCAGCCATTCACTGCGCTACTGTCTCACAGCATCTCTGATGATGGCCTAATGCACTTAGCCATTTACTGTGCTACTGTATCACAGCATCTCTGATGATTACCTAATGCATTCAACCATTCTGCTGATGGCCCAATGCATTCAGCCATTCACTGAGCTACTGTATCACAGCATCTCTGATGATGGCCTAATGCATTCAGCCATTCAGTGTGCTACTGTATCACAGCATCTCTGATGATGGCCTAATGCATTCAGCCATTCCTGCGCTACTGCATCACAACACCTCTGATGATGGCCCAATGCATTCAGCCATTCAGTGTGCTACTGTATCACAGCATCTCTGATGATGGCCTAATGCATTCAGCCATTGCTGCACAACTGTATCAAATCATCTTGTATGATGGCCTAATGCATTAAGCCATTCCAGAGTGTGATACTGGGACATGGCCTCTCAACTGTACCTATTTTGGAGGAGCATTCCTATTTTCAGCCCTGGTTTGCCCCTGCAAATGATGTACCTATTTTTGGAAGTATGCCCCTATTTTCAAACTTGGTTTACCCCTTCACACAAGTTTTTGAAACTGTTTAGTATGTATAAAACCACACTGCATGACCAACATACTAGTGGCACCAACAATTTCAAGAAAGCAGAGCCACATTTAACATGTACTTTTTTCAGAAGCAAAAGTAAATGACTTTGTGAGGTAGGCATTTGTAGGTCATACAGGTATTCAGATCATATTAAGTGTCTTGATAATATGCTTAGGCTAGGTTGGTACTAGGCTATCAGCCCTAGGGCCTATACAAGCCTAGCCATAACAATTCCCTGGCTATTTTTTCCCACAGTATTTACTTACCTGGACCCCTGTCTAGTATGACGACTGATGTGATCCCCGGGGTGAATTTCCTATCTCCCATCCAATCATCAAGGTTCCTTTTGAAGAGGGCCAAAGAGGCACCCTGCTTGACATGTATGGGCAATCTATTCCAGAGTCTGGGGAGTCTCTGGTCAGGAACCTATCCCTCCAGCATGTTTTGTTCATTGTGATGACAAGGTTTAGATCCCTGGAGCGTGTGTTTCTGAGGGATTGGGATTTGTTTATTATGATGACAAGTTTTAGGTCCCTGGAGCATGTGTCTCTGAGGGATTGGGATTTGTTTATTATGATGACAAGGTATAGATCCCTGGAGCGTGTGTCTCTGAGGGATTGGGATTTGTTTATTATGATGACAAGGTTTAGATCCCTGGAGCGTGTGTCTCTGAGGGATGGGGATTTGTTTATTGTGATGACAAGGTTTAGGTCCCTGGAGCGTGTGTCTCTGAGGGATTGGGATTTGTTTATTATGATGACAAGGTTTAGGTCCCTGGAGCGTGTGGCTCTGAGGGATTGGGATTTGTTTATTATGATGACAAGGTTTAGGTCCCTGGAGCGTGTGTCTCTGAGGGATTGGGATTTGTTTATTATGATGACAAGGTTTAGATCCCTGGAGCATGTGGCTCTGAGGGATGGGGGTTTCTTTAGGTGTAGCATGTTCAGCAGCTCTGGTTTGGCATGGCCTTGCATCTCATTCTTGTTACTCTCATTTTGTAAACTTGTTTTTGAATAATATCCACATTCCTGCAGGAAATGGAGAGAGTGTTATGCACTGTTTGGTTTTCAATTCTAATTAGGTGTCCAGATTTTTGACTGGAAATACCTACTTTTTCAACAGCCTTTGTTCCTGTTTTCAGTGTCTGCAGGTTGAGAGGTAAAGCATAGCTAGTTGTAGAAAACTGCCTAGCCTAACAAGTTTTTCTTGGTCACGGGGATGATTTCATTCAGAAAACTGTCTAGATAGTTGACAGTCAGCACTGAGTCATAGATTGAGATGGCTGCAAAGGGCCAAGCTGTCATCAGAAGCAATGACCATATCAGTTCACTACAGCCATCAATGCATGAAGAAATGGGCTCTGCTATGGCATTTAATGAACCATTGAGCCTGGTGATGCAGTCTTGGCAACCTCCAGGTGTCAGAGCCTCTGTCCTCTCAGGTAGGGCCTGGCCACTGTATCCACTGCTGAATGCCAGGCATTCTGCATGTGTATTACAGCATTCCCTTCAATATTATTTAAACTTTTTATTGGTGACATCCATCATCACACGCAAGGCTTAAAACTATTACTGTATGCAGATGGCTTCAATTATGTCAGTACCCCCAACACATCTTTATTTATTTGCCAAATGCAGAACTATAATGATACCTTACCAGTTTGGCTACTAATACTTAATAACAAAAAATTATATTTTTAGCCAGCACCAATACAAACTCTATAGTAAACATAAAGATTAACTGCAGACATAAAAACTAGCATAGTATAAATGCTTCAGCATTACTGCAAACATTAAACTGACATTTAAGAAGTACATTAACATCACTGCTAAAAGTATAAGCAACAAATTCTATGCTCTTCACACACTAAACCCAAGTTTTTCCAAACCACCAGAGTCACTCTTGCTAACAAACTAAATATTAAGTTTTTTTTTATGGAATTAATGCCACTGGAAATATTAACAAAACTGCACAATCAATGCTTTCTAATATGTCCTACAAAATTACTAAACCCACTACACAGCTACGATCGAACAGCACTGAGTAATCAAAGCGGAGTGACATTTGGATAAAAGAATAACTATATACACATGAACTTTACTCACAAGTTACTACACAAAGAACAAATCAGTGTTCTGCTAACAGATACTAAGATATCAAACAACTCTTTCTTAGTATAAGCAAACCCAGAATTAAAATTCTAGACAAGAGTTCAACAGCATCTTCTTGCCTACTGAATGGAACACATTATCCGCTGAGCTTAGAGCAATAACGTCTACCTTACAAAATTATGCAGATCACACCTTTCTACTCCTGTACATTGTTCTTCCTGTTGTATTATTTCATGATCAAATAACTTATTTCCCATTTATGTCATGCTATGCCTTTACTAATCTTTACATATTATTCTATATCAGTGATATTCTGATGTCCTATGAACATATCCATTACAATCACACTTCACTTCATAATAACCTTTTATTTTACTTATATATATATATATATATATATATATATATATATATATGCAGTTGTGATTATGACTTGATATCTTGCTGTATACATATCTTTACAATCTTAGTGTCTGTAAACATGATTTTCTCTCCGTATTTATTTTGTAAACGCTACCTTTGTACAATTAACATGTAAGCATTTTGTGTTTTTGTTTTGCGGTTTTATGTATTCACTATAAAGCATATATTTGTGCAATGTGTGTATTAATATACAAGTCTTTATACTGATTTTGATTTAATCTTCATTTATCTGCTGTTCTGGTTCCTCTCTGAAAACGGGCTTCTCTAGACAGGATTAAGTTGTTTAAAATATGTAATTAATAAATAAATAAGTAAGAATGTAAAAAGATAAACAAAAAATAAATACGTTACTGGACCTCTGAGTAAAGGTGAAATTGCACAAAGCACAACATAGTTGCAACATGACTATTCAAACAACAGTTGTTTGGAATAACATGGACATATGGAACAATCAGTGCATGTTCATATACCTGTTTTACTGCAGAAGCTATTGTCTTTGGCACCCAGGTGAACAGTGGAGCATGCAAATGTACTGCCATGTCATATGTTAGATGCTCTCACTAACACTGCTTTCTTTTGTAACTCAGTGCACAAAACATGCATTGCAGGTGCCAGTCCTACTCCAATGTGTCAGTGGGATACTACACTCTACCATGACAATGTGCAGGATTTGTGGCACTAGATGGGACCACATTGCACATGTCCCGTGACAGAATGAGACAGACTTCCTGCATCCTATTTTCCCTACAATAGCTGTATACCAAAACTGCCAAAGATATTCACAATTTGCAGTGAACAGTGTCAGCATTCTCTAAGAATTATGGAAATGAGGTAGATACCACTCACAGCAGATGACATTTAAATATTTCCTTCATGCATATATAACTGCCAATTGTAAATCTTCCTGAGTACAGGAGTAGTGGGACAAACATATTTTGTGCACCAATTGTCACATACTGAATATAATGCCCCATGCGAGGTTTGCAAAATGTTTTTGTACTTCTACATCACTGACACCACCTTTAATCCCAAGTATCAGCCTGGCCACAAATTGCATCACATCCAGAGAGTAATGGATCTACCAATTAGAGATGGCAAAACACAATATAGCCTTTGTAGAGAGGTTTCTGTGGATGAGGCAAAGGTGGGATTCTGGGGACTTAGTAACTTCTAGCAATGCATGTGTGGAAAACCATAGAAGTATGCTTTGAAAGTGTGGGTACCAAATAATATCCATAATGGCTATGCCAGTAATTTCTAGTGTATACTGGAAGACTGAAAATAACCCTTGAAGTTCACTTGCCTATCATTGCATGATCTTCTTTCGGCTTTCTCCCGGTTAGGGGTCACCAAAGCGGATCACCTGTCCGCTCATGATTGGCAGTGGAGTTTTACGGTGTCGAGTTGCCAGCCCGGTGCCCAACCTTCCACAGAAAGTGCACGCACTCATGCCTAGGGCCAATTTAGAGTGTCCAATCCACTTACAGGATGTCTTTGGGATGTGGGAGGAAACCAGAGCACCTGGAGGAAATCCCACAGGGAGGACATGCAGACTCTGAACAGAAGGCACCCCAGCCAAGGATCGAACCAGAGAACCTCTTGCTCTGAGGTGGTAACACTAACCACTGCACCACCGCGGCCGCCCCCTATCATGAATCCTATTAAGACTCACAAGGTGCAAATCACCATGTCTACTTTGATAATTACCTTACATCAGTAGATTTGGCCAAGATATTACTAAAACACAGATGATTTTTTTTCTTTTGGCCCATACTGACTCTTTTCAGGCCCCCCTACAGACCCAATTGTTCCCTTCTGCCTGAGAACCCTTTGGTCTATTTGTTCCCATCAGGGTGACAGTCAGGTGTTAGGAGTGGTGTCATTTGTGTCAATTGGATGTTCTTTCTATGAACTCTAACTCTCCAAACATGCCCAGTATTCCTCTTGTGGATGGTTGGCAAGTGGTGTCAGCAGTGGGCTGTCACTCATATCTTGGGTGATATAAACCATCAGGATATGACTGCACTCTTACCTACCAAAACAGGTAGGCACATATTTTCTGGTCTGCAGCGGGGAAATCATACTGCAGTGCAACCCCAGACACATGTCTCACATCCTCCCCCTAAACACAGGGAAGCAGGTTAAGCCTCCAAACTCCTTCCTTCTTACACAAAACCTGCAGCAAGTGCTTGAGTTGTTAATTGAGCTTGACTTGCCAACAGTGGCGACTACTGAAGTACAGAATTTACTATTGTGGCAGTATGGTATGCACATCAATTATACAGGATGTTCATGTGACCTCAACAATGAGGACAGTATTTGAAGTATTCAGTATTGTAACAGAGATAAGAGAACTGGATGTGGAATCTTTACAAAAGCTTAGGTGCAGATTACATAGGAAAAAAAAACAGAAATTGTGGGAACAGCACATGCAGAATAATGTTTTGGAGGAGGAGTGAGAATGAAGGGAAGGCAGGAATTTAGCAGTTTATGTAATGTTGGAGCAATTTTTGTAATTTTGGATTGATGATAGTTATACAAAAAAGTGTGATGTGTAATGTTTGTAACTAGGAACATGTTAATATGGTTTGTTTTCTTTTATATCGATATATGTTTGCCTATGTCTTAAGTGATAATTCAATAAAGGTGTTAAAAAAAAAATGAGGGCAATGCTGATTCTCCGGCAAGGAAAGGTCAACATTTGGCTGCTACATGATTCTTTTTTTTTTAAACACCTTTATTGAATTAGGCAAACCTACATTTATATAAAAGTAATCAGACCATATTAGCAAGTTCACATTTATAAACATTATACATTACTTACATTGTTATATATCCTATAATCTGGGCAACATTACATATGTTATTCAATTCCTGCTTTCTATTAAACCTCATTCCTCCTCCAAAACATTTTGGTGCATGTAATGTTCTCACAGTTTCCAGTTATTTCCATGTAATTAACTCCTACCCTTTTCTAAAGCTACTACCGCCTGTTATTTTATCTGTTACAATATTCACTGCTTCAAGTATAGTTAAATTAAATTTTGATTTCCACTTTCTTGTAACTGCTTTTTTGGCAGCCATCAGAATTAAACTTATCAAGGCTTTACTATGTCTAGGTAGTTCAGATCCTGTATCCCAACTAAAAAAAAATAATTTCCTTAATTAAATTAATTTGCTTGCCCAATATTCCTGACAGAGTACTCTGTAGGGAATTTTTAAAGTCTGCCAACTTATTACACTCCAAAAATATGCTCCCATTTATCGCTTTTTTCGCCATCAATTTGTTGTACATTTGGGAGCCATACATATGACCATGGAATGATTCTTTTGTAGTATTGATACTGTCAGCCAGCACTGACCCCACTGAAATGCAATGAAATGGATCTTGTTTTCAGATTCCTTGCCCTTTTTGATTTATCACGATATGACAATTCCACGACTGTGGCGGAGTTTGCAGACCAGTTGTGCACCCTGCATGACGCTGTCAGAAAGCACTGAAATAGTGCATATATCTGTTCTGGTTTCCAAGGAATGTTACCATTACAAATGCTTCAGTTTATTTTGGGACAGTACAGACCATTAAGTTTATGACAGTAGTCAGGGAAAGTGCACCAGTGCACACAGGTGAAGTTCTGAGAAGAGCTGTATCTGCATTGGAGACTGTATTTCCAAATAAAATGAATAAATCATAATGACATGTCTGTCTTTAATAATAGAAGCATATACATCTGTTGCAGGTCAGTATGGCATTTGGTATTTACCTGTGCAGACAATGTATTGCACTTACTACAACTATCAATACTCTGGTTGGTTACCATAATGACTGCACATCACAGGATGTAAAGCATTCATACAGGACAAATCAGTCTTCCACTCCATTATGGTACTGCCAGGTGTACTGGGGAAATATGAAGAATATGGCTGCATTTTTCATTAGATTTTCAGTGAAGACCAAGTATTTATCAAAAATTAGATATTAAAAGAATTTTTTAACACATGGCAGTTAATACAGCACTTTACATACATTATAAGTGATTGACTTAGTCCAAGACCAAAACTAATAATGTTGTTAACATAACCCTGATACTACCTAAAGAAGTATGTATACTATTTACTAGGCATTTATTATAACTATACCAACACACATTTTTAAAAGAAGATATGCTGTAACCTACGTGAAGGTATTTATAGCTTTCTTAATTCATACAATATCTTTATTGTATTTCTCTAACAGTAGACTAATTTGGGTCCGAAATTTACTATTCACTGTTAAATATTTTACTTTTTTACAAATAGTATTTACATCTTTGCCATATAGTATATTGGTTAATATAATAAACTCAGAGAAATGAAGAATTAGACTTTTTTCAGTTCATGTTTATTGTTTTCTTAGCAGTTCCTAACAGACACCATGGGAAGGCTTCCTGGGGGATGTTCAGAATAACACAGCATTTATGGTAAGCCCTAGTTTTTGCAAAATGCTTTTTTTAATTAATGTTTACCAGCTTTCACAGAATGTGGCTAATGTGGCTAGTTATGCATTCCAAACACATTTTTGTAATCTGGCACTCTCATTCCTTAGACAATCAAGCTTCCCTTCCATCTCTCAATAACCCATTTGTTCCTCCAGGTCAAGGACTCGGGCTCCTTTGAAGGTTCTTCTCTTTTACCTGAAGGCAAGGGTCAAACTACCAGGAATGGTGCCATCATCCTGAAGGGTCTGTGCTTCTTCATAGCCCTAAGTCCCTTCCCAGTGGTCTGACACATGTTAGACTGGGTGGGCAGTGAGGAGTGTCTGCTTGGCTATCTCCCAACCCCCAGTGCCTTCTTAACCTCAACTTCCACTACAGCCCAGTGAGGGACCACCCAGAATGCTCCCTCCCTTCCCCAGGATAGGCACATCTTTCCCCCTGCCTTTATTTATTTGTATATTTAAGTATTTATTTATTTTTATTTATATTTGTTTACCAGAGTAGTGCACTGATCAATACTGACCAATTTCAGGCTCAGCCATCATCAACTTTCCAAACTACTCATTGAATTCCGGTTGTCTGGGCTGTATTCAAGGCTTTATCCCTCTATGCCACCAGGACAACTACATCTCAAATACATGTTTAGTGCAAAAACATGTATTATTTCAGATGCAGATCTAGCCACATGCTGTCAGAAAAGGAAAAAAAGATACATGGGAATTAACTTTTCCTATAAGCATGACAGTATTCTGAACCTACTATCTTCTGGTCTTTAGAATACAAGTGGAGATAGAAGTATTAAATAAAAGCAAATGTTTAGTAACTTGAAATTTGTCTTTCCATAATTACTGAGCAAAATTCTAAAATGTAATCCAAAATTCAGATAATACATTGCGTTCATTGACTGCATCTATAATAAGGATTATCTTTATACTTGGCCTTCTTCCTTTCTTAGGAGGTATGTGAAAAAGTCTGTGTAAGAATTTCCAAGAATACGGTAGCGGTGTCGCCTCACAGTAAGATGCTGTCCAGTTCGATTCTCAGCTAGATCGTCTTCTGCGTGGAGACATGCGTGAATGGCATACCTTCGTTGAAGGTTGTGCGTAAGGGCTGGTAACTCGGCACATAAAATTCAACTACCAATCATTAGCGGACCGGAGTTCCGCTGTGGCGACCCCTAACCGGGAAAAGCCAAAAGACACAAGACAATACTCTCCAGAATGGAAATAGAGTTGACTTACTGTACTTACAGATTTCAGTGTTAAGTCTTTAGTAGAGACACACAGGTATAACTAACTTAAGTAATTCCAGTGTGAATCTGATATAAAGTTCTGAGGGAACGGATTTAAAATATATCTTGTTTGACAAAGCCCTAGATTAATATTCTAATTATAAACAGGTATTTTTGTAATTCGTTAAGTACTCATGCCTTGTATTTTAGAAAGTAAAAATTGCCTAATGCTTTGAAACAATACCCAGTGTCAGTATTTAACTATGACTGCATTTTTGTCACTTCTTTACTAAAGCAGTGGGAGAAAAGAATGTTGTAAGTAGCAGAAGCTTTAGTTTAATGAAGAAAATGTATGCCACATATTCTTGAAATTTGCTCAAGTATAACACACAGAAAAATAAAGGTAAAAGTACACAGAGATGAAATGCGATGCCTAGGACCAGGTCCCTAATAGATTATTGAAGTTTCAAAACTTTGAACATCATAGGTCCGAGTCTATATGATCTAAGTTTTGAAACATTGAAGGTTTTGAATGGAGATTGCCATACAGAGAGGAAAGGGACATTTACCATTTTCCTCATTGCAGTGCAGTCTCAGAGCTGGTATATTTAAGTAGCAGGAGGTGTGGGGGTGCAGGGGGGCTTGCCCCCCACCTGCAGAAACATTACATTTTTTTTTTATTTCAGTTTCGACATTTCAAAACTTTGATCATATGGTCTCGGCCGTATGATGTTTGAAGTTTTGAAACTTCGGTAATCCGATAGGGACACCTAGGACCATGCCTATCACAAATTCAATGATTTTAGTACCAGTTAAATTAGTGCAAAGAAAAGGCAAAGGAAATGTAATTCTTGCACTCTTTCACAAACCCACCTATCCAAACTCCCTACTTTATAATCACTCACATCTACATATCATACTCAACAATATTCCCAATCAGTGCTGCTCCCCTCCAAGATTGTCCTTAACTCCTTCAGTGACCACTGCCCCTTACTTTGCCTATGGACTTTCAAAATGCCCCATATCCCCCCTATTAGCACTGGGCACTCTTCTCCTGTTGCTAGAGACAATTCTTTCCTTTGCTGTTTTTGCACTACTGATAATAGTTCTTTTTTTTCCTTTTTCATTCCAAATGAGGTTTTAATTTACATCATTAATTCTCATTCTCCTATCAAAAACTCATGATATCCCATTACCATATGGTGGACCTGCAATGCTACCTGCCCCCAACTTTCCTTGACCTCAAACAACATGGGCCCCTAGGATGAAATTCGACATCTCTGGAAGTCCATTAAAATTCTTCCTTTTTTACCCAGTATCAATATCTGAAGTGTTTTGTCCATCCATCCATCCTCAACCCCATTTCCCATTTTGCATATGGGGTCCAGGTGTCACTTCAATAGTGACAATCATCTCGAGCCAAGGTTTGCACCTCCTGGTGGTTAGCCCTGCCATGGTAATTCATCCATACCACTCATTTGCACACACACTCGCACCTATGGCCAATTTAGAGTGTCCAATCCACCTACTGCATGTCTTTAGAATGTGTGAGAAAACGAGAGCTCCAGGAGGAAACCCATGCAACCACAGGGAGGACAAGCAGGCTCCACACAGAAGGCACTCCAGTCGAGAATTGAACTGGAGAACCTCTTGCTGTGAGGCAACAATGCTACTGCTGCACCACCGCGGCCACAATAGTAGTGAAACGTACAAAAGTGACATATCTTAAAAGCACATAAAATGTTCTTTTAATAAACCTAAACCCTACTGAAAAAAAAAACCTGGGATCCGGCCTTGGCTTAAGAAATTTCTCTCATCTCTCACATCACCCTTCTACATTCCCTGTTGATGCCCTCAATGGTGATTTGACGTCCTAGACCTACCACTCCCTTTCCTACAGTTCATCAAAGCATCTTCCCTTCGCTTTTAAACTGTTTAAAAGCTGCCTGCTAGATTTTCCAGTATCAGTGTGTCTTGGTCCTCCTAAGGCAAACTCCACCATTACAGGGTTCTCAAAGTTCTGTTCTTGGGTCCACTTTCTCTTCCATCTCCTTATCATCTCCCAGCAATTAAAACCTTTCATCATGCAGAAAATTCTATACCCGTAAAAGAAGATAAGGACTCCAAGAACATCAAGCGTGACCCGCAAAATTATCTTAATCAGCTTTTTCTCTAGTTGCATTCAAACAAACTCATTTTTATCCCTGTGAAAATGCAAACTGTACTCTTTGGCAGATCTCAAAGACTATCTTTTAACAACCCTTTTCAGCTAGCTGACCTCTGTAAAAGTATAATTTCTCCAACTAAGTCCTAAAAATGCAGTAGGGTAATGTTAGGCACCTCACTTGCATTCCACCAACACAGAGAAACGTCTTTTGTCAAAGTTCTATCACAATTAAAATCTTCTTCTTCTTCTTTTGGCTTTTCCCAGTTAGGGTCGCCACAGCGGATCACCTGTCCGCTCATGATTGGCAGTAGAGTGTTACGGTGTCGAGTTGCCAGCCCGGCGCCCAACCTTCCACAGAAGGCACACACACACATGCAATCACGCCTAGGGCCAATTTAGAGTGTCCAATCAACCTATAGGATGTCTTTGGGATGTGGGAGGAAACAGGAGCACCCGGAGGAAACCCACACAACCACAGGGAGGACTTGCAGACTCCGCACAGAAGGCACCCCAGCCATTTATCACAATTAAAATATTGCTACAAATTCTTCAGGTACCTGATTCCATAGCTAAATGCCTTCTAATGGCAGTCCTTGAGTATGCAAAACAAAAAGTCATATGTTCTAGATTATCACCCTGATTGCTGATCAGCAAACACAGTGCTGCAGTTTTTTAAACCTCTTTATTAAATCCTGTTTTTGACAGTGACATATGTGCACATACATTAATAGAACACAGAAAACAAACCAGTGACATTTTTCATGTAAAGATATATATATATATATATATATATATATATATATATATATATATATATATATATATATATATATGGGTCCACTTTTTAATTTCGAAAGCTCAAAACTCGAGTTTTGAAATACCGAACTCAAAACATCGAGATTTTGGAATCTCTAAATTAAAAAGTGGGAAAAAGAAGCAATTAAAAGATTGTTTTTGCAGGGGGGCAAGCCCCTCTGCACCCCCACACCCCTGTAACTTAAATATACCATCTCCGGGATTGCAGTACAGTGAAGAGAATGGTAAGCAGAACAGGAGCGTTACCATTATCTTACCTGTAGCATGATCTCGGAGTTGGTATATTTAAGTAGGGGGTGTGTGCAGGGGTGCATGGGGGGCTTGCCCCCCTGCAAAAACATTGTTTTAGTTGTTTTATTTATTTATTTTTGTTCCAGTTTTTAATTTTGAGATTCCAAAATGTCGACTTTCTGGGTCAGTATTTTGAAACTCGAGATTTTGGGCTTTCGAAATTAAAAAGTGTATCTATCTATATATATATATATATATATATATATATATATATATATATATATATATATGTTTTGTTTTCATAAGAGTGGCTAATTCATCCAGTTCCCTGGGCTGGTTCTATAGGCCAGTCCCACACCCCCTCAGCTCTTTAAGTAAAGAGCAAACAAATTTACCGTAATAAGCCAATCAGTACATTGTAAGATTGAAAGCAACTGGCTTAAAAAGAAAAAAATACAGCTCATTCCTTCTACTGGCACATCAAATAGGTGGCCAGATACATGCCAGCCTCCCCGACCCAGATATTCAGGTCCCATTTCTGTGCCTTGTCCCCAACCCTCTTTCAACATATTCTATTTAAAAATATATTTTTGTAAACTATAGCAAACAATTTGCTGCCTGCACAGAATGCTATACAGCTCAGGTTCAGGTTTTAGTTAAAAAAAAATATATTTTTTTACTTTTAAATTGTAGCAAACAGTTTAAAAGTGCTACAGCTTAGACCACCCACAGAGCACTGCAGCACTCGAGTTTGCCCGCAAATGTAATACCAGCTTTTAAAAGCCAGTATTGCATTAAAGAGAGATTTGCACCTGGGGTAGTTGCCACTCTCACTTGACCACAGCTAAGCTACTGTTTGTTTTTAACAATTATCATTTGCTCCAACAGTACATAAATTGTTTAGTTCCTGACCTCTATTAAACATCACTCGTCTTCCTGAAGATCATTCTACATGTATCATTCCCACAATTTCCATTTATTTTTATGTAATTTGCTCTTTCCTTTTTTTTTTCCTAAAGATCCTACATCCAGTTCTTTTATCTTCTTTTAAAATTCAGTACTTCAGTTGTAGTTGGTTTACATTTTCAATTAACATTTTCTAGTAAATGCTTTTTTACAGCCAATAGCATTCAACTTAGTAAGGCCTTACTATGTCTAGGCAATTCAGATCCTATATCCCAGCTCAAAAGAATAATTTCCTTAGTTACAGCAATGTGCTTCCCCAACATATATTAATTAATTAATTAATTAATTAATTAATTAATTAATTAATTTATTGACATTTGGTGACCAGGAAAGTCCAACTGGGTCAGAAACCCATTGTCAGTGGAGGCTCGGAGAGAAAAGCTCCAAAACAATAACATACAATAGTACATATATCATACAAAAGTTCATATAGTAGCAATTTTAAGAAAACTACAGTAAATATGTCATCAGATTAGTACAACAGCAAATTACAGACTTCAGTATCATAGATTTGGTTGAAGTAAATTAGAAAACATCAAGACCTCATTTCATAGAGTTGTGTAGCAGCATTTGGTAAGCAGAGAATGCACATGCAATTTGACATTTAAAATAATGTAACAAAAGGCTATGAAGAGGAGAATCATACTAACACTTTAAAGGTTTAGTAGGTAACAGTTGAGGTAAAGAGAAAGAGGAATAGAAAGGACAGGTATGTTATTAGGAGATTTTGAGTTTGGTTATGTTGAGTAGTTCTAAGGGGGGGGTCTTTTTTTTCTCAAAAATTAGAGGGGAGAGTTCTTGTTGGTTTGTAGATTATAAGCAGAAGATTTGAGGGGTGAGCAAGGAAAAGCTTATAGTGATGATAGAGGGGGTGGGGATAAGTGGGGAGAGGCCAGAGGACATACCATCTTGAGCAATGGCAGGTCCAGGAATTGTAGAGAGAGTTTTTTACGGTAAGTTTAAACATCTTGCGGTTGTCTATACTGGTGATAGTATTTGGTAAGTTATTCCATAGTTTAGCTATGGCATATGAATAGAGACATTCTCCTGCTCTTTTGCTGGGCTTGTGTATGTCTATCAATTGTCTATTATTTGAACAAAGATTTCTGGAGGGGAATGTAGGTGCGTAGGATGGATTTTAGGGCTGGACAGTTGTTGGGTTTATGTATTAGTTGTTGTGCAAATGATAGTTGTAGGTAATTGACATAGTGGGGAAATTCCAGCCAATTTAGTTCCCTAAGAGCATTGCAGTGGTGGGTAGGTTGAGTCAGTAGCAAATTTAGCAATCTTGTAGAAACAAGACTCGAGTTTTGTTTTGAGAGAGACATGTAGATTGGTAAAAGTGGGAGCACCATTCAATAGAGATGGGATCAAGTAGGTATTCGCTAGTGTTTTTGTTATTATTTGGGTTCATAACATTTTTCTGTTTATAGAGAGTTCCTAATTTGAAATGTTTTTTTTTCATGCCGTTTAGGATATGTTGGTCAAGTGTGAGTCTGTTGTCTATGGTGATGCCCAGTAATTTTGCACTTGTTACAATTTCAATCTCTGTTTTGTTATGGGAATAGATTTTGAACTCGGGTTAATTTTAGGAGAGAAAAGTAAAAGTTTGGTTTTGTTAGGGTTAAGCAGTAATTGTGCAGTGTTTAACCATAATTCTGTAGAGATAAATGTTCTCTGTGTTTTTTGCAGCAGGTCAGGGGTGTTGTTGGAGGAGGAGATGATGGTGGAATCATCGGCGTACTGGATTAATGTGCTGTTTTGGCAGGCAGTGTGTAGCTTATTAGTGAAAATGTTAAAGAAGAGGGGTCCTAGGATGGACCCCCGTGGAACTCCTGTTGTGTTGGACTGGTCTTGAGATAGGCAATCTTGCCATTTTACACATTGTTGCATATTAGATAGGTAGCTGTTAAACCACTGTGTGGAGATTGGTTAGTAGCCTATTTCAAATAGTTGCTGAAGTAATTTGTTATGTTAGGTTGGAGTCCCTGGCTTTGAGTACTGTCTCAATGAAACAGATAAGGGCTGTTGTTGTGCACAGAGCTGGCCTGAAGTCATGTTTTGTGGATGTGAAGAGATTATTATGGGTGAAGTGGTTTAGTAATTGAATGTGTATACACCTTTCAAGCAATTTGGATAGGGGAGAAAGGATAGAGATGGGTCTGTAGTTTGTAAGCTCGTTAAGATTTACCTTCTTTGTGTAGGGGAGTTATAATTGATTTTTTTTCCAGAGAGCAGGGACATAAGATTCCATAATGGATCAATTAATAAGAATGCTGACTAGGTGGGTGATAGCATCTGCAGCGAGTTTTTGGTATTCTTGTGGAAGATTTTCAGAGGCAAATGAGTCTATCTTTAGTCTGAGTAGGAGTTTACAAATTAAGGTAGTGGAAACTGGTTGCAAAGAGAGAGGGGGCATTTGTTGGATATTGGTTATGGGAAGATAAGATGTTCTCAACCTTAATGGTTGTTTGTGGGGAAGGGAGGGGATTTTTAGTGGTTGTTAGAACTAGAGTTCAAGCCTATGATCATACCTCTCAATCTCTTAGAGCAAAAAATCTGGACAAAGCCTAAAATGGTGGGGGGACAAATAGAGGCAGATTTCAAATATTGCTCTTACAAACTTAGAAAGTTGATGGAATAATAGGTTTTGCACTAGCATGAATTTTTTGAAGGATGTGGAGTCTTAAACTCAAATGTTTGTCATTATTTAATGACTTCAATCCTCGACTATTTGCCAGAAAAGTACAGATTTTAGGAGGAACACACCAAAAATATGAGGCAAAAATCTGGACATTTTGCAAAATCTGTACAGTTGAGAGGTATGCGGATTAATGTGGCCATCCTGTTAATGAAATGGGTATTGAACATATTACCTATTTTGGTAGGTGTTTTGTCTGTGCTAGGGGAAGGATTTTCTGTGGAGCCGGGACTGAGTAGTGATGGAATGGTTTTCCAGAAAGTTTTTAGGTTGTTTTTATGGCTGGTCAGTTTCTGTGAAAAGTAATATCTTTTATCTGTGATCACTGATTGTTTAACTTTATTAAGCAGATCCCTGTAGTTTTGCCAGTTGGTGTCATTTTTGTTTTTTATCCAGTCTTTCCAAGCTTTGTCTCTAGTTTGTAGTTAGTTTGGTAGTTTTAGTCAGCCAAGGTGCATGATTAGCTTTTGTTCTTTTTCTTCTAAAAGGGGCTAGCTTGTTGAGGGTGTCTAGGAATATTTTATTGAAATAGGTGACAGTGTCATCAAGAGGTAGAGTTTTTAATGGAGTCCAGTTGAATGATTTTAATATGCTATTGAACAAGTTTCGATTGAAATTTGTTAGGTTTCTGGATGTTTTATAAGTGCGAGTTTTGGGCTTTTGGGAGGTGGTTCGATAAGTATATGCAAGGCAAATGGTCACTTAATGTGTTAGGAAGTGTACTGGAGTTTAAGTATTTGAGGGTGTCAGAGACAAGAGTCCAGTCTAGGACTGAGCTGAGGTTGTTGTTTTGTATTCTACCAGGGGATGTGATTAGTTGTGACAAGCCATGACATTGGATACTGTTTGTTGGTGAGTTAGATACAGGTGTAGCCAATCAATATTTACATCTCCCATAATTACTGTTTCATTAGACATGTTTTTAGTAACCCATGAAAGAATGTCTTCCAGAATAGGGATATTTTGTCCTGGAGGAATATATACTGTTATAATACAGAGTTGTTTATTCTTATTTATTTTTAGCAATGCTATGAGTATTTCAACATTACCAAACGTGGCTATAGTTTTGCTTAGAGGTAAGACTGTATAGGTATTTGGATAAACAACAAAGTACTCTGTAAAGAAGTTATATTCCCAAAAAAACATGCTCACAATTGCCTCTCTTTGTCCCATGGGCCTGCCAGGTGGGGAACACAGGTTTTTATGAATCTTTGGCAATGCATAGGATTTCGAGTCCATAGGTTCCTTCTTAAACAGCTTTTGTACATCCTTATTAGTAAAAAAAACTAGCCTTTCACCTCTTTCCGATATTTCAAGTAGTTCCTCATTGAATCTGGACCATGGATTTACATCCAATTCTAGATACTCGCTGTTTACCCCTATCAAATCCTACCCATTGTCTCAATGATAGGCTCATATATGGAAAATGTGGGGAAGTTTTTGGATTTCCATTTGAAAAAAATATTTAAAGAGAGTACCATCACATATAAAGAGCACTAGAGAATTATGTGAAAAGGTTAGTAAGATCAAGCGGCAAAAAGATTATTTTTGGGCCACAGTGGATGAAAGCTCTTTATATACAAACATTGAGACAAAGAGAGGACTGGAAGCTATGGGGAAAGTTATGGGAGAAGGACCACGTTCCTCTTTCCTTTTACTTTTGCTGGAATTTTGCTTGACACAATTATTTTAAATGGGGAAAAAAGTTTTTCTTGCAGAAAAAGGATATAGGAATGGGGGTGGCATTTGCACCCTCATATGCTATAGTATACATGGGAGAATTTGAAAAAGAATTTGTATATCAGAATCAATATTTTATTAATAATGTAATATTTTTTGGTAGATTTATTGATGATTTGATATTTATTTGCAAGGGTAAGCAGGAGAAATTTGATGCATTTATGGTAGATTTGAATAAGACAAGTCATGGTTTAAGATTTGTGCATGAAATGAATTCTAAAAATATTGCCTATCTAGATGTGGAATTATATGTGAAAGATTTTTACCACATACAATTATAGAAAAGTCACCACAGTTAATAATTTCTTGTATGCAAAAAGTATGCATCCCCCACACTTAATTAAGGCCTTACCTTTAGGTGAGATGAAACGGGTGTTTTGGAATACTTCAGAGGAAACATTTAAACAGGAAGTTTTAGAGGAGACAATGGAGAGACTAAGATGTAAGGGGTACCCGGAAAACATCATAATTAATGCTAAGAAAATAGTTTTAGGTGAAAGACAAAAATAAAAAGAGAAAATAGGATTGTTAGGGGGTCTTAGCATTGATAGGGAGAATGCTCAGGAAGGACAAGAGCAGGAAAGCTTGTATTTTGTACAAAATTCTCACCGTTTAGCCAGAAAATGGAGAAAATAATAAGGAATTTCTGGTAAATGATAAAGGAGGAGGTCAGGGTATGAATCCTGGAACATCTAAGGGATATTAGAAATAAGAGTGTCTTTAGTCCAGTAGCTGAACATTTTTTGTCCACACATGGGGGCAGTAATGTAGTTCTGTTAGAGTGTAGAATGATTAGAAACTTTAGAACTTTACAACTTAGGGGGATGAACATTGACAGCAACCTGACTTTGTAAATATTGATGTATTTATTATATGAAAACAATTATTTGGAAAAAATGATGTACTATTTCTTTAAATTGTGGCTTATTAACCTTAATTATATTGTAATTAACCTTATTAAATGGGGGTATAAAGGAAAGGAGCACTGGAATGTAATTATTCTTTGAAGGCGAAAGGCCGAGGTACCAAATAAAGTGGTGGAAAAAAGTATTTACTTTGCCTTATTGGAGCTTGAAGTTTGTATTTTTATATTTTGACTGAGGAGGTGGTTGTTTCAGTTTATCTGATAAGCTTACAGTACCCACTTACCACTATAAGTTTTTATCTATTATCTTTTCATCCCAATCCACTTTCCCACTATTCCTAATCCCTTTTTTGGTCATTCACTCATTCCCCTTCTTCATTTCTCCCTAGCACCCCCACGTTCTATTTATCTCTCCCAGCATCTCTTTTACAGAGAAGAGAGTGAAGCTGGAAGAAATCCAAAGCAAAAGAAGAAAGGGTCAGTAGGGACTAAGATGGATAGATAGCGAAGTAATGAATATAAATAAATGTAAGAATCAGTTGTTGCCAGACAGGCCCAGTGTAATAAAGTCCTTGAAGTCACAAAGAGATGGACTAGACTGAATGATTAAATAACAACAACATAAACTACTACATTTTAAAATTATTAATCTTACATTTTGGATAATAGCACACCTGTTGAGATTCACTGATATTCTTTAACATTTTACATTTTAATGATATATACATCATAACAATATTTGTGGTAAAAAGTGTTGTGTATTGAATAAACATGAAACTGTAAAAAAAATCCAATGCATGTATCTTGTTTGTTGTTTGCTGGAACGTAAATATAGTTGCAGTACATGGAACATACTCAAAAACTGGAAGAAAAGAAACACAATCTTGTTATACACCTCTGACATGAAAGAGGTACATAACATGTTTTATTATGCATGGCTTAGGACTGTTGTGCTCTATTCTTATGCTCAAGTATACACAGCAGCCACTGCAGAGCAGCAGTAAGAAGCTAAAATTACTTTTAAAATCTGTAAACACACCTCTTGCTCCCTCAAAAGAAGAAAGCAGACTGAAATGTTTAACAACTTTCTAAGCTGTTAGTCTACCAGATGTATGCTGTGCTCCTGGCCACCACTTGTGTGGCAGCACTAAGTGTTGTAAAGCTGTAACACACTTTTTGCTCACTTTTTCCTGTAGTACTAATAGTCTATGGGAGCAGCTCAAGCTCCATACACTAAAAGAGTATCTTCTGTCACAACTAAGTGGTTATGCGTTCTCGACATGGATGTCTCTGATATATGATCTGATTAGAATTCTCTGTGTAGAATAATTGGACACGTGTTTCATTTAACTATGTATTACTTTATTTTTTAAATGTGAAGTATTAAATCAAATAAAATATTGCCATGTAACTTTAGAGTAGAATTACCAATGTACTTTTTATCGCATTTGGATGGCACAGTGAAGAACATGCCTTGCCTTGAGGTACTACTGAAAGAAGAAGAACTACGCTGTTCTTCTTTATGATGTAGTTAAGGTGACATTCACATTTGATAACTAATATGAAGTATAACTTTCTGGTCAAGATAACAAATAACTGGGAATGGGTGTTGGGCAGAGTGGGTGAGAAGGACTGGATCTCCCACGAAATAGCAAGTTGTGGAGTGTACAAGCTTTTAAGAGAGTCAGAAGAGGGCAGACTACAGGATTGGCAGATTGGCTAGTTCCCTGGTACCTGACTTTCACCTGGAGAATGAATGGGCAGTCCAACCCAGATAAGAAACAACTGGGTCAGTTGGGTGATGGAAGGAGGATCCACTGGGTAGATCCTGTGGATGACCCCCGCCACCCCAAAAAAACAGCAATAGATGACAGAGTGAATCTTTGACAAAAACATGCAAATTCCCTAAATGTGTTTTTGAAGTTAAGTTTATAGTAAATATTTTTCTAATAAAAAAATCTTAATCATTTTTTATTTATTTGTTTTTGTTTGTTTATTAATGTAGTTACTTATTTATTTGTCATTTGTTAACTAGGTGTGTGGTCTGGTTCAAGACTATTTTTAACCATGACCTCAACTATGAGGCATAGACTAAGGCATCAAAAACATGAAACAGTGAAACACAAACGTATAACAAATGAGATGTGTTACAGCTGTAACACATGTACAACACTTGTCAGAAGAGCAGTGCATACAAATATTTTAACATTGTTAACAATGTCATTAGTTGGCATAATGGTTAAGGTCTTCACCTCATGGACACAAGACACAAGGTACAGTGTCTGATTTTTACCATGGGTTACTGGCTGGGCTTAAAATGGCACTTCAAGGTCGTTAGCATAGTATTCACCATGAACCTAAACAAATCATCCTGTATTTTAAAACCAAGCACATTTATATTCATTTTCAAGATGTTTTTATGGCTTTTCCTAAATTTTGGAAAATTTTCTGTTGATGTAATTTTAGCAGGGAGATTGTTCCATGACGCTGTGGCTACTTGATTTTTCATAACTTGACAAACTAGCTTGAGGTCTGAGGAGTTTAATGTTGTCACTGTTTCCTAAAGAATAATCCAAGAGCTACAACCAAAAATGACTGGTTCTGCAATCATGAAAAAAATGCCATTCAGAAACATTGGCCATAATGAGAAAAGACCTCATTACTGGGTAATTTGCATGACTCTAAATAGCCCATAATCACCATGAGTGCAAATCAGCCTTTCCTGCAGTAAGCACCTCAGATGGCCTATGCATCATGTATGCAAAAGCACCCCCCAATTTACTCCACCACACAGACACACACACACATATGCTGACACATCTCTTACCTCTCCCTGAGCTGACAAAATGTACCTGATGTACCTCCTTATTTATGTCCCTGCCCTCATAAGTCACACATCCTTACAGCTGGACTATAAAGGCAGACATTACACTTCCATTCTTGTTATTATTCATAAAGTACAATGTGATGCTAGACCTGGTTCTCTGTTAACTTTTAACTGAGTTCAAGTAATAGTTTAAAGCATCTCCCTGGTGTTGTCTAGTGTTCTTCAAGGCTTTGACTCAAAGCTTTACCATGGCCATATACAGGTACGGCAGCCTCTCACATAGACACACCCCATCCCTCTCAAACAGTCCCTGATTTTACAAAACTGCTGATGTTGCTTCTATACATGCCTTAACCCTTGTACCTCACAGATCACTGCAGTCAAGGAATAATGCCAGACATTAGCATTTCATACTTCTTATAGTAAGGAATAATGCCAGACATTAGCATTTCATACTTCTTATAGTAAAGAATAATGCCAGACATTAGCATTTCATACTTCTTATAGTAAGGAATAATGCCAGACATTAGCATTTCATACTTCTTATAGTAAGGAATAATGCCAGACATTAGCATTTCATACTTATAGTAAGGAATAATGCCAGACATTAGCATTTCATACTTCTTATAGTAAGGAATAATGCCAGACATTAGCATTTCATACTTCTTATAGTAAGGAATAATGCCAGACATTAGCATTTCATACTTCTTATAGTAAGGAATAATGCCAGACATTAGCATTTCATACTTCTTATAGTAAGGAATAATGCCAGACATTAGCATTTCATACTTCTTATAGTAAGGAATAATGCCAGACATTAGCATTTCATACTTCTTATAGTAAGGAATAATGCCAGACATTAGCATTTCATACTTATAGTAAGGAATAATGCCAGACATTAGCATTTCATACTTCTTATAGTAAGGTATAATGCCAGACATTAGCATTTCATACTTCTAATAGTAAGGAATAATGCCAGACATTAGCATTTCATACTTCTTATAGTAAGGAATAATGCCAGACATTATCATTTCATACTTCTTATAGTAAGGAATAATGCCAGACATTAGCATTTCATACTTCTTATCGTGTGAAACATACTCTAACACAAACCTTCCTTGGTTAATACAGAGGGTTAAGGCTTTGGACTGACTAGCTGATTTCAGTGCTAAGGGTAGAGGTTTTGAAACTTCCAGCTACTTTTGCTTTAACATGAGGTAATATGTAAGAGTATCCCTAGTATGTAGTAAAAGTAGTATAGAAAACTAAAGCTCTGCTAAAGAGCTATTTGTGAGTGCTGAGGGTGCGATGTTTGCCTTTATGCACAATGAAAAAGAGTATCCCTGATGTTTCATTTTCCCTCTCACTCCATGTCTTTTGAGATGCAAAACTTGATCTGTTACTATTTTAAGTGCCTTTAGGGCACAATATAAAGAGGTGTCTAGTGTACCCCCCAAAAAAAAATATTGAAGGATTTGCTCAGTAGTCTAGGGTAGTGTGGAGGTATGACAGCCCCCAACATACAATCATGTATAAACACACAGCCCCCACCGGAGTGCATTTACAGACACACCCACTCACCCTTACTTATACGCATCTACCCTACCTAATCCATAACTAACCCCCATACTGTGATTACCCAGGCAGACACACAGTTCCCCCCACACACATGCACGCACACCTAAGACCACCCATCCCTCTGCATACACTTACACATGCAGACATACACTCTCACTCACCAGAGAACAATCCCTCTGCATACACTCACACACGCAGACACTCACATGCAGACACACACACACACACACACACACACACACACACACACACACACACACACACACACACACACACACACACACACACACACACCAGAGACCAATCCCTCTGCATACACTCACACATGCAACTACACATGCATACACATAGGTGCATACCCACCACCACTGCCTTGCTGCTAAACTCCCCAGCACTTACCACAAACAAAATCTCACCCATTGGAAGTAATGGATGCATATGAACTTTTGACTGCACTCATTAACAAGGGTGGCCAAGGTAACTTACACAGCTGAGCAATTTGAAGCATAAATGCCTTATTGCAGGCATTTCTGGGGGAAGAAAACGTGGCTAATTAGCATAAGCTAGTCCCCCAGAATGCTTCACTAGGATTTGCGGTATGCCACAGAGATAACCCACTGTGATGCTGCAACTCTTCAAGGTACAGCATTGCGATAAGGTGGACTCTGAATCAGAAAAGGGTATATGAGGGGTAAAATGGACTTGACACTTGTGGCAACCGTTCTGAATTCCTTGTCTCATGTACCATACTCCTTAAGTAATTTAAAAGTCAGGATATTAGTAAAAATGAAGACCTAGTAGCTACAGGAAACCATTTAACTTGTTAAATTATATTGCAGTGATGTTCATTATTGTTAATCAGGTAAATTAACCTTTGTATTTTATTCTCAGTATCTTGAAGAAGTGCTCTATAAAGTTCTGATAATGTGGCAGTAATTGACAAGCTGTGTTCAGCCATATTCTAGCCTAGGCATTAGGACACTAATAGTAATTGTCTTGTAAGCCTCAGAAGCCAATAGATTTTTTTCTGCTTTTGTTATAAATATCCATTTGGCATTGTCTGGTAAATAAAAAGCCTATTTGTAGAAAGGACTTAAACCAAAGTAAGTCACTTACACTGAGATCAAGTCTTTCGGAATTAGGGCAGACTTGCACTGAGAGCAACTCTTTTAGAATCTGGCCCATCCTCTGGATATTACAGTGCTGTGAAACATGTTGATGGAACAATGATATTTGTCTTTGGGTGGGTTTCTCCTGCATTCATTTCACAGATCAAAGTACAGTAACAGAACCAGTTAAGTAGAACATTTGGCTGCTATGATTATTGTATGCTGCAGATTGCAGCTATAAATTGTTCAATAAGCTGTTATCATGCATACTGTTTATAATGTATAATTAGAGCACAGTTTCAATGTTTTATTGAAAAGTTTGAATGTGCTAACTCAAGAAACAGGTATTTTAGGACATGATATTTGTAATGGATTACGAAGTTTGCACATCATAAATAGTAACCACCTTATTTAGAGAAGGGAAAAATGTCACATGATTTTTAGTAGAAATATGTGAAAGACTAGACATGGGTATTAAGTATTGTGGAAATGTTGACTGTAGACTGATGCTGGTCATTGTTAACACTGCTGTGCATTTCCACCCATCCATCCTTAACCCCTTTTTCCCATTTTTCACATGGAGTTGGGGTGTCACTTCAACACTGACAATCATTTTGCGCCAAGGTTTACACTGCTGGGTGGCTAGCCCTGCCATGGTAGTTCATCCATACCACTCACTTGCATCTATGGTCAATTTGGAGTGTCCAGTCCACCTATTGCATGTCTTTGGAGTGTGAGAGGAAACTGGAGCACCTGGAAGAAATCCACGCAACCGCAGGGAGGACAGGCAGACACCACACAGAAGGCACCCCAGCAGTGAATCGAACCAGAGACCCTCTTGCCAACAAAGAAAGCAACACTGAACATCATTAGGCTACATTAAATAAATCTTTTAAGAAATATAAGTCATCAAACAATGTACAGAATTCGTGTTTGATACTTTCACAAGCAGGACTGTTTGATATCTGAAAGTAAGGACTAATAAAAATTGTTTTGTTTGCACTAATAAAAAATACAAAAAAAAATGTAGGCAAACAGAATGTTTTATTTACAGTGCTGGTAAAATTTCTTGGTAGACTGTATGTTGATACAGTAAACTTTCAGTTAACCGAAACTCAAGCAACCAGCAAAACAAAATCGAAAAAATACAATACAATACAATTTTCATGTGTTGCACTGCCCCCCCCCCCCCCCCCCGCAGAAACATACCTTACATTTTTAGAGTTTTAAAAAGGAAGATAGGAATAAATTCCCTCTCTTCCTAACCTGAGAACAAATCAAACCAAACAAATAGTATAGGGTACAATATTAGTCAGGCCTATTTTTAATAGTAACTTTCAAGCAATCAGAAACTACAGTTATCTGTCATCTACCAATCCCCATGGGTGCTGGTTAACGGAGACTTTACTGTATAGGAGTACAGACATTGCGTTGCACCTCATGTTAGTTTCTTGATTAAATGGCTTCCTGCAGAAGAAATGAACGTGATTATGTGGCATGCAGTATTATGATGCTCTTGGTTTAGGGGGCAGTGTGGTGATGTGGTGAAGTAAAGCAATGATAGTTATAAACTGAAAAATGATTGGAAACATTTTTAATTGCCAATCTGAAACTGAAGCAGAGACACCCAACAGCAGTGTCATCCCCTCAACTCTGGTTTTCAGTGTGTTAATTAATTGTAAAATCATATGATTACAAAAGGCCAAATAGTAAGATGCCATAACCTGTTACTGGAATCAAACTGATATACAGTGAAAAAGAAGAAGAAACAACACTGTTTCCTCTAAGTACCACCACGGCTGTTATCAGCAGACTAAAAATGAAGTCAGGTGAGTGATGGTGGTAGTAATTAAAGGGGATCATTCAAATGTATTCCCGGAAATCATGACCATTAGGAATCCTTATACAGTACTGTGGCCTTTGTACGTGTGAATAAGCACTCTTTTCAGATGTGCTTTAGTGACAGGTGGTAGTCACATGTAAGTAATACGCTGCTTTACTTGCCATGATTATTGCTGTATTATACCGCTTAGCATTCTCTTTCTTGTGTCTACGTACTGCAGTTAGCTGTTTCAGCCTTGAGTGCTACTTGTCTTCATGTTACTGTTTATGCATAATTAAAATAAAAACATGACTATATTATTAACTGTGCAAATAGTAGTACAGCGAAGGTAAATAACAGTAATCCAGTTGTACCTATGCCCTGACCTTTCATACTTTGATTGTCATTATATGAAGTGTTAAGTAAATAAGGAATGTAATTCTTAGTGTGTAGCACAGCCAGTTGCTGGTACTGAACTTGTATACAGTTAAAAAAGGCACTGATCTTTGTAAATTCAGCCAGTCAGTGCATCGATCTTGATGTAAGCCAAGTCCTTGCACTTCTGCATATTATTTTGGGGAGGGGGATGGTTAATAATTCAGTTCTACTGCACCCAGTGCTGAAGGGGAATTGCTAACTATCAAACTGTGCAACCAGGGTTTCTGAAAGGGATCACGATAACAGCGTGATTGATGTTTCCTTCTCCCCCACTTGTATTCTCCTTTGTTGTGTCTTTCGGCTTTTCCCGGTTAGGGGTCGCCACAGCAAAACTCCGGTCCGCTAATGATTGGTAGTTGATTTTTACGTGCCGAGTTACCAGCCCTGACGCACAACCTTCAACGAAGGTGTGCCCATTCACGCATGTCTCCACGGAGAATTCTCCTTTGTACAACTGCTTATTATTTTACAATATTGGCTATCAGGTGATGAGAGAATTATGCAGTCAGTTGGGCTTATGCATTAAGGGATACAGTTAGCTGTTTATGTTTGCACTTTTTTTTAAAGCAGTGTTTTCTGTTTCCCCAACTGCCTATTCTATATGGGGCATTGACAATGAATGCATGAATTAGAAGCCTTGACTTGAAAAAATGTAGTCCATTAAAAGGTTTGAAAAAAGTGTACAGTTTGCATAACTGTATCTATGGAAAATAATAGAAAGCTTCAGATACTAAGCAAGGTAATTTGAATTTGTAAACATATATGACCATTTAGAAGAATGCACAATATGTTTTAATGTAAAAGTGGGCATAATGCCATATATTCCATTACTGACTGCTAAAATGGAGGAGAAAGGTGTGAGTAATGCACTTGAATGAATACCGGTGATTGTCTATGTATTGGACTAAACTATTTAACACAAAAGACACATTGCTGTTAACCTGTATGGCTGGACTGCAGTCAGTGTAATAAAATGTAGATGCTAGTGTCAATGCTCACTGTACCTTGAAGATAATTCTGAAGCAGGTGCTGCTTCAACGATATACAATACGATCCCTGAGTGATGCTACCATTAGGCAAAAAAGTTGCAGCATAAAGTCCATGAAGTGCATGGTGTATTAATCCATCAAATGCACATACAAACTACATTATGTTATTTGATGAACGTTTTACACACATTGTATTATATGTTATAAAAGTGTTACAAATCATGACGTTGACCTTGAATGTTTGGTAGAAGAATACAACTACTTAAGCGGGGGCTGGTGAAGAAATACAAGTAATTATGAAGATACTTAAATGATACTACCATTTAAAAACAGAAATTAGCACACAGTGGATGGCTTTATTGGGAAGATATATTATAATCATCCAACACATACTGAAAGGCATAATGGCATACATTGCTAAGCATACAATAGAGGACATGATAACATTTTACTGTATATGTCACAGTTGGATTACTTTGGATATTTCTCAGATTCATATTATGAGAATATTTTGCTTTATATACAAAAACTGTAATGTAGTAATGTAAACTTAGATATTTGTAAGAATGCTTACATCTTTTCAATACACTAAGCAATTTTTCTTGTGTAACTTATTCACAATATCACACATAGTTACTGTGTACGGTAATATGAACATAGTTTTTCTTTTAATATGTGTATTGATTTTTATATGACAAGTAGCAAAGCTGAACTTTTTATGGGAGAGAAAATGGATCTTATTGCTTCAGTGTTATCAATTATTTTTGTATTTCAGTATGTACAATCTGTATATTAAAATTAATTTTATTTAGTATATGTAGTACCTGTTTTTTTATTTTTGTTTAACATGTGCTTATTTAAATTTTATCTTTTTTGTAAAGTGCTTTCAGATAAACCACTATAAAAGTTGAGTTGCTATGCAATGAATGCAATATGTTTTAACAGACTGTACTTAATATCGTATTTTAACTATTTGCTGTGCAGAAAAGGAGCCCTGGCAAGTGCAATAACTAAGAAATGCTACTTAATTCTCGAGGCTTACAAAACATTTGTTGAGATACTACAACATTTATAGTACACTATGTAATGCATTTACTACTTTGTAACGGGACATAGAATATATAAACTATGTATCTTATGTTACTAATGAGTACTTTTAAATCATAGTAGCATACACAGACAATTCTAAACCAATGCTGAGCAAGAAATGTAAATAGCCATTTACTGCTACAAGTAAAATGTATTTACCTATTGCAATACAGAATAAAGAACATGAATATTGTACAGGATGTCAGTGACTCAATTAGTGTGATTATCTTTGATGTTGGAAGATCAGAAAACTGTGGCAGAAGCATAGCTAGGGTAACGTGAAGAAAGCAGCCTCCCAGGACATAAAGTGTTAGGGATCATGATTGGCACAAACTGATCAATCTTAAATGCATTACTGGCTTTCAGAAATTAAAGGATTATTAGATTGAGGCAGGGACCTTTTTTCTCCTAAACTTAAAGTTGGGGGTTTGGGGGGCAGCTGATCAGGATACACCACTGGGCAGTACAATAGCTATCAACACCTCTGGACTGTGGATTCTAGTCCCATGCAGGATTCATTTTCCATTACTGATGCAAACAAAGTACTCACAAACTACCTCATAGGTGGTAGTCCCCTAAATACGGAAGACGTAATAAGGGATCTGGGGACCCAAGCAGATAGTAATCTCACCTTTGATAATCACATTGCCAAAGTGGTTAGAAAATCCTTCTACGTGGCCCACCTAATCACAAAAGGGTTCACATCCAGATCAAAAGAGGTCATTGTGCCCCTCTACTCATCACTCATCAGACCCATCATAGAGTACAATGCCCCATATGGGATGTACCTTACAAGACACCTGCAACAAGTTGGAAAGATCACAGAAGTACCTCACCAAGAGGATCACTAGCCTCAAACACATGCCCTATGCAGCTCGACTGAAGAAACTCCAGTTGTACTTGGTTGCATGCTGCCTACTCAGAGGTGATCTCTGCCTGACATACAAGGCCATGTCCAACCCAAAACTGATGGACATGCTCCATCTAAAGAAAACCTTATCCCCTCGAGCCACATGCTCTAGGGATCTAAACTTCACCACAATAAATAGGACATGCTGGAGGGATAGATTCCTGTCCCAGAGACTTTCCATGCTTTGGAACAAGATCCCAATCTACATTAGGCAGAGCTCCTCGCTAACACTCTTCAAAAGAAACCTTCAATGAGTGGATGGGAAACAGAAAGTTTACCTTCAGGCAGATAGCCTAGTACCAACCTATGAACATTAAAGAGGATGCTGTGCTCCTGAGTACGCCATCCTTTATAGAAATATTAAACTGAGGCCCCACCTGCCTGAACTGCTGGTATCTTACGTGGATGGAAACGATCCCACGCAACTTATCAAAAACAGTAGGGCCACTTTACTGCATGAAGTTAAAATAATCAAGTAACGTAATATTTATAAAAATATGAAAACCAACATATACACTTCGTACAAAAATATACATTTTTATACTTATTTTAGAACACTTTTTTTACCACCCAATGTTTATTATATACAATTTTATGATACCTCCCTTTCCATAAAAATCAGACTCCTGCTATTCTCATCTTTTTTGGTTCCCTTGCTCCTCCATTCTTTCTGGCTTACCCCAGTGCTTATATTCTTTCTGCATACACTTCCTATTTCACACTGTCTTTCACATAAAAAGATATTCCCCATTCTTCCATTCGTGTATCCATTTATATACTTCTTGCCTTTTTCTTTTTCCTTTTCTTTTCTTTATATCTAGTTACTCACACCCATTTTCTATATAATATTCCATATTTGTTCTTTTAGACCAGGTCTTCCTGCTTAGTACAGCTTCTGGATAAAACACCTCATGTGGTAGTCTTAATTTCTTTCTTTCTACAAGTTTTCCTCTTTCCTTTCTTAAAGGTCTCACAATTCTTTTCATATATTTAATGCACCACTGTACTTAATATCTTCCCTTTCCTTCATACTTTTTTCATACAAAAAGTATATATAAATAAACTAAAATAGTTTCCTTGTCATTTTCCATTATATATTATGGTTCTTTTCACCAGATTTAATCACTGCCCCTCAAAAAAAGACTGAATACAATATCTATAATTTATTTTTCTCTATTAGTAATTAACATATATACATTAGCCATATATCTAACCATTCCCATCAAGTTGCCATCACTCAAATATATTTTCTTTTAGAATTGTTACTTTAAAGTTTTCCATACACTTAATTGAATTTTTTATTTTCTGAATAATTTTATCACACTGCTCTTTTTTATACTATGTTTTTTACTAAACGTTATACCCAGTATTTTAAGTTCTGTCTTTGAAAAGATAACTAAATTGGGTAGAGTATAATTTCGTATACCTTTACTTTTTCCGTAATTCATACATCTAGATTAGCACTGTCTTACCTTAACTTCTTTTATTAACTTTGCCACCCCAAACCTATTTAAACTATTAATATTACATCATCAACATATGCTAATATACCAGGGACTTCTATTCCCTCACATGAATTCCATCTTGCTTTCTTTAACTTACAATCACTTAATATTAGTACTGCATTTACTGTCACACAAAATATGATTCCATCTGATGGACATCTGTGTCTAACTCCATTAACCATGTTTATTTTTAAACTCATATACCTATTTATCAATAATCTTACCTATGAATTATTGTATTAGTTTGAGCATGTTTATTAGCTTCCAAACCCCTAACAATCTAACATATTCCATAACTGTTCTTGATTCGGGTTATCATATACTTCTGATATACTGTATGCCAATAACTTAACTTCACCTTCTTTCTTTACAGTAATGTCTGCTACATTTTTACTAATGTCAACGTTTTTACTTAATAATTTTTAAAACTGTATATATTCTCTTAAGTAATATATCTTTAATCACTTTCATCATTTTAACCTGTAACATTTTAATTATAATATTGCGGTCTGTGTTACATAGAGCAATTGGTACCCAATTCTGCATATCATATCTGTGCCTTTTTTCCAGATAAATATTGTTATAATTCTACTATTTTAGGATGTTGTGTTCCATATGTAAACCATTCCTTTAGAACTTTAATATTAAGTTCATTCTCTTCTTCACCAATAATTTTATAACATTAATGATCTACAACATTTTATCTGGAACATTATTTTCATTAACCATTATTAATCCATGATTTAGCTCTTCTAAAATTATTTTAATATATCTCTTATAACTTTTCACTTCTCTGCTTCTTTTATTTTGTTTTTTATTATAAACATCATCATATAAAGAGGCATAGCTAGGGTGGGATGAAAGGGCAGTGACCATGGATGAAACATGCTGGGGGTATAGTCTTCAGTACTAACATTCAGTTTCTGAATGTTGGTAATACATTTGCAGACGCACTTTAGTTCTCCACATGTGCTTTAGTTCATCATCTGCATTCAATGCATTTTCGTTCAGGGCTGAAGCACTCAGCAATCCCTATTAGCTGTAGCAAGCCACTTGTTTTTTTTCTACAGTTTAAATTAGACAAAGTTGTTTTATGCAAGGACCTTTTTTTTTGGACCTTAACTTAAAGCTGAGGAGGCTACCAGATCAAGCAACAGCCCTAGATGCCAGAAGGGCTAGCTACACCTCAGATCGTGTATTACTTTATTTTTATAATTTCCATTTGCATATACTTTTTCCTTCTTTCTTATCAAATAAACATTCCATCATTTTCCTTCTCTGCTAACACAGTTCAGTAATAACTGTGTAACCTTCCCTTTCTTTCTCTCCTTTAAGAAAAAAAAGTAATTGTCTTTAGCTGATTCTTTCATGTTTCATTACTGTTTATAAATTTCTCTCTTTTTTATAATAATACATTTTACCTGGGTCTACTTTATTTACGTGAAAGCGTAAAACCGCAAATACATATGGATCAAACCATATGCATTGAAAGTGCAAGCCGTCAAAAACTGTAAACAGAAATCTCTGTAGGTGGAGATTTCCATTTACTTCAATGTAGTGCGATCTCAGAGTTGGTATATTTAAGTAGCAGGGGTGTGTGGGGCGCAGTCCCCCACTTGGGGGGTGCAGGGAGGCTTGCCCCCTTGTCTACATCTTTTTTTTTTCTGTGCATTTTTATTCTTTATTAACTTTCAAACGTTTAAGAGTTCAATGCATATGTGTCGATCTTTATGCATTCGAACTTTTGAACGTTCGAGTTAATAAAGTAGACCCACTTTACCTTTATACCAATATTTTTAACACAATGTTTATATATTATTTTATTTTCATCATCTTTAAAGTCCTTTTTGTACTTCTGTTTTGTAAAAGTCCACCATTCTGTCCAGTTTTTGCAAAATTCTCTCATACTACTCACCTAACTACTTAATCTCATTTTTATATATCTCATTACATACTCAGTCATTAGTCAGTCAGTTTAATCCTTTTGCTATTTCAATTTCCTCCTCTTTATTATCAAATAGACCCCAAGTACCACAATGTTCAGTCAACTGTGCTACAGCCTTACTACCATTGATATAATTTATTTACAAAAAAAAAATGAATATATATGTGCTCTTACTCTACATTTATAAGTGTAATTTCTTCTCTGTGTATCTTTAAATAGTACTGTTGTACCACAGTATCTGTTTATTCCAGCAGTCGACAACATGGTCCCACTCTATAACAACTCACATTTGTTTCTTTATTCTTTTATAACGTTTCTTAAATCAATCAAGCAAACTGTAGCATGTTTAACTTCTTTTCACCATTTCAAAACTAGCAGTCTTGTGACATAGTGGATTAGACTACAGCATTTAAGGAGACAATGAAAAAAATCCATTTCCTTGACTTTTCACACTTTTTATGCATCTTAAATGGTGCTCCCTTACCTGCATCCAATCAGCCCATTTATTCTGCTGGGACAAGAGCCAAGATGTCCTGCTAAGATGAGAGCCTTCTGTACCATTCGCTCCTCCCCTGGGCAGCCCAGTGAGCCCATGCATTCCTACAACAATGAGAATTAGGAAGTAGGGAGCAGGCCAGCTTACTGGTGCTGTAGGATGACCTCCCTTCCCTCATAAAGCACCCATCTCCCTCTTGACTGTTCTCCAGACCCCACTGCATTTTGCCACCACCAGGAGCATGCCTCATCATGCTGGATCCTGTGATGGATGCCCTGGACAATGGCAATGCACGCTGCCTAGTCCCATGCTCCATGGATATAACACCCAATGACCCACTGGGTGTCTTTAAAGTGGTGGGTCAGAGACACCGCCCTCCTCCCAGATAGGCAAGTTGGCATTGGCTGCTCACTCCTATCCCTCCCTGACTAGCTCCAGCTGGTGCCCAAGATACTACCAAACCCAGTTCAGCTGCACCATAGGCAGAGCTTTATCTCTCCACTCCACAGATCTGACTTGTCAAACATACACTTGACAAATGGCATATCACATTACAATTTAATGTAACACATGCTTCCCATCCTCAGTCCATATTCCCCTTTCATTAAGTCTTTGAGCACTACTCACAATTCAACAACTTTCTTCAAATATAGTTTCATATCAGTTTGATTAACCCTCTGACAGTTAGTTCAGAGGGTTAAGGCTATGACTGGCAGTTAGTGCAGAGGGTTAAAGCTGTGAGCTGTAATTCAGGTGGTACATGGTTTGAGTCCATCAGCCCTTATTTGCCTACTATGTCACGTTGAACAAGCCCTTGACCAAAGAGTGCTTGGGAGCATCTGGTAATTTGGGCTAAGCTTCTCAATAGCTCTCCCTGGGCTGAGTTTTAAAAGTAATAGTGTAATAGTCTATTTCAATATGCATTTATAAACATATGTCTTATAGAGTAAGAAATAGCAGCATTACAATATTGTCCTACAATACATAACTGCTTAGAGGTACTACTTCCTTCATCTTTACTCTCACTAAAGGACATTTTTTTCTGCACAAACATACCTCTATGTATGTTGTCAGTGTTTCTGAAGTATCTCCACTTCTTCCCCTGTTGCTGGGTACACTCATGCCATCGTCAGTCTTTTGTTTAGGGTTGACGATTTCCTCAAACTGTGTCTCTGAAAATGAAATAGAAATTATTGAACCATTGCAGACTTGGTTATCAAACACCAAACGAAACTTAGCCTCTGGTTGCTTGTTCACTTTCAACAATCAAACTTTCAAAATGTCATCATCTAATCCATCACACATCAAAGTAGTAATGATAATATCTGAGACAGTGCCATTAGAAGAGAAAGCTGGTATCTCATGATTTCCTCCATCCGTTGCTCGGTTTCTGTTATCTTGGTGCAAAAGTCAGCTGACCAACTCTCTAGCAGTTAATAAGAGTTGGGATCCTTTGCTAACATACTTCCAATCATACAGAAAACTTTAAAGGTTCAAATAAAAATCTCTTACATAAAACTAATCAATAATTGCATTATGTAATGCAACACCTTCTAAAATATTTGGGAAGAAACCCCTTTTCACCTTCACCACTCTTTCTACCATAAACAAGACCTCGCATTTGTTACAATTTCAGCTCTATCCGAGATCTTGCTAAATAATAATTCATTTGTTCTTGCTTGCTAATAATAATAATAATAATAATAATAATAATAATAATATTTTCCCATATAATTACCCATTGCATGCAATATAGACCCCACGCTATTTTTTATATGCATCTCCTCTAACCCCTTCATCCGTTTAAATTATTTTAATATATTCCACAACTTCACAACTGCTGGAAATTCTAAAAAAAGCTTGTTCCATCATTTCATTTACCTGATATTTCAATATAATCTTTCAATGACTGTTTTATACAGCACTGATCACCATATAACATCTTGTTGCTCATGCCAGTTTTCAAACTTCCTCATTCATACATATAAAGACCTTTCACATCCTGACCTAATAACAAAATGTCATTGTAAAAGAATTTCACCATTATCTCTTTGTACCAATGTGGTTGTTTTATTTGTTTTTTTTTTAATATCATCCACACTTATTTTCAAATCCTACATCTTTCTATTTATTGTTTTCTCCTATAGTTTTCAATACTTTAAATTTTAAAAACTTTACTACAATCTTTTCTTACTCAGATTTTATAGTTTTCAAAATCTAATGCAGCTGCATAGAAAAAAAACAGGATTAATTACATTTAATCCTCCCTTCTCCACCTCATAATACAATATCCCTAATTTTACAAGGTTCAGTTTAGATATCCATATTTAAAGGAATACTGTTTGACTTAATTTTTACCACAGGTTTCACCTTCATTTGTACATGCAGGAAATGTTGCTTCTTCTTCTGGCTTTTCCCAGTTAGGGGTTGCCACAGCGGATCACCTGTCCGCTCATGATTGGCAGTGGAGTTTTACGGTGTTGAGTTGCCAGCCCAGCACCCAACCTTCCACAGAAGGCACACACATGCACACACTCACACCTGGGCCAATTTGGAGTGTCCAATCCACCTAAAGCATGTCTTTGGATGTGGGAGGAAACTGGAGCACCCAGAGGAAACCCACACGACCACAGGGAGGACATGCAGACTCTGCACAGAAAGCACCCCAGCCAAGGATCGAATTGGAGAACCTCTTGTTGTTAGGCAGTAATGCTAACCACTGCACCACCGTGGCTGCCTTATGCAGGAAATGTTGCTACTTAGCTCAAATAACTCAAATTTCCCAATGTTATTGTATTTATCAAGTATGTATTTTTAAAAATGTAATCTGGAACATACCATAATTTACTTTCTGTGTATTTTCTAATACATCCTGCCACTGTTTTTAATGTTCTCATATTTTTAAAACAAATTCCTAGTATGTTAAACTTCCTTCTGTTAAAATATACATCTACCTTCTAATTAATTTCTTCAAAACCTTTACTTTTTCTTAGCTAATAATCCAATAAATTTATTAATAAACACAATGAATCCTAACCATGTTTTGATAATGCCCACTAACCATCCTATATTTTTGCAATTATTACTATATCATATGTGTGAGAGGTTTACTATCAAAATTTCGAACCGAACTCCGTCGACTGTACTTTGTTCAAACACGGATATTCAAAAACGGCAATGTCAAACATCAAAAGCCAAACTAGGAACAGGTTTTAACATGGGTCGAGATAGGGGCTTGATGTTTGACATTGCCGTGTTCGAACAATGTGCAGTCAATGGAGTTCGGTTTGAAATTTTGATAGTAAACCATGTGAGACATACTTACTGGTATATGCTTATTTATATACTATGTATATGCTTAATTTTCCTTCTTCCACCCTTAAGGAATTCATGTATTCCCACCCTCCAGTCCATACATTTCTACTGTCTTTTGTCTTTGCAATATCATTTGCATCATTACATGTCTTTTTCAAATACTGTTCCAAAAAAAGTAATTTCTACACCAGTTCTAAAATGAGCCATTACTTTTTTTTCTTAAAGGACACATTCTGTGCAGTAAATAAATAACTTATTCTATTCCCTTAAATTTCAATTACAAAAGACGGGCTACCAAACAACCACACTCACTTGGGAATTTACTCTGCTACATATCCTTCCAAATAATATCTCCCAAAAACAAGCAGTTAGCCTAATTAATATCTTTCTTTTAATGAAACTCTATATGGCGGCCAATTGGCTTAACTCAACTAATAACTCATGGGAGAACTTCTGATTAATGGTGACTAAACATCTATTAGCCCAAAAAATAATAATTAATAAAAGGGATAAAAATATTAAATTTAGGAAGTTATGGGAACAAATCTATAATATTATTCTTGCATAAACTACCATAATGTTCATACTTCATTATGACTAGGAGCTTTTATACAACATCATATATCACTAACCCCTACAAGTGTTTTCCTTTTCCTCTTTAATATTGTACTTATAATAACTCTTGCAAAACTACTTATTTCTTCCTTTTTGTTTTGCTATACTGAATTTTGAAAGTGTCAATAGTGTAAATAGTATTGTTTGATTAATCAACCTCTTTTTGCATTTCTTTCAATGAATAACAATTGCTTAATATTCATATATATTTCCTTTATGTGATATTTGTCATTTACTGCTCTATTTTGATGTAAAGAATAAATAAAAATTCTTGAAAAAAATAAATAAATAAATAACTTATTCTATAGGAATACAGTTTTATATTCACCTCCTTTTAAAATTTTTTCCATAGCAGACATTACCAATAATAGAAATGATCTCATGTCAGCAGCGGTTATACCTAAGGGCATAACAACATTACTTCAGATGTCATATCCATCTAATACTTTGTTCAGTTTTGTCTTAATTTTTACCACAGGTTTCACCTTCAGTTGTACATGTTTATTTTATTTCCATTTTCATCTCTACGCACTGTAGCCACCTCTGCTGCCACTACTGCATAATTTTTTTTCTCTTCTTGGATACATCCAGCTTTACTTGTTTCCTCAGAGATTCTTCAGTAATGCTTCCATCATCTTCACTGCACTCCATCAGCTTACCCCAGAAGCAGATGAATCATCCTGCTGCATTCTGCTGCATAGTAGGTTATCTGGCAACCATTCTGACTGCAGGATTGTAATTTCCACTTCTGTACTTTGTGAAGCCTCCTACGTTTCCACAATATTAGTTTCTTCTTCAAACAACTTTTGCTGAAGTAAAATGACAGAATTCACAGCATCCTGCATTGCCTATCATCCTCCACCTCTCTCCTACTCATCTGCCATAACTGCAAATTTCCCAGCCAATGCAATGGCCAGAAAAGAGTAGGGGAATTTCCCCAGTTCCCTGACCAAATTTTAATCACCGATATAAATACCAAATTTGGTCTACCCTGAAAATAGGCCATAGTCCTAGCAGGACTAATCTGGTCAACAAAACAGAAATAAATAAATAAAATAAAAAATATATTGTTTTTCTTTTATTTCTTTTTTAATGATGGTAGCATTAAAGACTGTGACCCAATTTAACACCATAGTGTTATACTGATTGTGAAATACATTCAGCTTGCAAATGTTGAAGACTGTGTGGATGTACAGTGATATAAGTAATGAATGGCTGCTTAGCAACTACTGATGCTCTTAGTGAATTTACTGATCTAAATTTCACGACAAGACAAATTACATGATTATAATACCTAATACTTGCAGAAAACAATAATATGATCAACACCAGTCTTCCCTGGAAATAGTACAAAATTAATAAAACATTGCATAATGGTGGCTTCTACTTAGTTTTTTGAGTTGTACAATGAATAATTCATTCCTTTCTACATTATCATGTCATTCTATGATTTATATTAGCCTGCTGCACAGTGCAATATACATCTATCATGAACTACAGTGTGTACTGTAAAGCAATAAAAAGGTATAAGGTAAACTAAATCATATAAGCTTAGTTACTCAGCACATGAAGTTTATTAAAATTTCACAGTAAAAGCAATACATTTTTAGGATTAAATTAACAAGTTAATTTAAATCATAATCATGACTTTTAAGTACTAATATGCAGTAAAATTGCTGTAATATATGCTTAAATTGTGTTAATGACATATACAATATTTTCAAACAGTAATGCACATTTAAAATTGAAATGGAAAACATCTGGTAACAAAAAAGGAGAAATCTTTGTTGCAGAAACTTGGCAGTTCTCATTATTAAATAGATTTAGTTTTCTGTTTTGAATGAATCTAACATACAAAGTATTTGAAAAATATTAATAGTTGAGTGATTCTTTGAAATGTACTGTTATGTGTGGAATTTATGATAACATCTCCACTGTTATGATTAGTAAGCATTTTATAAAAGTTACTATCAAGAATTAACATGCCAACAGACATTTATTAAGAATATTCATTATTTAAAGCAATACTGTATTGGTACCTTTGTTATTTCCTGTAAAAAAAAAAAAAAAAAAAAAAAGAAAACAAAAACTCTTCCAAAGACTCACGTTTTTAGATGTTGACTTCAACCCTTCTTTTCTTTGTTTAGACAGTGACAAAACATCGTGGACTAGATTATCATACTCTATTTCTTTAAACAGTACATAATACCCGTTACTAGTATTAACAGTAGATATGACCATAACAAGTAATTTGGCCAAATATATGCATCAGAATGCCAAAATAAAACAAAAGTATTGCTAAAATGATGTAATATGATATTTATAAATGATTATGACTCATCACTGATATACCACATTGAGAATACTATCACTCCATACATTTTGGCATATTTCAGAATACAAGTTGTAAGAAAACTTGTTTGAATGCTTTCTATCACATTTTATATTATCTTTAGAAAACAAATTCTATTTACTGACCTTTAATATAACTTACAGGTTTAACTCCATTTACCTATATTATTCATTAAGCCAGAACTTAAGATAAAAGACATAATAAATATTAGTCAGTGTACTGTTATGGGAGCAATCATTGTAGTACATTCTCAAAATCTCTCATAAAGTGTCAGAAAATGAAAGCAAGCAACTCAAGCCATGCTTGAGATGTAATTCAGAAACACAATTTTATAAAAGGTTAAGCACTTTCGTCCTCACTTCAATTTTGACAAAGTCCAATTAAAGTGAGGAAGAAAGTGCTTAACCTTTTATAAAATTTGTGTTCTTGAATTACATCCCAGTCATGGTTTGTTGGGTTATTAGTACTATTAACATGGTTATAGTATCTTATTGCAAATACTTGTGAAACTATAATATTTACACTTGACATTGCCTTCTAAGAATATCATAAATGTAATTAGATAGTAATTTGTTAAATGTATAAAAATGAACATAAGTCTATTTATGCACGTTTGAGAACGTAACCCAAAAGATATGATGCAGTGTGTTCATTTAGGGAATACTGACCTCTATATGAAATAATCATTTGAAGACAGATAGAATATTGTTAGACAGGTATAACTTATAATTTTACATTTTACAACAATCATACGGATTTATGGTCTGTGGTCAGTACATAAATTAATATTGTAGGTATATATATTTTCCTGCCTTTAAAATATATAAAAGGCAGGAGAATATATACACCTACAATATTACTCACCCTTGAGGTGGCAACAGTGGTGCAGTGGTTAGTGTTTCCACCTCACAGCAAGAGGTTCTCCGGTTCGATTCTTGGCTGGGGTGCCTTCTGTGTGGAGTCTGCATCCCTCCCTGCAGTCACAGAGGTTTCCACCAGGCTTTCCAGTTTCATCCCACATTCCAAAGACAAAAAGTAGGTGACTTGGACACTCTAAATTGCCTGTAGGTGTGTGTGTGTGCATGCGCAAGTGAGTGGTACAGATGAACTACAATGGTAGGGCTAGCCACCTGGTGGTGTAAACCTTGTCTCGAGATGATTGTCAGTGCTGAAGTGACACCCCACCCCATGTGTAAAAATGGGAAAAGGTGGTAGAGGATGGATGGATTGATATATTTTCCTGCCTTTCAATTTCCACTGTGGGAATAAAGATTAGAAGATATGCTGTAGATTATTAGGAAATTTAGTTAATTATGCATGAAAACAAGAAAAATGCTAAGCACAAAATTTTATGTAATACTTATGTGGTAGCGTAAACCAACATGTATATATTTGACTTCTACTGGTATTATGGGTAAGCAATGTGCAAGCTACTGTAGTGCCACAGTCTCATATTGCTGAAACTGGCATGCCATAAATACACTGCAGTCAGAATGGCCTTACTAAATAATGGTACACTGCTACATGATACCTGTTACAATATACTTTATAATGTTTATAAAGCAGCTGTCATTTTCATATAGGACTGAAGTAAGCCATAACTTGGCTACTTTTTCTAAATGTTGACAAGTGAACAAAATATTCTTAAGGCAAAAAAACAGATGAAACAGAAACTTTTCTGTATTTTAAAAGTCCTGAATTATAATCTATTGTGCCAATCTTCACATAATTAGGTTAATTTGCAATCTAAGTATTTTACCCATTTTATTTTTACAGTCTTATTGTAGTCAACCACACCCTATGGTCGGAGAGTCTTACAGTGGTATGGAATGTGTTGCTATGTGCATATGACTGCATCATTGTGTCAGTTCAGAAAAACAGCAATGCAGCTTCATAAGTAAGTACTAGGTTAGTTGCCCTTGTGGGCCATTTTAAGTCTAGCCAATTTCCTTTTTAGTGCTTGAAATAAACTATCAAATGTGGTTATAGATAGTCCTTAACTATTCCATTGTCAATAATTATCTATTATCCCTAATGAGAATAACTAGGATCATACCATACCATAGGCAATTTGAGGAGACCCCTGCATGGGATAAAGCATTTAGGAGCTGCCTCTGTCCATTAGTAGTACAGGGGCAGTCCTTGGGTAAATTTTATGTTTCCCATCCATAGAGCTAAGCTGCAATTGAAAATGGACAGGGATTAACTTTATTTTATGTGAATGGGGAGTCTGTTCCACAGCAGCATTATCCTCTGTGAAATATATCTGTCCCTCCAAACTGTTTTGCTGATGCTGCAGAAGAGGTTTACATCACTAGACCAAGTACTTCTGATGCCATTTGACTTGCTGATGTGCAGCAAATCCATCAGTAATGGGTAAGAAGATGCCATGTATGCCAGGCGCAGGTCACCTCTTAGCAGTCTGTAAGATACCGACTATAGTGACAGGGCTTTGAGTTGGTCCAAGTAGGGCATGTTATTTAGGAGTTGTATCCTTTTAGCAAAGTATTGCTGTGGGCATTCCAATTGTTGCATATGTCTTTACAGATGAATGCCAAAGTAGGTATTATATTCAATGACTGGCCTAATGAGGGGTGAGTAAAGGGGGACAGTGGCATCCCTAGATCTAGACACAATCTCTTTGTTTATAAGCTGTGCAATATAGAAGTATTTTCTTACAACCACATACACATGTTGGTCAAAAGTTAGGTTACTCTCCACATAAGTTCCAAAATTCAAAATAACTGGTTCAGTTCTTAGGAGTGTATTGTCAGTGTTGTAGCTCCCTGGGTAAATGACTTCCCAAAGGATACAATAATGCATTTTTTTGTCATTTAGTTTCAGACCATGATTTTGACATCTGTTATTTATTTGAGACAAACCTTCCTGCACAATGGCAGCCTGCAGTCATCTACAAACTTAGTCAGCCAGAGCCCTTTGGTATTGGCTTTTACTTCAGAAACGTAGATGCCAAACAGTAGAAGTCCCAGCACAGAACCCTAGCAGATGTACTCTGCAGATATTATTAACATATTAACATTCTAGTAAAACACAGCAGTTTGTGCACATTTAAATACACTATATGTCTTTCAGGTTCTTTCTGATATCTCCATTGTAATTATTGTTTCATTTAACGCCCCAAACAATATTTGCAACTTTCAGTAGTATGCTACTCTGAATTCAGCAATGCCACACATCCATATCTAAATACAGTTACCTCTTTTATTCCTTTGATTCTCCTAAAATGATGTAGACATTATTCTCTATATTGGTGTTATTATTTGTAAATAAGATTAATAATAAAGGCCTAAATATCAAACCTTGAGGTTTGCCAGCAGTTAGAAAATACACTACCAGAGTTTAATTTGCCCAAGTGTTTTGGGTTTCTAATATCATGACAGGAATGGACCATATTCCTAAGTCAGAGTATGATTAGAATTCATGAAATTAGTATTGTTTCTTTCTTTGATATTAGCTAATAGTGATTTTATGATTACCAGCAATGTGTCCAGAATTGCTTCCTTCTGTAATTCATAGAGGGTTATTTGTATTAGTGGCATATTTAAGTACAATTGTAAATTCTTTTTTTTTTTTTTTTTACTCGACCTGTTGCTCCTACTACCTGTTGAACTGTCTGGATATCTTTCTTCCACATTGCTCTTATTTCTGCTTGCAAATCCTGGTATTTTTATGACTTTCTGTCTCTCTCTGTATGTAAAACAATGTAATCTCTGGCTGTAGCAATTTCAGTGATCAGCTCAATTTTTTTTATTTGAATGGCCTATTATATCTGGTTTTCATGCAACTATTTTTGAACTGTTGATAATGGGTGAGCCCTTGTGAAATAAACTTCATTATTGCCTACAATGCTTTGTGGTTCATGTATCCAATGCTTCTTAGCTACTTCTATATTGTAGTGTTTGCACAATCCCCACTAAAGCAGTCTTGCCACATTACTGTGCCTTTCAGTATACATGCCCTCTGCCAGGAGTGTATCATACCCAACAACATGACTATGTAAGTGTTTCCAGTTTTATTTTACAGAATCTGTATTTGTCTGTTTCTCTAACATTTTCAGTGGACTTTGTAAATCAACATGTATGTAGTCCACAATCCTGGGCTGCTATTATTATTAGCCTCTCATTGTTTGGTTTCAGTTCACCTCTCCTTAACCATTCCTGCTTCAAATCTTGGTCAACATGAGGTTGTTCCAGAAGATCTCTGTACTTGCCACTATATTTGTGGGTTTTCTATTGTTTTCTTTCTCATTTTCCTTACATTCTTTTATTTATGTTTTGGTGCATTTAGTTGCTGTCAGATTTTTATCTACTTCTAGTTTGATTTTATTCCCACAAATTTTATTCCAAAATGCTTCTGCTAAAGTAAACAAAGATGTCATCTCTGACTTCTCCTCATGCTTTAAAACTTTCACTGTGTTTGGATTTGATGAGGTCAGCAGATTTGTATGAAGTGTAGTCTGTTTTGAGAAGGCCCATGCCTCCTGCAATGGTGACTTTTATATATCATTTGATAAGCGTGAAGCATTTTTCTTGTTTTCATGTTCAATTGATTCAGCACTTTTTAGGGTTAATCAATCACCCCAAAGCTGTACGTTAGAAGAGAAAGAACAAACTGATTTATAACTTGAACTTTGTTCCTAGATGTCAAGGAAGTTTTCAATATTAATTTTAGTCTTCTGAATTATTTCTTACTGAGCTTTATTCTTGTTTGTTTATTGTTTTATTGTTGACCCTTCATCTATCCACAAATAGTTATACATTCCCTCCTATTCAAGTTTTTTATATCACATTCCTGTCCCAAGTTTATATTTTTCTTGGTGCTGCATTTTTCCTATTTTAAATGTAACTTCTGTACATTCAACAAGACTAAATGTCAGTCTTATATCTTCTGGAAAGGTTTTAAACATTTGTAGTTGTGCTTTCAGCTCCTCATCTGATGAACTATACAGTTTTAAGTCATCCGCAAAAAAATAGGAGAGAATTCTATAAATAAGATTGGTTTCTGGAAAACAAATTATAACACTACCCTAATCTGTTAAGTAAATAGCTTAATGGGTTGATGGAAAGACAAAACAACATTGGTGACAAAATGCCACTCTAGAATAGCCTCCTCTGAATTTTTACCCCTAGGATAATCATTTGTCCTTTGTCATGGCTCAAGAGCAAAGTGGCCTGCCACTGTTTCATGATCACTGTAATGTAATTGTCATCCCATTTCTTATTCTCTTTAATAGAGCTCCTTACTGTTTCTTTTAATTCTTTCATCCATTCAGCATCGTTGTTATGATCATCATGGTCTTCATGAATACGTCTCCAAATTGTATTTACTACTACTTTTTTGGTGGTGTTTCCATCCCCTTGCTTTCTTTTCTATAAAACCTTTTTGTGTCATTAACAAATTGCTTATTTTGTTCTTTTCCTTTATATTTATTTGCATACATTCTAAGATTTTCTACTTGTGTTGATATTTTTAGTTTATTATTGGAATAGTGCATGATAAATCATGGTATCTTTCGAAATTCTGCATAGTTTTTATCATGTCTAAGTATGTTTGATTATCTGGTCTCTTTTTACTCTTCTAACAGTAATACTTACCTTAATTGCTCTATAGTTTTCACTATTTGATGCTTCCATTGTGGCATTTTACTTGTTTAGTTCTTTTCCTTTGTTACTCTACACTCTTGGTAATGCATTATCCCATAATAGTTTAAGCTCAACAGTAATATATCCTGTTTAGTTCTGTTACATCACATGGATTTCTCTTAATAATCCTGATTACTGTGTTAATCTGTTTTACCAATCTTCTAACATTTGGTTCTTATTTACTTTCTGTAATCTATTTATTTAATCTGTCTTAACATGTTTATCCATATCTATAAAATCATGTAGGTTTTTCCCTTGGAACATGTTCTTCTGGATTGAGAGCATCTTTTGCTCTGTGTTCTCTGCAGGCATTCTACAAAAAGATCCAGAACACCTTCTCGTGACATATCCTCTTCAGATGCATCCTGCTTCATCTGCTGTTCCTCCATATGGGGACCCATTGGATCATCACCCCACAACATTACCTGTGTCAGAGTTGACACTGTTTCCTGCTCCTTCCCTTGCTGTGCTTCTTCAGCTGGATTTTTGTACAGGTCTCACTGAGAAGGCTCAGAACATTACCATGTAGCAAATCTTCTTTATATGCTTCCCACTCCACCTGCTGCTCCTTAATCTGGGGATCCATTGTTCCATCATATTGTGACACTACCTGTGTTGGCGTCTCCACAATAAACCCCTCACTTTACAGATAAAAACTGAAGTGATGGACTATTTGTTTAACTTCTACCTCACTAATCCTCTTTTCTACATTTGGCCTTTGTGATCTTATTTCTTGTACTGTGAAATTTTCCATATATGGGTGCCTTTGCCAGCATTTCTTTCCAAATATCTTTGGAGCTACATTTTTGTACTGATTACTCTGGCTTTCTCCTTTGCATATATATGGCACCAGATCTCTTTTACTTTCCCCATGTCCATGTTTCTTTTTATGCCTTTTAAAAAGTTCTGTTTTCCGTTCTTTATACTTTTCACTTCCTCTGAAGCTTAATTTTCCAGGTAGCCCAATGTTTCTTTGTCTATATAATACTTTTGTTGATCTGTCCTACTAAGGAACATAACTTTTGTTTGTAGTTTTTTTTTGTGCAAGCATTTTTCTTTCCCCTAATTTTTCAGTTACTCTCACTAAATACTCTATGTCTGGAAATTATGGGCTTTTTCTGTAATAGTAACAACACATAATTTCTCCCTTATCCTCAGCAGTCTACTGTCATATCTATACCTAATTTTTGGCCTGTTAGTTTTTGTGGTCTTTGTGGACAACTTTTTCCTTCTACTACAGGGGCATTATTCTCCCATTGAGCCTAGCCTAACCCTCTGGTAGGAATGTTTCCATGTTCTGAAGATTCTTCACTGTTTTTTTTTCAGTCCTGGTGCCAGTACATACACCAGAATTCTACACTTTCTTATCCTTGGACCAGTTCACCCTATCTTCTTTTTATTTTTTGGCCAGTCTTTCTCCATAATATATAAAATAAGGTCTATATATCAGTATTGTTTTTATGAGATTTTGTAAAAACTAGGTCCATCATGTGAAGCTACGTACAAAGATTTGAGGATGAATTCAGTTCCAGAAATACAGTGTTATACTCTCCTTTTACTGCTGACTTCATCTCTCCATTCAGACTCTGACTGTAATACTGCTCCTCTGATGTTTAACCCTTAAGCTAATCAGTTTCACTCACAGTAGACTGATATCATAATACCATATTTTGTCATTCATAATATGTATTTCACAAAATCAAATGTTTACCAAGTCCAGATGCATTATATCTGACTTAAGTCCCACCTCATCTGCACATGAAACAGTGGTATAAAAGTTATCTACAGTAGAGTGACAGCATCTCAATTATAAGCATGTTTAACCTGGTAGCTTAAGCATCATATACAAAGCCAAAAACAATCCAAGACAGATCTAAATCAGGGTCATTTATAAATGTGAGTACTACTGACAGAATCAATAGAAATAATGTGTGTAGTCATCATATTAACTGACTGGCGAGAAGGCCTTACGCAGATGGTAACTTAAGATTTCCACTTTGGACATTCCTTGCTTGGCAAAATTCAGTATTTCTCTAGCTTTTGCTCTAGTACTTGATGAAATGCATACATTTAGTCAACAAATAACTCTGCATCTTGCACTAGGAGGGTGTATTCAGCCTCTGTACTCACCAGTCTGATCCCCGTGCAGCACTAGATGACAGCCTGAAAGGCAGAGAAACAAAAATATATAAAAGAATTTGCCTGACTTACAAAAACTTCATCCATAGATGCTGCCTGGAGAAGCCATCTAATGAAGCGGGAAGGCAGGAAGGTAATAAGCATTCACTGCAAAATGCCTCTTGACAGGTAAGCTGATATAATGAGCACATATGAAGGCCTTCTGCTGTGGATTTCTTGGAAAGAATCCTAAACAGTACAACTGTAAACTTCCCTAGGTGATGATAACAGTAGACTCAGAGACAAGGCTTCATAATACTTGGTCTCAAGTCACCAAGGTGCAAAGGGGCCCAGCTCTTAGAATTATCATCCATGCACTTCATGAAAGGGTGAGCCAGCATTGAAGTGACCATGAGCAAGTGTCCAGAAAGGAGACATTTCTGGACTAAGCAGTAGGTACTGCCAAGCTAATAATGTATTCAACCTCAAATACAGCATTTTCAGGTGGGCAGTTAACTGTCTGATGGTAAAACATAGTGTAGCTAACAGTCCCATTAGAAAGATGGTAAAACATAGTGTAGCTAACAGTCCCATTAGAAAGAGTTGGATAAGCCACTATAAGCCCATCCATAATGAAGCAATACAAAAAAAAAAAAGATGTAAGGAGTGGACAATCTACCTTAAGTGTTGTACACTTTTTATGTAAAGCCTACAACGACAGTACATATTCAACTCATATTCCAGACTCTGCTCTTACAAAGAAAATTAATATACTGCTTTAAAGTTAATTCTAAAACCACTTGTTAGGAGAAAATGTGTATTATTCCTAAGAAACACACCATCGTTTAAAAAGACCAAGTAGAATTCCCTATAAGATATGGGCCTACAGCTCAGAGGATATGGACTTTAGAGCCAACAAACCAGGCAGTTAGAACTGAGAATGAGCAAACTCGCTATCTTGTCAGTCATAAAATTCAAGTCTCATGAACAAGAAGACTTCTTCAAAGGTAGACAAAGATGCCAAACTCCGCTAAGGAACTGCTTTATCAATAGATGTTTGCAATACCTCTCACCTCTACAAGATCACAATAATCAGAGATGCCATATACATGCATCTTGACTATGGAATATCTAAAACCCAAATCATGAAGGTGTCTGAAATAGGTCAGAATCACCTGGAAACTGAATGAAAGCAACAAGGGGTAGCTTTCTAACCAGACTGAAGACCTCTTCCACTCAGCAGAGCAGTTTGATGAGAAAAAGGTTTCCTGGTGGATTTAGTTACCTGAAACTCCAAGTAGGAGGTCAGTTGGGAGCAAATGCTAAACAGGAGAAAGTAAGCCCTGAGTTGATATTGACTGTCATTTCAGAAAAGAAGGACTTTATTGACTTACACTGGGATAGTTTCCTGCACAGTGTGGGACCTGAGATCCCAAAACAATACCTTTTTTGGCCATCACTGAACACCCCATATGAGTTTTTGGTGTTTCTTCTCTGAAGTCTACAATGACGTGTTGAATGAGAAGGAAGAATGGGAAGGTGTACAGGAAATTTCCCTGCTCCAGGAAAGAGAAAACACACCAAGCATCAGCTCCTCTTTTCCCTGCTACAATGAGACAAATGGAGGACTAAATTCTCTTGTGTAGCAAAAAGGTTGCTGTCCAATATCCCTCACTCATGGAGGACCTTGAGCAGACAGGACTGTTTAATTTTCAGTCCGGGGAGGGCAGGTGCAGTGAATGAGGATATGTGTTAGTAAATTCACTTCTACATGAATGTGAATGTCTGGTATAATGACTCCAAAAAGCTCACTTGGTACTATTCTACATCTGCATTTGCATCAGCCTCACAACTGATCTATCCACCTTTTACAAACTTCCCTGCCCTACCACACATGAAAAACTTTACCCAGTCAAAAAACTTCAGAGACAAGAGCAACAAATTCCATAACTCTCTCAAGATCTCAGGCAGCTTATTAAGCAGATACAAGGCTTAGAGTGAGTGGAAGAAGGAGCCCTCTAATACTTCAAAATATACTGTTTATCAACCCCCCAAAGCAGAACACTAGTATATGTGCAGATCAATAAATGATTGATTGTTTGTGGTCGGATGGACGACTTCGCTTTTACTTGAGCAGTGACTGTGGGCTGAAGTGCAATGAACACAAGAATGTGAGTGGTTTGATTACTACGTCTTCAATGCTTGGATTTGCCAAGCATAGTGTTCTTGTTCAAATACACCACTCATGAGGATAGTTCTTTGAACATCAATATAAGGTTGATGTGCCCTATTTAAAATGGGATCCATTAATGTGGTTTATAAGTAAATGATTTTGATTAGGAACACCTGCTGGTTTTAAATTTTATATTTTGAGGCATATATGTGAATTCAGGTTTATGTATCTATTTATGTTTCCCAGATTATTGTTTTTAATGCTGACGTGCTTTTAGTATAAACAGTTGCTTAGCAACATGCATATGACCTGATTTATTGACTAATTGGCACACTAATTGATGTTTTTTCCCGCCTTTGGCACTATAAATGTTTAAGCTTATGCAGTACACTAATGAAATCTGATGAAGCGTGGTTTTAACCGCGTGAAAGCGCTTATTTTTGTTTGTTTCCAATAAAAGATTGCTCAAAATTTTTTGACGGAGTAGCATCTTTTCATTCTAATGAAGGAACAGTACTTTTATGTGGAGTTTATGGACTATCTCGGCTGTTTAATCTGGTGGATACCTTTGCTTTAGCTATTCGAGCTATAGGAATTTCCAGCTGATTGATTCTGGTGGTTGGTTCACAGCTTCTCTTGATTACTGTGTTTCCGTTTTGGTGAGTGAACCATTCAACGAGTTTTACCGGCTTTTTACATTGTATATGTGCAGATCAAGTTAGGCTGAATTTTGCAGAATGCTATATCTACTTCAGCAAATCAATTTTTGTTTCTGGAATGCAACAAAAAAATTGGATCATTCAAAGTATTCCCAAAATTTACTTCAAGCCACAACCCTTCTGCATCCACAATTAAAGGATTCAGTAACAACTTAACAGTACATACTGCCTACCAGGATGTGGCTAAGGCATTCAATACAATACCCCACTATGCTATAGTTGGCAAACTCAACAAACTGCAAAAACACACAAACACCAACCTGTGAAATGTACTAAAATAGGACACCAAGCTTATACAATTATCTCACTTTAATCCACAATTAAAAAGTAAAGGTTAGTGCTTTCATTTAAAACTAGGTTAAACTTCATCAGAATCTTAAAAATTACATCACATCCTTCTATAATGCAAGCTCACTTCTCATTGGTCATTAATTGCACATATAGCCACTCAGCCTAAAACAGCTATATATTAAAACTAATATATAAAAAAAATAAATAGAAAATATTATAAAGCCTATTACCACTCTTATTTATATTGTTCACTTATTAATTTGTTTTGTTAGTTAATCAATCTTCTTTGGCTGGCTGCAGTGGTGCAGTGGTTAGCGTTGTGCCTCACAGCAAGTGGTTCTCTGGTTTGATCTTTGACTGGGGTGCCTTCTGTGCAGAGTTTGCATGTCCTCCCTGTGGTCGTGTGGGTTTCCTTCAGGTGATCCAGTTTCCTCCCACATCCCAAAGACATGCTGTAGGTGGACTGGATACTCTAAAATTGGCCCTAGGCATGAGTGCATGTGTGTGTGTGTGCCTTCAGTGGAAGGTTGGGCGCTGGTCTGGCAACTCGACAATGTAAAACTCCACCGCCAATCATGAGTGGACAGGTGATCTGCTGTGGCAACCCCTAACTGGGAAAAAGCCGAAAGAAGAAGAAGTTAATCAATCTTCTTTCTCATTAATATGTACTAACATTTCATTTACCCAAGTGTACCCATTCTAATCCTATTGTTTGAGGAATAACTGTATATAAATTACAGACATCTATCGTAATCATAATCTCATTCTGATCAAACTGAACATCATTCATATGTTGTAAAAACGTCCATGAATCCTTACAAATCTGACTCTCTTTTATCAAAATATTTTTGAACTCATAGTTTGAGGAATAATATAAAGTGAAAATAGGGCATAGTTTTTTTCTTAGAAATACAACATATCAATTGAAAGGTAAATACAGCTGTAATTATAGAGCAGTTGTATATTTGGCTGTTTGCAATTCATGTTCAGTATTCTATATTGGAAAATCGGAGAGACGTTTGTGTCAGAGAATATATGAACATGAACACCCCATAAGAAGAAATAATTTAAATAATGCTCTAGCAAAGCATATTAATGAGTATAATGGACATCAATTTTCTTTTATGATTATAGATCACGTGGTTATAGATGATAAGAAAGCATGGGGTGTGCAATTGGAGCTAAAAGAACTAAAGTGGCAGGTGCGTTTACAAGCTGATAGCTGGCCAGGGATCAATGAGCATAGCTCTATTGCACCAGTATTAAAGTTAAAAGCGTTAAAAAGAAAGAAGATTGATTAACTAACAAAACCAGTTAATAAGTGAACAATATAAAAAAGAGTGGTAATAGGCTTAATAATATTTTCTATTTATTATTTTTTATATATTAATTGTATTATATAGTTGTTTTAGCCTGAGTGGCTATATGTGTAATTATGTTAATGACCAATGAGAAGTGAGCTTGCATTATATAAGGATGTGATGTAATTTTTAAGATGTCTGATGAAGTTTAGCCTAGTTTTAAACGAAAGCGCTAACCTTTACTTTTTATTTGTGGATTAAAAGTGAGATCATTTTATAAGCTTGGTGTCGTATTTTAGTACATTTCACAGCTGTTTCAGTTCAGTTCTTTGCCATCTTTATTTATATAGTTGACAAACTCACCGAACTGGGCATAAACCCCTGCATAACTCGCTGGATTGCCAGCTGGCTCACAGACAGGACCCAGGAAGTCAAGATTTGTGATACCACTTCCACTAAGAGACTGGTCATCAGCAGGGTACCTTTGGGCTCAATGCTGGCAGGCTCCTATTTGGCATTTACTTCTGAGAGGTAAAGGCTAATGTCTAGGGCTTTGGCTGACCAAGTTCAAAGATGACTGCAAATTGGGAGCTATCATGCATTCTCCCATAACACAAACATCTTACAAGAGAGTTTAACACAGACAGATGACTGGTGCCAAAGTCAAGGATTAAAATTCGATGCAAAGAAATGCATTATGGTATTTTTGGGGAAAACTGTCACCCAAGCTAATTACTCCATTGATAAGACACATCTAACAGTTGACCTGGTAGTCAGGGATATTGGAACATATATAGAGAATACCATGGCCAGGGTAATAAGAAAATCATTCTATGCCACCAAACTTATAAGTAAGGACATGGCATTCAGGTCCAAAGAAGTCATAGTGCCACTTTATTCAGTCCTTAACAGACCTGTCATTGAGTGTAATGCCCTTTTCTGCATGTACCTGACCAGACATATGCAACAGTTGGTACGCCCACAAAGCTACCTTATCAGGAGAATCCAGTGTATAAACATATTGCCCAATACTGATTGCCTTTAAGCTCTATCTCTGTACTGTGTCTCCTACAGGTTTCTGAGAGATGATCTATGCCTGGCATACAAGGCAACATCAGATCCAGCTCTGACGGACCTTTTACACATCTGCAAAATGAACAGCAATAGAAACACTAGATACAAGGATTTAAATTTTGCTGGTGACATAAATAAGACATATTAGCGAGACAGATATTTGTCTCAGGGGATCCCATGCACTGGAACAGGCTCCCTATCTATGTGAAGCAGAGTCCATACCTAACCTTATTTAAGCATAACTTTGACTAATGAAGGAGAAATCAGAAATTCACTCCAGGTGTGGCTCCCATGTCTCTGACAGACAGAGGCAAACAGTAATGCCCAAACTAACATACACACCACATAACTTCTAGGAACTTCCTAACTAACATAGCCCCTCCTAATAAATGCACATGATACACAAGGACACAACTGGGTTGCACTGCACAGCTAGGCTTATAAAGGCCCTGGTGGTCGTTAGTCTAGTATACACCTATGAACCAACCTCTTTCAACAACCTTACCTTCTGTCGAAACACCTAGTAGCAAACCATGTTTGCTACCACATCAGATTCTTGAATATCCTCCTTCCTTATTTAAAATATTTTTAAAAAAGAATTTCAGAAATATAAGAAACTGGTTGTGGATACAACCACCACTTCCACTTTATGCATCCTCAGATTCTAAGACTGGTTATTTCTCTTCTCTGTAAGTCTCTTACTTAGCTTTTCAGTCTTTCTCTCCACCTGCTTTCTTCCCTATAGTTTTAACCATGATCTGATTATCCAGCTCACCAAGCCGCCTTCTCACACACTTGGAAAAGATTTCTCTCCTATTGCTAATCTTTGCCCTTTAACCAAAATACTTGAGAAGACAGTCTAAATCCATCTCCTGGAATATACTGCAAAATATGATGTTCTCAATAAATAGATAGCATGGCTTTTGCCCAAATTACAGCACTTTCACTGCCATCTGTGCACTGACTAATCATATTTACTCCAACATGGAGTTCAGTGAACTAACTAGTGCCATATTCTTAGATCTAAAATGGCATTCAGCACCATTCCATGCTACTCAACAAACTTCCTGCCACTGGACTTTCTACTGAAGTCCTATCACAGTTTCAGAATTTTCAAATCACACTTTCTGACAACCGAGGCAATTCTTCAGTAATAGGCAACATAAACAAAGGTGCAGAAGTACCTGTACCAAGAACCAGCACCCTACTCTCTCAGTTTTTCAAGTGAAGAGACAAAAAAAAAAGAAAACAAACAAAAAAACATTTCACTGTAATTAGCTGATTGCTAAATTGCACTGATCGGCTTATTCCAGTTAGATCCACCCCCCCCACCCCTAGCTTTTCCACTGAAGAGTTGGGGTTTGCTATAATGGTTCAGGCTTTTGCTTTATATATACAGGGTGCAGAGTTTGACTCTGATCTCAGGTTATTGGCTAGGCTTAAAATGTCCCTTCAGAGTAGTTAGTCTAGTATTCACCTGTGAAACATACCAGTGGTATAGGGTTTGATTCCCTTAGCCTTCGTCAGCCTACTATGAGACCTTGAGCAAGTCTTTTGCTTTGGGACAATTAGGAATGTGGGCTAGACTTATTAATGGTCTCCTGGACTACATGCTTAGTATCTGCCTATGAATCTATGAACCTAACCCATGCAAGCTACTTGCACTTTCTGGTTTACTTTAAAAGATATCCGGACCTCTCCACTACTGTACCTCACTTATCCATTTAATTAACCCATGTTACTCCTTCATTCCTTTAATTTCATTTCAGAATTGTCCTGTCTAGGCTGTACACTGATACTCATTCCTCAGTTATGTCTTCGCTAACCCACTTTAGCGCTGTTTCTGTATGGGCTGCATCTGCATTGCTTTCTTCTCTTTTGTGTATCCTATGCATTTTCTTCCTACCTCATCTGTTTTCCCAGCTTCTGCTACCCTTCTCGTCCCACTCTTTATTCCCCTGTTTTGCTCCTTATGTTTCTTTTATTCCTGTTTCATCCTTCCTACTCCTTCTGACTCACTTCCACCCATCTAATCCTCTCCATCCTCTTTTCCCCTTAAGTACCTGTGTGCTAGCTCTACTTTGATGTTTTCAGCCACAGCACCTGTACCATTTTCCATTCTTATCTTGCTATTCCTGATGCCCTCCCTTCTAATCCTGTCACTCCCTTTCTCTGTCCCTCACCAATGATTAACATCCTAATTCCCGACTACCTGTTCCTCCAGCACACCATGCACTCATTCCTTAATGACACCTGCCTTACCAAAACTTGTATCACATAGCTTGAACATCTTACCCATCTCTCAATCCTCTCTTCAATACCTAGCAAACTACCTTAAAAGATTGTCTTAAAGCCTCTTTTCCTCCTCACAGTCTGTGCAAATTCTTAAGTTTTGCTAGTTTTCCTTGCCATGCTGAAGAAATTCATGTTTTTTTGATAATTGCTGTATTCACTCAAATGTAAATACATGCACTTATAAATGTCAAGTTTTAAGTTTTATACTATCTCTTGTATCTCTACAACTGTATCTGAATTCAGTATGTGTTGATGTTTTTATATTTTTTATATTTGTAGTTGCATATTTGCTAACTTTCATTAACTCTCATGTTGTCTTATGTACTATTAGAACATTGTATCTGCGGAGCTTTTCTCCCCAGCCCTCTGTTGGAAATGGGCCAGCTATGGCCCAGTCGGACCATCCCAGAAAACAAATGGAAATAAATAAATAAAATAAATAAATCTTGTAGTTTGCAGGAGTAGCTTTGCCTGGTTCTGTACTGCACTTACCTGAGAAGCATTGCTGAGGCGTACTTAAAGGTGCAGTTTTTGTCATTTTTGGTAAAAGAGCTTATAAGTACCATTTGATCCCTCTGGTTAAAGGTCATAAATGTCATGCTCATTGGCTGTTGTCTGTGCTTGTCAGACCTGGGAATACAGACTGTTGGCTTATTTTGCTGTTCTTCCCCGTGGCTTGATGTCTTCTGCTGCTTCACAGGATCTGCCCTTCCCTAGCCTTTCCTAATATCATTTTCTCTTTTTGTTCTTTTTTCCCACACATTTGCCTTAGACAGATAAAGCTATCAGTCTCCACAGGCTGGTTTGCTCCTGTTAGCCTGGGTAACTTCCCAGTTTTGCATGACTGATTAGTATTCTGCACTTCAGGAACACTTGCAAGCAGCTGTACTCTGAAGTGCTACAAAGAGCTATTCTTTTGAGCACTTATACATGTGGTTAGTATTCTAGAAGCATTATTTGTAACAATGCTGTTACTTTATTTTGACTGTTTGCAAGCAATTATTAGTTATTTCAGTAAAGCTTACAAGCAGTGCTTCATTCAGTCTTTCAGACTGCTGTAAAAGTATTTCTGAGCACTGATACCTGCCATCCTGATCTTTCAGGAGGAGAGTCGGTGATTCTACTCCTCATTCTTAGCCAGCATGAAGCCCAACAAACTACCATGCTGAAGAAATCCATGACCAGAAGAAAGACTTTCTCTTGGAGCTCTGACCACTCATGAACCGTGACTTAGTCACTGATGAAGCTTACACATTACTGCATGAATAATTAGAAGGAACGTTGCCCCACATTTACTACTGTAGTTTACTTAAAGGATTTAATGTCTGCAGCAACATTAGACGGGTTCAGTCCTGACCTGAAGTTGCCCCACACAAAGTTTGATATAGCTGGCAGTTAACTATGCAGCTGAACAGAAGTCTTCTAATGGTGTTCCAGAATGTTTGTCTACCCAGATCTCTGTGATAAAAGCCATGCTAGTAGAGATTATTCAATTACTGCTGCAACTTCTGATGGAGTTATTATAAGCACTACCCTGGACAAGGCTGTAGATGTGGGGGCCTTGCTCACCCTTTCTCAGTCTGTCCACTGATGAAATATTGGAAAACATAGACATGACCGAGATACATTACAAAATAAACTCTGTGATGATGGTTTCAACCTTAAAAAGTTCCCATATCCTACTGATGAAATTAGACTCATTTGGTTGGTCTAAGCCTGACAAAGGACCTAGACCTGCACCCCCACCTCCATACGTCCTTTAACAATGCTTAACAACTGTATATCACAAGCACCTAATAACGGTAATATATACCTTCTAGATGCAGTGATGGTGTAATATGAACTCTTAATGGAAAATAATGCTACAACATAAATGTTAATCATAACATGATGAGCTACAGCTGAGTTATCCACATCTTTCACGTGTACAAATTGTAGCTTACCTTTTATGGGCCAGGAGTTATTATATTATAAAGATATCAAAGGATTTTCCAGGATTTCAATATGAAGGTTTTTTTTTAATGCAGTAAAGAAAGACTACAGCCGATTCTAAGTGCATTAAAAACTGAAAAAAGTATAGAAAACTAGACATGGCTTTGAGGAGTTTAATGTGAAAAAAGCAAAAATCAAGCCTAAACTTTGTATAATGAATAAAATGTTCCTGAAAGAAAAGTACAATTCCACTGTGTGCACTTTCCAGTCCATAGACATACAACACTTTCCTTTTCTGGTCTTCTAATTTAATTACAAATCAAATTAATTTACATCTGCTATTAAAAACATCTCTCCTTTGCAAAGGTCATGTTCTAAACTGTGAAAGGCATTCTGAAACTTAGTGATATATTTTATACTAAAACCTGCTTCAGTGCAAATTTTCCAGTCTGTAAGTGGCTTCTCCTGTGCTCTTATATTATGCTTGAGGTGAAACATTTCAAGTCATTATAATATGTTATTCTGGTTTCTGTAGTTTATCTGAGGTAGAGAAAATTATTTTAGAAATTATTTAGGCATGACATTTCCATAACACATATGCATCTCTGTGAATACAGCTAATTTGCCCTTCCTTCATATGATCAATGGAACTAGGCACAAACATCATTTAGTTACACCACAGAATGCACAGGAAGGAAGGACACAATTAAAAGGACACTGTAAGGATGGAAAATTAATCCGTCATTTTTATCCTTACTCAGCAACACAAAAACAAACTAAAATCTTTAAAAAAATACATATATATCTGTTTTCCAGTTTGAAACGTGTGTTATTATTGCGCTGTTATATACCCTGGTTCAAAGTTTAGCCTCCTGGACATCTTTTTTTGGGGGGTGCAAGGTGGAGTCATGGAGTCAAAATTCTAGTTAAGACTTCTAGGGGTAGTATGCATTTTATTATTGCTTTTTTATATTAGAGTGAAACAAGCTGCCACCAAGAAATATTTACTGTAACTGCACCATTTTTTCTGCACCTTTGGAAGGTTAACTCTTCTGCTCAACTGATTAATAACATCACACTTGTAGTATGGAAGAAATATTTTTATGCTGCTCTCTGCTGGTATCACTCATAAAATACAGACAATTACAATTATTAGATTTCTATTTATCACTGAAAATAGGGTATCTCTTTCACACTGGGTACCCATAACACACACAGTCCATGTTCTTTTCTGTTAAAACTGATGTACTTTGATGCCCCTCCCCCATTACCAGTGTCCTAGTTACCCATGCTTGCATCCAATTCTTTTCTTGTTGTGCACAGAAGTAGTTCAGCTACTCTGAAGCACAAGATTAGATATGGACAAAAAGCTTTTTTGTCTTGGCTTCTAAAAATCTGAGCTCCCTTCCTATCACCTTTGAATTTATAATATTATATTCTTATCAAATTGGAATTCTTCACTAAGTATTACCAGCTGCTTTTCAGCCATTGCACATTTCCTACAGAGGAGTATGATTGCCTTCTATGCATAACCCCCCCCCCCGATATCTGTGCATAAATGGTTTTACTAAAAGCGCTCGAGTCACAAGTACTCAAAGACCACTATCTGAAGCCAGGGGGTCATGAGTCTTGTAGCTGTACGCTGCTGCTCACACTCAGTCTTGTACATGAGTTTGAGCAAGATTATGGGGTGGGAGTGGAAGTGTAGATTAAGACAGTGATCAGGGAAGGGATTTAGGTTTTCAGAGTTGAAGGGAAGTTTTAGAGTTAGGTAGCAGGAGGGTTTTTTAGTGTTATGAAGTGGGATGGGAGTTTTAGGGTTAGGGAGTAAGAAGGGATTTTTAGGGGTAGGAAGCTAAAGGAGTGCTTAGGTTTAGGGAGCAGGAAGGGAGTTTTGGTTTAGGGAGCAATCTGGGAATTTAGGTTTAGGGAAGGGGGTTGGGGTTTTAGGGTGGGGAAGTGAGGATTCAGGTTAGGAACTGGGAAGGAGTTTTAGGGTGAGATTAGGGCTGTGGTTAGGCTGTACAGCTTTATAGGATCGGTGTTGGGAAGGATAAGTTGTTACAGGAGAATGGGCTAATGGGAGTTAGAGCACTTACAGGAGACTGGGCTAATAGGAGTTAGAGCACTTACAGGAGACTGGGCTAATAGGAGTTAGAGCACTAACAGGAGATCAGGCTAATGGGAGTTACAGCAATTACATAAGACCTGGCTAATGGGAGTTAGAGCACTTACAGGAGTCCGGGCTAATGGGAGTTAGAGCAATTACAGGAGACTGGGCTAATAGGAGTTAGAGCACTTACAGGAGACCGGGCTAATGGGAGTTAGAGCACTTACAGGAGACTGGGCTAATAGGAGTTAGAGCACTAACAGGAGATCAGGCTAATGGGAGTTACAGCAATTACATAAGACCTGGCTAATGGGAGTTAGAGCACTTACAGGAGTCCGGGCTAATGGGAGTTAGTGAACTTACAGGAGACTGGGCTAATGGGAGTTAGAGCACTTACAGGAGACCGGGCTAATGGGAGTTAGAGCACTTACAGGAGACTGGGCTAATGGGAGTTAGCGCACTTACAGGAGACCTGCTAATGGGAGTTAGAGCACGTATAGGAGACCGGGCTAATGGGAGTGAGAGCACATACAGGAGACTGGGCTAATGGCAGTTACAGCACTTACAGGAGACCGGGCTAATGAGAGTTAGAGCACTTACAGGCTAATGGGGGTGAGAGCACTTACAGGAGACCGGGCTAATGGCAGTTACAGCACTTACAGGAGACCAGGCTAATGGGAGTGAGAGCACTTACAGGAGACCTGCTAATGAGAGTTAGAGCACTTACAGGCTAATGGGAGTTAGAGCACTTACAGGAGTCCGGGCTAATGGGAGTTAGTGAACTTACAGGAGACTGGGCTAATGGGAGTTAGAGCACTTACAGGAGACCGGGCTAATGGGAGTTAGAGCACTTACAGGAGTCCGGGCTAATGGGAGTTAGGGAACTTACAGGAGTCCGGGCTAATGGGAGTTAGGGAACTTACAGGAGACTGGGCTAATGGGAGTGAGAGCACTTACAGGAGACTGGGCTAATGGGAGTTACAGCACTTACAGGAGACCGGGCTAATGGGAGTGAGAGCACTTACAGGAGACCCGCTAATGAGAGTTAGAGCACGTACAGGCTAATGGGGTTGAGAGCACTCACAGGAGACCGGGCTAATGGCAGTTACAGCACTTACAGGAGACCGGGCTAATGGGAGTGAGAGCACTTACAGGAGACCTGCTAATAAGAGTTAGAGCACTTACAGGCTAATGGGAGTTAGAGCACTTACAGGAGACCTGGCTAATGGTAGTTACAGCACGTACAGGAGATCAGGCTAATGGTAGTTACAGAAATTAGAGGAGACTGGGCTAATGGGAGTTGGAGCACTTACAGGAGACCGGGCTAATGGGAGTTGGAGCACTTACAGGAGACCGGGCTAATCGGGGTTAGAGCACCTGTTTCTTTTTTTGAGCAAGCAGCATATATGTCACAAGTGACCAGCAAGCAAAAACTTGTAATAGCCCTGCATAAATTATCCAAGACGCTTAATGTGTATTTACTAAAACTGACATTTTCTTTATACTAACTATGAACTTAAACCTCTTGAGTATTAATTGCATCTCATAACCTTTGGAAAAACCAGACCTGGAGAATGTCCACCATCACTCTCTACAGTGTTTGTATACTTCCTGAATATATATTCCATTCCATAACTTTCAGTGAAAGGGGTCACCTAGCCTCTTGCATCTTATGTTGCTGTACACATAACTATAAATAGCTACTGCAAAATTTTGTAATTCAGCTAGTGATTTTTGTTACAAAATGTAACTTCTAAGCTGTCAATGTTTTACATACTGTGCAATACTTTCTAGTGATTCAGGTTATGTTACAAAGCAAATAAAAAAATCAACATATAGGTGTTGTAGAAGAAGTTATCAACTGGTACAAGTTTCTTGCAGTAATTTAATAATTTCACTGTTGAAGGTACCATCAAAGTTAAATGACTAAGTAGCAGGTGGCTGAAAGCAACTACAAAAATAAAAAAATAAAGAGGTAATGATGCTCCACAGTGACTACCATAACTATAGAAACATAAAAAAAATCAATGTACATATGAAATTAAAGCTGATGAAAAGTTAATTTTCCTTTTTTGACAGGCTCACAATGTCATCCTTGCTGGTCTCAGCTATGTTGTACCACTTATTGGCCCCTAATTTACCACACAGTAACTATGCGGCATCTAAAATCTCAGTGGGGGAAATTCCCACTTTTAATGTGTATGTATTATACATTTTTTCCTTAACAGTATTTCACTTTCACTTCTTGTGTTCTTTACGGACGGCGCAATGGTGCAGCGGTAGCGTTGTCACCACACTTCAAAGATTCACTGGTTCGATTCACGGATGGGTGCTTTCTGTGTGGAGTCTGCATGTCTTCCCTGCGTTCGTGTGGGTTTCCTCCTAAGTTACAAAGACATGCCACCTAGTGTTTCTCCCTGGGCCTCCCTGAAAATTAGCTTCATTCCAAGTCGGACTTTCCTGGTTAACAAATGTTAAATAAATTTACTAAGCCATTAATCAACACAATAGTAAATTTCTTTGCTAAGGTGTACATTTACTAGCATACTGCAATATACATCAGTACCTTACTCTTTTGCGTACCTCTCAACTGCTGTGATTTAGATAGCAACATGATTTTGACCACCACATTTAGCCTTGCTCCTCCTGTTTGACTCGTTTATGAGTGCTAAACCTACACCAAAATTCACTACTCCTAACTATATAGGGTCTAGTATTTAAAGACCTTCTAATGGAAAAAATAAGAAAGAGCTCCCTTTTCCTACCCATTGCTATATTTTTTTAAAGGTCCGGGTTATGATCTTTAATGTTTGGAGGTTATATTGTTATATCATATTGCATGTTCTTTCTGCGACCCTTTCGGTTTTCGTCGGATGCATACCTGTCAGCCTCTTAGAGCAAGAAATCTGGATAAAGCCATAAATAATGGGGGAAAGGACCAAAAATAGGGACATTTTTAAAATACTGAGCTTACAAACTTAGAAAGTTGATGAAAGACCAGTTTTTACATTAGCATGAATTTTCTGAAGGGTATGAAATCTGAAATTCAAATGTCTGTCATTATTTTCTGATTTCATTTCTCAATGACTTACCAATAATTTGCCAGAAAATCAAAATTTTATGAGGAACAGACTAAAAATATTAAGCAAAAACCTGGACATCTGCGAAAATCTTGACAGTTGCGAGCTATGAGCGGATAAACTGGTTTCCTCCCACATCCCATAACCTAAAGACGTGCCAGACCATATTGGCCCAAAAATGTAGCCTTGCACCCCATAAATATACTGATTTCTTTGTAAGATTAGACCACCTGATTATGGGGATATAACTTATAATATGGGTAAACTATGCCTCCACAATGTTTCTTTTTCAGTACTGTACAGGGTCTATAGTTGGAAAAACTTCTCTCGTTAAAAATAAGAACGTGCTCCTCTTTCTAATCCTCTCCTATGATTTTCAATAAATGGAGTCTGAGAGGTACATCATGACTGAACAACATTGAAAATTGCCCTCTGGGTGTGAGTATGTATTTTCCATTAACTGTTATCTCGCATCCCTACCTATACTAAGCTACTAACGTCAACATCAGCATAATAAATCGCCTTGCTAACGCAGCAGTTATTATTAGCATACCACAGGGGGTGAATACTGTAGGTCACTTGGGTATATGACTATTTTGTTACATAATATTACACGTCCTTCTTGTGGGATTTCCTCAGATGCTCCAGATTCCCTTTTCAGTCCGACGCCCGAAGACGTGTCAGAGATCAAACTTGAAATGGCGCTAAAACAGTCTGTGGGGTTCCGCGTTACACAACACCTCTTTTACCTCCAGGATTGAATAAATGTAATTTTGGAGAAACAGAGGACGTGCACAGTGCTGGTATTTATAGCGATACTGACTGCATCTAAATACCAAGAAGCAGTATGAGGATATATTGTTATTTAAGGTTATGTTGTACTGCTCTTTCCAGACCTCTCTGTAAAACAACCATTTTTTTTCAGTTAGCCTAAATTAGCTTAAAAAGGTCATGTAAATAATCAGATGAACACCGCACATGACAAGCCTTGTTTTTGAAATACTTTCTCTTCATGCATCCTTACCCCCTCTCCTGCTCAGTCGCTTCTCACATATCATCCAGTGGCTATACTCACACGGTTTAGTACATTCCCACCTTGTAAAATTTAGGAGGGAAATACCTTTGGCCTGAATGGTCAATATGGTTTCCTAATCTTGATGTTTACATAAGTCGTACATCAGTCATTAAGTTCAAATACTCCAACACTCGCTCACTTCTGTATAAAATGCAGCTGTATTTTAAATGTGATGGCACTAATGCCAGATTTTTTTTATTGTTTTGACACCAGGAAAGCAGCCAAGACGGTGCAATTCCAAAGCAGCTTAACGTCACCATCTAGACGTGCCAGACATACACAGCAAACTGTGGCACAGTTCTAGAAAGATCGTGAATAGTCAGTGATGGAATATGGACATTTTTATTATCCAGACTATTTTCTACAATTACAGTGTTTCTACGACTGTACATAGAAGAAAGAAAAAGCTGAAAGTAACCTTCTGAGCACGGAAGTAGCTTACAGCTTCAAGTAGCAAAATACTTGAGAACAGTTGCTAACTTAGACCTGTCCTAAAAACAAATGCATGAATGTATTGTTCCGGGGAATGAAATCACGCAGATTTCACTTATACGTTAAGGGTGGTGCAAAATAGAGTTTGACGTTTTAATGAAAAAGGACTAATTCCAGTATGATCTAATTCTTAGAGTAATCACTGACCAGTATTAGGGAAAAACAGTACCATGCACCAGGAGATGGCTTTCCTGACATTTACCCCAACATGGCAAAGGAGTAAACCATACACATACTATTTGCATTTATTTTAGTCATGAAACACGCGCACACACGCACAAACTGAGTTCGTGTTTTCTTTGATGCTACTGAATTAAACTAGGATGTAGAGTTGCCTTAGGTCAACTGGTGCCCTAGGCAAAAGGGCACCACGGCACCCCCCACCACACCACCCAGTGCCCCCATCCTGGTCTACCTACACCAAATAAATACTGGAAAAGTGCCCCTACTAAAGCGGCGCCCTAGGCGGCCGCCTAATTGGCCTATGCCTAAGGCCGGCTAGAACAGACTGAGGCAGCAGCGAATAGCCAAATAGCGTCAGAAAAGAGCCACAGCTACAACATGGCGGACTCATGTCCCTAAGACATAATAAGAGCAGACAAATCCTGCATTGTCACTGCTTGCTTTGCATATGGTTTACATGGGGCTTAAGAATTTGTTGATACGTTTTACAGGATCCATGACATACTTCTCAAAAACAGGACTTACCTGTGGACAACATTCTGTCAATAAAACCTTTGATGTGAGGTCAGCTAGTTCATTTAAAGGACCAGGTTGTAATGTCATATGAGAAAATCCTTTGTGACTGGTGCAGAGAGATAGGTGGATACCCTGAAATAGGGCATGCATTTACAGTTTTTAAAAGATGCATTACACTTATACTCTGAATTTGTGCAGTATATTCAGCATCCAGATTACAAAATGTCTGCCTTGATGATGTCTAAGGAGGGTTATGCATGGATGGTAGACATTGATGGAAAATGCTAAAGGATGGGGGAATAGAAATCCAGGGGGTCGTGGGTTTAGAGAGGTAAGAAATGCAATTTTTATTTTTTGTTAGCTACCAGCACGAGTTCCGCTGTGGCGACCCCTAAACGGGAAAAGCCGAAAGACAACAACAACAACCAGCATAAGAGATGCAAATACATACATATATGATATGAGCTTTATATAATAACAACTGGCTTTGCATTATGGATAACTGGTAACCAAACACAACCACTAGGTCCACACACCCAGTATCGACTAATTGCAGCAAACAATGAATCTTACTGTTGGTAACAATAAAGGCTGTCCTCCACCAACGTGTAAAAGGAAACAAACTGACCGATAGTTAACTCCAAAATCTTTATTTGAACACACACAGTCTCAAATTAAAACAGATTGAGCGCGCTTTCGTCTCCTATCGTGAGACTTCATCAGAATCGTAGGTAGTCCTATTTAGATATTGATGGAATGATTCAAATTGTGGTACAGTTCCTTCCCATAAAATAAAAAGATCATCCACAAATCGACCATAAAATTTGATGCATTCATACCATGGATTATTTGAATTCAATACATGCTCCAATTCCCAGTCTACAAGCACAAGATTTGAGTAGGAATCATTCCATCAGTATCTAAATAGGACTACCTCTTTTTTAAGCTTTACAGCAGAACACTCTCATAATCAAGTTGCATTTTTGGATGTGAATGTTATTCTTAACGAAAACATGTTGGAAACCAAATTACACCAAAGAAATACATGGAAAAATCATTACTTGTTGAAAAGCAGCATGCATCCTAAACATGTCACTAAAAATATTATGCGAAATGAAACACAAAGAATACATAAAAGATGTAGCAAAGATGAGACAAGAGAAAAGGAAATTTTGTTTCTACAACAAAACCTAATAAAGAGAGGCTATAATGAAAAAGATGTGAATGTTCAAGATGTTATCCCAAAGAAAAACAAGACAGAACCACCAGAGTGATGTTAACTTACAGCACAGACAACACACAAGTTAAATCCATAATAAGGGAGTTTTGGCCAATCCTCACCCAGGATGCCAAGCTAAAAGACATTGTAGGTAAAACACCATGCTTTGGCTACAAGAATAAGAAAAATTTAAAGAGGTTACTTTGCACAAAGGATGGGTTTAGCAAACATAAAATCGTTGGACATAAAGGCACGTGCAAGTATGGCCACTGCACAGCATGCCCACTGATTGACTGTAATAACGAATTTGAACATCCAAGGACAAAGAAGAAATACATCTTTAATGTCAAAGCCACTTGTATAACCCCCAATGTGGTGTACATGGCTACCTGTAAACTATGCCCTGCATTTTATGTAGGAAAACTAATTAGATGTTTAAAAATCACATTTTGAGACATCAAAGAGACATTATCAATAAAGATCCACATAATGCTTTAGCAACGCATGCTGAAAGAAATGTTGGTCATTCTTTCACTTATAAGGTGATAGAGAATGTATATAGTGGAATAAGGAAAGGCAACATTGAAAATATTACTGAATGCAGGGAGAGTAAGTGGATTGTGAACCTCCGTGCTGATATTGAGCCAGGCTTGAATAACATCATTCCACTGAAACCTATACTAAAAGCTAGAAGACCAACTATCAGTTAACATGGAGGCGTGTCTGGCTTAATAATTCATGACTGGTCACACCCCTCAAAAGCAAAAGGTATAGGAAATGGAACACCCCCAGCTGAGAGGAAAGAGGATTGGTGCGTTTAAACAGCTGATTGACAGTGCGATGATTGAATGATTGTCTCAACAATAAAGGAAGCAAGCACTATAAAAAGGAACTTCCACTCCCAATCTCTACGATCTGAAGAAGATACTGAAAGCGCTTATCGTTTGGAATACATAGGGACTGTTTTATTCTACATCAAGATTTTAACTTGACATGAAGATTTTAACTTTTCCTACAATAAAAGGATTTTAACTGCCATTAAAGCTAGAAGCTTTTATTTGATCTGTTAGACTGGTTAAGCTGTTATCACAGTTCATCACAGTCACACAGCAGCTACTACATCTTCAGTGTGGTTACTTTGTATATCAGACCAAAAAGGTTGGATACTTTGCAGCCATTATAAGACTGGAAACTTTGGAGCCATCATTTTGCTATGGTATAACTGCATTCACAGATTGAATATCTTGTAAGTGCATTTAATTTAAGTACTGGAAATGTATGCAAGTTTTTTGCTATATATGTTGCACTTTTAAGTTTTATATCATTTAACCACATTACCTCTTCTCCAAGAGAACTTTACTTCATTAGTCATTGTTGTACAGCGTTTCATTTTTGAATACACTGGAATTAATGTCAATAGAGTTTATAGTCATTTAGAAGAAAACTCAATTATGGAACTAGAACAAAAGAGCAATAAAAGAAAGTCATATGGAACAAAGGATCATTTGTTGTTAAATAAAGTCATAGTGGAGAACTGTAAAAAGGGGAAGAATTTAAGTATGGCATGGATTGACTACAAAAAAGCATTTGATAGTATCCCACATTCATGGATAAAAGAGTGCTTAAAAACGTATAAGATACACCCTACACTGATTGACTACATTACAGTGACCATGAAACAGTGGCAGACTACTTTGCAATTAAGCCATGATAAAGGACAACTTATTATTCCAAAATTAAAATCCAAAGGGGGTATTCCAGGGAGAATCTCTGTCAACCCTGCTATTCTTCCTTGCCCTTAATCTTTTAAGCTGTCTACGTAACAGCTTAGTTCATGACTATAATTTGGCTCCTAGAAAACAACAAAATGCAAGGACATCTCATCTACCCTTTGTCAATGATTTGAAACTGTATAGCTCATCAGATGAGGAACTTAAAGCACAACTGCAAGTTGTCAAGACTTTTTCAAATGATATAAGAATGTCATTTGGTCTTGATAAATGTGCAAAAGCAACCTTTAAAGCAGGAAAACTGGAGCACCAAGAAAACATCAGTTTGGGACAAGAATGTGATATAAAAGAACTTGAGCAAGAGGGAGTGTATAAATATTTGGGAAGTGATGAAGGAGCAACAATAAAACATGAACAACTGTGAATAAAACTTAGTAAGGAGTACTTTAGAAGACAAATTAATCCTTAAAACAGTGTTTACATCTAGGAACAAAATCCACGCTATAAACCAATTTGCTCTTCCTGTCCTAACTTACAGTTTTGGAGTGATTGACTGGCCCCAAAATGTGCTGGATAGATTAGATAGGAAAACAAGAAGGATGCTTCATGCTCATTAAATGATTTATAAAAATCAGTGTATACCAAGATTATATATTCCCAGATCTGAAGGAAGGATAAGTCTCCTTGAAACTGATTACATGTATAGATCTGCAGTTGTGGGACTCCACAAATATCTGCTGAATACACAAGACTCAAACATAATGAGAATTTTGAAACATAAGGAGAATAAATTTTAGATGACTTCCCTGCTTAGGCTAGTAGAAGCATGTCGGCATCAAGCAGGAATGGAAATCAAATCACATGTAGATAAAAATCAGGCAGCAACTGAATGTGCCAAAAACCAAAAGAAAAAATATAAGGTGAAGGACCAGATGAGAAGGCAAGAAATGTGGAAAAAGCATAAATATAGTTGCATGTATAGAAAAATTCTGAAATAACCTCATGTTGATCAGGAACAAATGCAGGAATGGTTAAGGAGAGGCAAATTTAAACCAAGAGATGAAAGGTTAATATTGGCGGCCCAAGATAGTGGGCTATGTACATGTTGGTTTACAAAGTCCATTGAACATGTGGGAGAAATAGACCAATGTAGGTTTTGTAAAACAGAATTGGAAACAGTTACACACCTCATTGCTGGTTGCTACCTACTAATAGCAGAAGGACTGTATACTGAAAAGCATAATAATATGGCGAGACTGTTGCACTGGAGAGTGTGCAAGCATTATGGTACTGAAGTGGCTGAAAAGCACTGGAAATATGAGCCACAAAGCATCATAGAAAATGAAGTGTATATCACATGGGATCATCCATTACCAACAGTTCAAAAGATAGATGTTAGAAAACGGGATATAGTGGTTCAGAAAAAGAAGACAAAGGTAGCATTGATCACTGAAATCCCCACACCCAGTGACTAGTGTCTTGCGTACAGAGAGACACACAATCATAAAATATCAGGATTTGCAGGCAGAAATGGGAGCAATGTGGAAGAAAGATACCCAGACAGTTCCAATAGTAGTAGGAGCAATGGGTCTTATAAAAAAAGAGTCTACAATCATATTTAGATATGTTACCAGTATATGTAACTCCGTACAAATTGCAGAAGGAGTCACTACTGGACACACTGCGGGTGCTGCAAAGAGCACTACTGGCTGACATCAAAGAGTGAAACAATACTAATTTCATGAACTTTAATCGTACTTTGACTTAGGAGTGGGGTCTATTCCAGTCACGGTATTAGAAACCCAAAAGATCTGGAGAAATTAAAAAAGGGAGAGACCATTATATCTATTATTTACTAGGTCTTATAAATATGGGGAGATTCCTCCAGATTGGAGACGTGTGCTTATCAAACCTGTCTTTAAGGGAAAGGGAAATAGGACAATCCCATAGTCATACAGACTCTTACACCTACGTTCATGTTGTGGTCTTGGAGAAGGTAATATTGGATAAGTTATTATCAGAACTGGAAAGGTTGGGACTTGAAACAGTATATCAGCATGCATATGTTGAAAATAGATTTATTACCACCTGTAACATGATGTTCTATAACAATATAATAACAGCTATGTATGAGAATTGTGATGTGATGTAATTTATATAGATTTAACTTCAGCATTTGACAATACAGAAAACACTGATCAATAAATTAGACCAACCCGGTATTGATGTACTCTTGATAAAATGGATAGCTGCATGGCTTACAAACAGGACATGGCACATATCATACAGCAATTGGGATGATGAAATTCTTGGTTACAGTCTGGGTGTCCCACAGTGCTCTGTCCTAGGCCCATACATGTTTAGATTGTATCTTTTGACCTAACTTTTTCATCTGAGGTGTTCTACAGTCTCTATGCAGACGGCCTGAAAATGGATAAACTGATTACATGCGTTACTGATAAGGCATGTCTGCAAAAAAACTTGACTAAATTGATAATTTCTGCACAGGAGAATAATATGCTGATAAACACATCAAAAACCAAGCATATGAGATTTAGGAGACATAAACTGAAAGGTGACTATTTAGCATGCAGTGATTAAAACTACTGGTTCATTGAAAGACCTGGGTATATGGGTTGATCCAACTCTGAGCTTTTCTAATCATATCTACTAATTGAAGGAAATGGAGTTGCAAAGCAGAACTATTGAACTAAAATACACTTGCGCTATCTTCCCTTGCAACAAAATAAGAGGAAATGCAGTGTATACAGCTGAAACAGCTTAAATATTTAATAGAAAAGCAACTCACAATTACACACAACCACGATAAAAAATATACCAATGGCCAAACGCACAAAGCTTGAACCAATGAACAAACAATAATCCCAGAGTTTAGCGCTTTCACCTATCCCATGTAGGCTTCTTCAGAACTGAAAAACTTTGTAACTTCCACCATTTAAATAACCTTTTTGGCGCCAAAAACTATTGCAATTTTTAAAGGTGTATACCCCATTTTTTACAAAAGTAATTTCATGCTTGTACTAAAATAAAATAGAATGACCATAAAAAGTTGATAAAAAAATGTATGTACAAGTTTTAAAAATGTTACATATTTAAATTAATAAATATTAAATGAGTATTCTATAAATTTTAAATAAATTAAGTAACTCTACATAACTGATGAGAAATTATACACAATTCAATGACGGTATTAGTAGTGTTATTGAAAAAATTCATTTAAAATACATTTAAAAATTCTTGTGATTCTTTCCTAACATCGATGAGAGGTCTAATAATGAAACATTTCCAAATTCTTAAATATATATATACTGAACAGTTAATCACTAAAGTACTTTAATAAAATTCATTCCTTTATGTGATTGTAATAAAAATGCAAAATAAACAAAGAAAAAAAAAGAAAAAAACAAAGAAAAAACCTCTATACTGTATTGAAAAAAATGTACAAAATTTTTTGGTGTACATCATTCACTATATATGCTTACACTATTGTCTTAATAACGGTTTCACCGCTATGGAATCGTTTAAACCAGGTTCTGAGGCAGCATCTGTGTACAACTGCCACCATATTTCTTTATAACTTAACAACTCTTTACAATTTCCTCCTCTCAAGTCTGGTTTAATTTGTTCTAAGATCCCAAACGTGAAACTGTGTTCAACACCTTCCCTATCTACATGCCTGTATAAGACATTGTTGTTGTCCTTCATCCTTATACAATACATGTGGTCATAAATTCTCCTTTTGAAGGCTCTCTCCGTTTTTCCTACATAAAGTGCTGTGCATTTTGAACATTTAGCCATATAAATCACATAAGTTGTGTTACAATTGCCCTTTACAAATTTGATAACAGTCCTGTTGATGTTTTCTAAACTAATCTCAGTTACCCGTATAATATTCCTACATTGGTTACAATTACCACATCTACTAGTGGAAGTAAGATGTCCTGTTTCTCCTCCATTGTATTTGACCTCCTTTCCAGTTTCCAAAATTCTCTTCAAATTGTGTGTCATTTTATATACTATAAGAGGTTTGTCAACAAATGTGAATCCACTTGAAAAATCTGCCAATGATTTTCCATTATTTCCTTAATTTTGCTAACATGCGGTGTGTAAGGGAGTATGCATGCCTTCTGATATTTGTTGACACACATCAATTCTTTTTCTTTTTCTTTTGGATCAGTTGCTCCCAATAAAGGTAAGTACTTTGAACCCCATTGTGATGTTACATACTGTCTAACATCATTCATCATTTTACTATTGTATTTTCTCTCTTTAAACATTTCAGTAATGAATTCTATCTCTTTTAACATCTCCTCATTTCTAGACGTCATCCTGGCCGCTCTTATACACTGGCCTTTGAAAATGTTGCTCATCATTTTCTTAGGATGATTACTGCTGAATTGCAACTAATCATTCGAAAAGGTGTTTTTTCTGTATATATTCGATTTAAAACCCTTTTCATCATGAGATACTAATGTATCCAAATATGCTATCCCATTGTTACTGACTGAATGAGTAAATTTGAGAAATTCATTACTATTGTTAATGAAAATGATGAATTTGTTGAAGTCCTCATTACTACCTTTCCATAAAATGTATATGTCATCTAAAAACCTAGTGTAATGTATGACGTTGAAAAAAACTGTTTTTAAATAAAACTTCTTCCTCCCAATGTAACATTACTAAATTCGCAAATATAGGAGCACTTGCTGATCCCATTGCCACTCCCCTACACTGTTTAAAATATTCCCCCTCAAATTGTATATAATTGTGTTCCAACACTAATGACATACATTCCATGATGAGGCATATTTTGTCCCATTCTATATTAATATGTTTCCTAATGCTTTCACAAAACATTTCCAATCCTTGTCTTTTTGGAATACATGAGAAAAGGTCTATGACATCTATAGTCACATATAAAAGATGGTTAGTATCAGTTTGGATAGGGTATTTTCTAAGGAAGTCCCAAGAGTCCTTCAACAGGTGAGGGATACATTCGTATATATCTTTAAGCCAGGTGTAAATGGCTTTTCTTAAAGGGAATGTTTTTGCTTTACTACCAGACACTATAGGTCTAAAAGGGGGGTCTTCAATGTTTTTATGTATCTTAGGAATACCTACCAACACTGCCAATGTTGGATGTTGTACTTTCAAAAAATTGTATACATCATTGTTGATTCGATTATCTATCCAAAATTCTTCCAGATAGGAATTAATCCTCTGGTAAGCTATATTAATTTCATTCAAAGAAATTGGCTCATAGTTGCCTGTTTCTGTAAGAAGTGCATTCAACTTCGCACTGTATTCCATTTTATCATAAATCACAATCCCCCCTCCCTTGTCGGGTTTCATAATACGGATGTTATGATTGTTTTTAAGATTACTTAATTCTTCCCTTTCTGCCTTTGTCATATTATCCTTAAATTTAACTTTCCTGGCAGTATTCATATACTTGAAAAGATCCCTATGTACCTGTTTCTCAAATAATTTTGCTATTGGGTTCATATATGGTATAAAAGTACTTTTTTTCTTTAATGCCGTATCTCCTTTATCCTTGTCTATATGTCCTGTATCATTCTTATTCTGAAACATGATAGACAAATTTAATTTACGTGTGTAAAGCTTAGTTTCAACTAAATGGTCCACTAAATCAAATTTCGGGGTGGGTACAAATTTCATTCCTCTGGATAATAATTTGAAGTGTATATCCTCCACCTTGAAATTTGTGTAATTGTAGATCTTAAAATTGTCTAAACTATATACCACTCCTTCCTTCTGTATATGTTTGTTTCCCTGAACCTTTTTGCTTTCTTTCCTTTCTTTTAATATCCCTTCCAATTTTCCTTTTTGTGATACCTTTATTGTTGTTTGTAACTGTTGTAATGATTCCCTGCCATGTTCCCTGTTCTTTTCTTCCAATACTGGGGGTTTCAATTTCTCCGAAAATTTTGGTCATTCGCTCCCTGGTCAACATAACCTTCATAATTGCCTTCATAAAACTTCCCTCCCTCATTGTACCTATTCTGTCCATCAAACCTGTTTAGTTGATCGTAATTATACAATTGTTTGTGATTGCTGTTTTTCAAATCTTTGTACCATTTATATGCTTTATTTTCCTTGTACTGTGCCAAGTCCCTGTTCAGTTTCTCACATTTCCTTTCATAAGTCGACTGAGATTTCTTTTCCACAATCTTAAATTGCTTATTATATAAATTATTCCACTCATCAAACAATAAATCATTCTCTATCTCTAAATTTAATTTCTCAGCTTGATTAATAAGTTCTAAAAGTTTCCCATCATTATACTTAATCAATAATTTCATATATTTGAATCCACACTCATTAAAGAAATCATTGAATTCTCTAATACATTCCTCATTAATATTCACACCTAATGGAAATTTAAAAAAACGTAGTCCCATTGGGACTATTTTCAATATTAAACATTTGTGTAAATATGCATTCTCAATTTTAGTGTTGTCAATACTATTCAATAAATTTCCTAATTTATAAATCTTGTCCTTGAGTGTTTCATTCACAACACTTTTGTTGGGGGACCTAAGTTTCCCCTTTTCAAAATTGTCAAAATTACAGTAATTGAAAATAAATCTGTTCATATTGAAATTCTTACTATTGTCATCAGTAATCACTTTGTTGTTATGAAAATTCAATTCACTACCTTTGTTCAACACCGCAGCCCCTGCAGTGTGTGCATATGTTTTGACAGGCTTAACTCGCTTCGATCTCATACCTGTACGGAGCATTTCTTCTTCTTCCTCATATTCATAAATAGAAAAATCGAAAGTTAAACCTGTGGAATCCAAGTTGTATTTTTCCCTGGTGGAATTGGGAACCTGTGAGGCTGGTAAATCAATGTCAGCGCTAGCATCCGAATGAGCTCTGCGCTGTGATGCTTCCGCTCCCTCATGCGGACTTCCTAGTGAAATATTGTGCTGAAAAACTGGACCATTGGATGAATTTCCTTTAGACAACACACCCGGTTCTGCAGAGCATTTGTGTAAGTTCACTTTGGTGGTAATGCCACCCGATTCGATGTATTTACCGTTGGAATTTCCATTGGAACTAATGTTCCTTCCCTTGTCCGTTGTCTTCATATTTCTCTGCTCCCTGGTGTTACTTTTAACTTCATTACTACTAATTTTGTCATTATGAGCACTAGGTAGAAAAGACGGTTCAGTACCTTTGAAATCTTGTTCTACCTTCAGCATAAAAGTGCTCAACGTGTGTGAGTTGCAATAATTCCCCCTTCAGTACTGCCAACTCTGTCTTGACAGTCTCTAAATCCAATGTTTTAGGGGATTTGTTTGTTGCAGACAGCGGTATAACTGCACTTTCCTCCATGACAACTACTGAAGGAAATGGAGTTGCAAAGCAGAACTATTAAACTAAAATACACTTGCGCTATCTTCCCTTGCAACAAAATAAGAGGAAACACAGTGTATACAGCTGAAACAGCTTAAATATTTAATAGAAAAGCAACTCACAATTACACACAACCACGATAAAAAATATACCAATGGCCAAACGCACAAAGCTTGAACCAATGAACAAACAATAATCCCATAGTTTAGCGCTTTCACCTATCCCATGTAGGCTTCTTCAGAACTGAAAAACTTTGTAACTTCCACCATTTAAATAACCTTTTTGGCGCCAAAAACTATTGCAATTTTTAAAGGTGTATACCCCATTTTTTACAAAAGTAATTTCATGCTTGTACTAAAATAAAATAGAATGACCATAAAAAGTTGATAAAAAATGTATGTACAAGTTTTAAAAATGTTACATATTTAAATTAATAAATATCACATGTAGATAAAAATCAGGCAGCGACTGAATGTGCCAAAAACCAAAAGAAAAAATATAAGGTGAAGGACCAGATGAGAAGGCAAGAAATGTGGAAAAAGCATAAATATAGTTGCATGTATAGAAAAATTCTGAAAGAACCTCATGTTGATCAGGAACAAATGCAGGAATGGTTAAGGAGAGGCAAATTTAAACCAAGAGATGAAAGGTTAATATTGGCGGCCCAAGATAGTGGGCTATGTACATGTTGGTTTACAAAGTCCATTGAACATGTGGGAGAAATAGACCAATGTAGGTTTTGTAAAACAGAATTGGAAACAGTTACACACCTCGTTGCTGGTTGCTACCTACTAATAGCAGAAGGACTGTATACTGAAAGGCATAATAATATGGTGAGACTGTTGCACTGGAGAGTGTGCAAGCATTATGGTACTGAAGTGGCTGAAAAGCACTGGAAATATGAGCCACAAAGCATCATAGAAAATGAAATGTATATCACATGGGATCATCCATTACCAACAGTTCAAAAGATAGATGTTAGAAAACAAGATATAGTGGTTCAGAAAAAGAAGACAAAGGTAGCATTGATCACTGAAATCCCCACACCCAGTGACTAGTGTCTTGCGTACAGAGAGACACACAATCATAAAATATCAGGATTTGCAGGCAGAAATGGGAGCAATGTGGAAGAAAGATACCCAGACAGTTCCAATAGTAGTAGGAGCAATGGGTCTTATAAAAAAAGAGTCTACAATCATATTTAGATATGTTACCAGTACATGTAACTCCGTACAAATTGCAGAAGGAGTCACTACTGGACACACTGCGGGTGCTGCGAAGAGCACTACTGGCTGACATCAAAGAGTGAAACAATACTAATTTCATGAACTTTAATCGTACTTTGACTTAGGAGTGGGGTCTATTCCAGTCACGGTATTAGAAACCCAAAAGATCTGGAGAAATTAAAAAAGGGAGAGACCATTATATCTATTATTTACTAGGTCTTATAAATATGGGGAGATTCCTCCAGATTGGAGATGTGCGCTTATCAAACCTGTCTTTAAGGGAAAGGGAAATAGGACAATCCCATAGTCATACAGACTCTTACGTCTACGTTCATGTTGTGGTCTTGGAGAAGGTAATATTGGATAAGTTATTATCAGAACTGGAAAGGTTGGGACTTGAAACAGTATATCAGCATGCATATGTTGAAAATAGATTTATTACCACCTGTAACATGATGTTCTATAACAATATAATAACAGCTATGTATGAGAATTGTGATGTAATTTATATAGATTTAACTTCAGCATTTGACAATACAGAAAACACTGATCAATAAATTAGACCAACCCGGTATTGATGCACTCTTGATAAAATGGATAGCTGCATGGCTTACAAACAGGACATGGCACATATCATACAGCAACTGAGCTGATGAAATTCTTGGTTACAGTCTGGGTGTCCCACAGTGCTCTGTCCTAGGCCCATACATGTTTAGATTGTATCTTTCTGACCTAACTTTTTCATCTGAGGTGTTCTACAGTCTCTATGCAGACGGCCTGAAAATGGATAAACTGATTACATGCATTATTGATAAGGCATGTCTGCAAAAAAACTTGACTAAATTGATCATTTCTGCACAGGAGAATAATATGCTGATAAACACATCAAAAACCAAGCATATGAGATTTAGGATAAACTGAAATTTAGCATGCAGTGATTGAAACTATTGGTTCATTGAAATACCTGGGTATATGGGTTGATCCAACTCTGAGCTTTTCTAATCATATCTACTAATTGGTTAATAATAGTTCTAGAACTATAGGTTTTATACAAAGATTTGTTAAGTTTAAGAAATCAGAAATGATGAAGTTTGTTAATTACATTAGACCCAAACTTGAGTATGGAGTAACAATATGAAAGCCTTATAAGAAAACAGGCATGAGTAAACTGAAAAGAGTACAGCGGAAATATACCAAGGGCATCCATGGATGTGAAAATTTAAGTTATTAGGAAAGACTAAAATATCTGAACTTGTACTGTCTCTCATATAGATATTTACGAGATCTTATTCGGGTATATAAGGCATTTAGAGACAGCTTGTTGTTGTGTCTTTCGGCTTTTCCTGGTTAGGGGTCGCCACAGCGGAACTCCGGTCTGCTAATGACTGGCAGTAGATTTTTACGTGCCGAGTTGCCAGCCCTGACACAACCTTCAATGAAGGTACGCCCATTCACGCATGTCTCCACACAGAAGACGCTCTAGCTGAGAATCGAACAGGACAACGTCTTACTGTGAGGCAACAACGCTACCGCAGCACCACCACAGCAGTTAATCATTTAGAGACAGCTACTTCTGGGAATATTTGGGCTTATCAAAAAGCAGTAGAGAATCATCAGATAACCTATGTAGAGGATATTATAGGTTCATAGGTTCATACTAGGCTATCTGCCCTGGGGCAATTATAAGCCTAGCCCGATTTTGTTTGGCTTACGCCACCCCTTGATTTGAGTATACTGTGCCCTTTTTAAGGTTTAGTTTGCTGTGCCTCTGTCTAATAGTGACACGGAAGTAATCCCCGGGACAAACCTACGATCCCCCATCCACTCATCAAGATTCTTCTTGAAGAGATTCAGTGAGGTGCTCTGCCTAACATGAATTGGAATTCTGTTCCAGAGCGAAGGGAGCCTCTGGGTTATGAATCTGTCCCTCCAGCAAGTTCTATTTATTTCAGTGCTGAGGTTCAAGTCCCTCGAGCATGTGGCTCTAAGGGATTTAGATTTACTGAGGTGGAGCATGTCCATTAATTCTGGATTGGACATAGCTTTATGCGTCAGGCATAGATCACCTCAAAGTAGGCGGTATGCAACTGAGTAGAGCTGGAGTTTTTTTAACCGAGCAGCATATGGCATCTGTTTGAGTCCCTTGATCCTCTTGGTGAGGTACTTTTGGGGTCTTTCTAATTGCTGCAGGTGTCGGGTAAGGTACATCCCAAAAAGGGACATTGTATTCTATGATGGGCCTGATGAGGGATGAATAAAGGGGCACGATTACCTCTCTTGATCTAAATGTGAATCCTTTCATGATGAGGTGGGCTATGTAAAAGGTCTTTCTAACCACTTTGGCAATGTGGTTGTCAAAGGAGAGATTGCTATCAACTTGGGTCCCCAGATCCCTAATTACTTTCTCTGCACTTAATGGGTTACCACCTATGTGGTAATTTGTGGGCACATTGTTTTTGCCAAAGGGTATGACTATACACTTTTTGGCATTTAGCTTTAGACCATGGCTCTGGCACCAGTTATCCGTCTCTGTGAGACCTTTTTGAAGGATGTTTGTGTCAGCTGGAGAGTTGATTATGGCGCCTAGTTTGCAGTTGTCTGCAAACTTGGTGAGCCATAGTCCTCCCATGTTGGCCTGTACCTCGGAAAAGTATATACCAAACAAGAGCGGTCCCAGGACAGAACCTTGTGGGACACCACTTGTGACCGGTTTCGAGTCTGACATGGCTCCAGCAACTCTCACTCTGTGGGTTCTGTCTTTGAGCCAGTTTGTGACCCATCTTGTGACATAGGGGTTTATATTTAAGCTGGATAGCTTATCTATGATGCCCGAGTGGGGTATTGTGTCAAATGCCTTTACTAGGTCCAGATAGGCTGTGTGGACTACCTTCCCTTCATCTATGGCTTTGATGACTGTTTCGAAGAAGTCAACCAGGTTCAAAAGGCAGGCTCTGCCCTTGACGAAGCCGAACTGGGTAGGATCTAGTGTCTGTAGATCCCCAATGTCTTTGTTTATGAGCTCCATGATGATCCTCTCCATAGCCTTGCAGACTAAACTAGTCAGGCTTATGGGGCGATAGTTTCCAGGGTCCGTGGAGGCTCCACCTTTGTGGAGTGGGACCACTGTTGCTGTACGTCATTCTGTGGGCACATATCCTGTAGTGAGGCTGAGATTGTACAGCTGTTTTATTTGAGGGATTAGTTCTTCTTGGAGTTCATGTAGGATGCAACCCGGGACGCCATCTGGTCCCATGGAAGCAGTGTTTTTTGCTTTGGAGAGGGCAGCCTTCACCTGAGCATCAGAGATGTTTGGGAGACAGCCCTCTGCTGGGATAGATACTTGCTCTTTTTTTGGGGGGGGCGGGTGGAGAAGTTTGCACTGGACCTGTCTGCCAGGATATTGGCGATGTCTGTGGGTTCAGTGTATTTTTTGTCATTTAGAATCAACTCAGAACAAGTCTGGGAGTTGCATCCCAGGTTCCTAACATAACTGAAAAAAGCCTTATGATTGTCTTTAGTGTCCTGAGCAATTTTTCTCTCGAAGCTGGCCTTGGAGGATTTTATGAGGGATCGTAATTTTTTGCTAGTACTGATCAGGGATGCCTTCCCTATTAGGGATTTTGCTCTATCATGTAGTATCATCCTCCTTCTGTTGTACAGTTTATTTATGGCTGGGGTCCACCAGACTAGACGCCTGCCTTTGGATGTTTGGGTTTTGGTTTTGCTTGGGATAGCATGATCCATGCATTCCTGGAGATGTCCGTAGAATGTGTTTATATAGGATTCTGCAGTTTGGGCCGTAGTTTCCACTGGCCCTGGGGCCTTGAAGGATTCCACTTCGGTTTTGAGAAGTGAGAAGTTCACTTTTGAGAAGTTTTTCACTGTGGTTTTCTGGGCTGGGGGTGGGGTCGGGATGTGGACATCCAGTGAAATTAATTTAAGGTCTGATCTTACCAATGAAGGATATACTTCAGGTGTGGAGCATAGAGTCCCCATGTTGGTAATGATCAGGTCTAGTATGTTATCCCCTCTTGTGGGAGTGGTGACTAGTTGTTGCATAGCATTTGACTTCATAATTTCCAGGAACCTTTGGGCTAAGGTGCTGGGGCTTGAGTAGTGCTCCCAGTCTATGTTTGAGTAGTTGAAGTCGCCCAATATAATGGTGTTTGGAGAGATCTTCATGTTCTCCAATGTTTTCAGGAAAGCCGAGTGGGATTCCTGACTTTGAGAGGGTGGTCTGTAGGATGCTATAAACTGAAAAGCAGTCTTGCCCACTGTTAGTTGCACATGGATTGTCTCCGATACTTTGTGCAATGCCACTAACCTGGAGGTGTGGATATCCTTGATAAATATCGACACTCCCCCTCCTTTTGTGATTCGGTCCAGGTTTTGGGGCCGAAAAGCATGATATGAGGTATAACCTGGTAGTGCTGGGGTGCTCTCTGGAGCCTTGAACCAGGTTTCTGTCACTGCACAGATATCGATGTTCTCCATACTGAGGAGAGCTTTGAGTGCGTGCATCTTGAGGTTAAGACTTCTGGCATTTAGCAGCATTACCCTTAGTTTCTTGTTTCTTGTGCTGTCTATGGAGGTGGGTTTGACTTTTGAGCCTTGCCTAAAAAAGGCACTATGGGGGTGGCAAAAGCCTTTGCCAATATCCGAAAGCCCAGTGGTGACAGGTGCAAGCTGTCCCTAGCGAAGCAACGTGGCTTGTCAAGCATGTCATCCCAGGCTGACAGACACTGGATCCCCTTAGAATGACACCAAAATTTTAGCCAATTGTTAAAATCAATCATTTTGTCTTTGTACTGTGGCATCATTCTAGGTGATGGTAAGATGCTGCTCAAGGTCAGGGTCATACTGGCCTGGGCTACATGATCAGAGAGCTCCTCTATGTCTCTTTTCATGTTGTCCAGGGAGGTACGTCTCAGGGTATATGGGTATATATAGGAATGAGATGTCTGCTAATTGATTATCTGAGAGAGCGGCTGATGCATGGGGCAGACTACCAAATTACATTGAAGCAAGCACTAGTATACATACCTTTAAGAACAGCTTGGACACTTATTATGGGAACAACTGTTTTGGTATACTGGCAGGCTAGAAGGACATTAATGCCCATGCTTGAAATTTTTATATGTATCTATGTATGTATCTCTAAATATAATTTACTAAAAGTACTAACCAAGATCAAAACTACCTCCTACATGGGACCTGACAATATACCTGATTGCTTAATTAATAGCGTTAAACATACCCTTGCAGGTACAGTCCTGAAACTGTTTAACTTAAATTTAGATATTTGTTTTATCCTTGTTGATTGGCACAAAAAAGTGGTGATGCCCCTCCATATGGGGGGGGGGGGACCTTACAACCTTCCTGGGTATTTACAGATCTGTCAACCTTACAAGCCTCATCTGCAAAGCCATGCAATGCATTATAACTGGCCTCATAAGCTATGATATAAGGAATCTTGTTAGACTTGATCACCAACAGTTTGTTTTTGTGAAAGATAGATCCTGTCTATTTAATTGGGTATGTTTCTTCAAAAGGGTTGGGTAGGCTGTAGATGGTTGCCATGCAGTACAAGAGGCATATCTTGACTTGGTTAAGGCCTTTGACATCAGTCCTCATGACAGCATCATATAAAAACTAAAAGCTTTAAAAATAGACCCATACGTGGGAAGATGGATAGCAAACTGGTTGAAAGACAGAACCCACACAGTGAGAGTTGCAGGTGCCTCACCAGAAAGTATGAGAGCGGCCAGAGATCTCCCTCTGTGCTCATTGCTGAGACCTCTTCTTTTTGGTATTTAATTATTCTCAGATGTCCAAGCAAAGAGCCAAGACCTCTTGCTAACAAAGTTTGCAGATAATTGCAAACTGGGGGTTGTTGTTAAGTCACCCTGTGACACTCAAACCCTCCAGAATGAACTCAACCTAGTAAACTCATGGTGTACTAAAAATAAGATCAAACTAAATGCTAAAAAGTGTAGTATCTTCACTTTAGACAACACACCTTTACAAAAATGAAAATGTGGTTAGAGACCAAGGTACTTGGGTTGATAACTCCCTCTTTTTTGACCATCATGTAACAGCAGTTGACAGGAAATTCTTTTATTTAGCCCAGCTAATTACCAGGAATATCATCAAATCATCAAGGTTTTCAGAGGTAATCACTCCCATATACTCTCAGCATTGATCAAGTATGTGTGTGTGTGTGTGTGTGTCTATATATATATATATATATATATATATATATATATATATATATATGCATATATATAATTTAGTTGTTTATTAGTGTATACATTCACCCACACAGTTTCAGTTTCTGTCCTCTGTGGCACAAACTTAAGATCTTAGGAATTTCAGAAGGTACTCTTCCCCCTCCCCGTATTAAGTTTACATAGTTTGGTAGTATCCACATTCTTGTATCTACTAGGAGCAAAACTGTTCTCACTACTTAGAAATTACTGAGAATTATGCAAAGTCCTGCCTAGCTCCCACCCAGTGTTTAACTTTCACAGCAATTCGACTGTGCAAAAACATGTATATTAGAGTTAAACTGCAGTATCCAGCAGTCTTAAGAATTTTTTTTTGACATCAGATACAAAGACTAACTTAGATCCAGACAGAGCCAATGTGGGACTGGATGAATTTCTTCAGGCCAGCTCACTGAATCTCCCAATGGCCATAAAGAAGCTGAGATGGTCTTCCATCGGCTTGCCAGAATGGAAATATAGATGCTCCATTTAAAGCCATTCCCGGTCTTCAGGAGAAAAATGGAGGAGTAACAGAAGGGATTCAAGGTGCCAGTAAAAAACATACAGAACTGCCATCACAAGAAAAAGTAGTCCCCTTTACACGACATTCAGGAGGATGACCTGTAACACCGAGACTGTGACAACTAAAAACATGACTCTACCTGTTTACAGAGGCGGGGGTATGTTTGTCATTTCTACATAATTTTATTTTTCACACTGCTTTTGCATTTTATTTTGTTTGCATGAAAGCCGTGGTGGTGCAGCGGTAGCATTGTTGCCTCACAGCAAAAGGTTCTCCCGTTCAATTCTCGGCTGGAGCGCCTTCTTTGTGGAGTCTGCATGTCCTCCCCATGGTTGAGTGGTATTCAAAAGACATGCATAGAATGGGCGTGCCTTTGTTGAAGGTTGGGCGTCGAGCTGGCACCTTGGCACCCATAAAAAATCTACTGCCAGTCATTAGCGGACCGGAGTTCCGCTGTGGTGTCCCCTAACTGGGAAAAACCAAAAGGACAACATTATTTATTTGCATGACATAGCATTTAAGGGAACTTTAGCTAACAGAGTCATGGAATGGTTGCATTCAGTGGTGGCCCTTTATGTTGGCTGACTGGGTTTTCTGCCCGCAATATGGGATGACATACATACAACACTTATTAGTGGGATCAAAAGGAGATTAAAGCACTTGGAATAGTGTACTGAGGGTGTGTTTTATTACACTGAAGGGGAATCCTGTCTGGCATTAATTATACTGACACATATCTTGCAAACAGAAAAGGAGGGATTTAGGTTTAAGAAACTCATGAGACAACAATAATGAAAGGAAAGAAGTACGATTAAAGTTTATTGAAGGAATTGCTCCAGAAATATCAGAAAATGGTAAGAGTAAATGTTTATGGCGAAGTGCAAAAAGAAGAAGGGGTACGAGGATTGCTTTGATGTTAGCTATTTTTAACTGGGCAGGTAGAGGATACTGCTATAAACCGTTAGCTTGTAGAAGACCAAGGAGGAAAAATTATCATTATAAATAGTGTTTGGTCTATTAAAATAATTGATGTTTGCTTAAAAAAGTTAAGGAGGAAGTTGTTTCTGTTTTGGAGTTTAAGGTGTCAAAATAAAAATAATGGAAGGAACATGCCTGATTGTTCAAGGAAATATACATATAATATCGACTGAAAAGAAACAAAAAATTAAGCCCATATACGTTATAGTAAGTGCCTATGGAAGAGAACTCACCTCATGAAGGGTAGGAAAGCTTCACTGTTTGATGTGGCTTGTTATTGAGCTCAATGATGCAAAAAAAATATGACAAAGTTGTAACTTATACAAAATTATTTAACCTCACTACTGCTCCAAGAAATGCATTTAGCAGAAGAGCATGCAAAGGCAATAAAATGGGTTTTAAAGAGGGTTATGGAACAGAATGGGTGGGAGATGGGATTGGGGGATAATGATTTTATTTTGAAGAGGAGCCTTAGTAACAATAGAGGATTGTATTAGAGACCCACAAGGAAGATATGTGTTAGTGAGGGAATTTTGCGTGGGCAAGTTTAACTTTAGTGAATATTCATATTTTCCATAAAACAAAAATAACTGAATTAAAGAAAAGCTCAAGTATTAATGGGAGGAGACTGGAACTTAGTCACTTCCAAACCAGATGTTACTGCTGCAGCAAGAAGTATTAGAGTATGTAAGGAAGGCAATGCTTGCTGGGTCATTTTATGAAAACATTTGGTTCAGGGATGCTGCATGTATTTCTAGAAGGAGGGAGAACTTGACATATAATTCAGAAAAGTATAAAATATGGTCAGGGACTGGATAGAATATACATTTCGCAGGAGGACAAATACTTAATAGCAGATATTATGAGATATACTAGTTTAATGTCAGTCTGTGTAACACTTAAAGGACTGGCCACACAGAATAAAAGTAGGTGTTTCTCCTCCTACTGACTAAGGACTGACAGGTATTAGAAAATGGCACTAGAAAGGATTAAGAAAGGGCTGCAAGAAGGCGGTACAAATCTCATGAGTCGATAGTAATAAAAGGAATGAAGCAGCAATAAAGTTTAATGAGCACCCTGTGAAAGGCTATGGCAGGATCTTAAAAGAGATTTATGGGGTTAAAAAGTAAACAACGTTCAGAAGCGACAACTACATATAAGTTACTGCTTCAGGTGAGAGAAGGAAGTCCAAGTTAAAGGAACTAGGAAGAACCAGAGAGAGAGTCTGAAAATACAGACAGAAGAATATTTATCGTGACTCGGTGAGAGTAAGTGCTGTAAGATCTAAGATATTTTGAGTACACACCTAGAGCCCAAAGATTAGCACAGAAATTGAGATAACAGGAAGTAGAAAAAGATACAATAAGAATAAGGGATAGTAAAACATGGAAAATTGCTAATGATCAGGCTAAGGTAATAGAGCTCCTTGGAGTTTTCATAAACATCTCTATGCTTCCAGAGACAAAAAAAAAAAAATTGAATAACTGGCATAACTTTATGGCTGATTTGGTTATACCTAGAATAGCTGTGGTCGATTCAAAAAGCTTAATTGCAGCCATAACCAGGGAAGAGATTAAATAACAGAAAGTGCCATACACCATGGGGAAAACACCAGATACAGAAGATTTATCAATCAAGCTATGGAAGGAGGGGATAGATACAGTTGTTGAAGTATGGAAGGAGTTGTTTAAGGATATGCTGCATCAAACAGTGATCTCCTCTTGGAAAAGGCAGTGATAGCAGTAATTCCTAAGGAGGGGAAACCCTACATCATTTAGGCCGATAGCATTGAACCAGGGTCATAAGATTTTTTTGAGAATTTTAATGAAAATGTTAGCACGAACCGTACCACAATCAATAAACATTGACCAAAGTGGTTTTATACAGAGTAGGCAAACATTTCACAGTATAATGAAGAATAATATAATGCAACGAGAGGTGGAAAATATCTCCAGGCCATTGCTGTTAATAAGGTTGATAATGGAAAGGGCATTTGATAGGGTGCAATGGAGCTACCTTTGGAAAATATTAAACAAATTTGGTTTACCTATGCAATTTCTCTGATTAAAGAAATCTATAGAAGCCCCCTAGCAGTGGTTAAGGTAGGTAGAAATATGTCTTGAGAATTCTATATACAGAAGGGAATGAGACAATGGTGTTGCCTTTTCCCTTTGTTATTTGCTCTGTACCTGGTGTTATTTGCTCAGAAAAACAGACAGGCTAAAATAAATGGAATGGAGTGGAATGGGCAAGAAGAGAAGATAGCATTGTTTGCAGATGATATAATGGTATACCTAGCAGACCCAGGTAGGGTTGTGCCAATACTTGGCAATATACTGAGACAATTTGCAACAGTTTTAGGCTATAAGGTAAATCAAGTTAAAACCAAAGCTAATGCAGTAAACCTTACTCCAATGCATGAATTAGTCTATAATTTCCTTTTCTTGTGGGCCATTATAAAATGAAATGTCTGAGAGTATGGATCACATCCACACCAAATCAAACACCAGTATTTACAGACATTAGAAATAAAAAAAAAGTAAAATGCTAAGAAAGTGAACCACTCTGACGTTCAGGTTAGAGGACAAGATACAGTCTATTAAAATTGATGGTAACCCAAATATCATATGCAAGCCAAGCTTTTATTTTTGATCCTAGGAATATTTATTGAGAATGGATACAGAAAGAGCTCCAGCAATTTCTTTTGGAGTGGGACACCTAGAGTTCAATAGGATAAATTGATTTTCTCACCAGAGAAGGGAGGCTTAGCTCCTCCAAATTCAAAGGCGTATCATAAGGCAATAAAATTTAGACTGTTCTATCTAGTGCAAAATCAGTATTATACTGTCAAATAGAAATACTTTACACTTACTCAGACAAAAATAAGTCAATATATGAGGATTAATTGGTGGTCAGCAGCTTTGTTTTCCTGCAATGCAAGCTTTCAGTTCAGTAAAGCTTATAATATACTTTAAAGTCTCCTCAAAATGAAAATGATGACACCTTGGAAATTTGAATTTTGACCAATAGGACTGGTGAGGTAGTAGAATGGAAAAACAACAGTTTCAAGCAAGAGTAAAACTGATGCCTTGGAATGAGGTCCAAAGAACATTCCGAATAGCTCCTGGGGATTTTGTAACATATAGAGCAGGATATGTTGTGCTTCAGGAAAGGGAGACAAATTCTTAGGAAAAAGTTATACAGGCCAGACCTTTTAAAAGTACTAATGGAAGCTAGAGACTCTGGGCCAAGTAATAGAAGGAATATTAATAGACTTTGTAAGGCCTATGAAGTGAAGAACAAAAAAAATTGAAACTAATTTCCAGAAAAGCTGGCATGATCAAATAGGTATGGTAATGCTGGCTGAGTAGTTGCAAGAGATATGTGAATCACCTAGAAGGGTTAATAAGTCTACAAAATTAGCAAAACATACTAACCCTAATCCTAGCCATGCCCCTAAGCCTAACATGCATCTTAACTTCCCATAACACTACTACTACACAGGAAAGCTCCGATGCACACCACATGCATACACACACACACACACACACACACACACACACACACACACACACACACACACACACACACACACACACATATCCCACCTACCTGTTACGACAAAGAAAACATCTGTCAAAACATCCATTTGATAAATCAGACATTTAAACAAACAATCCAGCATTTCTGGCTTATAAACACACACACACACACACACACACACATATATATATATATATATATATATATATATATATATATATATATACACACACACACACACACACACACACACACACACACACACATATATATATATATATAAACACAAAATATATGTAACACAGATGAAAAAGAGAATGTTACAGGAGGATAGCTGAAGATGGTGTGCTCATGAGGGAGTGTGTCAGGATAAACTATGGGAGTGCATTGTCTAGTCAGAGGAGAAAGCTGAAAATGGGACCAGAGAGGAGGTGGAAACAACAGACGAGTGGACAGGATGACATGGAAATAGGTAGAGTGAAATGCACATGCGACTGGAAGACATGGGCAGAGTTTGTTAGAGAACTAAAGACAAGGTAGGTAGCACAGGAGGAAGTGAAAGAGGGAGATGATGACTAGGAACAGGAAGCAAATGTGGAGGGATAAGTGCAGAAAGCAGAGATGACTCGTGAAAAAGAGTTGGAGGCAAAGGTAGTCATGTAGGAGTCAACACCATATGGCCAACTGTTTTGCAGTGACTGATGGGAAGAAGCAGCCACCAAGGACAGTGAAGAGGGCCATATTAAGTGTAGCTGGAAGCAGAACATTTGTAGAGAGGTGGACTGGTGACAGAGGTCAGGAAATTAAGGAAACATGATCATATGTGGTGATGGAGAAGTGAGTCATGGTGACGTGAGACTCAGTAGGGGATGGAAAGTGAGACAAAATATATCAAGTTACACTTACAGTAAAACTGGCTTTGGGGCTTATACTTAATAACATACAGCAATAAGTCACTAACATGGTCACCAAAGAGGAGAGCTGGGTATATGTTGGGGGGGAGGCAAGAAGGCATCAGAGGTGACAGGACAGGAGGTTGAAGGTAGCATTCTCAGAATTATCTATACCAGCAATAAGTACAGTGAGGAAGGAATGGATTTCAGACTAGAATGAATGGCTGTGTTAGTGGGCAGAGGAGAAAAGCAAGGGACTGGCAGGAAGGTTGTCAAAATCCTGGCAAGGATATCTGTTCTGTGCCAGATACTGGATCCATTTTAGCTCATATGGGACAGCAGAGCTCAGAGCTGAGTTGGAAAGGTACATCTTAATAATAGCATCCTTAAAGTATGGTGGGAGGGTATGGCATAAGGAAAATATGGGAACAGGTATGCAGACAGTAGACAGAAGACAAAAATGGATTCAAAAAGTAGCAGAACAACAAACAAGGGTGACTAAGACCAAAGCTGAGTCACCCGTATTTGTTGTTTTGCTGCTATGCACTGGAAGGAATCCAGGTGTGTGTGTGTGTGTGTGTGTGTGTGTGTGTGTGTGTGTGTGTGTGTGTGTGTGTTGGCGGGTGGAGACAACTGCAATTAACAATACACAAAGGAGGATGGACATTGCTGGCATCACAGAAACATGGGCTAGTGACAAGAGGGGGTGGGACAGGGAGGTACCTGGAAATAGCATGTTCAGGAGTGGCATAAAGGGAAGAGACAAAGTGAAGTAGAAGTTTTCATAAAGGAGTGAGTCAAATATGAAGTCACAGAAGAAGACGTTACACCACACCAGGATGTGGGTAGAGAAATGGGCAAGGTCAGAGCCTATGGTAAACACCATAAAAGTAAAGGTAGAGAAAGGGAGAGTGCTATCAAGTATCAGCTCCAAGGAATATCAAGGTAAAAGGATGAAAGGCTGAAGGATGGTAAAGGGGTTGAGTAAGAGTGGGTTATACTCAGCAGCAATATGAATTTGACAGAATAGACTAGTAGATTTAAGTTCTGGGACACAGACAGAGTGAGGAATGGCAGGGGTCTTTGTTCGTGACAGGCTCATCCAATACAGCTGGTATGCAATTGTATCATATAGGAAATGCTAATGTACATGGTGTTGTCTGGATGAAGGTGTCATTAGCCAGCAGATTTCACACCACTCTGTGGTTTAGAGTGGGTTGGAGTGGGTAACTAGACAATGGCAATGGTGTGGAGTTTTATGCAAATGAATTATGCTGAACTGGAGTTAAGGTTCTGGAGACAAATTCAGGGAATGGACAAGCTATTGAAATGGATCAAAGCTGCAATATTGAGGGCTGTGAAGAAATATCTGAGGAGCAGGCAAAAAGGGAAGGAGTCCAATTCGGCCATATAGGAATTTTAAGACTAATGATTAATGCAAAAGATAGGAAGGTTGAGGAGGTGAAACAGAGGTGTGGCTTGAAAGGGAATAGAGAGAAGGGATAAAGAAGGACAATTTCCCAGAAGTCTCAGGTGATTGTCATTCTTTAAGACTACTTGACAGCGCTGGAGATGTTGCATCAAACTTCCTAAGAATATCTAAAATGAAAGTCTAGCCAGATCATACGTACATGTGCTAGGATGAATCATGATGTAGAAATAGAAGTAAATGTGTGTGATGATTCATGGGAACAGAATGAGAAGCTGTGGTCTACTCTACATGTGGACTGTATTGATGTATTCCTTATAAACACATTACTAGGTCTGGTAGATGCTCAGATTGGATGGATGTGTATGATGTGAATTCTGTTACTTCACTTGTAGTTACTAAAAACTGACATCTAGTATTCCAGAAGCACGGTTGCATTGTGGACTTGACAGAGTGAGAGCTGAAAATGTTAAGGGGCCTATTTATTTGCTGTTTAGCACAGGATTTCAGAGTAAAGTGGAAGTAGAAGGAGCAACATGACCTGTTTCAGAAATATGAGCCTGGAGCTGCAGTTCTGTCAGCCCCCTTGTTAATCCAACCCTGTCCTGAATGCTAGTTTCTGACACTAGACCTTATTTTGCTGCCATGGAATTAACAAATTAATGAAGTTAAATACGACTTGTCACATATCATCTATTCCTTTCTGTGATTTTTCTAATGACCTGGGAAAGAAGTTTGTATAGGCTTTGAATGAAGGGATGAGGAAAATGAAATCTGAGACTATGGAAACAGCAGTATTAATAAGGGTCTTGCTTATAGAATTACACCCCAGATGGTGATTAGGTTTGCCTCTGACAGAAATGCATATGTCACAAAGACTGAGATCTGCATTTAACTAGTTTCTGTCCATTTTTAAAGCAAAAGTTCAAATAAAACAATAAGCTTGGAAGCAGACCTTTGACAAAAGGAACAAACTGAAAAGTTTTCTGTCTAGAAGTGAAGCTCAGGTGTGTGGAACTAAAGAACTTACATGAGTAAGTGAGAGCTGTGCAGGGCCTCTGTCTTATATAGTATTCATTAGTAAAGATTTGTTTATGAGGACACATACAGATCAAATAAGAACCAGATTTACAGAGTGTACCAATCTGTAAGTCTGTAAAAAGAGACAGAAGAGTCATTCATCAGCATCTCTAAGTTCCCCCAGTTTGTTACCAGACACACTATACACACCTGATGCATCTGTGAAAAGATCCCACAACTGTACCTGCTGTGAAACAAGACATAACGTTTTTGAAACCTTCAATTTCACATATTGCAACCCCAGTGTGACATTCTTTGAGACTGTTGGGCAAAAGTGAGACTATTTTCTGTTGAAAGATCAACAATTTACTCTGATTTCACTGAAATCCTCCTTTATAGCCATTCCTGAAAAGTGAAACTGAAGAATTTATTTCAAATACTTAAAAATTCTGTAACTAAATGATGTAGAAAGTCAGTTTCCTAATGTTTCTTGAGCTAATCTACAGTGTAAAGAGGACTTTTAACATAAGAAGGGGATGTATTAACCTGTGAGCATATTCATTTTCTCATTACTTGTTTGTGCTACAGAGTAAAATCTCTGTAATGATATTGTTAAATATTACAGCATATTCAAATCAGATGAATCTTGTACTGTCTACGGAAACTGTTCTGTGTGCTGAATTGTCTGCCCTGCTGCTGTGGGACTTGGATTACTTACTAATTCTTCTAAATCATCACAAATGTAGGAATGTTCCAGATAGTAATAATCTGCATGTGATGTTATTCCAGACCCCTCATCTCCCCATGTGTGTGAGCTGTGTGTTGGGCAAACCTTGGGAGAAGGCAGGAACATTTGAATGCATGTTAAGTGTGTGTGTGTGTGTGTGTGTGTGTGTGTGTGTGTGTGTGTGTGTGTGTGTGTGTGTGTGTGTGTGTGTGTGCACGTGTGTTTGAGTGAAGGGTATTCTGATAAGAAATTAAGTTTATTGTTTATTTAACTGAAGATGAGACCTCTGTCATAAATAAATTGATGATGTGTCTAGAAACTACAAGAGACTGCAGTCACATTTTGTAATAGTGCCAAAGTGAAATCAACAAACATTTTAGCTCAATAATATAAACATATACAGAAAAAAATGGATGGAAGAATACATTTAAATTACATAGTTGGATAACTGTTGTACCTAACTGAAGCATGCAGAAACTGATTTCAGACATGTTAAGGCAAGGCAGATTTTGTTTGTACATAGCAAAAGAGCTAAGAATGGTAACATTTAGTAAAACAAAGCAGCAGTCCAATGTATTGCTGCCAGCATCTACTCTTAGTAACAATAGTGGATATCTGCATGTATCATGACACTACACCCCCACACAAAAAAAAAAAAAAGCACAAGGCCACGGGCTGATGGAAATTTTTTCGTCTTGGCCTGTGTGAGAATCAGTCTAAATGGATTGCATTTCTCTGTCCAAATGAAAAAGAAAAGCAAAACAACTATAATTATACATACAGGCCCTACACATACGTTATTCACTATATATTGTCAATACTGTTTCGTTTTCTATATTTAATCTGATTGTTTTATAATTAGATGTGGATGACTGAGACTGTCCTGCCCTTTTTTGTGGAGCAGCTTGGAAGATTACAGTAGTAGGATGCGATGTGATGGAAGTGAAAAAGTATCAGGATTTACAAAGGGAAATTCACACAGAAAGACAGTACCATTTTAGTAGTAAAAAATGACAAGTGAATGATAAAAAATTAATGAAGACTTGAACTACATTTACAGTTATTTTATACTTTATAATAGACTTGGTGAGAAGAACCTTGACATGGCTCCAAAGCAAATCACAGAGTGCATGTGTATAAACAGCATACTATAGAGCACACTATGTACCAGGGTTGCCAGAGATCAGCAGCCTGATCTGCTGGTTTAAATCGGGCAGCCTCCGCTTTGTTTTTTTTTTTTGATTGGCCCATATACGGCATGGGGCCAATCAAAGGAGCTTCTTGTGTTTAATGTGGAACTTCTGCATTAAACACAATTTTGATTGCCAATCAAAACATCGAAAAATCAAATAAAAAATAAACACAGAGCTACTTCTGTTTAATGCGGAACTCTGATGGTTTGCATTAAAGACGGCGAAGACTTTTTTTTTTTTTTTTTTTTTTTTTTTTTTAAGTCTTCACTTACAGTGAAAGACCTTTTTTTTCAGTCTTCACTTTGTCCCTACCTGGCCAGTCAGAAATCTGGCAACTCTGGTATGTACTGTAAAATATAAAACCAAGTTGTTAATTTGGGGTAAAGTAGTTGCAAATACACACACAGTGCTGAATTTGTGCCTTAGGGATACTTAAGACAAAATCTCCTTTGTTTTAGGTAATCAGTAACAGTCACGTTTACATGTGCTTCTGTTTTTTATAAGTTCCTGCCATCCCAAAGGGTGCTGGTGAAGCAGAGATGAAAATTGCAGCCTGTGTCAAGAGTATTTTTTCACCCAGAGTCTCTGTTACATTATTATGCCATTGCTGAGGCAACGTTTAGTAGTTTGCTGCAGTAGAAGGACTGCTTTCCCTTTGTTAGAACAATGCATGATTGAAAAACACAATTAATTCTCACTATCGCTAGGTCAAGAACACACAGTGTAAACAAACAAATACACATTTTCCAGGAGGCAAGTCACTCTCCACCCCAAGCTTATATATATGCTAACTCTGTGGTTGTACAATAGTGGGGAAAAGTGAAATTCCTTAGGGTCTGGATCCAATAAAGCCTACACTAAGTGTACACTGTTCTGAGCAACAGACAACACAGACATAATGCACGTATTCTTCCTCCTAATTTTAGTTTTCCTACTGATATTGTTGCTGCTTTCAATATTGACAGGGATTCACAAAGATTACCATAATGTGTAGACTACATGTACACTTAGCGTAATCTTTCTGAGTGACTAGAAAACACAAAGAATGAGATAAGAATTTTATTGAATACATGTTGTGTACACTTAGTGTAGGCTTTATTGAATCCCATTTAATGGCATAGTAGTCTCCCACAAAACAACTATCCCATAGAACACAAGTATTCTGCCTTTAATTCTGACTAGCTGCACTCACATAGTTGTAACCCAACAAGTAGTTATTGATCACCTGTAGGGAAACCAGGAATGTGACAGTTCAAAAGGGGGGGGGGGGGTTCTGAATTTTTCAGTAAAACAGGGAGTTTAAAAAGCTACAATGGAGAACAAAAGAGATATGCCGCTGATTCTGGTAAAGGGAAACATTATGGCTTAAACGTCTAGAGGCATATAAAATGATCACGATACTATTAATGTTACACTGAATATGGATAAGCAGCAGACAAAAAAAGAGGTACAATGAACTACCAGGGTATTGCATAATACAGTTCTAAATCATAAGAGCAATAAAAACTAGCTAAAAATGGACATGCTAGACAACAGGTTGAGACAGGAAAAAACTACACCTTGCAGGTGTCCCTGAAGGCATGGAGGGAAGCATTAGGGAGCTTTTCTGTATGTCAGAATTAACAAATGGCTAACCCCCCAAAACTGAGTGACTGATACATTTGAGAGAGCTCATCATATGGGGAAGAAGAGAGAAGAGTGAGAGAGTACATCCAGAGAACAGCAGAAACACGCTGTATGCTGTTTTCAGTCCTTCAAATCAAAGAAGCATTATCTCCACCAAGGCAGGCATCTTGGGAGGTGGTATTTCACAAAAGTGAAAGTATGTATCCTTCAAAATTATTTGCAGGTTTTCCTTTGCAAGGAAGGAGCACTGGAGAAAGATGGAAGCATTTAAGATGAAATGTATATGTAAATATATACTGTGTACTGCTGGAATGGTGGAAATTTAAAGTGATGGCAGTACACCTATGGAAATGTTTCCTCATTATAAGAGTAGTATGACTAAATTTTCGATTTCTCACATTGTATGGGAAAAGCTGTCTAGGTAGAATGTTAAATAGGGGAATAAATGGTAGCAGGAAAGTAGAAGGAAGGCAAGCATAAAGGGGAAGGTAGGAAGTTAGGTAGGAGAGAACGACCATGTGTAGGTAGGAGTAGGGAGAACACAGGTTCATCTGTATGTGCTAGGCTAGCTGCCTTTTTGGGCCATTTTAAGCATAGCCAATTTCTCTTTTTGTGCTGAAATTAACCCATCCCATTTGCTTAGAGATTGACCTTATCCATCCCATGGTTGATAATTATATATTACTCCTTAATAAGAATAACTGGGATCATACCTTAGATAATTTGAGAGGACTCATGCATGGAGTAAAGCATTTAGGAGCTGCCTCTGTCCGATAGTAATACAGGGGGCAGCTGCTGATATATGTGCTGCCTAGCTTTTCCAGCCATCATGTCTCAAATCTGTAAAATCAAGAAAGGTATTAGAATCCCATAAATGCAGCAGATCTAAAAATCACAGAGCCTGTTGCATTATTATCAGCGTATGCCAGTTTTCAACTGTTGAGGTGGACGTTTAATGTACCAAAGAAGGCAAATATGGGATGGGTCATTAGTAAACATGTATATAATCCATTTCAGAATCTACCCCTCCAGTAAAATGTATTCAAGTAAACAGATTAAGATTGATGGCAAATGCCCACCCATATGTTCCAATCACCTTCTTTGCATGAAGCCATCAATCTGTCTGTCCATTTTACATAATTTCTCATTTCAACAGTGATCTGCTGACCTTGGTTATTTTCTTACCCAAACCTTTATAAGAAGGTTAGTGATATGGTAAAGCAGATAGTAAACCCTTGTCTATAACATCAACGTCAATGCATTCAGTCCAACTGGTACTAATAGACTTACTTGTGGCTATATGTAAACCTGCATCTACAATAAGTCACAGCTGCTTATAATTCAGTTCCATCAGTTTTCTGAGTGTAGAATGTACTTTGTTGCCTAAATACCCAATGAGGGCCTGTAATTTACTGGAAAAGCAAGGAGTGGGTTAAAAGTTTGAAAGCTGTACCTGCCTTGTTTACAGGAAAAAAATGTTAGTCTTTGAAATATTGACTCTTAAGCTGAATAGTTGAGAGAGCTCTTCTAACTCCTGCAGAAGTGAGGTACGCTTGCTTTTTTCTGCATCTGTAAATCACAACAGACAATAATCTACAAACATGAGGACTCTAACATCTTGGTCTGTATAGCTCTCTTCATGAATGTGTCCAAGTGCTTAATATGAACCCACCTTTGCATATGGCCCAAGTTCTTAACATACTGTGACAGGTGTTTGATAGGAGATAAAACATGGATGGAAACAGCAGACAGCCCTGCCTTGTACTCTTCAGTAACAGAAATAAAGACGATGTGTCCAAATCAGTAAGGACTTTGCCCACAGGAAAGTTGTATAACACATGCATAGTTTTGATACCCCTGCCCACACACCTTTTAAGAGGTAGTCTCACTTAATGGAATCAAAAGCCTTTTCAGATCCACAAAAATGACTGCAACAGGACAAAGCATCTACTGAGTCACTTATATTAATAAAATAATGGCTTCTCTGTTTTCTGTAGCTCAGTGAGACTTGACAAATGTAGCAAGTACTTAGCAGGGTGCAACACTCAAAAGGACTGCACATATCAGTGTTTATTATGAATATTAGCTTAAACTGCTGCATAACAATGAATCCTTGCTTGGCTTGGAAAGATTGTAACTGCTAATACCTTTGAAGAAACTAGAGTATCTACATGCAGAGTGGTACAAAATGCCAAAGTCAAAGAAGAAGCCAAGAGTTCAACTAACTGTTTATATAGTTTAAGTGAGAGACCATCCATTTCTGGGGATTTCCTTGATGAAGAACTTTTGACAACATTCCTAATACCCTTCTTTAGTGTTGGGGACATAAGAGACACTTCACCCCTTTGTAATAGCTTAGGGACCTTGAGATTAAATTACAATTAATGCTTTCATATCCTTGGTGTCTTTGTTTGAGGGCTACATTAAAGGATTCAACGTTTTTTTTTTTATCAGTCCCACTATACTGTTTCTTTCATCTTAATCTGGTTACAATTCTCTCACTTCTTTTCTGTACAGTAACATTCAAAAGTTTACTGTATTTGTCACCCACTGCATGCTAAGATCACAGCACTTTCTAGACCTTAGTGGGCTGCATCTTTTAACAAATACTTGGGTCTGCACTGTAAGGTCAGTGCACACCCAGATGCTTCCAAGACAGAAACATGGTGGAACTGTTGGAACATGGTCTGTGGGGGGGGGGGGGTGCACAGGAATTGCCCCACCCTGAGTGGCTCTGCAATGTGGCATTGATTTAGGTATGTTGCTACTCAAATGTGATAGGTGCAGACTACGTTCCTTGTGGTGGTCATTCATTATGACCACTATAGCTGTGTACATGCCTTCAACCATATGCAGCACTGTGGGAAGAGACTAAACAAAAGATAATAAAAAACTGATAAAATGAAAGCTTTGATATACAGATAGTCATATACAAGCAGTTACATTTTTTTTTCTTTAGTCCCATTAGGCTTATACACAGGTCAGGCATATTTTTATCAACCAGATGAAAACTTGTGTATAGCAATTAGTAAAGAGCTGAATGACTTTATCTGGGAAAGGAAGATGGCAGGAGTCAAGTAGGATAAGCTGATTCTTCCAGAAGAACTGGGCAGATTGGGATTATCCAATATAAAGGGGTATTTCAGAGTTATACAGTTCTGTACAAGCAGAAAGGGATGATGAAGAAACAGGGGGAAGCTCAAGAAATGAGGAGAGAATGCGATTTTGGATGCAGGACTTTAAGGAGAGTAACATAATCATACAGAATATTATATCTGTAAAGTATCAGAAAGTATCCTAAGAACTAAGCCAACACAGGAATGGAGAAAGCAGATTCTGCCAATAGGGATGACCGCAGTTAGGGATAAAGGCAATAGGGAAGAGGGGACTGGAACGTATTGGAGAAAACTGGCAAAGGAACCAAAGTATTGGGAGCAAATAACTAGAGAGGCAAAGATAGAATGGGAAGATGCCAAGAATTTATTTGGACTGCAGGTTAGAGACTGCCTTCCCTAACAAGGATTGATACCAGTGTGTATGCAAAGAGAAAGAAATAAAAGAGTCATAAATGAAAGACCAGCATTGGTAGAATTTTTAGTAGAATATAGAATAGAAGCTGCCATTAAAAAAAGGAATAATTAATAGAGTGTATAAAATATTACATGACAACTATAAGAATCAATCAGATAAGGATAGAAAGGATTGGAAAGAGAGACTGGATACTTAATTCACAAAGAAACAATGGGAGGATATATGTATATCTCTCAAATATGCAACAAAAGATATGATTTTTGCTTGAAAAGGTTTTTATAATTCAAGTAGACTCCAGAGAATTTTTCCTCAGGTAGACAGCAAATGTTGGAGGCGTGACAGGGAAGTAAGAGGTAATTGGAAATATATCTTCTGGGAGTGCGGTGAGTTGGCGGATTTTAAGGATTCCCTGCAGGATGCACTGTCAGAGATGCTGGGAGGGCAGATTGGTGTGATGAAGGAGATGATTTTTCTGAGCTATGATACAGAATCAGAATTGCCTAGTGTGACGCCCGTGCCCTGGCCCAGCAATCAAAGAGCCTCAGTCCTCACCACTAACACCAGAGAGGGCGTCTCATATATGAGGAAAGGATAAAAATACACACAGTAAAGTGCAATTTCCCTTAAGAGCACACAGAGATCACAGTCAGTCCTGGGCTGGTCGCTCCCTTGCTCTCCAGGTCCCCAATAAGACTCCCCACTGGCACAGCTATAGGGTCCAGATCTCAGCCAGCTGGGTAAGCTAAAATCTCCAGCACACTCTCTGTCCAACCAGTGCTTCATGTCCCTGCCCAAGTAGCTGACACACACACACTTTGCGATAAGAGGTTATATAACCACAGAGACACTTCTGGGGAAGGCTGGCACAGGTTCTCCAGCTGTGCCCCTTTTACCCAGACTATACAGTAGTACCGGCTGCCACCACCCAGCTAATATTATCAGCTAACCAAAGGCCCTTAAAAGGGTGTCCAATTATTACTGCGCAATATTAATATCCAATTGGTAGATGTGACTCAACAGTCTCAAGGCTTATTAGAGTGACCTGGTACAGGATCCTTATATACATGCAATGTACTCTTAGAACTTAACATATCTCTACACAAAACCAGCCACAGTTTAAAGGTTTTAAATTATTTAATAATAAATAATTAAAACCACAAGACAATACTTTCTACTACACAGTGCTAGTCAAAAGAGTTCAGAGATCACACAGAAATACTTAAAATAAATCAGTAATACAGTTCTGACATCACAGAAAAACACTTGGTCTAAATTGTATAGATTCCTAGCTAATCTAAAAGAAAACACAAGTCTAAGATAACTTACATAAGACAACAGGTAGAGTGCTGATGAGTTGGATATCAAGACAAAAATGCTTAATAATCTCTGGTTCTCACTGTTTAAACTGAAACTGCATTTCTGATAAAAACATTACATCATTTCACACTTTCTAGGTTTTCCCAGGCTAACAGAAACTGCATTTACATTTTTTTACAATTAGAGCAATAAAGGACATTCCACATGTAAATTCTTGTCATTAACTTTAACCTTAAAACAATAGGCACGAAGCCTTCATCTAGCCGGACTGGAGCCGACATGTAACCATCAAAGGCAGTGATGAGATAATTTTAATTTCAAAGGACCAACAAGAAATGCTTGACTTAGCTTTCTTTACAGCAGATGGCAATGTTGCCACATTGTTTTAAGTTCAACATTTCACAGTATTTACAAATGATAGAATTATGTACCGAATTCTATTTGACTAGGCTGGCAGCCTTCACCCATCTCTACCAGTCTTCACATTTCTCCCCCCCCCCCGGAGAACTCAAGCTAGTTTTTCAAGTGACCCTTGAGAGGGTTAGGTCTATCTGAGTATACCTACCCAATTCCCTGTCTTGAGAGCCCATCTGCATTGGCACTGCTACTCCCACTGCAGTGCTGCACTGACATATATGCTTGCAACCCTAGGCTCCATCTTAGCAACTTGGCATTTTGCTGGCTGGCTCTGTTTAACCATATTAGGGGGTTGTGATCTGTCATAACAGTGAATTTCTTTCCATACAGATAAGGCTGAAGTTTCTGCAATGCCCACACTACGGCTAGACATTCCTTTTCTACAGCTGCATATCATTCCTCCCTGGGTTGGAGCCTTCAACTGAGATAAACCACTGGGTGCTCTTCCCCCTCTGAAGAAATCTGGCTAAGTACAGACCCCACCCCATGGTTTGAAGCATCCACCTGCACAACAAATTATTCACTGTAATCTGGACTGGCTAACACAGGGGGTCCTCCCAAAGCTTCTTTAAGCTTCTGGAATGCCTGCTCACATGCTGGGGTCCACACTATCTTATCTGGCCTGTTCTTCCTTGTCAGATCTGTGAGGGGAGCAGCTATGGTACTATAACTGGGGACAAACTTTCTGTAGTAGCCTGCTGTCCCTAAAAATGTCCTCACCTGCTTTTTGGTAACAGGTGCAGGCCATGCCTGAATAGCTTCCACTTTGGCAGGTTCTGGCATTATCTTACCACTCCCCACTCCATGTCCTAGGTAGGAGACCTCTGCCATACCCACCTGACATTTGCTCAGCTTAAGGGTCAACCCTGCCCTCTGTAGTCTGTCCAGCACCTCCCAGACATGCTGAAGGTGCTCTGGCCAGGAATGGTGTAGATGGCAATATCATCTAGGTAAGCAAGGGCAAACCCTCCGGCTCCTACTAGGATATGATCTACCAGACTCTGGAAAGTCAATGGGACATTCTTCATCCCAAAGGGCATCTTTGTGAACTCATACAAGCCAAAACGAGTCACAAAGGCTGACTTCTCTCTAGCACTGGGAGTCAAGGGCACCTGCCAGTAACCCTTGGTAAGATCAATGGTTGTAAGATACTTAGCGCCACCCAGCTGCTCTAGGGCCTTATCTGCCCTAGGCATGGGGTAAGCATCTGACTCTGTGTGACTATTTAATTTCCTGTAGTCCACACAGAACCTGGTGCTGCCATCCTTCTTTGGCACCAGCACCACTGGGGAGGCCCAGGGACTGTTGGACTCTTGAATCACCACTAGTTCCATCATCTCCTGTACCTCCTCCCTCAGGGTCTGTCTGACTCTCTCAGGCACCCTTTAGGTGGCCTGCTTAATAGGCCTTTGGGGTCCCGTGTCCACCTGGTACTGCACCAGGTGGGTGCACCCTGGTTTCCCAGTGAACATGTCCCCAAATTCCTGCAACACTGCTCGGATTTCTTGAACCTGGGTAGGAGATAGCTGCTGGGACATTACTACCCCTTCCACCGAGGCATTAGCCCGAGCCTCACTGAGGAGATCAGTCCCCAGATCTCCCTCAGACTCCTCCTACAATCCACTGCAAATGCTCAGCACAAGGGCCTCCCTATCATGGTAAGGTTCATCATGTTAACATGGTACAATTTGTGGCCCTGCCATCTGCCTAGCAGTTCCATAGTTAACATCACTTACCTTTCTTACCACCTTGTAGGGACCCTCCCAAGCTGCTTGCAGCTTATTGTGTCTGACAGGAATGAGAACCATTACCTGCTGCCCCACAGCATACTCTCTAGCTCGAGCATTCCTGTGATACCACACCTTTTTCTATTGTTAGGCTTCTGCCAGGTTCTCCTGGGGCAAGCCCATGAGTTCCCTGAGCCTTGTCCTGAGGTTTAGGATGTATGCCACAACAGACTCCTTGTGAGACTCGCACTCACCTTCCCACTCATCTTGAATTAAATGTAAAGGTCCCCTCCCAAACATATGAATGAAACTATCAAAATTACACCCCTCTTTAAACTGAAGAAGAAATTTATTGACCTTTTGTGCTTCTGGGGTCCAGTTACTCCCTTCCCCATTACCTCCATGACTCTGACGAAGAGTCAGCATCTCCTTCTCATACTGCCTCTGCCTCTCTTGTTCCTCAGCTTGCAGATGTAACAGTTTCTCATTCTCCTCAGCCTGCAAACATCGCAGTCTCTCATTTGCTTCTAATTCCACATGCCTGGCCTTCAACTCAAGTCTCTTTAGCTCCAGCTGGAATTTTACGCCCACTGCAGAAAGGTTGAGCTGTCCATTCTCTGAGGGAATTATATCTCCACTGCCAGTCTGACTGCCGTCCTGGTTGCTGTTTTCTGATGCAGCTGTAACCAAGGCTGCAATTAGGTCTGCCTTAGTCAGGTTTCCATGCACCAGTCCCCTAGCCTGGCACATCTCTGCCAGCTGCCTCCTTGTCAGCTTTCCATACTCCTCTGCTGACATGCTGCCTGCTCACCCTGACTAACTAAGCTAACAAAAGAAATAAAGCAATCGTGATCTGAACTCTGAGTAGTCACTGTGTGGCTGTTTTAGAGTACAAAAACACCTTCAAAGCTCACTGTACACAAGCTACAGGATTCACTCTACCCACATCACTACAAGCCAATTAGTATTTGCCAACTAATTAATATGTGGTGTGGATATCCCACCACTACCAAACACAAATGTGACACCCATGCCCTGGCCCAGCAATCAAGGAGCCTCAATCCTCACCACTAACACCAGAGAGGGCATCTCAAATATGAGGAAAGGATAACAAATACACATAGTAAGTGCAATTTCCCTTAAGAGCACAAAGAGATCACAGTCAGTCTGGGGCTGGTCACTCCCTTGCTCTCCAGGTCCCCAGTAAGACTCCCCACTGGCACAGCTATAGGGTCCAGATCTCAGCCAACTAGGCAAGCTAAAATCTCCAGCACCCTCTCTGTCCAGCCAGTGCTTTTGTGTCCCTGCCCAAGTAGCTGACACACACACACACTTTGAGATAAGAGTTTATACAACCACACAGACACTTCTGGGGAAGGCTGGCACAGGTTCTCCAGCTGTGCCCCTTTTACCCAGACTATATGGTAGTACTAGCTGCCACCACCCAGCTAATATTATCAGCTAACCAAAGGCACTTAAAAGGGTGTCCAATTATTACTGTGCAATAGTAATATCCAATTGGTACAGGATCCTTATATACATGCAATGTACTTTTAGAGCTTAACTTATCTTTACACAAAACCAGCCACAGTTAAAAGGTTTTAAAATATTTAATAATAAATAATTAAAACCACAAGTCAATACTTTCTACTACACAGTGCTAGTCAAAAGAGTTCAGAGATCACACAGAAATACTTAAAATAAATCAGTAGTGCAGTTCTGACATCACAGAAAATCACTTAGTCTAAACTTTATAGTTGCTAGCTAATCTAAAAGAAAACACAAGTCTAAGATAAGTTACATAAGACTACAGGCAGAGTGCTGATGAGTTGGATATCAGGACAAAAATGCTTAATAATCTCTGGTCCTCTGATTAAATTGAAACTGCAGTTCTGATAAAACATAGATTCATAGGTTGGTACTAGGCTATCGGCCCTAGGGCCTATACAAGCCTAGCCATAATTCCCTGGCTATTTCTTCCCACACTATTTACTTCCCTGGACCCCTGTCTAGCAGGGCAACTGACGTGATCCCCAGGGTGAATTTCCTTTCTCCCATCCGATCATCAAGGTTCCTTTTGAAGAGGGCCAAAGAGGCGCTCTGCTTGACATGTATGGGCAGTCTATTCCAGAGTCTGGGGAGTCTCTGGGTCAGGAACCTATCCCTCCAGCATGTTTTGTTTATTGTGATGACAAGATTTAGATCCCTGGAGTGTGTGGCTCTGAGGGATTGGGATTTCTTTAAGTGTAGCATGTCCAACAGCTCTGGGTTTGACATGGCCTTGTATTTTAAGCATTACATCATTTCACACTTTCCTGGTGTTATCAGGCTGACAGAAACTGCATTTACATTCTCTTACACTTAGAGCAATAAAGGACATTCCACATGTAAATTCTGGTCATTAACTTTAGCCTTAAAACAATAGGCACAAAGCCTTCATCTAGCCGGACTGGAGCCGACTTGTAACCATCAAAGGCAGTGATGAAATAATTTTAATTTCAAAGGACCAACAAGAAATGCTTGACTTAGCTTTCTTCACATTGCCACATTGTTTTAAGTTCAACATTTCACAGTATTTACAAATGATAGAATTATGTACCAAATTCTATTTGACTAGGCTGGCAGCCTTTACCCATCTCTACCAGTCTTCACACCTAGACATTGTATGGCCTTGCTGTGTCGAATTCTGGTGGCTGACAAAAAAGTAATTACTAGAAACTGGAAGTCAAAATCTAAACCAACTATACTAGAAGCAGTGAATATAGTAACAGAGATAAAACAACTGGAATTGAGATCTTTAGAAAAGGGTACGAAAAAAGTACATAGGAAAAAAACGGGAATTGTGGGAACAATACATACAGGGGAAGAATGAGGTTTAAGAAAAGGCAGGACTTAAATGAGCTGTGCAATGGTTGACTGAAAATGATTGGGTGAATTATAAGTGATGTATAATGTTTGCAAATGGGTGTGTGTCAGTATGGTTTGTGATATAAAATGCTTGCACCTAGGATTGTGTCTGTGTGGTTTGTTTCCATTTATATAAATCCATGATTGCCTATGTCATAAGTGGTGGTTTAATAAAGATGGTTCTTGTTTAAAAAAAGGGCAGGAATTGAATAATGTATGTAATGTAGCTTAGGTTATATGATATATAGCAATATAAGTGAAGTATAATGTTGTTAATGTTAATTTGTTAATACAGTTTGATTAATTTTGTATAAATGTAAATTTGTCTATGTCACAAGTGATAATTCAGTAAAGGTGTTAAAAAAAACATGGGAAGCACTGGTGAGCAAGGCACGAATGGTAGCACTTGATAACATTTAGTAGACATTAGCTATGGATGCTACATGTTACACCATTGAGGACATGAGGTCAGTCATGTTATCATTTGTGTTACTTGGTCTCATAGAGGCCTTTGCAGTATTGGGCTAATCCCCCCAGAGCCCACGCATGATGTCTGTTATCAATATTTTCAGTATGGGTAGTTGCAAATTGTGCCTGGATTATAGTTCTTCATATCTATTGTTGAAGATGATAGCCACCCACATGTCAGTTATAGCTGGTAAGTGGGAATCTACTGTTTTACCCCAGCTAGTGGATATAGGCCCAGTCAGCTGGGAGACAGGCAGTGTCAATGTATCCTGAGACTTTGAGTTGATTTTCATGCAGGCTTCATTGCAAAACCCTGGAATGTAGCTGACCGTAGCCGGTTGTCCTGGCCCAGTGTTTACAAGTGTCACCATGGTACAGTTTGCCCTATTGATATAAAATGCTTCACATAACTGTGTAATACTGCTTGCCGCATAATCCAGCCTGCCCCATGGCATACATGTTAATAACTGCTGGCTTCTTGCAGGCTAGTGAGACACCTACTTGTGTTGGCAGTCTCCTGAATCTGCTTTTCCAATATCTGTGCATAATTTCTTGCACCACAAACTATTCTGCCTATTTTAATTGATCTTGTAACTCATCAAATTCACAAACTTTGTCTCAGTTCTTTAGCTCAGTAACATAAGCATATATAGCCTTAGTAGGACCTTGTAAAGAACAAATGTTGACTAAACAGTTGTTTTTTTTTCTAGGCCAAAAATAATTCCTAGACTTGCATCGCATTGGTGATATTTTGTTTTTCTATTCTTAAAAGTTAAAAATATGAAATACCTTTAAAATTTCTTTGTTAATGACATGTAAAAATGTGACATGCTGCAGAATTTCAGGCTTCTTGGTTATTCTGTTCACAGAGAAGTCAAATGTATGAATCCCAATCTTCCAGTTTTCTATTAAATTGCCTTACAGTGAGAGAATTATTGGTGGTTGCAACTGGACATTTTTTTCTAACTCTATATTGCAATCCTATACTTTTCTATGCATAACCTCTCAAAAGCAAATATATTTCTTCACTTCTACATTTTTCTGATGCATACACACAAAAAATGTTTGATTTTGTCCTAGGTGCTTTTGCCCCATGCCTGTCAATCATCAATCCTCCTACAATTCAATGCAGCCAATGCATCCCATACACTGGGGATGTACCTAGTGAAACAGAGTGTCTATCCATCTGGAATGATCTTCATACAGGGAGTCATAAATATTCTTTGTGCCACTGCCTGCATCCATGTCTTCAGCTCAGCTTGCTGGTGGTATGCATCCTTGTCTACTGGAAGTCAGGCTTTCCTTCCAGATTGGGGCCTTATGGTGTCCTTTCTAGCTTGTCTCTGGGTTGAAAACTATACCATATCACCCATCTACAATCTTCACTTAATCTACAATGGGAGCTATGAGATATTTATAATATGGTCCTAACTCTACTCCCTGGTTACTGACATAGGTAAATACTTTGCATGGGGACATCCTATACTCTCCCATTGATTTGTACTTTCTCATGCACAGATGCCTCATGACAGCTACTGATATTAGCTTGGGATCATCAAACCCACAATGCTTAGCCTATGGACACTTCATGCATGCAAATCTCTACTTGCATGGGAGCAGATGGCTGACTAGGACTGTCATCTTCATTCTCACCAGATGGGTGAGCTGAAAGGTCTTTCATTTCTCCTCTTTCCCTTCCTGGTTCTTTCAGTGCCTGAGTCCTTACTGGAACTTGGGACATCTGGGCCATAATGAAGGCTTTATTGCCTTATGCCATGGAACCAGGCCAAAGAAACATTTGGATTTTCACTAGAATGCTGAAAAATCAGCCCAGGTGTAGATGTTACCAACCTTCATGAGAGCATTTTTCTGTTTTTAGAAGGAAGTGTATTGCAAGATACTGTGCTTCCTGTAGCTAGATGTTACAAGATATAATACAAAATGGTAGGGTGGATTTTGGAAACAAAAGGTGGCAGGAATTCAAAGAGGAAGCTGAGTCTCTTCTTAACCCAGTTAATGAAATGGAACAAGATGGTGACGAGGGAATAGAGAAATGAGGAAAACCAAGTGACAGTGCTGGTTTATGATATGGGAATGGGGTTGCTCAGGTAATTATTAAGACTGTGTACTAGCTAAACTGTGGTAGAAAAAAAGCAGATATTTTGTTTCTATAGGCAGTGAAGTTTGGGGCTAAGAAATTAGAATGATGAAAAGATAGCAATGTAATGCTGAAGCAGATAGCTTGGATAAGGGGTAGGAAAGAGGACAGTTTTTACTTTTGGCAACAAGGGTAGCAGAAGAGTTGGTTAATAGGGGTACAGATGGGAAGGGATAGTGGCAGACTCAAAGCACAAGGAAAGGAAGTGAGGGCAGGATGTTTCTGTGAACCAAGGTGTAATAAGGTGGGTCATTTGGAGAAACTTATGTGAGCCTGAGACAAAATCAGGTTAGGATATGGAGAATGATTATTAGGAGATGACAGCAGCAGCAGATTTCAGTGTGGTTTCAGAGAACTGGCAGGATAGCTTTTAACAAAAGAGTAAAAGAATAAACCAATCAGGGAAACCTGAATGAAGAGCTGAGGGGAAAAAGGACAGGACAATTTTATTTATGTATTACTGTCATTTGATTACTGGGATTGTCTGACTGGGTAGGAGCCATTTTCAAGCAGAGGCCTGGGGAGAAAAGCTCCTAAATATTACAGAACATCTGAACAACAATAATTATACAATCTTCAAAAATAATGCATTAAACATCTACAGTTTAAATAATTAAACATAGTATGAAAACATTGGGTAAGACTAGATACACGTTATATGACAATGATTTAATATTTAGAGAAATTTTAGCCAGTTTATAGAGAAATTAAAGGTAAGTTACTATAATACAAACAGGAATTGGAATATGAACTGAGAGAAACGAAGGCTTATGGTATATTTAGAGAGAAAGCCAGAGAGAGAAATTGATAGAAGTAAGGAAGTGAGTGAAGAAGGGATAGTAAGGAGGTGTAAGATAAGAATAGGTGCTTGTTCACATTTAAGGATATAGCCTATCCCAGTGTAGAAGAAGTATGAAGTGTTATGACAAACAAGGACAGCATCAGAGATGACAGTGAAACAAGGAACTAGAATGGACTACCTTTTCATGTCATGGAAGATATGGATGATGTTAGGATTGTGTGTATGAGTGTGTGTATGCATATATACACACACACACACACACACACACACACACACACACACACACACACACACACACACACACACACACACATATATATATATATATATATATATATATATATATATAGATATATATATATGGGTTACCTTCATTTGATCGAAATTTCATTTGATCCAAACTTATTTGATCGAAATTTCATTTGATTAAAAACCAGTATTCAAGGCAAATAACAGGGATTTGTCCCCCTCCCCAAGGTCGTGCGACCCTGGAATTGGTATATATAGTTACGGGGGTGTGGGGGGGGCACAGCTCCCCTCCTATTTTCATTCAAAATATGTACTTTTTGTGTTATTTTCTTCTTTTGTGCCCCCCCCAAATATATAGACCAACTCCAGGGTCACACGACATTGAGGAGTGGGACCAATCCCTGTTATTTGCCTTGAAATGTACTGAATTACTGGTTGTCAGTCAAATGAAATTTCTTTCAAACGGGTTTCAGTTAAATGGGCTGTCGATCAAATGAAAGT